>NC_058083.1:459359438-460030688 GCF_014858855.1 Bufo gargarizans | reverse complement strand
GCGGATCCGCATAAAAAAAACAGATGATGTTCCGTATGGAGTCCGTTTTTTTTGCGGATCTGTTTTTTTTTTTTTTGGGCGGATCCATTGTAATAATGCCTATTCTTGTTCACAAACTAGAAAAAAATAGGACATGCACTATTTTTTTTGCGGAGCAACGGAACGGACATACTGATGTGGACAGCACACGGTGTGCTGTCCGTGTTTTTTGCGGACCCATTGAAATTAATGGGTCCGCATCCTATCCGCAAGAAAAACGGATCGGACACGGAAACAAAATACGGTCGTGTGCATGAGGCCATAAGGCAATGATGCACCCAAGGGTGTATTTCCACCTTAAGGCCTCTTTCACATAACTGTTTTTTTTGTTCCGTATACGGAACCATTCATTTTAATGGTTCCGTAAAAAAACCTGAATGTACTCTGTATGCATTCCATTTCCGTATTTCCGTTTTTCCGTTCCGTTGAAAGCTAGAACATGTCCTATTATTGCCCGCAAATCACGTTCCATGGTTCCATTCAAGTCAATGGGTCCGCAAAAAAAACAGAACACATACGAAAATGCATCCGTATGTCTTCCATATCCGTTTTTTGTGGAACCATCTATTGAAAATGTTATGCCCAGCCCAATTTTTTCTATGTAATTACTGTATATGCCATACGTAAAAACGGAACGTAAAAATAGAACCAAACTGGAAACAAAAAACGGAACAACGGATCCGGAAAAAACGGCCCACAAAACACTGAAAAAGCCATACGGTCGTGTGAAAGAGGCCTAAGGCTACATGCACTGCGTCCGTTCTGTTTTTTTGGCTGATCAGATGGCTACCCATGCACTTCGCTGTCCGTGTTTCCCATCCGCAAAAAAAAGTATTGTATGTCATATTCTTGTCTGCAATAAACGTTTTGCGGACCCATTGAAGTCAATGGGTCCGCAAAAAAATGCGGATGACCAACGGAAGCCACCTGTATCCGTTTTTTTTTGGCGGATGGTTGCTGGGAAACCTGTATATATTACATATTAAGAATTACAGCCTTCAGGGTTTTTTTTGCGGACCGCAAAAAAAACCTGAAGACACACAGAAACACAACCTACAAAATTTGCGGACAAACGGAACGGATGTGGATGTAAAATAAACAGGAACACGGATCCGCTATTTGCAGACCGCTAAAAACAACTGTCGTGTGCATGTAGCCTAAAAAAGCAAATGTTCCAGGCTCCCCTTAACTATGGCTTGTTCCCTCAGCATATGTGCTGCCATTATAATCGCCGTTTTCTCAGTGACAGATTTCTGTACTTTATAAATGGGGAAGATTTATCAAAACTGGTGTAGAGGAAAAATGGCTTAGTTGCCCATAGCAACCATTCAGATTTCACCTTTCATTTTCAAAGCCCCTTTCCAAAATGAAAGGTGGAATCTGATTGGTTGCTATGGGCAACTAAGCCGGTTTTCCTCTACACGAGGTTTGATAAATCTCCCCTAATGGCTTCTACGTGATGAGCTTCTCCTTATACTATGGTGGCCACGCCCCAACCCCGCTAAGTCACGCCCTCTCCCAGTAACAGTACCGCTAAAAGAAAAAAATAGAGACAGGAAGACCTTCAGGTGAGCCGTGCTGGGGCCGGAGTGCTTTCTCTTCCATTTCCGCCGGCTCTAATGACTGACTGGGGGTGAGAGAAAGTTTGTGGCTGTAGCTCACGCTCAGACAGTGTAATGTTACTGTCTGAGCATGAAGATACTCATCATAGGACTCATCAGGGGAATATAGTAGTAAAGTTAAATGGTGAAGCATCACATCAACTCCTAACTCATAGGGGGCACAGTCTGACAGTGGCTACACTAACAGTGAGGCGGCAGGAACCATGAGACACTTTTCTGCATCTGAACACAGCGGCACAGTGCCAAAGACCCATCCACCCTCATCAGCAATATGGCGTTTGCTTGTTCCTGCCAGGCACCTCCCTGCTTGTTGCAACCCCAACTTGGCTGATGAGGCTGTGTGTCAACCTCTAAACCAGGGGTGCACAACCTTTTCTGGTTGGGGCCACATTGTCAACCTGAACCAATTCCAAGGGCCAAAAATAAACTTTAAAGGGGTATTACCAAGTGAAATACTATATTTATGGCATATTGAACATACAGTATATATCATAAATGTCTAGTTACACTTCTAGTACTACCATCTAATGGGACATTTTTCTTCTTCCTCCCTTGTGGTTTTCCCAGCCAATTCTCACAGTAAAATGGCGTTGGGTGCCGTTTCTACGAGATTCGTCCAAAGCTACTCAAAAATCTTAGGCTTAATTTTGTCCATGAATTTTGGGCAAATTTCTAACGAATCCCATTTGTTTAGAATCAATTCACTCATCTCTAATTGTTACGTTTGCTACACCCCTCATAATATGCTATATCTCTGTATTGTAACATAGAAAAAGCAATGTGGGCAGCACCACTATCCGTATTCTGTAATGGGAGTGCCAGCGGCTGAGTCGGCGATCCACCTCCAAATTATAAAATAAAGAAATTCCGCAGCACATCCACGTAGTAGAAAAATAAAAAGACTTTATTCACCCAGCGTGCGACGTTTCAATCCTCTCAATGGGATTTTCCTCAAGCAGTGACATGGTAGGTTGTGCACTGTGCATATTTAAGCACAGACCCATAATTGAACAATTGATGTGCCAATTACAATCATTACAGTTAGTGTACATAAACTATAAAATGAACAATATAAAAAATATAATAACACAGTTATATCATATCAAAAAACTATACGTGCAATAATGTGACATGAAAAATGTCCCCAATTCATTCAGTATATAATATACAGAGACATTCATTGATAACAGTAAAAATCAATTCAGGTGTGTATCATCCAAACATTGGCTCTGTGATTCCCATGACTGTGTGCGAGATCTTTATTTCTGACACGGGCCGATGCAACGGAGGTATAAATTGTATGTGCAAAAATTGTATGTTCCACAGATACAAACTTGGATGTATATATGGATATAATCTGTATATTGATGGCTATATGCGATTACTGCTACACACTTACTGCTAATGTTATCAGCTACACACGAACTTGTACTATTAACATACACTGTGATTCCGATCTGACTCATTCCGATCATGTGACATGTCCAGGCACATGACCGTAGGCTGATCACATGCTGAAAGGTCCTTGGACATGCGCACTTTAAGGAATGACTAAGATATGCGATCACGTGATGGAGAGCCCCAGGAAGGTCCTTGCGACATGCGCAATGGTATGCCTGAGACGCCGACATCCACGAGCATTGACCCCCGCTGCATACCTCTGCAATTTTGTCCATCCATTTTCGAAGGTACACCTGCACACTTTAATTATTTGGATGATACACACCTGAATTGATTTTTACTGTTATCAATGAATGTCTCTGTATATTATATACTGAATGAATTGGGGACATTTTTCATGTCACATTATTGCACGTATAGTTTTTTGATATGATATAACTGTGTTATTATATTTTTTATATTGTTCATTTTATAGTTTATGTACACTAACTGTAATGATTGTAATTGGCACATCAATTGTTCAATTATGGGTCTGTGCTTAAATATGCACAGTGCACAACCTACCATGTCACTGCTTGAGGAAAATCCCATTGAGAGGATTGAAACGTCGCACGCTGGGTGAATAAAGTCTTTTTATTTTTCTACTACGTGGATGTGCTGCGGAATTTCTTTATTCTGTATTGTAACATAGCTAGAATTACACCCATATTGTGACATCACCATGTCTTTACCTGAGCTGTGATGTCACCATGTACATGAAGACATTTTTGTGTGTTATTTTTGAGCTTTGATATCATCCCAAGGGCCGATACAGTATACCATATCTCATACAGCTGCACAGGGCCCAATAGATAAGAAGGCCCACTGCCACCCTAAAAGCAGCTTCCTACTATTAGATTCAATCTAAAGAACTGAACTAATAAGTTTCATGGCTTACAGTAACCAGTGTTACGGAAACATGTATTATTGGTGATGTGTTATTGGAAAGAGAAGGGGTCAAAATATTGTTCTTCCACAGGGGCCTTCTGCTATCTGTGTGCACCCCTGCAACTTCATATACCTTTTCCTGTACTACTATATCACTGTAGCCCAGATTTAACCCCCTATTAACCACTAAAACGCCTTTTTGCGGCAGTCGCTGGCTGGGTTGCTGCTTTTTTACAGCGCTGCATGGGTCTCCCGTGCAATGTAGACCAAGGGCTCAGCTCTCACATGAGATCCCCACTCCTGCTCTCATAGCCCCGACTGGCAGAAGCGCCGATCCCGTGTAATAGCACCCTTGGCATGTAAGTGGTTGCAGAGCGACCATCAACAACCCATGAATGAGACCGCGGGTTGCTGTTGTCTGTGTACGCAGGATGAGGACCAACGCCTACCTCCTGCATGTCTCAGCAGCTTCTCTGGTGCAGCCTGCTGGTGGATGTATAGCACTGACAATAAAATACATTGCCCTGAAAGAACAGTGCAATTTTTTGTAGAAGCGATCAAAAGATAACCTATTATAATCCCCTTGTGGGACTATTAAATGGTTATAAAAAGTTAAAAAAAAGTTTTATTAAATAAAAATTTTAATAAAATAAAAAAAATTTCCATTCAATGGTAAAAATTGCACATTTTTTCATATTTGGTATCACCGTATCCATAATGACCTGCACTACACAGTGTCATATGATTTATCCCATATGGTGAATGCTGTAAAAAAAAACAAAAAAAAAACGGAATTGCTGCTTTTTGCTTATTTGCTACAAAAAAAGGAATAAAATGCTATCAAAAAGAGCTATGTACCCCAAAATGATACTAATGAAAACTACAAGTCATCCTGCAACAACAGCAAAAGTTATGGGTCTTAGGATGTGATGATGCAAACACATTTTCTTTTTTTTTAAAAAGGGTTTTTATTGTGCAAAAATAGTAATACAGAAAAAAAATATATATATATGTGTTTGGTATCACTGTAATCTGAATGACCCAGAGATTATGTTATTGATGCTGAAAAATGAATGCCGCAAAATTTATAATGTAAAAACTCAGTGACAGTATTGTAGTTTCCCCCCCCCCTCCCAGAAAAAGTTAATAAAAATAAATCAGTAAGTTATGTGTACCCCAAAATGGCACCACTAAAAATTACAAGCACTAAAATGACTACATTGATGGAAAAACAAAAAAACTGAGGCCCCTTGCAGACGACCGCCTCTGGATTATGTCCGGATGCTTTGCTGATGCGTTCAGTGAAAACTGCGCGATTTCGCATATAAAGCGATTAAATTTTGTTTGCGATTGCTTTTCAGTTGTTCAGTTTTTATTGTGCGGGTGCAATGCGATTTACTGCGTTTTGCACGCGCGTAATAAAAAAACCTGAATGTTTACAAACAACATCTCTTAGAAACCATCCGTGAAAATCCATTCACTTCTATGGGGCCAGCGTTGTGTGAAAATCGCAGAATATAGAGCATGCTGTGTTTTTCACGCAACGCAAAAGTGATGCGTGAAAACCACCGCTCATGTACACAGACCCATTTTAATGAATGGGTCCGGATTCCGTGCGGGTGCTATGCGTTCACGTCACGCATTGCACCCGCGCGGAAAACTCGCTCGTGTGAAAGGGGCCTTGGAGCTCTTGGAAGTCGAAGATGAAAAAATGAAAAAGATGCTTGGTCATTAAGGCCCAAAACAGGCTGGTCACTAAGGGGTTAATAATGTGTCTGCACTAAAAATCTGCCTAAAATGTGGCGCAGATTGGTGCAGTTTGGTGCACCTAGTGTTCCCGCACCTTTTCCTGACTTGCTCAGCAAGAAGGTGGACCGGCTTAGTGGACAGGGGGTGGAGCGTTGCTGGAAAGGACTGCACCCTAAGATGTGCCATTTTGTTCCAAAATTGCGCCATAATTCTGGTGTAAAAATCAGTTTTAAAGGAAGCCAACCAATAGCTGGTATATAGCTAGAAAAAGTGTCTATCCCTGCACCACATTTATCATCCAGCCTGAGCCATTGTGATCAATCTGGTGCATGTCTAGACAGCCTGGTTAGGCTTACACCATCTATAGGGTGAGTAAGGCCTCTTGCACATGAACATTGTGTTCCTGTGGCCGTATTGCGGCCTGCATATGGCAGGTCCGCATTACACGGGCACCGGCCCGTGTGCACTCCGCATCACAGATGCGGACACATTAAAATTGCGGTCCCCAATGCACGGAACGGATGCTCAACCTTCGTGTGCAAGAGGCTTAAATCTGAGCCAGCGCATACTATTTGTGTGCCGTAGCACCTAGTGCATTATTGCTATGTAGTGACTTCACTGTTCGTATAATTCCTCTTTTGTGACCTCGCTGTAAATTATCCCAGTATTATGACATCACTATCTGCATGATTACAGTCATGTAGCTTCAAGTGTATTATCCCTTTATTGTGACATCATTGTGTAAACTGTCTGTATGCCATGACATCACTGTCTGCATGATCCCTATGCTGTAAATTAGTAGATTATCCTTGCTCTACCAATATAGCAGATCAGCAATAAAGCCGATCGTAGAAATGCCACTGGTGAGGTTAATGTGCAGGTGAACCAAAAACCCTACTGACCACCAAATTTAAAAACCAACAACCAAGGGGGCGGGAAAATCAAATAAAACATAACTTTTAATAAAACCCTTAAAAGATAATAATAATAAAAAACAAAATAGAGTTCTCATAGTACATGTATGCTCCTATACACTTGTTCCCACAGAAAAAGACCTTGAAAGGAAGGAACATTGGGGGAGATTTATCAAAACTGGTGTAAAGTAGAACTGTCTTAGTTCCCAATAGCAACCAATCAGATTCCACCTTTCATTTTTCAGACCTCCTTTGGAAACTGAAGGGTGAAATCTGATTGGTTGCTATGGGCAACTAAACCAGTTTTCTTTTACACCAGTTTTGAAAAATCTCTCCCATAGGCTCCAAGGATGTATTAGAAACCAATCATCCGTTCCGGACATACTGATGCAAACAGCACACGGTGTGCTGTCCGCGTTTTTTGCGGACCCATTGAAATGAATGGGTCCGCATCCTATCCGCAAAAAAAAAAACGGATCGGACACGGAAACAAAATACGGTCGTGTGCATGAGGCCTAAGGCTGAGTTCACATTAGCGTTCAGCCTTTCCGTTCCTTTTGTCTGTCCGGAAGTAGAAAAAAAATATATATTAAAACGTATCCGTTAGTTGATATATATATGCATTTCGTTTGTGTCCGTTATTTGGCAATCCGTTCTGAATCCGCTTTATAGGATGGAGTTTCCCATTCCGTTCATTGTAGTCAATGACACACGGATATTAAAGTAATTGAAAAATATTGCTTTTACATTCATTACGTTTATATTGTCCGTTTTTTCAGTATCAACATGCGCAGAAACAACCAGAAACTTTCAACAAAAGACAAAATAAAAAACCTGGGAGGATCATGTGATCGTTGCCGGTCGCCATTTTGGGATGCATAGAAGAACATGTGGATTGAGCCATCAGTAGTCAAGCTTGTGAAAGCCATCAGAAAAGGGTAGGTAGTTATCCAAATGAAAAGTTTTATTGTCCTCTGCACATATGTACCACTGAACACGTGTTCTAATCTGAAAAACCTTCTGAGAGTGTGACTGTACATGCTTCCAGGCTGACATAAATGAGCATAGCAGTGGAGCATTGTGATACCCCCCTTGCCTTTCTCTGCATTGTGCATTGTCCGGCTCTGGTCCTGTCCAGTAAGGTACCGTGTTTTACAACATTACACTAGGTAGAGGCTTCTGAGTAGCAGTTAGGTCGGTGACATCGGCTAAATCGGCTGCCAAGCGCTGCGCTTGGATGTTTTATAGGCGGATACTATAAAGACTACCAACTATGTTCACTGCTACTGGGAAGCCTCTGCCTAGCATAATGTTATAAAACATGGTACCTCACTGAACAGAACCAAAAGGTGATGATGCGCAATGCATCGCAAGGCAAGGGAGAGCGTCCCAATGCTCCAATGCAATGCACTGTATACATGAAGAGCTTGTATTAAAATGGTTCTTCTTTGCTATTTTTTTAAGATGTCTTCGCCTTCTCCTTTGGTTGGCAGTGGAAGTACGCCATTATTTCAGATTCCGGTAAGTAATCATTTTGAAAATAATCTTTAATAATTATGATAAACATATCTATATTTTATATACAATACATTTTTCTATATTTCAGGGAGATTCTCCAACGGAAACCTCTAAAGTAGATCTAGACTAGAGGAATGGAGCTTTTCTCCAGAGCCAATGGAGGCAGTAAGTAGGACATCATTTAAAAAAAAAATGTTTACGAAATGTTTCGCTTTGCACTGAAGGATGCAGACTCCAAAATGAATGGTTCAAAGATCGGCCTGCACCACCCAATACAAATAACAATGAAATGGAACCACTCTGTAGCAAATGACTATGCATAAAAGAGTGTACATGGGTGAAGCCCTTATGTTGTAGAATGGCAGGCACACGGCCATGGGAGTGAGTCCTAATTGTGTGTTTTTTGCAGACACAGGAGGCTACACATTCAGGCAACTCCAGTCGCGGTGAAACTCGATCAAGTACTCTTCCTCCAATACAGGATGTGAGTTGAAATTCTTATGTTATGTAAAATATACAATGGTCTGTTGTCTAAAACTCAAAAAAAATAATAATAGGAAGAAACAAACAGGCAAATTGACTCTCAAACAACAGTTGGAGCCAGTATTCCAAGGCGTAGTGGTCGTGGACAGCGTGGGCGTTCCGGTTGTCGAGGAGAGGGAGGCCGTGTGAGTAGGCACATGGGCTGTGTTGTGAGATGCCCACACTGCTCCCATCATATAGTATTGTAGCAAGCCTGTTATTATAGGAGAATAATTATACCCAAATATCTTAGATTTCTTCCTGTTCAGTGACCTGCGTGGCCAGCGTCGTCATAGAGCTTTCTCAGAATACTCTTGTCCAGCCATGTGATTAAGCAGCTGCAGGAAGTGTTGTCACCGCTCACAGGAGGCAATACAGGGAGACAGGGCAGTGTGACGCTCAAGAAACTGAAAGTGGTCCTGGAAAAAAAATACTAAAAGTAGCCCATTTTGTAGTTGGGTCCAAATAACTGAAAGACAAGTAGGCTAGGCCAGCAATACCAAAAATGAGGCACATAATACCACCCCAGGAGAGCCAAATACCACAGTCCATAACAAAATACTGGGCCCCACAGCAAAAAATACATCCCCAAAAAAATTCCAGTGGCTGGCCGAGAGGGCTTAGGTGGCTGGGCCCTGCAGAAAATGTTCTACAGGGCCCCTCTTCTCCTTCTCTGGTATTGTTACCTATCATAAGGACAGGTCTTTAATAGTAAAAAGCTTTTTCTTTTTTTTTTTTCAAAAAAATCTCAGTGTCCTAAAATTTGGGATAGGATGATATACACACTTATACCCATATTCAGATCTCAATGTCAAGAGTAGCAGATGTTAAAACACACATACTGTATATACACAAATACATATATGCATACACAAAAAAAAAAAACTGCGGAGAGCGGGGACCCGGCTCTCACATGAGAGTCGTGGCCCTGCTCTAACAGCACGGACAGGCAGGAGTGCCGATCCGGGCTGTTTATCACTTTACATGGCGCCCGCCGCATGTAAAGTGCTGACAGAGAGAGCGGACTCCCTCTGTCTCCCATCGGCACCCCACAAATGCGATCGCAGGGTGCTGATGTGTGTGAAGGCTGGCTGTGGTCTATGAAGGCCCCAGACCAGCCTTCAGTAATTTTCAGCAGGTTGTGCCTCTCTGGCGCAGCCTGCTGGTCAATGTTAAATAGCATTGCTATTAAAATGCAATGCGTTATAGGCATAATGCATTGCATTTTAAAAGCAATCAAAATACTGTCTGTTATAGTCCCCTTGTAGGACTATTATGTGGTAAAAAAACAAAACATTTATTAAATTTTAAAAATCCCATTAAAAAAATTACAAATTTTTTCCCATTTAAAATACGTTTTTCAATGAAAAAAATTAAATTAAAAAATCTCCCCCATATATTTGGTATTGCTGTGTCCGTAACGACCCGGACTACGTTAATATTAAATAAATTATCCTCTACGGTAAACGCCGTAAAAACAAAAGACAGAATTGCTCAATTATTCTTAGTTGCCACCAAAAAAACTTAATAACAATTGATCAAAAAGCGACATTTACTCCAAAATGATACAAATAAAAAATACAAGTCATCCCTCAAAAATCAAGCCCTTATGCAACTCCATAAAAATAAAAATAAAAAAGTTATGGGTATTGGGAAGCGGCAATGTAAAAACATTTTTTTTCGTTAAAAAAAGGGGTTTTATTGCAAAAAAGTAGAAATACCGAAAAAAAAACTATTTGTATTTGGTATCAATGTAATTGTACTGACCCAGAGACTAAAGATATTATGTTATTTATACCGAAAAATGAACGCCGTAAAATTTATAACGTAAAAATGCAGTGGCAGTATTGCTGTTTTTCCCATCTCCCTCACAGAAAGAGTTAATAAAAGTTCATCAAAAAGTTATGTGTACCCCAAAATGGCGCGATTAAAAACTACAACTTGTTTCGCAAAAATCAAGCCCTCGAAAAGCTATAAAGACAGAAAAATAAAAAAGTTATAGTTCTTGGAATGCGTCTTATGATGTGGGCAGTGCCAGCAGAATCACAATGAAGTGGACGAGGAAGAAACCCTATTTGTCCCAAACATAAACTGTGAGCTGCGAATACAGCTAGTAGAAGCAAGGCCAGCTTTATGGGACCAATCAGACCCCCAACACTCGGTCCATAACACCCCCAACGTCGGCTATGGCAATAGGTTTATGCCAGTATGGTCCCCACATGGAACGATTTGAGCCATCAGGCTCAAATGCAATGTGGTACATGTCTTTCCTTCAAGTATTTTTTTTTTTAGTTCCATTGTTAGGATAGTGAAATAGGAATGTACATTTAGGTTTTACGTGTGAAGAACATTGAAATGCCAATCAGTATTGTCGGAGGACATGGTGGTTTCAAAAGTTGATATTGCTACTGCACCATCATGTACCAGGCCCAAAACAAACGAAAAGACAATGATAAATGGCCTATTTCAGGATTAGTGAAGATTTTCTACAGGCAGAGGCAGCACTATATGTGCCATCCTATTTAACCAGCGCTGTTGAAAGATGACCATATCTACAGCAGTATTCCATAGTTTTGTTACAGTTTTAAAATAGAACAAATTTTTATTTCTTATAATTATTTTTTTTGCTGATATTATATCAACACACTGGAGGTCAATACGTGATTGCTTTATGCATGACCTCAATCATGATCGAACAACGCCAAGTGGTTCTGGAGCTTCAAGGAGAACACCTTATCAATATGGACCCTATCTGCAATTCCTTCGATGTTCATTCAAGCTGTGCACGTGAGTGACAGGTCCTCTGTTAGTGGATTGAATATTCTATGATGCCTACTGAGATTATACAGATGTTTTTTTCTTTTAATTTACAGTACTCATTCAATCACCCTACCTCCAGAAGGAGAGCCTATTGAACATCATTTGGAAACAGAACAAGTTTCTAGACCGTCTTCTGATCTAGCTTCTGGACCCTCTACTTCACATGATTCTGCTCTGGAGTCACAAAGTCGCCAACCACAAACATGTCCCGTAATTGATGATACTCGCCAGTTCATTACTTCTTCCTTTAGAGAGTAACAAGTAGGCCGAGACCAGTTCGGAGACAATATAGAGTCTGGGATGATCTTGCACAAACCTTTGAAATTGTTTAATAAAATTAGAGGAACAGCAGACTCGGTATAAGCAAGAGTTAGCAACCATTGTCCGGCAGATGGGGGGTGTCAGCCGTCCAGAACCCCTTAACCATAATCAGCAGCGTCTATTAACATTAAGTCATTGGATGGACGACATGACTCCAGATCAGAATTGTGACTGTAGAGTGACATTGATTTAAACAGTCTGGAATATTCAACATCCACACCCTTCCCAGTCGTGTCCTCCACCCCACTCGTACCCCCCAACCACCTCCTTTCCAACAGCCATGACTTCACCACCTGCTCGCTCTTACTTTGTGGCACACACCTTTCCTCCGTCCCACACCTTTCCCCATACCACACCTTTCCTCCGTCCCACACCTTTCCCCCGTCCCACACCTTTCCCCACCCCTTACCCATCCCTCGTCCCACACCCATCCCTCGTCCCACACCCATCCCTCATCCCACACTCATCCACCCTCCCACACCCATCCCCTGTCCCACACCTTTCCCCAGTCCCACACCCATCCCCTGTTACACACCCATCCCCTGTCCCACACCCATCCCCTGTCCCACACCCATCCCCTGACCCACACCCATCCCCGTCCCACACCCATCCCCGTCCCACACCTTTCCGCCGTTCCACACCCTTCCCAGTCCCACACCCTTCCTCCGTCCCACACCCATCCCCATCCCAAACCGTTCCACCATCTCAAACATATCCGCCATCCCACACCTATCAACCACCATCTACCTTTCGACTGCCCGTCGGTTAGCCATTCCCTATCTCATTCACCTTCCTTTGTCTCTTTTCCATCACAATCCAGTGCCAGTTCTCAAACACAACCAGCTCCCTTCTCTCAGCCACATGGTCCTGTATTGACTTCTACATCTACTACTTCTACAATCCTCCAGCCAAATGCTGTTTCTCCCTCCATTTTTCCAACTCCCACCTCTTTTCCTACCCCTTCCTCCAACCAATCCCTTTCATACCATTCAGGTTCTGACTCCGATCCCCTTCATACTCCACAACACCATACACAGGGTGAAAATCACAGACCTCAAGAGTCATTTATGCGTTCCCTCCTTGACCAGAGTGATGAAGATCTTAGGTCCACTACTGATGCGCCAGGAGTGGGGTAATCCACCCAACAACTACAATAGGGTGAAACCAAATTTAGTGTTGATAACAGTTATCACTGACTACCTCACCAGGTCCTTAAGAAAAACAGCCAACTCAGTGTAAACTATTCTCCATCATTTGGAATGTATTACATGCCATTGATCAAGTCACACACCGAAGTACGATTTCACACGCTATAACCGATAAGGGCCCAGTCCTTAAAGGAGTTGGGAACTTTTTGGGTCGACCCATGTTTTTTTTGTGACATGATTATATGACACTAATATAGTCTGTTTGGACAATCACCACCATTTTCTACATTTAATAAGTTATGAT
The DNA here is from genome assembly GCF_014858855.1 of Bufo gargarizans. Lineage (NCBI taxonomy): Eukaryota > Metazoa > Chordata > Amphibia > Anura > Bufonidae > Bufo > Bufo gargarizans. The sequence continues at coordinate 460,017,403 of NC_058083.1, read as the reverse complement.
CCCCTATTTACAATGCCTTTGTGCTGTCCACATAGAGCTCCGGGTCATAAAATGGCCGTCGATGTAGGGTCATGTAACCTCCATGTGATGTCATTGCAATTCCAATGCACTGCACCTGAACTAAACTTCAAACAGAACTAGTGCAGATGGCAGGTACAGTGTATTTGTCACGAGGGTGTCAAGAGCCACGTCTGACTCCGTTATACCCGGGGTCAGGAAGTCGCAGCGGGTGGCTGCGCGCTCTATGTCTAAAGATCACGGTGTTTCTTAGTGTTTGTTTTCTGTGTTTGCCTTGCTATCCTTTTTGTCTCACTCAGGGATCCGTAGCTTCTCCTCCTCAGCTGTTTCTTGTCTGCCACTCCCAAACTCCTTATATTCTCCTCTCACACTTCTCTTGTTGCCAGTTATAGAGCTTCCTGCCTGGACATCTATGCTGACCCACTGGAGCTGAGAATCTGGTTGTTGTTCCAGACTGCTACCCTCCGGATCCCTGTTGGGCTTTTGTTGTCTCCTGTTGTTGCCCACCTGGGATTTTATGTTTAGTTTGTATTGTCTGTCCTCCCCTTGGTGTTTTCCTTTAGAGCTAGTGGTGCGGACTAGTGTTCCCACCGCCCTGTTCACTATCTAGGGCTCATCCTAGGGAAAGCCAGGGTTTTAGGCACGTGATCGGCGTACGGGTGAGGAACCCGTCTAGGGACGACAGGGCAGCCAGGCGCCAGCCGCAAGGTGAGTCAGGGGTCACCACCTTCCCTCTCACTAGGGCAGGGCCTCCCTCTTTTCCTCCCTCCGTGTCACGTATGTGACAGTTACGCCGATCGTGATATTATAACTGGCCCTTATTTTTTTTTGAGAAAAAAAAATATATATATATATATATTTTTTTTTCTCTACTTAGAATCCAATATGGATCCTATTGCTGCTTTGGCAAAACAGCTTCAAGGCCTGTCTTTGGAGGTGGCAGGATTAAAGGCGTCTGTCCTCCAACAGCAGCAGCAAATGCAGCAGACCGTAAGCCCAGCGGTTGCTATCGGTAACCAGGTTGTTACAGAACCCAAGGTTGTTCTTCCTGACAGATTCTCTGGGGGAAGGGACAAATTTGTGTTGTTCCGTGAGGCCTGCAAATTATATTTTAAGCTGCGCCCTTACTCCTCAGGTAATGAAGAACAGCGGGTGGGGATTGTTATTTCCCTGCTTCAGGGGGACCCGCAATCCTGGGCAGTTCTCGTTACCCCCTGGTTCCCAGGCTCTCCGGTCAGTGGAGGGATTTTTTGGGGCTTTGGGTCTCATATATGATGACCCTGACCGTGTCGCCCTGGCTGAGTCGAAGTTACGGAGACTCCTACAGGGAGATCGGCCAGCAGAGGAATATTGCTCAGAGTTCCGCAGGTGGGCTACGGATACTCAGTGGAACGACCCGGCTCTCAGGAGTCAGTTCTGCTCTGGGTTATCTGAAAGGGTTAAGGATGCGCTGGCGCTGTATGAGACCCCCCTTTCCCTTGATGCTGTTATGTCCCTCTCTATCAGGATAGATAGACGTCTTAGGGAGAGATCGAAAATTCCTGAGCAATCGGTAACCTCTCCCAAGCAGCAGTTAGTCTGTACTGACTTGGATGAGCCTATGCAGCTAGGAGGAACTTCTCGTCAGGTCCGTCCTCCTGAGGTTCGCCGTAGGTGGGGGGCTTGTTTTTTCTGTGGGGGGAAGGTTCATTTCATTAATGTCTGTCCCTCCTTTCCCAAAAACAAAAGACCGTCGGAAAACTACTAACCCCAGGCTGTGCGGAGGATGTCAGCCGGGGGGGGTATATGGTTTCCTCCATACGAACATCTCAATTTGTGTTGCCAGCGGTTATTGTTTTTGGTGTTAAGACGGAGTCTATTTCTTTTTTTTCTAGACAGTGGTGCAGGGGTAAATTTGATAGATGCCCATTTTGCCCGCACTATGGGTTTGTCTCTCTGTACGCTGCAGAGACCCATTCCCATATTCGCTATTGACTCTGCTCCTCTGTCTCAGAGAAACCTCACTCACGTTGTCCATAACTTACATCTTCGGGTAGGGGACCACCATAAGGAGCGTCTTTCATGTTACGTTCTGGAGGGCCTTCCCTCTCCTGTGGTATTGGGTCTTCCCTGGTTGGTAGCGCACAATCCAGTGGTGGATTGGCAGGCCAGGGAGATATTGGAGTGGAGTGAGCATTGCAGAGAGAATTGCTTAAATAACAATTGCTTAATCGCCTCCATAGCTTCCCTACCTACATTTATTTCGGACTTTGAGGACGTTTTTTCTGAAAAGGGTTGTCAGAAGCTACCACCTCATCGTCCTTATGATTGCCCGGTTAACCTGATTCCCGGTGCAAAATTACCCAAGTCCAGGTTGTATAATCTTTCGGGTCCCGAGAGACAAGCCATGAAAGATTATATCTCCGAGAGTCTGGCCAAGGGACACATCAGACCCTCTTCTTCACCCGTGGCTGCAGGGTTTTTCTGAGATAAAAGATCTTTGTTAAAAAGAAAGATGGGGGGCCTGCGTCCTTGCCTAGATTTCCGTGAGCTAAACCGGATAACCGTCCGAGACCCATACCCTCTTCCTCTCATTCCTGACCTTTTTAATCAGATTGCGGGTGCTAGGTGGTTCTCCAAACTTGATCTTAGGGGGGCCTACAATCTGATTCGTATCAAGGAAGGGGATGAGTGGAAAACAGCTTTTAACACCCCTGAGGGGCATTACGAAAATTTAGTCATGCCTTCGGTCTGACCAATGCCCCTGCTGTCTTCCAACATTTCGTTAATGATATTTTTAGTCATCTCATCGGCAGGTTTGTAGTCATATACCTAGATGATATCTTAATTTATTCGGCTGATCTGAAAACACATGAAGTACATGTCAGGCAAGTGCTGCAGGTCCTACGGACGAATAAATTATATGCGAAAATTGAAAAATGTGTCTTCGCCGTTCAGGAAATACAATTCCTGGGATATCTATTATCTGCTTCAGGTTTCCGTATGGATCCTGGGAAGGTCCAGGCAATTTTAGATTGGGATCTTCCTGAGAACCTTAAAGCTCTACAACGGTTTTTGGGTTTCGCAAATTTCTACAGAAAGTTTATTAAAAATTATTCAGTGATTGTTAAACCCCTTACTGACATGACTAGGAAGGGGACTGATTTTTCTAAATGGTCTGACGCCGCTAAAATTGCATTTTCCTCTCTAAAAGAGAGATTTACCTCGGCACCTGTTCTAATTCAACCTGATGTCTCCCAGCCTTTTATTGTTGAAGTTGATGCGTCGGAGGTGGGAGTGGGGGCTGTATTGTCTCAGGGTCCGTCTCCTGGCAAATGGCGTCCTTGCGCTTTCTTTTCCAAAAAATTATCTGCAGCAGAAAAGAACTATGATATTGGAAATAGGGAACTGTTGGCGATTAAACTGGCGTTTGAAGAGTGGCGTCACTTCTTAGAGGGAGCAATCCACCCCGTCACGGTGATTACGGATCACAAAAACCTTCTGTACCTAGAATCGGCTAAGCGTCTCACCCCTAGACAAGCTAGGTGGTCGCTATTCTTTACCAGATTTAACTTTGTAATCACCTATCGTCCTGGGGCAAAAAATACCAAGGCAGACGCATTGTCTCGTTGTTTCCCTGGAGGGGGTAATGTTAGTGATCCGGTACCTATTTTACAAAGAGGAGTGGTTGTCTCTGCTGTACACTCTGTTCTAGAGGGAAAGGTGTTAGAGGCCCAGGGGGACGCCCCGGCCTCTTGCCCCTCAGAGAAATTGTTTGTACCGTTAAACCTGCGTCTTGGGTTATTGAAGGAACATCATAATTCGGCACTTGCTGGGCACCCGGGTAGTAAAGCAACCTTGGAGCTATTGTCTCGTCGTTTTTGGTGGCCAAGGTTGCGTCAGGATGTAATAGATTTCGTGTCTACTTGTTCTACTTGTGCACGCGCGAAAGTCTCTCATACACGTCCAGCAGGGTCTTTATTGCAACTTTTCATCCCCAATAGACCATGGACACATCTATCAATGGATTTCATCACTGACTTACCTTTGTCTGCGGGTAAAACAGTTATCTTGGTAGTAGTAGACAGGTTTAGCAAAATGGTACACTTTATTGCGCTACCCGCACTTCCTAATGCTAAGACTCTTGCTCAGGTGTTTATCAGTGAAATCGTGAAGCTTCACGGGGTCCCTTCCGATGTGGTTTCGGATCGGGGAACCCAGTTTATTTCTAAGTTTTGGAAAGCTTTTTGTACCCGTTTAGGGGTACACTTATCCTTTTCCTCAGCTTTCCATCCTCAGTCGAATGGACAGACTGAGCGTACCAACCAAAACCTAGAAACATATTTAAGGTGTTTTGCGTCTGAAAACCAAGAGGTGTGGTCATCATATTTACCGTTAGCCGAGTTTGCCATAAATAATCGCCGTCAGGAATCCACTGGCAAGTCACCTTTTCTTGGTGCATACGGTTTTCATCCCCAATTTTGTACTTTCAAAGAGGGGGGGTCTTCTGGGGTTCCCGAAGAGGAACGGTTTTCTTCATCTCTTTCATCGGTATGGCAGAAGGTGCAAGCTAACTTGAAAAATATGAGTGGTAAATACAAATGCATGGCCGATAAGAAACGGTCGCCAGGTCCGGACCTAGGAGTGAATGACTATGTGTGGTTGTCTACTAGGAATATTAAGTTGAAGGTTCCCTCTTGGAAACTGGGTCCTAGGTTCATTGGTCCTTATAAAATTGTAGCCGTCATTAACCCTGTGGCTTTTCGCCTGGAGCTACCTCAGACTTTTAAGATCCATAACGTCTTCCATAAGTCGTTGCTCAAGAAGTATGTTCCACCTCTAGAACCATCACCGCTGCCACCTCCTCCTGTTGTTGTGGATGGTAATCTGGAGTTTCAAATATCCAGAATTGTTGATTCTCGTCGGGTCCGCCGCTCTCTTCAGTATCTGGTGCATTGGAGGGGTTACGGTCCCGAGGAAAGAATGTGGGTTCCAGCGTCAGAGGTAAACGCCAACAGGTTGATTCAGGCTTTCCATGTCTCTCATCCGGAGAGACCTGGTCCTGAGTGTCCGGAGGCCCCTCGTGAAAGGGGGGGTACTGTCACGAGGGTGTCAAGAGCCACGTCTGACTCCGTTATACCCGGGGTCAGGAAGTCGCAGCGGGTGGCTGCGCGCTCTATGTCTAAAGATCACGGTGTTTCTTAGTGTTTGTTTTCTGTGTTTGCCTTGCTATCCTTTTTGTCTCACTCAGGGATCCGTAGCTTCTCCTCCTCAGCTGTTTCTTGTCTGCTACTCCCAAACTCCTTATATTCTCCTCTCACACTTCTCTTGTTGCCAGTTATAGAGCTTCCTGCCTGGACATCTATGCTGACCCACTGGAGCTGAGAATCTGGTTGTTGTTCCAGACTGCTACCCTCCGGATCCCTGTTGGGCTTTTGTTGTCTCCTGTTGTTGCCCACCTGGGATTTTATGTTTAGTTTGTATTGTCTGTCCTCCCCTTGGTGTTTTCCTTTAGAGCTAGTGGTGCGGACTAGTGTTCCCACCGCCCTGTTCACTATCTAGGGCTCATCCTAGGGAAAGCCAGGGTTTTAGGCACGTGATCGGCGTACGGGTGAGGAACCCGTCTAGGGACGACAGGGCAGCCAGGCGCCAGCCGCAAGGTGAGTCAGGGGTCACCACCTCCCTCTTTTCCTCCCTCCGTGTCACGTATGTGACAGTTACGCCGATCGTGATAGTATTTGATTGAAAGAGACATGACAGAGAGGTGATTTGCCCGATCTCGGGACCTTCCAACACCAGTATGGACAGGACCTCTGTGTGGATGGCACAAAAGACTTGTCAAACTAGGGGGCATAACGTTAAAAATATAGAAAATTCGGCTGAATTTCTACAAAGACTATATAAGTGACATGTAATCATATTGCAAAGATATTGGTCACCAATACCCCAAAAATTGACAAGCAATTTAAAGTTTTTTGATGTAGTCAACGTTGGCTGAGTAGTCCCATATTCCGTAAGGACCTGTTGATGACCGAGGATCTTTTTGCACTTTTAAGCACTTTTCACCCTCACTATTGTAGGGTGTTCAGGTGTTATACAGTTGAGGTACGAGGATATGCGATCTTCTACCATTGGGATTTTTGCATAGGCTGAGCAGTAAGGGAGAGAGCCAGGTCTTATGCAGGGGTCTCCCTTTTTGTTCCTTAGTTTTGGATCCAGTGAGTCGTATATTCATTTTGTGTTGTCTTGTTTCCTGTACACATTCCGTGACATTATAAACCGCCAAAACCGTCTCAAGCATGGATCCGGTTTCACTTTTGACTGAACGCTTTCAGGGTCTTTCATTGGAGGTAGCAGATCTCCGTAAGACTTTTTGTCAGTTTCAAGTGACCGGTTCAGCTTGCGTTCATGGAGTTTGTTCTGAGCCTAAGATCTCGCTCCCGGATACGTTCTCCGGGGGTAGTGAGAATTTTGTGCGTTTTTTGGGCTTTGCCAATTATTACAGGAAGTTTATTTTGAATTATTCCTCTGTTGTTAAACCACTCACTGATATGACCAGAAAGGGGGTAGATTTTTCTTCCTGGTCGGTAGAGGCGCGTAAGGCCTTTTCTAATATCAAGGAGAGTTTTGCTTCCGCTCCCATCTTGGTACAACCTGATATTTCTCTACCCTTCATAGTTGAGGTTGATGCTTCTGAGGTGGGTGTGGGTGCGGTCTTGTCTCAGGGTTCCTCTCCTGCCAAATGGCGACTGTGTGCCTTTTTATCGAAGAAACTCTCCTCCGCAGAGAGAAATTACGATGTGGGAGATAGGGAGTTGTTGGCCATCAAGTTGGCTTTTGAGGAATGGCGCCATTGGCTAGAGGGAGCCAGACACCCTATTACCGTGTTTACTGACCATAAAAATCTGGCCTACTTGGAGTCAGCCAAGCGTCTGAACCCGAGACAGGCCAGATGGTCTTTGTTCTTTTCAAGGTTTAATTTTGTTGTCACGTTCCGCCCTGGGGTTAAGAATGTGAAGGCAGATGCCCTGTCACGTTGTTTTCCTGAATTGGAGGCAGAGGTGCAGGTAGCCCAGTCAGAGGCTCCTGATCTTTGTCCTCCTGGGAGGTTGTTTGTGCCTCTCGCTTTAAGACAAAAGATTTTTAAGGAACACCACGATACGGTCCTTGCTGGGCACCTGGGGGCAAGAGCCCCAGTGGATCTCATCGCTCAGAGATTCTGGTGGCCTGCGCTTCGTAAGTCGGTTGAGGGTTTTGTGGCAGCCTGCGAGACCTGCACTTGTGCCAAAGTCCCTCATTCACGGCCATCAGGTCCTCTCCTTCCCTTACCCATTCCTTCCCGTCCTTGGACACATCTGTCCATAGACTTCATAACGGACCTGCCTCGTCCCTCGGGGAAGACTGTGATTCTGGTGGTGGTGGACCGTTTTAGCAAAATGGTGCATTTCATCCCTTTTCCTGGCTTGACCAATGCTAAGACGCTGGCGCAGGCATTTATTGATCACATTTTCAAATTGCATGGTATTCCTTCGGACATAGTCTCTGATAGGGGCATGCAGTTTGTTTCCAGATTCTGGAAGGCTTTCTGTTCTCGCTTGGGGGTTCGGTTGTCATTCTCTTCTGCTTTCCACCCGCAGTCGAATGGCCAGACAGAGCGCGTCAATCAGAATCTGGAGACATATCTGCGCTGTTTTGTGGTGGAGAATCAGGAGGATTGGTGTTCTTTTTTGTCCCTTGCTGAGTTTGCTTTAAATAACCGTTGTCAGGAGTCCTCTGATAAGTCACCATTTTTTGGTGCATATGGGTTTCATCCGCAGTTTGGGACATTCTCTGGAGAGGGGTCTTCTGGTTTACCTGATGAGGACAGATTCTCCTCGTCTTTGTCATCTATTTGGCAAAAGATTCAGGATAATCTAAAGAGCATGAGTGAGAGATATAAGCGTGTGGCAGATAAGAGACGTGTGCCTGGTCCGGACCTGAATGTTGGTGATCTGGTGTGGCTGTCTACTAAGAATATCAAATTGAAGGTTCCCTCCTGGAAGTTGGGTCCTAAGTTTATTGGGCCTTACAAAATCTTGTCTGTCATCAATCCTGTTGCCTACCGTCTTGATCTTCCTCAGACTTGGAAGATCCATAATGTTTTTCATAAGTCCTTATTAAAACCTTATGTTCAACCCATTGTACCCTCGTCTTTGCCTCCTCCTCCGATTATGGTTGATGGTAATCTTGAATTTCAGGTCTCTAGGATTGTGGATTCTCGTGTTGTCCGCGGTTCTCTCCAGTACCTCGTTCATTGGGAGGGTTATGGTCCTGAGGAGAGGATGTGGGTCCCAGTGACGGACATTAACCACCTCCGGACCGCCTAACGCAGATGTGCGGTCCGGAGGTGGCAGCGCTGCGCACAGTCACGCATATACGCGTCATCTCGCGAGACGCGAGATGACGCGAGTATGCGCCCGCGCGTGCGCAGTTCGCGCCGGCATTTCGTCGAGAAGTATTTCAGTCAGCAACCTGCCAGCCAATGATCGTGGCTGGCAGGTTGCTGATTTTTAAAAAATCCAATCAAAGTGCCAGATAGCAGATCATATTTGTAAATATGATCTGTTATATGGCTGCCTGCTCCTCTGCTGGTTCTTTTCGTCGGTTGGATCCAGCAGAGGAGCAGGCTTCACAGTGAGTACACCAAACACTACACTTTAGCCCCTGATCACCCCCCTGAACCCCAATTAACCCTTTGATCACCCCTTTGATCACCCCTGTCAATCACAAGTGAAAAGAAAAAAGTGATCAGTGCAAACTGTCACTTTTTTTTTTCACTGTTATTGACCGTTAGGTTTTAGGTATAGTTTAGGTCCCTTGGTTAGGTAGTTAGCGATCAGTTAGCGCCCAGCCGACCGCACCGCAGTCCGTTATTCGCTGATTAGCGTATCGCTAATCAGCATTTGTACTTTTATAGTATCTGGAAGTGATCAAAACTGATCACGGTCAGATCTATAATAGTACTAGTGTCACTTTAGTTCGCCCTCCACCTAAAACGCAGTGTTTGCCCGATCAGGCCTGATCGGTCGCCCACACGTGCGTTCGCCCACACCCGCCCCACCGCAGTGACAAAAAAAATTTTTTTTTTTAACACTGCACATTCACTTTACACGCACTGCGGCGATAAAAAAATCAGTTTTGATATTTTTTATCAACCGCAGCGGCCTCCGGTACTTCGCTAGCCTCCCCTTTGTAAGACAGGCTTGCTTTTTTTTTCTTGGGTAGTCTCAGGGAATACCCCTAAATTTAGTTGCCCACATGTCTAACAGGGGGTATTCTTCTGAAGAGGCCTACAGGCTTCTGACCCAGTCGGATGAGGAGTGGGAACCCTCATCTGATGAATCCAGCGGGTCAGAATACGAACCTGTAGAAAGCAGTGGCTCTCTGACCCAAAGTTCGGACGAGGAGGCTGAGGTCCCTGATACCACCAGGCGTACCCGGCCCCGTGTCGCTAGACCGCAGGTTGCGCAGGATCCGCTTCAAGAGCAGCAGAGTGGGGCTGGTGCTGTCGGATTACGTGGTGAGGCATACACCGGCAGCCCAGCCCTCCCTGGACCTAGTACCAGCACTGCCGTGCAACCTGGTGAAGTAGCGAGCACCAGAAGGGCAGTTGAAGCTGGTACGGTGGCACGTGCAGTAGTGACCCCGTCGCAGCCACCGCAAAGACGTGCCCGTAGAGCCCCTAGAATCCCAGAGGTGCTGGCAAACCCTGATTGGCAGTCCCCAACTTCAGCCGCACCCGTAGTTTTCCCTTTCACTGCCCAGTCTGGAGTTCGGGTTGAGACAGCTCAGAACGGTTCGGCCCTGGGATTTTTTGAGCTGTTCTTGACTGCGGAGCTTTTAGACATAGTTGTGGCCGAAACAAACAGGTATGCCACACAATTTATCACCGCTAACCCGGGAAGCTTTTATGCCCAGCCTTTCCGGTGGAAACCAGTCCAAGTTTCCGAACTTAAAACTTTTCTGGGCCTCCTCCTCAACATGGGCCTGACAAAAAAGCATGAATTGCGGTCATATTGGTCCATGAACCCGATTCATCACATGCCCATGTTCTCTGCTGCCATGTCCAGGGCACGTTTTGAGGCCATCCTGCGGTTCCTGCACTTTAGTGACAACACCGCCTCCCGTCCCAGGGGCCACCCTGCTTTTGACCGGCTCCACAAAATTCGGCCCCTCATAGACCATTTCAACCAGAAATTTGCAGATATTTATACCCCAGAGCAAAACATCTGCATAGACGAGTCCCTGATACATTTTACCGGGCGCCTTGGCTTCAAACAATACATCCCAAGCAAGCGCGCCCGGTATGGGGTCAAATTGTATAAGCTCTGTGAAAGGGCCACAGGCTATACCCACAAATTTCGGGTCTATGAGGGAAAAGATCAGACCCTGGAGCCGGTCGGTTGCCCTGACTACCTGGGGAGCAGTGGGAAGACAGTTTGGGACTTGGTGTCACCCTTATTCGGCAAGGGGTACCATCTTTATGTGGACAATTTTTACACAAGTGTGGCCCTCTTTAGGCATTTGTTTCTAGAACGGATTGGCGCCTGTGGTACCGCGCAAACTAGTCGTGCGGGCTTCCCCCAACGGCTCGTTACCACCCGTCTTGCAAGGGGGCAGAGGGCCGCACTGTGTAACGAAGAACTGCTCGCGGTGAAATGGAGAGACAAGCGTGACGTGTACATGCTCTCCTCCATTCACGCAGACACGACAATACAAATTGAGCGAGCAACCCGTGTCATTGAAAAGCCCCTCTCAGTCCACGACTATAACCTCCACATGGGAGGGGTGGACTTCAATGACCAGATGTTGTCTCCGTATTTAGTTTCCCGACGCACCAGACGCTGGTATAAGAAGGTGTCTGTATATTTAATTCAATTGGCTCTGTACAATAGTTTTGTTCTCTACAGTAAGGCTGGGAGAACTGGATCCTTCCTCAAATTTCAGGAAGAGATCATCGAGAACCTCCTGTATCCAGGAGGTTCCGTGGCCCCAACCACCAGTGTAGTTAGCCGTCTACACGAGCGACATTTCCCCAATGTCGTTCCTGGTACCTCAACCCAACAGTCAAACCGAAAAAGATGTTGTGTCTGTAGCAGGAGTGGAATAAGGCGTGACACCCGCTATTTCTGTCCTGACTGTCCGGACCACCCTGCCCTATGCTTTGGAGAGTGTTTCCGGAAGTACCACTCACAGGTACACTATTAGCATAGGGACTGCATCTCACAGGACAGGCACACAGGGCTATTAGGGCCCATTCACTCACTGCTGCTGCAAACGTCTCCTTTCACATGGGACAAAGTGCATAACGCACTTCGCCACATCTTTGGGCGATTTGCGCTTTGCACATTGACCCATGGGGAAGGAGAGGTTTGTTCTATAAAGGTAAAAAAACAAAAACAAAAAAAAAAACACACCAGTAAGCAAACACGTTAATGTTCAGTTAAAAAAGTTAAAGTTTATATGTTATGTTGCAAAGTTAATAAAATTATTGCGTTGCGGCCTGGTTTTTTCTTTTTTTCTTTTTTTTCTTTTTTTACCTTCCAGGTGGACCAACCGATTGACTAGCTGCAGCACCGATGTGCATTCTGACAGAAGCATTGCGCTGCTGTCAGATTACACGCAAGTCGGTGTATGCGGCGCTGCAAGACGGGATTTTCTCCTCTGCAGTGACAGATACGTTTGCCGAGGCATACGAGCTGAGGAGGAGGCGGCGTTCCTATGCTTTGGCAAGCACTTTGTATATATATATAAAAAAATAAAATAAAAATCCCGGCAATGATTTATTCATCCACATCGATTGATGTGAATGGAGAAATCTGGTTTGCCAGGGCATACGAACTAAGTGGGTATGGATGTAGGGCGGAGCTCCTATGTCCTGGCAGACGCCTTTCCCCTCCATTTTTTTTTTTGGGCAGAGATTTTTTCATCCACATTGATCGATGCGAATGAAGAAATCTGTGCCGTTAATTTTTTTCTTTCAGCCCAGAGGCTGAACGGAAAAAAAAATCTCATTACCTGTATGCTCAATATAAGGAGAATAGCAGAAACTCCTAATGCTGGCCATACATGTAATGATTGCGGAGACCCTCAAATGCCAGGGCAGTACAAACACCCCACAACTGACCCCATTTTGGAAAGAAGACACCCCAAGGTATTTGCTGAGGGGCATATTGAGTCCATGAAAGATTTAAATTTTTGTCCTAAGTTAGCGGAAAGTGAGACTTTGTGAGAAAAAAAAAAAAATCAATTTCCGCTAACTTATGCAAAAAAAAAAATTCTATGAACTTGCCAGGCCCCTCATTGGATACCTTGGGGTGTCTTCTTTCCAAAGTGGGGTCACATGTGGGGTATTTATACTGCCCTGGCTTTTTAGGGGCCCTAAAGCATGAGAAGAAGTCTGGGATCCAAATGTCTAAAAATGCCCTCCTAAAAGGAATTTGGGCCCCTTTGCGCATCTAGGCTGCAAAAAAGTGTCACACATCTGGTATAGCCGTACTCAGGAGAAGTTGGGCAATGTGTTTTGGGGTGTCATTTTACATATACCCATGCTGGATGAGATAAACATCTTGATCAAATGCCAACTTTGTATAAAAAAATTGGAAAAGTTGTCTTTTGCCAGGATATTTCTCTCACCCAGCATGGGTATATGTAAAATGACACCCCAAAACACATTCCCCAACTTCTCCTGAGTACGGCGATACCAGATGTGTGACACTTTTTTGCAGCCAAGGCGGGCAAAGGGGCACATATTCCAAAGTGCACCTTTCGGATTTCGCAGGCCATTTTTTACACATTTTGATTGCAAAATACTTCTCACACATTTGGGCCCCTAAATTGCCAGGGCAGTATAACTACCCCACAAGTGACCCCATTTTGGAAAGAAGACACCCCAAGGTATTCCGTGAGGGGCATGGCGAGTTCCTAGAATTTTTTATTTTTTGTCGCAAGTTAGTGGAATATGAGACTTTGTAAGGAAAAAAGAGAAGAAAAAAAAATCATCATTTTCCGCTAACTTGTGACAAAAAAAAAAAATTCTAGGAACTCGCAGTGCCCCTCACGGAATACCTTGGGGTGTCTTCTTTCCAAAATGGGGTCACTTGTGGCGTAGTTATACTGCCCTGGCAATTTAGGGGCCCAAATGTGTGAGAAGTACCTTGCAATCAAAATGTGTAAAAAATGGCCTGCAAAATCCGAAAGGTGCACTTTGGAATATGTGCCCCTTTGCCTACCTTGGCAGCAAAAAAGTGCGACACATCTGGTATCGCCGTACTCAGGAGAAGTTGGGGAATGTGTTTCGGGGTGTCATTTCACATATACCCATGATTGCAAAGTTCTTCTCACACATTTGGGCCCCTAAATTGCCAGGGCAGTATAACTACCCCACAAGTGACCCCATTTTGGAAAGAAGACACCCCAAGGTATTCTGTGAGGGGCATGGTGAGTTCCTAGAATTTTTTACTTTTTGTCGCAAGTTAGTGGAATATGAGACTTTGTAAGAAAAAATAAAAAAAATAAAATCATCATCATTTTCCGCTAACTTGTGACAAAAAATAAAAAGTTCTATGAACTCACTATGCCCATCAGCGAATACCTTAGGGTGTCTACTTTCCGAAATGGGGTCATTTGTGGGGTTTTCTACTGTTTGGGCATTGTAGAACCTCAGGAATCATGACAGGTGCTCAGAAAGTCAGAGCTGTTTCAAAAAGCGGAAATTCACATTTTTGTACCATAGTTTGTAAATGCTATAACTTTTACCCAAACCATTTTTTTTTTTTTGCCCAAACATTTTTTTTTTATCAAAGACATGTAGAACAATAAATTTGGCGAAAAATTTATATATGGATGTCGTTTTTTTTGCAAAATTTTACAGCTGAAAGTGAAAAATGTCATTTTTTTGCAAAAAAATCGTTACATTTTGATTAATAACAAAAAAAGTAAAAATGCCAGCAGCAATGAAATACCACCAAATGAAAGCTCTATTAGTGAGAAGAAAAGGAGGTAAAATTCATTTGTATGGTAAGTTGCATAAACGGTGAAAGTAGTGTAGTGCCGAAGTGTAAAAAGTGCTCTGGTCATGAAGGGGGTTTCACCTAGCGGGGCTGAAGTGGTTAAGGCCACTCGTCTCATCAGGGCTTTCCATAGGTCCCATCCTGAGAAGGTGGGCTCTGAGTGTCCGGAGTCCACTCGTAGAAGGAGGGGTACTGTCACCACCAGACATCTGAGAAGCTCTGACAGATGCCTTTCAGAACCTCCTCCTTGAGCTTCCTTTGTTTTGCTTTCAGTTCCTCATCTCGTTAGCCTCTCTCAGCTGTCATGTAGTTGTACTGATTGCATCCCTTTAAATTCCTCCCCATAGTGCATCAGTGTGCGGTTTATATTACTTCCTGGAGTGTGTGTGCATGCTGATCCTACTTCTCAGTCTTCTACAAGATAAGTGTTGTGCATTCATTTGTGTTTTTTCTGTTTGCTGGATCGCAGGTGACCCTGACTCCCTCCGTATCTAGTGTAGGGAGCCGGTGGTCGTGTCCCCTCACTATTGTAGGGTGTTCAGGTGTTATACAGTCGAGGTATGAGGATATGCGATCATCTACCATTGGGATTTTTGCATAGGCTGAGCAGTAAGGGAGAGAGCCAGGTCCTATGCAGGGGTCTCCCTTTTTCTTCCTTAGTTTTGGATCCAGTGAGTCGTATATTCATTTTGTGTTGTCTTGTTTCCTGTACACATTCCGTGACACAAGGGTACAGAGGGGAGCGTGATCCACCATTGTACTTTTGCAGGATAGCATAGCATTATCATGACTACCTCTGCTTGACCTTTTACATAATAATGCTGACATGAAGCTGTCGATATGATGACGCAAGCACATTGTAGTATCAATCATGATAATGGTATGCGCTCATGTCGTCTAGAGAGGAGGAAGCACAGACAAAGCCAGATTCTCACAATGGACTGGCTTGTGTGAAAGAACCCTATCTGTTCCATCATTTTATGGGATATAGCCAACTTTTTGTTAGCTATCTATTTCACATCACATTTTTGTCTACTATAGATCAGGTCTAGAACAAAAGTAGGATTTCTGTTGTGTTTCACTCTCTAGCTCCCATATGTGATAACTAGTCCCATATTCCATATTTGTTCACTTTTCTTGACATGCGCTTTTAAAGAACCTTTTATAATTGATTTCATGTTCAATAGTTTTGTACAACAATGTAAAAGTTGGATATTTTTTGGGAAAAAGTATTCATAAATAAATACTTTTGGTTTTGAACTGATATTCTCTCTTTGTTATTTCTTTTTAATTAACAAACTTTTTTTGTCCTAACATTTGTGTGTGGTATAGTATGTATGCAGTTAAACCAAATATAAAGACAATCAATCCTCAAAAAGTGGACAATGATAGAAGACATGCTGGTTGGAGACGCGTTGCAACCCTAATGAAGATTTGTTCCTAACACCACAGTCAATCAATGGTGGTTGACCACTGCATACTGATCGACTCTCCCATCCATTATGAACTAGACAGCCGTTGAGGGCGGGGGGCTGGATTTGTGGCGGGGATTATATTAATACTTTGTGCATTTGATGTTTCAATGTCTGGCCTATTTTCTTTTTTGTTTTCTTTTTTTATTGTACATAAATGAAGCCATTGTAATTATTGTATATTTGCATCTTTTTGGAGAAAATAATAAAGAATTAAAAAAATAAAATTATGAACTAGGCTCCTATATAACAACATCATTCGAATAAATGAGACTATGTAAATTAAGATGATATGCTGTCTATGGAATCATTAACCGCAAGAAAATATACAATTTATATAACAGTTTACTGTATTTTTTTTGGAACAATACTTAACAAAACTGAGAATTAAATTGAATCAAAAATCAAATCCAAAACATAAAAATGCACAGCATGAACGTTTTTGAAAAATTCAAATATGCTCATCTTGCCAAGGCACAGATCCAGCCGAAGAGATAAAATATTCGGAAAATTGATCCTGCATGCGATTCACAGCAGTTGTTGATCTTGGGCCAGTTTGAATTGTATCTCCAGGTGTAGAAACTGACATGGGGTCTAAAAGCAAAGGCTCTTTGGTCAGTACATAATTGTGCAACACAACACATGCTTTTATAACGTCATCCACTGCCTCTAATTGTAATTGCATTGGCCTTGTTAATATTCGCCATTTTGCAACGAAAAAATGCCAAAAGCACACTCTACCATTCTTCTAGCGCGAGTCAGGTGGTAATTAAAAACTCTTTTAGGATAGGTTAAACCACGGCTAGAATACGGTTTCAGTGAATTTCCACATATTTGGAAAGCTTCATCTCCTACAAGAACAAATGGCAGAGCGGGGTTTGAAGTCCCAGGTAAAGGCCTAGACTCAGGAATTTCAAAGTTTCCTGAGTATATCTCATACAAAAATTTTAAATACATGACAATCATTGGTTTGTCCGAAAGTTCCAATGTTGACAGCCACAAATTTGTACTGGGCATCCGCCATAGCCATTAATAAGACAGAGAAATACTTTTTATAGTTAAAAAAGGAGGATCCACTACGTGGGGGCTTCATGATTCTCACATGCTTTCCGTCCACAGCCCCAATACAATTTGGAAACTGGGTCTTCAAAACTTGAATTACTTACACAGAGATAGTCGAAAAAAATTCAGGGTGTTTTAGAAGTTCTTTATAAAGTGTAGAAAACACACCGAGTGTCATTCGGGCCGATGTAATAGGATGCACCCAATATCACCGTCTTCTTTGACGTATACAAGCCATTCTGATGTGTCTGAGTCTCCAAATCATATAGTCCACTGAAAAAAGGACATGAGCAGGCAGCATAGTTTCACTTCCCACAAAGAGATGCAAAATCACATAATGTATCACCTCAGTGAAAATTTAAAGCATGGAAATGTGGGAGGGACAAAATAAAAAACAAACAAAAAGCAGATCCGTTAATAGATTGGCATAACGGATTGAACGGACATTTTTATATATATATCTGTTTGTAATGGATCCGTTACTGTAATCCGCACAAAAAAGGATTTGTTGTGTTCCGGTATAAATAAATCCGATTTTAAATCCGAACGGAGAGCAGAACGGAAATAACAAACGCCTAACTCAGCCTAAATACGGTATGTAAACCACACCATGCACACAAGAAGGAAAATACATTTGAAACATAGAAACATTTAAAGGGGTAAAAATATTCTACATTTTTCAAACCAGCACCTGGATCTGAATACTTTTGTAATTGCATGTAATATTCAATAAAATGTATCTGTCTATTGCCACTTGCTGTTTGTTTTTTCTCTTTTTTCTTTGTCCTGCACACTGAGAAGGCCGCACATGCTCAGTTTCATCCTTTAACCACCTCCGGACCGCCTAACGCAGATGTGCGGTCCGGAGGTGGCAGCCCTGCGCAGAGTCACGCATATATGCGTCATCTCGCGAGGGCCGGGATTTCCTGTGAACGCGCGCACACAGGCGCGCGCGCTCACAGGAACGGAAGGTAAGCGAGTGGATCTCCAGCCTGCCAGCGGCGATCGCTCGCTGGCAGGCTGGAGATCCGAATTTTTTAACCCCTAACAGGTATATTAGACGCTGTTTTGATAACAGCGTCTAATATACCTCCTACCTGGTCCTCTGGTGGTCCCTTTTGTTAGGATCGACCACCAGAGGACACAGGTAGGTCAGTAAAGTCGCACCAAACACTACACTACACTACACCCCCCCCCCGTCACTTATTAACCCTTTATGAACCCCTGATCACCCATGATCACCCCATATAAACTCCCTGATCACCCCCCTGTCATTGATCACCCCCCTGTCATTGATCACCCCCCTGTCAGGCTCCGTTCAGACGTCCGTATGATTTTTACGGATCCACGGATACATGGATCGGATCCGCAAAACACCTGCGGACGTCTGAATGGAGCCTTACAGGGGGGTGATCAATGACAGGCGGGTGATCACCCATATACACTCCCTGATCACCCCCTGTCATTGATCACCCCCCTGTCATTGATCACCCCCCTGTAAGGCTCCATTCAGACGTCCGCATGATTTTTACGGATCCATGGATACATGGATCGGATCCGCAAAACACATGCGGACGTCTGAATGGAGCCTTACAGGGCGTGATCAATGACAGGCAGGTGATCACCCATATACACTCCCTGATCACCCCCCTGTCATTGATCACCCCCCTGTAAGGATCCATTCAGACGTCCGCATGTGTTTTGTGGATCCGATCCATGTATCCATGTATCCGTAAAAATCATGCGGACGTCTGAATGGAGCCTTACAGGGGGGGTGATCAGTGACAGGGGGGTGATCACCCTGATCACCCCCTGTCATTGATAACCCCCCTGTAAGGCTCCATTCAGACGTCCGCATGTGTTTTGTGGATCCGATCCATGTATCCATGGATCCGTAAAAATCATGCGGACGTCTGAATGGAGCCTTACAGGGGGGGTGATCAGTGACAGGGGGGTGATCACCCTGATCACCCCCTGTCATTGATAACCCCCCTGTAAGGCTCCATTCAGACGTCCGCATGTGTTTTGTGGATCCGATCCATGTATCCATGGATCCGTAAAAATCATGCGGACCTCTGAATGGAGCCTTACAGGGGGGGTGATCAGTGACAGGGGGGTGATCACCCTGATCACCCCCTGTCATTGATAATCCCCCGGTAAGGCGCCATTCAGACGTCCGCATGTGTTTTGTGGATCCGATCCATGTATCCATGTATCCGTAAAAATCATGCGGACGTCTGAATGGAGCCTTACAGGGGGGGTGATCAGTGACAGGGGGGTGATCACCCTGATCACCCTGATCACCCCCTGTCATTGATCACCCCCCTGTAAGGCTCCATTCAGACGTCCGCATGTGTTTTGTGGATCCGATCCATGTATCCATGGATCCGTAAAAATCATGCGGACGTCTGAATGGAGCCTTACAGGGGGGGTGATCAGTGACAGGGGGGTGATCACCCTGATCACCCCCTGTCATTGATAACCCCCCTGTAAGGCTCCATTCAGACGTCCGCATGTGTTTTGTGGATCCGATCCATGTATCCATGGATCCGTAAAAATCATGCGGAAGTCTGAATGGAGCCTTACAGGGGGGGGTGATCAGTGACAGGGGGGTGATCACCCTGATCACCCTGATCACCCCTGTCATTGATCACCCCCCTGTAAGGCTCCATTCAGACGTCCGCATGTGTTTTGTGGATCCGATCCATGCATCCATGGATCCGTAAAAATCATGCGGACGTCTGAATGGAGCCTTACAGGGGGGGTGATCAGTGACAGGGGGGTGATCACCCTGATCACCCCCTGTCATTGATAACCCCCCTGTAAGGCTCCATTAAGACGTCCGCATGTGTTTTGCGGATCCGATCCATGTATCCATGGATCCGTAAAAATCATACGGACGTCTGAATGGAGCCTTACAGGGGGGTGATCAATGACAGGGGGGTGATCAGGGAGTCTATATGGGTGATCACCCCCCTGTCATTGATCACCCCCCTGGTAAGGCTCCATTCAGACATTTTTTTTGGCACAAGTTAGCGGAAAGTTTTTTGTTTGTTTTTGTTTTAGTTTTTTCTTACTAAGTCTCATATTCCACTAACTTGTGTCAAAAAATAAAATCTCACATGAACTCACCATACCCCTCACGGAATCCAAATGCGTAAACATTTTTAGACATTTATATTCCAGACTTCTTCTCACGCTTTAGGGCCCCTAAAAAGCCAGGGCAGTATAAATACCCCACATGTGACCCCATTTCGGAAAGAAGACACCCCAAGGTATTCCATGAGGGGCATATTGAGTCCATGAAAGATTGAAATTTTTGTCCTAAGTTAGCGGAAAGTGAGACTTTGTGAGAAAAAAAAACAAAAAAAATCAATATCCGCTAACTTATGCAAAAAAATAAAAATTTCTAGGAACTCGCCAGGCCCCTCATTGAATACCTTGGGGTGTCTTCTTTCCAAAGTGGGGTCACATGTGGGGTATTTATACTGCCCTGGCTTTTTAGGGGCCCGAAAGTGTGAGAAGAAGTCTGGGATCCAAATGTCTAAAAATGCCCTCCTAAAAGGAATTTGGGCCCCTTTGCGCATCTAGGCTGCAAAAAAGTGTCACACATGTGGTATCGCCGTACTCAGGAGAAGTTGGGCAATGTGTTTTGTGGTGTCATTTTACATATACCCATGCTGGGTGAGATAAATATCTTGGTCAAATGCCAACTTTGTATAAAAAAATGGGAAAAGTTATCTTTTGCCAAGATATTTCTCTCACCCAGCATGGTTATATGTAAAATGGCACCCCAAAACACATTCCCCAACTTCTCCTGAGTACGGCGATACCAGATGTGTGACACTTTTTTGCAGCCAAGGTGGGCAAAGGGGCACATATTCCAAAGTGCACCTTTCGGATTTCACAGGCCATTTTTTACAGATTTTGATTGCAAGGTACTTCTTACACATTTGGGCCCCTAAATTGCCAGGGCAGTATAACTACGCCACAAGTGACCCCATTTTGGAAAGAATAGACCCCAAGGTATTCCGTGAGGGGCACGGCGAGTTCCTAGAATTTTTTTTTTTTTGTCACAAGTTAGCGGAAAATGATGATTTTTCATTTTCTTTCTTTTTTCCTTACAAAGTCTCATATTCCACTAACTTGCGACAAAAAATAAAAAATTCTAGGAAATCGCCGTGCCCCTCACGGAATACCTTGGGGTGTCTTCTTTCCAAAATGGGGTCACTTGTGGCGTAGTTATACTGCCCTGGCAATTTAGGGGCCCAAATGTGTAAGAAGTACCTTGCAATCAAAATGTGTAAAAAATGGCCTGCGAAATCCGAAAGGTGCACTTTGGAATATGTGCCCCTTTGCCCACCTTGGCTGCAAAAAAGTGTCACACATCTCGTATCGCAGTACTCAGGAGAAGTTGGGGAATGTGTTTTGGGGTGTCATTTTACATATACCCATGCTGGGTGAGAAAAATATCTTGGTCAAATGCCAACTTTGTATAAAAAAATTGGAAAAGTTGTCTTTTGCCAAGATATTTCTCTCACCCAGCATGGGTATATGTAAAATGACACCCCAAAACACATTCCCCAACTTCTCCTGAGTACGGCGATACCAGATGTGTGACACTTTTTTGCAGCCAAGTGGGCAAAGGGGCACATATTCCAAAGTGCACCTTTCGGATTTCACCGGTCATTTTTTACACATTTCGATTGCAAAGTTCTTCTCACACATTTGGGCCCCTAAATTGCCAGGGCAGTATAACTACCCCACAAGTGACCCCATTTTGGAAAGAAGACACCCCAAGGTAGTCCGTGAGGGGCATGGCGAGTTCCTAGAATTTTTTATTTTTTGTCGCAAGTTAGTGGAATTTGAGACTTAAAAAAAATAAAAAATAAAAAATCATCATCATTTTCCGCTAACTTGTGACAAAAATAAAAAGTTCTATGAACTCACTATGCCCATCAGCGAATACCTTAGGGTGTCTACTTTCCAAAATGGGGTCATTTGTGGGGGTTTTCTACTGTCTGGGCATTGTAGAACCTCAGGAATCATGACAGGTGCTCAGAAAGTCAGAGCTGCTTCAAAATGCGGAAATTCACATTTTTGTACCATAGTTTGTAAACGCTATAACTTTTACCCAAACCATTTTTTTTTTGCCCAAACATTTTTTTTTTATCAAAGACATGTAGAACAATAAATTTGGTGAAAAATTTATATATGGATGTCGTTTTTTTTGCAAAATTTTACAGCTGAAAGTGAAAAATGTAATTTTTTTGCAAAAAAATCGTTACATTTCGATTAATAACAAAAAAAGTAAAAATGTCAGCAGCAATAAAATACCACCAAATGAAAGCTCTATTAGTGAGAAGAAAAGGAGGTAAAATTCATTTGGGTGGTAAGTTGCATGACCGAGCGATAAACGGTGAAAGTAGTGTAGTGCCGAAGTGTAAAAAGTGCTCCTGGTCATGAAGGGGGTTTCAGCTAGCGGGGTTGAAGTGGTTAAATGCCTATTAAGTTGTGATAGGGAGAACAAGGACACGCCCCCTTAGCTGCAGCAGTAAAGACACTCCCCTTGAGCTGTCAGCTTGATATAAATCTAGCAGAGCAATAAGGAGATCTCTGGATCCATGTGAGGTACAGGGCTGGTTCTAGCTTTGTTAGAAAGAGATTGCCATGTACTATATGATGTCTGATTTTAATTTTTTACATCAATCATGGTATAATCCCTTTAATTATATGGTCAAGAACAGACAACCGCTTTTCAGTCAGAGACAAGTGTATGTTTTCACTATACGAGCACCAACATAGTCAACATTATTGCCATATAGTGACCATTTAGCGATCAGAGACCAGGGTGGAAATTTATCATTTGAAGTGGTTTTGGTGTCAGTCTTAGGCCTAATGCACACGACCGTATGTATTTTGCAGTCCGCAAAAAACAGATCCACAAAAAATACGAATGACATCCGTGTGCATTCCGTGTTTTGCAGAACGGAACAGCTGGCCCCTAATAGAACAGTATTATCCTTGTCCGTAATGCGGACAATAATAGGACATGTTCTATTTTTTTGCAGAAATAAGAACATACAGACATGGAATGCACATGGAGTACTTCAGTTTTTTCTTTTGCGGACCCATTGAAATGAATGGTTCTGTATGAATGTTTCCGCAAAAAAAAAAAAAACAGACAAGGAAATAAAATACGTTCGTGTGCATGATGCCTTTGCTTTGTGAGGTTGCACCAAATTTATGAAATGGCGCACAGTAAAAGTATATTTAGTGCAAGTGCAATGTGGTGTATGCCTATGTCTGTGAAAGTACACTAGGGGTTGTCTGGCATGGGAATGCACCTTTGTAAAAAGTCGCACTACATAAATGAGGTGTTCTAATCTGAAATCCTGACCTACTTTTCACTCCACTTCTAAATGTGGCGAGGCTCAGCAAAAGTCGCAAAATTTTACCAAATGTTGCAGAAATATGCACTTTGTTACACCACAAAGCTGGCATAGCATATTTGATAAATGATCATTCCCCCAGATCTTTACAGGCGCAATGCAGAGCATTATCACACCCAAGACCACTGCTACACTGAGGTTAAATCCATCAACATGGCTTATGCAGGTCATACTCTAAGATCATTTCAGTGATTTTACTGCAGAAATGTAGCGTGCCGTGAAGAACTTTTCTAAAATATATCTGTAACAAATATTGGGGGTCATTTACACATTGTGACTTTTCAGCGCTCACGCCAGGTCTAAAAAAGGGAGCATGGCGTGGGCAGGGAAGGCAGGCTCGATTCATTTGTCATTTTCTACATCCGTTTTAGGTGCCTCTACATAAATTCGGCGCATCCACTGCCATCTAAAGGAATATTAAGATCGGCGTCTAAAACGCCGATCTTAATAAATGACCCCCATTGTATTGTAACTGAACTGATGTTCTATGAGATGTTGCGTTTTTTTTAAATGGGGGGGTTCATGATTTCTTTAGGGGCTGAGAGCAGGAAATATGATACAATAACCATTAATTCACCTATTCATTCCTCTGCCAGTCCAGCTGCTCCGGCAGTGTATAATTTCACCAAAGTGGTGATGCCTGTATAAGGCCGGGTTCACATCACTGCCTAATGCTATTTTGGAAATAAAAGCTGCCGCTATTTCAACACACGGGTGAGTGCCGCTGTCTTTTTTCTTCTCTACACTGGTTCCATGTGCACCTTACCTGCTATGTCCAGCTGAGCACCACCGATCGTGTGTGTCCTCCCCAGCCGTGTACACCGCATTGATTGTCAGTGCTAACTGCTAGTGTGGTTGTGCCGCCCCCTATCTTACTCACCTTGGATCACATCACTGTTTAGTTTTCCGTTCTTCTGATCTGTCAGTAGAGCAGAAAAAAAGAAACAAAACAAAACAGATCCTGTATTTAAGGCTACATTCACATCTGCGTTTATGCTGGATCCGTCATGACAATACAACCGGCTGCATCCGTTATGAACGGATCCGGTTGTGTTATTTCTAAAATGGCCAAGAAGGATCTGTCTCGAAAACCATTGTTTTCTTTTGTGCCGTAGAAAACGGATCCATCACCATTGACTTACCTTGTGAGTCATGATGGATTCGTCTTGATCAGTTTCCCAGGACACACTCAGAAACGCTGCTTGCAGCGCTTTTGTGTGCGTCATGGGAACACAATGAAACGTCATAGAATGCATTCTGATGCTCTCCGTTCCCTTCAGTTCAGTTTTATCCCCATTGACAATGAATGGTGACAAAACGGAAGTGTTTTACCTCGCTATTCAGTTCCTATGACGGATCTCAATAGCGGAAAGAGAAAGCGCATATGTGAAAGTAGCCTTAGGCATCCCTTATACACATTTTACATCCGTTTTAGCCATTTCCATCTGAAATCTGGTATTTTAGATGGAAAAAAAAAGTCCTGCATGCCTAAGCAGGACAAGGCTGATTGGACTTGTTTTTGCCTGAAGCAGTCGAGATACCAGAAGCAGCAGAACGGAGTGCCCCATGAATTGGTGAGAGTTTAGTTTTTCTTTATGCTAATCACATTCAGGGCCATAATTAAAATAGCCTTGGTGGTTGGACAACCCCTTTAAATCTATACATAGTAAAACTGCATATTGATTTACCGTTTTTTTCTGCTGGCTATGTTATTTTGTGTTATTTTTTTTAATTCCTTTTACAAAACTGCATTTAAAATTTGGCCGATTGTCCTTGAAAAGGGGCTGCGGTTCCACTCTGTTGTCTGACGTCCAAGGTGACAGCTTAGCTCTAACTGCATCATTGTTATATGAGCTCCCACAATTCCTTGCTCTTTGGAGACATGAAAATTAAAGGGTTTCTACCACTTGGATTTGACATAATTAGGTGTCAGACACTAGCGCTCCGCTAGTGTCTGCTCTGCCAAACTATCCTGCTATAATAGATTTTGGGGCAGCCGTTTACCTAAAAAAAGAACTTTTATTAATATGCTAATGACCCTCTAGGTGCTATGGGGGCGTCATTAGCACCTAGAGGATCGGTCTACCTTCTCAAGATGCCGCCGCTCAGCGCCTCCCTCCAGCCCGCCCATCTGCTTCGGAATGCATCAAACGGACGACTTCACGCGCATGCGCGGCTGCATTCGGCGCATGCGCAGTGAATGTCCGACCGCTTCCCTGCTCAGATATCTCCACTACGCCTGCGCCGATGACGTCATCGGCGCAGGCGCAGTGGAGATATCTGAGCAGGGAAGCGGTCGGACATTCACTGCGCATGCGCCGAATACAGCCGCGCATGCGCGTGAAGTCGTCCGTTTGATGCATTCCAAAGCAGATGGGCGGGCTGGAGGGAGGCGCTGAGCGGCGGCATCTTGAGAAGGTAGACCGATCCTCTAGGTGCTAATGACGCCCCCATAGCACCTAGAGGGTCATTAGCATATTAATAAAAGTTCTTTTTTTAGGTAAACGGCTGCCCCAAAATCTATTATAGCAGGATAGTTTGGCAGAGCAGACACTAGCGGAGCGCTAGTGTCTGACACCTAATTATGTCAAATCCAAGTGGTAGAAACCCTTTAAGGCAATGTAGCCTTTATGTGCGTGATCCAGCTATCATTTCAATGTCTTGTGTGGATGTCTATGGGGCCTAAAAGCACTCCTGGCCATGTACCGGATGACAAAATTCTGGAATTCTTATGTAGAAAAAGTTAAAGGTTTATTCTTTATAACAGACACAATTTTAACCAAGCATTCTAAAAAAAACTGTATTTTTGTAAATGTGCACTGAAAAACAGTAAAGTAAGATAGTATGCACAACTATTTTTTCTTTACCTAGGTGCTTTGCCTTATTAAAGCTGAGTGGGAACCCATTTCTGCTTCTGCGTCTGCCAAGGCTGCTGCCCAAGCATCCTCTCAAGCTCAAAACACTTGTTTTGGTTTCCCAGAAGAGGGAGCCTGGTGGCAGCTGTTAAGGAATCTGACAGCCCACACACAGATCTACAGTATGCCGCAGATCCAAAGCAATTTGGGGCTAATCCGATGAGCTTCTGTCTGAAATAAATGACACATTAATTATTTCCATTATGGTTTTTTTTCCTACCAAGCAGCCACACAGAAATGTTTCAGGGAAGCATCACACACTCATGAAATCTGCACTGACATTTTTTTTTAAATCTGACCCATGAATCCTTGGGTATTTAACCCAGTTCATAAAAAATAAAAAAAAACTGAGAAAATGTCAGGTTCCCTAAAGGATGTTCTCCTGCTTTCCCAGTTATGTAACTTAGGCAAGGGGCTCAATCTACTTAAAGAGACCAGTCTTTTATGGAGACTTACTGAGAGTATTCTAAGGTATGGGGAATTATTGGCAATGCTCCATGGGAAATTAATGTGCAAAAAGGTAACTCCCAAGAAAGAGAACCATCTCACCAGCAGCACCTATTGAAAGCGGCTCCCTATAAGCGAAGATCTAAGCCTTGATATTTGACAAGTCAAACAGCTAAGCCAAATATCCATCCACAGACAGCTGTACAGAGTAGGATTCTGGCTGCATCAGTGTGATGCCTTGTAAGCGGCTTAGGCAAGGTGCTGAATCTCCATAATAAGACCAGTCCTGCATGGAGACTTATTGGAAATGCTTCATCGGAAACCAATATGCAAAGAGGTATCTACCAAGAAAGTGAACCATCTCGCCAGTGCCAACTATTGGAATTGGCTCCGTATGAGTCAAGATTTAACCTTCCAACTTCATTTCCCATGGAGCATTGCCAGTAAGTCTCCATACCATGGAGTACTTCCAGTAAGTCTCCATACAGGACTGGGCTCTTTCAGGAGATTTAGCACCCTGCCTTAGCCGCTTCCACGGCATCACACTGAGCCAGCCAGAATCCTACTCTGTACTGACAAGAGGTAAGCACCCCGAAACTGTTGTCTACAGATGGATATCAGACTTGGTTCTATTCCCTTGTCAAATCCCAAAGCTTATTTGAAAGTTAGACCTTGACTCATAGGGAGCGACTTCTAATAGGTGGCGCTGATGAGATGGTTCTTTCTCTTGAGAGCTACCAATGCAAAAAGTGTCAATGGCCAGAGGTCTATATTTTCAAAAGTGTACCTGTGATCATAGAGAATTTGTGTTTCTATTGAAACATTGGGGGTCATTTTCTATTCTGAAATATGCCTTGTAACGGAACGCCTAGCACCCGACCGGGTACCTCCGTCGATAGATGCTCCTTGTGCTTTCCAAGGACTCCAAGCACTCCACTTGACACCGTATGCACTGCAGACCCCACGAACCGCCGAAGCTTGGTTGAGGTCTCACCGTCTCCTACCCACCCTGGACCTACGACAAGGCTCCAGGCTCCAGTGGGTGAACCTCTCCTAAATCCCGAGAGCAGGAACAGCTCTTACAAGAGCTAGTAGTTATGCCAGGGGAGTATAGCAAATCTTCAGCGTATAGCAATCCCCCAGTTTTGATCAGTTATCCAAACACCAGTCTCAACATGATGAAGGATAAAACAGGAACTCTTTATTGAGGGCTACCCGCCCGTATTTATGCAGGTCCCCATCTGGTGGACACGCCCCCTAGGGGACCAGAAGGGAGACTGTGACACAGGACAGATATGCAGCAATTCAGGATACACAGACACAACACATCCCCACAATGCATCATGGTTTCCTCCTCTCTGCCCTGGCGACACCCGGGGAGCAATCCAATTATCTCTCAGGACAAAGGGAAATCACCAATACACATGTGGAGACAACAGGACAGGAATCACCACCCAAACACACAATGTCACACCCCCACAGCAAACACAGACATTTAACATATCCCCAGATAGCTCAAGTCTGAGTGCATATCATTAGGTGAATGGCACTCAGAATACACGAATACAATAATATTAGCTATCTGGGTACCCTCACATAATATACAATTTAACCGAACGCATAATAACATAAAATACAATTCCAAAGACAGATTTAAGCTGTGCGGCCGGTCTGTCTTCTCCTTTAAAGTTAGTATGGGCCATAATCCTGAGGCAAGAGGCTGGCAAACAGCCCCCTCCAAAACACAGTGGCGAGGTTGGTTTCATCACACATCTCCTCTCCCAGGGAAGACTAACCAGATACCTGACCTCACGGTCAGTACCTGAGTTAGTCTGGCAGTCCAACCACAACCCAATACTGGACCTGTTGAATCTTGGGGCCTGGCTATGCTCTGTATGTCCCCAGCTGTTGAGTGGGCATCAGCGACTCCTTGCTTCCTTGTTGCTCTCTAGCTTGGAGCTGTAGGTACTTGGTGGGCAGAGATCGACTGCGCTCTGCCCTGATGTCAGCTCTTCCGCTGGGGTAGCCTGTGGGAAGTCCGGCTCTGGAGAAGAGGATAGGGGAGGGCAGAGGCCCAATGCGCTCTGCCCAGATGCCAGCGCTTCCGCTGAGGTAGCCTGTGGAAAGTCCGGCTCTGGAGAAGAGCATAGGGGAGGGCAGAGGCTGACTGCGCTCTGCCCAGATGCCAGCTCTTCTGCTGGGGTAGCCTGTGGGGAGTCAGGCTCTGGATAAGAGGATAGGGGAGGCCAGAGGCCGACTGCGCTCCTCCCAGATGCCAGCTCTTCCGCTGGGATGTGGTCAGGGAATCCTATCCCCAGGACCTTGTTGCAGATCGGCTGTGGAGAGGAGGAATCGCTTACCTCCTCCTCCTGGCATTCCTGCAGGGTTGGTGGGGGATCTGAACCGGCCGTCCAGCATCCCGGTAGGCCTGGTGCAGAGACCGCGGTCCCATCTGCACCATCGGAGTTAGGGGGTCCTGTCCCTGGATGGGGAGAGAGATCGGTTGTCTCTTCTCTCTTTACAACACACTGCTGCTGGGGAGTCAGACCAACTGTCTAGACTCCGGGTAACGCTGGCTGTAGTTGGGGTTCTGGGCCGGCTACCCAGCATCCCCATAGGGCTGGTGGAGAGACTTCGGTCCCATCTCTACCTGCCGTCGGGAGGTCTTCCCAGAACCAGTCGATAAAGTTCCCTACTTTGGGAGTTGGTAGGGAAGCAGGGGGTATCGCCGGCAAGTCTTCCCAGTTGTAGGAGGGCAGATCTGGCTCTGCTTGTCGAGTAGGTTGGGGATGAACGTAGCTGAGCAGGTGTTGGTAGGTCTGCTCCAGCTCCCACTTCCTTGTTACCAGGTGGGTCATGTCTTTGCTCACCTCCCTTCCATCAGCATAATCATGCATGCCCATCCGGTAGTCGTAGATGTCCCAAAACCTAGACTACTCCGTGCTGCCAAGATCAATGTCCTCCTCCATGGCATCCCATAGTAACCCAGGTCCATCATAATCCTCACCCTCGGGTATGTCGTGCTCAGCCATCCAGGAGGAATCTTGAATGACATGCCACCTTAGGGCCTGGTAAGCGTCCTCTAGCCAAAGCTCCTTACATACCAGGTTCTGGAGCTCTGTTACCCAGTCATCCAGGGGCTGCTCTCCCAAGAGACCCATCCGCATCGCCACACGCTTCTGTAGCCGCTGCTCATAACTAGGGAGACTCTCACCTCGCCGCCGCTGGGCATTTTCCAGGGCATCATACCAGACTTCCTTTCTGTCTGCATCCCTGTAGTCTGCGGCTGCCTCCTCCTCCTCGTCATAGAACGCTGTCCTGAAGACTAGCCGATTCCATCCTGCTGTAGCCAGGGTCGCTGTACGGATACTAGCGTTGCCCTTAATATACTCCATGAACGGTGTCTCCGAGCTGCTTCTCCTCACACTAGGACGCCATCCCACTGCTTGCCACCAAATGTAACAGAACGCCTAGCACCCCGACCGGGTACCTCCGTCGATAGATGCTCCTAGTGCTTTCCAAGGACTCCAAGCACTCCACTTGACACCGTATGCACTGCAGACCCCACTGAACCGCCGAAGCTTGGTTGAGGTCTCACCGTCTCCTACCCACCCTGGACCTACGACAAGGCTCCAGGCTCCAGTGGGTGAACCTCTCCTAAATCCCGAGAGCAGGAACAGCTCTTACAAGAGCTAGTAGTTATGCCAGGGGAGTATAGCAAATCTTCAGCGTATAGCAATCCCCCAGTTTTGATCAGTTATCCAAACACCAGTCTCAACATGATGAAGGATAAAACAGGAACTCTTTATTGAGGGCTACCCGCCCGTATTTATGCAGGTCCCCATCTGGTGGACACGCCCCCTAGGGGACCAGAAGGGAGACTGTGACACAGGACAGATATGCAGCAATTCAGGATACACAGACACAACACATCCCCACAATGCATCATGGTTTCCTCTTCTCTGCCCTGGCGACACCCGAGGAGAAATCCAATTATCTCTCAGGACAAAGGGAAATCGCCAATACACATGTGGAGACAACAGGACAGGAATCACCACCCAAACATACAATGTCACACCCCCACAGCAAACACAGACATTTAACATATCCCCAGATAGCTCAAGTATGAGTGCATATTATTGGGTGAATGGCACTCAGAATACACAAATACAATAATATTAGCTATCTGGGTACCCTCACATAACATACAATTTAACCAAACGCATAATAACATAAAATACAATTCCAAAGACAGATTTAAGCTGTGCGGCCGGTCTGTCTTCTCCTTTAAAGTTAGTATGGGCCATAATCCTGAGGCAAGAGGCTGGCAAACAGCCCCCTCCAAAACACCATGGCGATGTTGGTTTCATCACATGCCTAAATTTGGCTTATTTCAGGTGCAGATGGCAGCGCAACGGTTTGTTGTGTCGCTATTTGTGACCTTACCCCGCTCACGCCAGGTCCAAAACTGTGAGAGTGGCATGGGCGGGAAAGGAGATGGGCCATGAGGCCCGTCTCATTTACAACTTTCTACACCTGTTACACCTAGGGGTAGAAAATGGTCTAAATGTAAGACAGCTCGAAGCTGTCTTACATTTAGAACTGGCGTCTCTTCATAACTTTGGCGGAACCACCACCAGAGCATGGACTTTATTAAGACCGGCATCTAAAAGGCAGGTGACCCATTATTTCTATAATTTATTACTTCAATAAATAATGAATTTATGACTGATTAAAGAAGATCTCCAGGAATTAAAAAAAATAATGAAAATACTTAAATATTATTTTATTATAAATATATTCCTAAATACCTTTCATTAGTTATAATGGCTTGTTTTGTCCAGGGAGCAATCATTAGAGGAGATAAAATGGCCACCATCCTATTATTACACACAAAACCTGTCCTAATCACACAGGAAGACAAGTTACTTCACAACACTGAGCTAAAGAGCTGCCTCAGCCTCCTGTCTGCTCTGCTTGTCAGGGATTAAGATCCTGAATACAGTTGATAAAATATTCATCTGAATCTCTGTAGGAATACAGTTCATGAGGAGACATGAAGTACAGAGAGGAGGTGGGGATGTGGCTGAGGAACGGCAGAAGAATGTATGCAGTCTCCATTACCACAGCCCCACATTACCACAGTCTGTTCTGTCCATCCTCTCTGGACTTCATGTCTCCGCATGAACTCCATTCCTACAGAGATTCATCTTATCATCTATATTCAGGATCATTATCCCTGACAAGCAGAGCAGGTTTTGTGTGTACTAATTGGACTGTGGCCATTTTATTCCCCTGATGATTGCTCCCCACACAATAACAGCCATTATAAGCAATGAAAGGTATTTGGGAATTTAGTTATAATAAAGTAATATTTAAGTATTTTCATTTTCTTACTTTCTGTGGGGGGGGGGGGGGGGGGGCACAAATTAATGCAAGTGATTCACACTTCTCCTGTTTTGCAGTGAAAATGAAGTTGTCAGTTTAGCCATTGTTCTCTTTCCCATATCATCACCACTAACAATAGTAAGAGGCATATTATTCATCAGCAAAGCAAAAACAGGCAGACAGTCCTTCAGCACATACATTGTGGTTTTCTTCCGTTTGCTTCATGCTTGCACTCTGTCTTCATTGATTTATTACTCCACTTAATAAACACAGTCTACTTCTGATGAAAATATAATATTAACATCCGCTTCTCTGTGCTTGATGCTGCTTGATGAGACCTAAGCAAGGAGTGCAATGACAGAAGAACTCGGCGACTTTCTGAAGATTCTAATTCCCTTGATGTTTGTACAACAAGAAATCAAATGGAAAGCTATTTCAAAAACTACTGGAGCATTTCAACATTCAATATGATTCACGAAAAATGAGTTATGGGACAAGCATACAAATGTATACAGAGGTGTATGCTATTTGTTATTAAATTCTGCTTCCAAGACACTATTCAGTTCGTTTTTTATTGTAATATGACTTCATCTTCAAATGTCCCCATTTGTTAGAGTCTCATTAAAGGGGTTGTCCAAATTATCCTAAAATGTGCCCCATGCCACTAAAAGCCTTAATGGGGTTTTCGAAAATTCTGATATTGATGACCTATCCTCTGGGTGTTGGCGGGAGTCTGACACCCAATCAGCTGTTTCACGAGGCTGCGGTGCTCTAGCGAGCTCCATGGCCTCATCCTAGGCCATGTGACATCACGTTCATTGGCCACATATCCTTGGCACAGCTCAGTCCTATTCAAGTGAATAGGCCTGAGCTTCAATTGCCAGCATGGTCGCTATGTAGTGGATGGTGTTGTGCATCATAAACTTAGAGGAGAGACAATCTGATATTGATGACCAATACCAGAATCTGAAAAAAAATCCCCAAAAAAAATACTTTACTCACCTGTTTCTCTCTTGCTGTTCTCTGCACTTCAGCTCCGGCGCTTCTTCTGCTGCAAAAGTGATATGAGGTATATGACCACTGCAACCAGTCACTGTCCTTAGTGGTATATGGCACAAGAGTGCTGAGGATACTGACTGGCTCCTGTGGTCATGTGCTGTATATCTCTATGTCACCACTGCAACCTTGTAAACAAACAGAGGGAGGAGGACTGGAGCTGTTGTGCAGAATATGATTTTTTAAAATTTTTATTTTAAGGTATTTAGTGGTATGGGGCACACTGATAAGGAATAAACATGTCTACAATATAATTGTACTTGACTTTATTAACTTTGCACAGTACATTAAAACAACTGCAGTCATTCCTTAAAGGGATTGTCATGGGTACCCCGCTTTTTAATTTTTACAACTTGTCAATCAGGTTAGGTGGAGGTCCAAGCTCTGGCATGTACCCACTATTGCTCGAAATGGCAGAGAGAAGGCTGAAGATCTACCGTTTCTGGTAAAGTCCTCTATGTGCACTTAAAATTTGCCAAAAAAAGTAAATGAAAGTTTTTTAAAATATAAAAAATGAAGAGATATAAAACTTCATATCACCCCTTGTCTTTATTTATCAGAAAAAATGTAAATGGCCGATTCGCTGGTTTTCCAGTTGACCGCCCTAATAAATAAATAAAAATTATAAAAAGTCATACACACCCCACAATAATATCAATAAAAACTACAGACCGACCTGAAAGAAATTAGCCCCCACATAGCTCTATAGACATGTTATGAAAGAGAATAGTTATAGGGGTCAGAATATGGAGATGCAGAAAAAAAAATCTTTTTCAAAGTTTTTTTTTTTTTTTTATATTAAAAGGAAACAAAAATGATAAAAATGTGGTTTTACTGTAATCATACTGATCCCAAGAATGAGGTTAACTGGTCAGTTGTACTGCATAGGGTGAAAATAAAACCCATAATACTGTGGCAAAATATATATATTTTTTTTTCAGTTCCACGCCATTTGGAATTTTTCTCCAGCTTCCTACTACTTCGTATGCAATATTAAACGGTGCCATCAAAAAGTGCAAGCTGTCTTGCAAGAAACAAGTCTTCATATAACTATGTGAATGGAAAAAGATAAATGTTCAGGCTCCGGGAAGGCAGGGAGTAAAAAAAACTAAAATAAAAAAAGTACCGGTATAGAGTCAGGTCCATAAATATTGGGACATCGACACAATTCTAACATTTTTGACTCTATACACCACCACAATGGATTTGAAATGAAACACACAAGATGTGATTTAACTGCAGACTGTCAGCTTTAATTTGAGGGTATTTACATCCAAATCAGGTGAACGGTGTAGGAATTACAACAGTTTGCATATGCGCCTCCCACTTGTGAAGGGACCAAAAGTAATGGGACAATTGGTTTCTCACCTGTTCCATGCCCAGGTGTGTGTCATTCACTCATTATCCCAATTACAATCAGCAGATAAAAGGTCCAGAGTTCATTTCAAGTGTGCTATTTGCTTTTGCAATCTGTTGCTGTCAACTCTCAAGATTAGATCCAAAAAGCTGTCACTATCAGTGAAGCAAGCCATCATTAGGCTGAAAAACAAACAAAAAACAAACAGAGAGATAGCAAAAACATTAGGCATGGCCAAAACAACTGTTTCGCACATTCTTAAAAAGAAGGAATGCACCGGTGAGCTTAGCAACACCAAACGACCCGGAAGCCCATGGAAAACAACTGTGGTGGATGACCAAAGAGTTATTTCCCTGGTGAAGAAAACACCCTTCACAACAGTTGGACAGATCAAGAACACTCTCCAGGAGGTAGGTGTATGTGTGTCAAAGTCAACAATCAAGAGAAGACTTCACCAGAGTGAATACAGAGGGTTCACCATAAGATGTAAACCATTGGTGAGCCTCAAAAACAGGAAGGCCAGATTAGAGTTTGCCAAACGACATCTAAAAAAAGGCTTCACAGTTCTGGAACAACATCCTATGGACAGATGAGACCAAGATCAACTTGTACCAGAGTGATGGGAAGAGAAGAGTATTGAGAAGGAAAGGAACTGCTCATGATCCTAAGCATACCACCTCATTAGTGAAGCATGGTGGTGGTAGTGTCATGGCGTGGGCATGTATGGCTGCCAATGGAACTGGTTCTCTTGTATTTATCGATGATGTGACTGCTGACAAAAGCAGCAGGATGAATTCTGAATAGTTTCAGGCAATATTATCTGCTCATATTCAGCCAAATGCTTCAGAACTCATTGCACAGTGCTTCACAGTGCAGATGGACAATGACCCAAAGCATACTTCAAAAGCAACCAAAGAGTTTTTTAACCTCTTCAGGACACATGACGTACCGGTATGGCATGTTGTCCTGGTACTTAAGGACACATGATGTACCGGTACGTCATGTGTATTTCCGATCACCTCCGTCCGGCGGGCGGTAATCGGAACAAGGTGCCTGCTCAAATCATTGAGCAAGCACCTTGGCTCAATGCCCAGGGGGGTCCTGTGACCCCCCGTGTTGGCGATCACCGCAAACCGCAGTTCAATTCAGACCTACGGTTTGCTGGCTTTTACATGCGGCGGCGGTTGCGGTCAGCGGTGCCATCAGGTCCCCGTCGGGCTGTAGGGGGAACCCGATGGCATGGAAGGTAGCCTGATGCCTAAGGAAGGCATTGCACTGCCTTCCGGTGATGAGCCTGTGAGATCCAGCCCCCTGGATCTCACAGGCCGGAAGCTGTATGAGTAATACACACAGTATTACTCATACAGCCAATGCATTCCGATACAGAAGTATTGGAATGCATTGCATAGGATTAGAAACCCAAAAGTTAATGTCCCAAAGTGGGACAAAAAATAAAGTGAAAAATAAAGTTGCAAAAAAGAAGTTTTCAGCCCCAAAAATTAAAAGTTTCAAGTAAAAATAAACAAAAACGTCATTTTCCCCCCAAAAAGTAAAAATAATAGGAAAAAGAAAGTTGACATATTAGGTATCGCCGCGTCCGTATAAACCGGCTCTATAATCATATCACATGACCTAACCACTTAGATAAACACCGTAAAAAATAAAAACTGTGCTAAATAAAGCATTTTTTTTGTCAGCTCACATGACAAAAAGTACAACAGCAAGCGATCAAAAAGGCGTATGCCCACTAAAATAATACCAATCTAACCGTCACCTCATCCCGCAAAAAATGAGCCCCTACCTGAGACAATCGCCCAAAAAATAAAAAAACTATGGCTCAGAATATTGAGACACTAAATGAAAAAATAAAATCATTGTGTAAAACTTTGATAAATAAAATTACACATATTAGGTATCGCCGCGTCCGTGACAACCTGGTCTATAAAAGTACCACATGATCTAACCTGTCAGATGGATGTTGTAAATAACAAAAACAAAAAAACGGTGCCAAAACAGCTATTTCTTGTTACCTTGCCTCACAAAAAGTGTAACATAGAGCAACCAAAAATAATATGTACCCTAAACTAGCACCAACAAAACTTCCACCCTATCCCATAGTTTCTAACATGGGGTCACTATTTTGGAGTTTCTACTCTAGGGGTGCATCAGGGGGGCTTCAAATGGGACATGGTGTCAATAAAACCAGTCCATCAAAATCTGCCTTCCAAAAAACGTATGTCATTCCTTTCCTTCTGCGCCCTGCCGTGTGCCCGTACAGCAGTTTACGAGCACATATTGGGTGTTTCTGTAAACTACAGAATCTGGGCCATAAATATTGAGTTTTGTTTGGCTGTTAACCCTTGCTTTGTAACTGGAAAAAATATATTAAAATAAAAAATCTACCAAAGAAGTGAAATTTTGAAATTGTATCTCTATTTTCCATAATTTTTTGTGGAACACCTAAAGGGTTAATGCCGTTTGTAAAATCAGTTTTGAATACCTTGAGGGGTGTAGTTTCTAGAATGGGGTCATTTTGGGGTGGTTTCTATTATGTAACAAAGTGACTTCAGACCTGAACTGGTCCTTAAAAAGTTGTTTTTTGAAAATTTCAAGATTTACTTCTAAACTTCTAAGTCTTGTAACATCCTCCAAAAATAAAATGTCATTCCCAAAATGATCCTAACATGAAGTAGACATATGGGGAATTTAAAGTAATTTTTTTAGGTTTTACTATGTATTATAGAAGTAGAAAAATTGAAACTTGGAAATTTGCTAATTATTCAAAATGTTTGGCAAATTTGGGATTTTCTTTATAAATAAAAATGAAATTTTTTTACTCAATTTTACCAGTGTCATGAAGAACAATATGTGATGAAAAACAATCTCAGAATGGTCTGGATAAGTCAAAGCGTTTTAAAGTTATCACCACTTAAAGTGACACTGGTCAGATTTGCAAAAGATGGCCTGGTCCTTAAGGTGAATTAAGGCTGTGTCCTTAAGGAGTTAAGGGAAAGAAGTGTAATGTTATGCAATGGCCAAGTCAATCACCTGACCTGAATCCGATTGAGCATGCATTTTCACTTGCTGAGGACAAAACAGAAGGGAAAATGCCCCAAGAACAAGCAGGAACTGAAGACAGTTGCAGTAGAGGCCTGGCAGAGCATCACCTGGGATAAAACCCAGCGTCTGGTGATGTCAATGCGTTCCAGACTTCAGGCTGTAATTGACTGCAAAAGATTT
Source organism: Bufo gargarizans (assembly GCF_014858855.1). Lineage (NCBI taxonomy): Eukaryota > Metazoa > Chordata > Amphibia > Anura > Bufonidae > Bufo > Bufo gargarizans. Next base: position 459,979,966 of record NC_058083.1, on the reverse strand, counting down.
TCAACCAAGTATTAAAAAGTGAAAGTTTGGTCTATGATTATTATTCTGTCCCATTACTTTTGGTCCCGTAACAAGTGGGAGGCACATATGCAAACTGTTGTAATTCCTACACCGATCACCTGATTTGGATGTAAATACCCTCACATTAAAGCTGACAGTCTGCAGTTAAAGCACATCTTGTTTGTTTCATTTCAAATCCATTGTGGTGGTGTATAGAGCCAAAAATGTTAGAATTGTGTTGATGTCCCAATATTTATGGACCTGACTGTATCTCTGCATCAGAAGGGGTTAAGTATTGAAGAAGTAATTTTTATGAGGGTTTTTCCTATTATATATGAGGACCCATAGTTTTTCCTCACCACAAAATAACATAACTTATTCCAAACCTTAGAAGATCCGAAGATTAACACTGCCTGTGTAGTTATGTACATTTACACTGCTGTGGGAAAATACATTTCAACAGAATGAAAGGCATGAAACATTCATAGGTGCTGCATGCAATCAAACAAGTGATTACGCCTTGGCTAAGCTTAGCATTCTGGGAGCGGCAGCAGACTGTATAAGAAATGGTAGTATTCGTCATATGGTAATGAGATGCTATTTTGAGTGTTTCCCCTGGACAATGTGACCAACAAAGGAAGCAGTTTCTATAACTCTCCATAGACTATATTGGAGAGAGTTCTAAGGCACAATGGGGGACTAAGGACCTCTATTCTCCCAATCATAGGATGTCTCACCTATCACTTTCATGGCATTTCATATGGATACGCCATAAATGTCTCTCTTCGGAATAACCATTTAAACGCTGTTTGATGAACCTTGGCTGCTATGTTAGAAAATGTACAATATCCTAGAACATTCTAATGTGCCAAATATCTGGATTTATGAACAAGACATTTTTTTGAGATTTCATATTTGAAATTTCTTTGAGGAACCCATTGTAAATGTCTGCACAGCCTAAAATAGCTGATAACAGGGTGTAGCTGTATTGTATTGTATTTGCGTAGGAAATGGAGATATGATAGACTTTAGGGTTCTCTGTTCTTTGTAATATCTATACAATATTCATTTGGCAACAACAAATTTTTCCAAAGTTACAGTGTATTATCGTCACAGTGCTATGGTTGTAGAAGAAAAGGCATTGTTTCCAAACAGAAGACTCGCAGACTATTTCAGGTAAATGGAGTGCTATGTTTACTTATTATTTGATGGAGTACACAAATGAGGACAAGGCAGAGCATAATGACAATGTCAGACCGCTCTGGATAAAAATGCAATAAAATAAAATGCAAGGCACGTATTCATTATTTGAGGGATGCGTCGTCCTAGGCGTACAATAATTAAACCTTCATACATTCAGTTTATTTTGTGCTAAAGTTTACTAGCTTATTGAAAGAATTGCATGCACGGAGTGCCGTACTCTCGATGATGAAGAACCAGATATTAGAGAAATGCTTTCCACCATCCGTAAAGATATCTTTGTAATGTATAGGTATATTAAAGAAATGTCAGTCTAGGTGAGTCTAGCATCATTTCTCTTTTTATCTATAAAATGGGGATATAACGTAAGGATTTAAGATAATACAGGGTGGCCCATGAGATTTCGGTGAATAACTTTGGCCTTCGATTCTACAACTTCTAAAACATTTTAAAACAGGAATCTGAAGTCGATTCCTGTTTTAAAATGTTTTTAAAGTTGTGGAATTGAAGGCCTAAGTTATTCACTGGAGTCTTGCGTCAATTTTGCCTCCGCGCAGCCCATACATTTTAACGCTGGACAGGAGACAAGTTGGGGAACAAATTGACTTCGGATCTTGGATTTGCAATTCACTCACCCCTAGTCAAGGCATGTCCCTTCTTGACATGGTTTGAAAATCAACACAGAAAAAATCTATGCTATATGAACGGCAGTGTGCTTTCCCATAGAAAATAATGGGAGGCGGATTACATGTGGATTTCGTGTCATGTACAAAATCCCTTTACCTATTGCTGTATGCAGTGTCGGACTAAGATGCCTGGGGGCCACCAATACATTTAATTCCAGGGCCCACTGTAAAGCTATATGCCTATTTTACCAGCTCAAACAGCAGCAAGATAGTACAAGACGATTATGGGGGCGCCCGCAGCAAAAAAGATCCTGCTATATCTGTAATAATAAACCATGTACTTTGTTAAATAATCTACCATTTTTTATATGAACACAGGCTGGTTGAGATGCTGTACATTGCTTATCTATATGTACTATAGTGCAGTTAGATCCATGGGCCATTTGAATAGATGGTGGGAAACTAGGGGCCCACCTTGCACAGGGGCCCGCCAGGGAATTCACCTGTTTCCATGAGGACCAGTCCAAGCCTGGCTGTATGTCCTGTTTTTGCAATAAAAGCACTAAAGTGCAGTGCAATTAAAATAAGTTTACATGTGTTCAAATTGCATGGAATATGGGCCCTCAGAAAGTTATACGCTGGTGGACCCAAGAAACTCTTGTCCAATGTGAATTGGTAACAAGGGCTTTCCCATGTTTGTCTGTATGTCTCTTTGGGATATATGGGCTATATCCATATCAATAATTAATCATTTTAATGTGTATCTATGACAACAAAAGTTCATAGCAACACATCTCTCAATGACAACAGGTATTCATAGAAACATGCTTTTTTATAGCAGGAATTCTTACAAAGTTGTGTCTTTATGGCAACATAGCTCCATGTTAACATGTCTCTATGGCAATATGTGTCCTTACGATTACTGCTAATCACAGCGTTATTGGCACTGAATCTCCATGGCAACATGCCACAGCAGCAATGGGCATTCATGCTGATAGGTGTGGAAGTGAGAGGAGTGCAGAAGCAAGGAACAAAAATTCTCTTGGTAGATGGACTTACGTAAAGTGTTATAGAGATGTTTCCCATTTTGCAAGAGCCTAATGTAATTAATAAAGTGCTTCTAAACCTAAGCTACCATACACCTTAAAGGGTATTCCACTTTTGAGTAAATAAAAGTTATTTTCTATGAAAAAGTTGCACATAAGTATATAACAATTCTAAGAAAGGACTCACTCACTGTCTATTTGCAGGTTCTATCCAAAAATACAGCATTTATATAGCCTCCCAGTTCCCAACTCTCCAACTCAAGAGATGCTTTTTTGTAGTTGGGAAGGAATTTTAAATTGAACATAATATTCTTTTTGTGCATTTAATGAGAGTCAGTGAATCAAGTTAAACAAATTGACTTTGTGGTAAGGAATACATTTTTCCTGAAATGGTGGTAAAAAAAATATATAGAATTTTTATTATGGCAAGAAAAAAGCAGCTAAGTAAAGAAAAACGAGTGGCCATCATTACTTTAAGAAATTAAGGTCAGTCAGTCTGAAAAATTGGGAAAAACTTAAAAGTGTCCCCAAGTGCAGTCACAAAAACCATCAAGCGCTACAAAGAAACTGGCTTACATGCGGACCGCCCCAGGAAAGGAAGACCAAGAGTCACCTCTGCTGCGGAGGATAAGTTCATCCGAGTCACCAGCCTCAGAAATCGCAGGCTAACAGCAGCTCAGATTAGAGACCAGGTCAATGCCACACAGAGTTCTAGCAGCAGACACATCTATAGAACAACTGTTCAGAGACTGTATGAATCAGGCCTTCATGGTAGAATATCTGCTAGGAAACCACAGGACAGGCAACAAGCAGAAGAGACTTGTTTGGGCTAAAGAACACAAGGAATGGACATTAGACCAGTGGAAATCTGTGCTTTGGTCTGATGAGTCCAAATTTGAGATCTTTGGTTCCAACCACCGTGTCTTTGTGCGACGCAGAAAAGCTGAACGGATGGGGGTGCTTTGCTGGTGACACTGTTGGGGATTTATTCAAAATTGAAGGCATACTGAACCAGCGTGGCTACCACAGCATCTTGCAGCGGCATGCTATTCCATCTGGTTTGCGTTTAGTTGGACCATCATTTATTTTTCAACAGGACAATGACCCCAAACACACCTCCAGGCTGTGTAAGGGCTATTTGACCATGAAGGAGAGTGATGGGGTGCTGCGCCAGATGACCTGGCCTCCACAGTCACCGGACCTGAACCCAATCGAGATGGTTTGGGGTGAGCTGGACCGCAGAGTGAAGGCAAAGGGGCCAACAAGTGCTAAGCATCTCTGGGAACTCCTTCAAGACTGTTGGAAGACCATTTCAGGTGACTACCTCTTGAAGCTCATCAAGAGAATGCCAAGAGTGTGCAAAGCAGTAATCAAAGCAAAAGGTGGCTACTTTGAAGAACCTAGAATATGACATATTTTCAGTTGTTTCACACTTTTATATATATATTGTGGGAGATTAGCCGTACCTTTTTCTGGAACAGACAGTCCGTATGCAGGCAGTTTCCTTGAAATCTGTCTGGTTGCCAGGTTTATTTAGCCAAAAAGGTTTGTACAGCAGAAAACAAACAAAACAAAAAGTTAATCCTTGCCGTCCGACGCTAAGCTATACAGTCATGTCCTGACTATATGGTGCGGGGCTGCTCCCCGACATCCACAACACAAATGGCAAAGCAAACCTTTTTTTTGCCATTTTTCTCGCATCCAAACATAGCTCTCTCTTAAGCAACACAGGTTACAGTCCTGAGACTCAACACATGAGAGCCCCTGTTGTGCTCTCTTCCTGTTTATTTAAAGTCCACCTGGAGGTGAACCCCAGTGGACCACAATCTCTGGACCGGAACCAAGCCTGTCACGGGGCTGGAAAAACCCGGGCTGGATTCCGGTTCAGTCCCTTACAACAGTGCGCATGCGAGGTGAAACATACCTATCATCCACCACCTCGCCTCGCATACCGTCACAATACATATATATATGTTGGTAAGGCTGAAGTTCAGCCTGCATTTGTGGGAGGGGCTTGAGCCTCCCACAACTCAAACTTTGTGGGAGGGGCTTTAACCCCACCCAACTCAAACTTATCCTTCACGTTCCATGTTGAAGGGTCTCCCCCTCCCCCCCAGTGCCTTATCTTATCAGAAGAGTTCCTGTCTTCTTAAGCTACCAGTTTTCCCTCCAGTTTGGGCTTCTAGATACCATCTGGCTTGTTTAAAGGGAGACATTAATTCTCGAATCTCTACCTCCGACAATGTTGATTCAATAAAGTTTCTCCATTTTTTTTATAAACTTGCCTATTGTCTTTTCTTTGTTCCTTTCCATCTCCAGTTTTTCCATATATAGCACTTGTTTCATGGTCCCTAGCACTTCATCCCATATAGGAATCTCACTTTTTAACCAGTGTCTCAAAATAGATTTCTTGACGGACATAAGCAACATATGTACTCCTCCCTCAGACACCCCTATTCCCATTTCCTTCTTTTGGTCTCTCGGTATAAATTGAAAGATGCATTGTTGTGGATTGAGCGCCACTTTCACCCCCCATATTAACTAATATATTCTGTGGCTTGTGTCTATAATGGTTGTAAGTTCAGACAGTCCCACAGACTATGTAAAAGTCTCGCCTTCGGCAGTGTACATTTGGGTCATTGTCTCAAATAGTGAGCTGGGGCATCGATGTATGAGAGGTCAAAGGCAAAAGTTGCTTTGTGCACTATCGCTGTTGAGTTTCCCTCCATTTTTACAAGCTCCAAACCCTCCCTCATTTTTTTGGCCTGGCTCAGGGGGGACACCAGAACCCTGGAAACCTGAGACTGAAGGGCCAGTGGTAGGAGTGACCGCCACTTTGGTGGAAGAGGGGGAGACAATCCGCTAAGTGTGATGGTGGAAGACGTAAAGGAATTGCCGGCGGGTCCTGAATTGGCAGACCTAATTGTCTACGGAGATAATTTTGGTCCTGCCCAACGTCGGGACCCAACCTTATCTCGCAGCTGGGAAAATGTGTAGATGGTGAACCACAACAACCTGGTGCAGAGTCAGTATTTCCCCGTTTTGTGGTTCATCAGGATATGTTGTATCAGGTAAACCAACTATGGGGTGAGCCTATTGAACAGTTAGTTGGTGGTCCCCAATGCTTATCGCAAGCTTGTGTTAGATCTAGCCCACCAACACGTTCTCGGGGGTCACCTGGGGCTGCAGAAAACTCAGGATCGTATTCTACAGCGGTTTTACTGGCCCAGCATATTCAAAGAAGTAGAAGAGTTTTGTAAGTCTGGCCCGACCTGCCAGATAACTAGCCCCAGCCACATTTCCTTAGTCCCCTAGTACCTCTCCCGATTATCGAAGTACCGTTTGACCGAATACATTGCTGCACGTTTACAGTTTGCACAAGAGCACCTGGATGTTCCACAGCAGTACTGGCAAAATATTCTGTGGACAGATGAAACCAAAGTTGAGTTGTTTGGAAGAAACACACAACACTATGTGTGGAGAAAAAGAGGCACAACACACCAACATCAAAACCTCATCCCAACTGTGAAGTATGGTGATGGGGGCATCATGGTTTGGGGCTGCTTTGATGCATCAGGGCCTGGACAGATCGCTATCATCAAAGGAAAAATGAATTCCCAAGTTTATCAAGACATGGAGAACTTGAGGCCATCTGTCCACCAGCTGAAGCTCAACAGAAGATGGGTGTTGCAACAGGACAACGACCCAAAGAATTGAAGTAAATCAACAACAGAATGGCTTAAACAGAAGAAAATACGCCTTCTGGAGTGGCCCAGTCAGAGTCCTGACCTCAACCCGATTGAGATGCTGTGGCATGACCTCAAGAAAACGATTCACACCAGACATCCCAAGAATATTGCTGAACTAAAACAGTTCTGTAAAGAGGAATGGTCAAGAATTACTCCTGACCGTTGTGCAAATCTGATCTGCAACTACAGGAAACGTTTGGTTGAAGTTATTGCTGCCAAAGAAAGTTCAACCAGTTATTAAATCCAAGGTTTCATATACTTTTTCCACCTGCACTATGAATGTTTCAATGGCGTGTTCAATAAAAACATGGTAACATTTAATTCTTTGTGTGTTATTAGTTTAAGCAGACTGTGATTGTCTATTGATGTGACTTAGATGAAGATCAGGTCACATTTTATGACCAATTTGTGCAGAAATCCAGTGAGGTAAGAGCCGGTAATTTTAAGTGTCAGCGGCAGCTAGTGCTGACTGACACTATTGGTTATTTAGTGTGGCTGTAAAGCCGTTCCGGGCCGGCTTTTACTGGAGAGCAGCCAAAGTTCAGGGTGGGTGGCTGTTCCCCATGTTCCAGGCCGGGTTTTGGTTAGGGATAAAAAACCCAGCCAGCAGTCTCAGCTGGGTGTGGATTATCCTCCATTTCACAGTGTAGCTGTGGAGTCTCTGTGGTTTGGCATCTGCATGATGTGTGCTGTACTAAAGGGCTGAGAGTTGCATTGCTGGGAAGCAGGCCTTAAAGCGTGTTGGGGACTGCTACTGCCAAAACCGCTGACAAGGTGAATGTTTTTTGTTTTGTGGACTTGCTATGGTGTGAATGAACACCAAGATGACGAACTGTCATTTTTGTTTATGTGTGAATAAACACTGCACTGTTTAAGTCAAAGACTTGGTGTAAGGGAGTCTGTGGTTCCGGTTCCCTTGCGGGCAGATAAGGTGGAGGGTCCGCATCGGCGCCGGAGGGGAGGGCCGCAGGGATCTCGGAGGCAGACTTGCCGGGCTGATGGCAATACGTCGCGGCCGGTCCTGCCTCCGGTGTCTCCTGCGGGTTCCATTCCAGCGTCCATGCTGGCGCGATCCCGTGCCGAGTCGGTTGGGCGTCCGCGAGGGGTGATTTGCAAAGGAATGCGCGCCGAGTGTGATTGCATCTTACGTACTACGTCGACCACTAGCAGGTAAAGCATCTGTGCACAAATTTAAAGTTGATTACGGATTTGCTGCACAGGTGCTAATGAGTAGGATCATTATGAGGTTCTGGCAAGCAACTCACTTTTCTTTTATTTATAACAGCTGTTGCTGACACTTAATGATGCACAGGTGATTTATTGTGTTCAATTTACACATTTTATATTGTATGTATGTATGAATCATGTATGTCGATATTTTGCACATTTGCACATAATCATGGATACTGTAATTTTGCCACACATGTTACTACATAATAATTTTAAATGAATTTTGACACTTTTTTTATATTATTGTATTATCGATTATCTGATTGTCACTTAATTTACTGCTATGTATTCTGGAAATATATACCCCATTTTAAATGCTTGATAAAGACTGCATTGGGCGGTTGAAACGTTGCAGAGGGGTCAATAAAGGGTCCGCCGTTTTTCACTTTATTAACTGGAGTGCTGCCTCATCTTTTGGATATATATCTAATCTAACTAGCTGTTGAGCCTGCGGCTTGGAGGATTTTGCACCCGTGGTTTATTGGACTAGTGCTGCTGTCTGAAATTTTGTTTTATATATATATACAGTTGGAATCTGAAGTTTACATACACTATATAAAAAGACACATATGCATGTTTTTCTCAATATCTGACATCACATGAAATCAGAATAAACCTTTCCTGTTTTTGGTCAATTAGGATTACAATAATTATTCTATTTGCCAAATGCCAGAATAATGACAGAGAGAGAATGTTTTAAGGCATTTGTATTACTTTCTGCAAAGTCAAAAGTTTACATAAATTTCATTAATATTTTGCACCATTGCCCTTAAACTGTATGACTTGGGTCAAACGTTTTGGATATCCTTCAACAAGCTTCTCACAATAGTTGGTCGGAATTTGGGCCCATTCCTCCTGACAAAACTGGTGTAACTGAGCCATGTTTGTTGGTCGCCTTGCTCTCACCTGCCTTTTCAGTTTTGCCCAAAAAAAATAAAATAATAATAACTTACATCTCCTGCTCCTGGACGCCGCCGCTCCTCACCACCAGCGCTCTCTCTCTTCTTCCTGGTACTCGGCTGTCAGCTGTGAAGGCTGCGCACAGTGAGGTCACAAAGTGTGCAGCCCTGCACAGCAGACAGCCGAGCGACGACCAGGAAGCGGTGAGTACAGATCCTTCACAACTTCCCACTCCTCCGGTACTAATGAAGCACTTCCAAAATGGATGCCCTTCATTAGTGTTCTCCCCATAAGACGCAGGGGCATTTGGGGGGGAAAAACTGCGTCCTATTGGGTGAAAAATACGGTATTTTGTGAAGTATCAAAGTACTCCCAGCAGGCGTATTGCTTTCAGTACGGTGCATTCTTTATTCTCATATCCAATTAAAAAAAATATTTTATTGGATATGAGAATAAAGAATACACCGTACGGAAAGCAACACACCTGCTGGGATTACTTTCATATTGATTGTGGGGATCGCCCCTTCCCGCGCAGAGCAATGAATAGATCGTGAGCTGTCTAACCTTGGGTAATATCTATTTTGTGAAGGGCACCAGTCCCTCCTGCAGCAAAACAACTCCACAACATTATGCTCCGTGTTTCACAATTGGAATGGTGTTCTTAGGCATTCGAGCTTCTCCATTTTTCCTCCAAACATAACGATGGTCATTATGGCCAAAAAGTTCAATTTTATTTTCGTCCGACCACAGGACATGTCTCCAAAAATGTAGGTACAGTAATGTACAGTACTTGTTTCACTGTGGATATTGACACAATCTTACCAGCTTCCACCATCATCTTCACAAGGTCTTTTGCTTTTGTTCTTGGGTTGATATGCACATGTCGGGCCACAGCACGTTCATCTCTGGGACACAGAACCCATCTCCTTACTGAGCAGTTTGATGACTGGACATTCCTATCTTGTTTGTACTTGCATATAATTGTTTGTACAGATGAACAAAGCACCTTCTGGTATCTTAAAATTGCACCCAAGGTTGAGCCATACTTGTACAAGTCCACAATTCTCTTCCCAATATCTGATTTCTTTAGACTTTCCCATGATGCTACACAAAGAAGCAGTGTGTTTCAGATGCGCATTTAAATACATCCACAGGTGTGTCTCTAAGGGCTCTTTCACATCTGCGTTCTTTTCTTCCGGCATAGAGTTCCGTCGTCGGGGCTCTATGCCAGAAGAATCCTGATCAGGATTATCCCCATGCATTCTGAATGGAGAGAAATCCGTTCAGGATGCATCAGGATGTCTTCAGTTCCAGACCGGAACGTTTTTTGGCCGGAGAAAATACCGCAGCATGCTGCGCTTTTTGCTCCGGCCAAAAATCCTGAAGACTTGCCGCAAGGCTGGATCCGGAATTAATGCCCATTGAAAGGCATTGATCCGGATCCGGCCTTAAGCTAAATGTCGTTTCGGCGCATTGCCGGATCCGACGTTTAGCTTTTTCTCAATGGTTACCATGGCTGACGGGACGCTAAAGTCATGGCAGCCATGGTAAAGTGTAGTGGGGGAGCGGGGGAGCAGCATACTTACCGTCTGTGCGGCTCCCGGGGCGCTCCAGAGTGACGTCAGGGCGCCCCAAGCGCATGGATCACGTGATCGCATGGCACGTCATCCATGCGCATGGGGCGCTCTGACGTCACTCTGGAGCGCCCCGGGAGCCGCACGGACTGTAAGTATACCGCTCCCCCGCTCCCCACTACTACTATGGCAACCAGGACTTTAATAGCGTCCTGGCTGCCATAGTAACACTGAAAGCATTTTGAAGATGGATCCGTCTTCAAATGCTTTCAGTACACTTGCGTTTTTCTGGATCCGGCGTGTAATTCCGGCAAGTGTAGTACACACCGGATCCGGACAACGCAAGTGTGAAAGAGGCCTAACTCAGATGTTGCCAATAAATCTAACAGAAGCTTCCAAACACATTACATCATCATATGGGCAGTCCAGAAATGTTTAAAGGCATAGTAATCTTACTGTATGTAAACTTTTGACATCGCAGAAAGTAATAAAAATGCCTTAAAACATTCTCTCTCTCATTATTCTGGCATTTGGCAAATAATAATTATGGTAATCCGAATTGACCAAAAACAGGAAATGTTTATTCTGATTTAATGTCAGATATTGAGAAAAACATGCATATGTGTCTTTTTATATAGTGTATGTAAACTTCTGGTTTCAACTGTATATAATTGGTCTCTGCTTCTTTGGAACAACTTAGGCCTCTTTCACACGTCCATGTCCGTGAAAACATCCATGACAAGATTGTCAGTGGTTCGTTCGTGAAGAATCCATGTTTGGTCCATGTATCCATTTTTTACCCTCTGTGTGTCAGTCGTATTTCACGAACGCTGCTAGGCTGAACATTTATTTCCAGAGCATCTTCTAACAATGATCCTTGAAAATTTCAGTCCAAACACAGATGTATCCCTGTTGTGTCTGTGGTTTTTACAGACCCATAGACTATAATGTGTGTGAGGGATTAATAATCACAGACCAAATAGGACACCATTCTATGGTTAGAAAAACTACTGATGTGTGAATACACATATTAAAGTCAAAGGGTACATGTGGAGACTACGGTCAGCACAGTGCTTCATAGTACTTTCTCTTTTACCACCACCACTAGTCTCCTAATATAGCCATGGTAGGAACAATCCAAAGGAAAAGGTGTCCAGCAGACGCTTTATACATTCAAATATTGTAAGCTTTATTTTAGTAGACTATATGGATAAAACCAAAGTGTATACATTGCAATAATGCTGACACGTTTCCAACATATATGTCCTTAACTAAACACAGTGGCTTGTATCCACAAATAAATGTACAACATATGCAAATGTGAATTCATATCTACAAAGCTCCACCCATTCGCTGGCATCAATCAGCACCATCTGATAACAATAATGAATAAAACAATTCTACAAAACATTCAAATATAAACAGATCACAGTTTAGTAGCAGTAAAGTAAAGTAAGCCACCCATACATAATAGACTGCTATCAGTCAATGTGAATGTTTTCCACTGGATCAACCTATGATCAAATGTGATTAACAGGCTGTCCATCCTGAAGGATAGTGTGTGTGTGTGTGTGTGTGTGAGGTTTGAAGTGAATCAAACATAATGGAATTTTTCTCTTTTTCCCCACTGAGATAATAGGTCAGACACAAGGAATTATGTGTGTTGCATACTTTAGGAAGTGGTAACATACCATATATCCTTTACACATGGTCAAATCTCTTCTTTACTGTGCTCGCTAGGTTTTTACCTCTACTACAAAGTTAGAGACTCAGTAGCAGATGTTGATGACTCATGCAATTCCTATCTGGGACTTATCCATCAAACCACTAATAATGTGTCTGATTGCCTAGCGCTACTATGCTGAGCTATTCCACATTGCTCTGGAAGTCCTTTGCTACCTCTCTAAGAAATTGCTCTCATTTCTGTAACTCCTCTAAGTTGTCAGAACTACTGTATCTCATTTGGCCATCGCACAGGCTTTTCACTTATTAAGAAAGGAATTCATTAACATTAAGACTAGGTATTAATCAGCATGATCATTGACGTTATTTACCACCATGTGCTAAATGTGCTAAATATTAAATATTTAAGAAATACAGTAATGAGAAAGTTATCTAAAAAAGAATAGAGCTAAGTACATCTAACTCATGCCATTTAAAGAGTAAAGTATGATGTAAACACATTACGTGGGCCATACAGAGGGGTGCCAACCAGCTCGGATCATGCATCTCTTTGAGAGTAACCAATCCTGGGGGGTCTTTCTGCTGGAACACTCCACAATCTGCTGTTGCCAAAGGGGAATCTCACAATGAAGCAATGCAGAGCACCAACTGAGATCATTGGGCGTCCATTGTTTTTAGTGGATACCTGCAGTCCTCCAGAGGCTCTTTTTACAGGATGGGGCCGAACACTACATTTTTATAAATATTGCAAAATGAATAGAGTATGGTACATGTAGTAACCTTAAACATCTGCTACAGTTTTGGTCTTGCACAGGAATCATGGCTACAGATGAGCGTTTGCTTGCTTACATTTTTTCCACAGATTTTGGAAGACAGCCATAGTGATCAACACACCTATCCCACCCATTAAAAAAATGCATGTAAATAAATATTTGGGAAAGGATTTTCTGTTCGGTCAGGGTGGGACCTGATCCCATTCTTAACAATATATAAATAGGTACGGAGCCTTGCACCTAGTACAGTAATTATAAGCAATGTTTCCAACTTATTGGTGTAAAAATCAAGAATTTAAAGGCGCAGCAACAACCAGTCTGCAAGTCCTTTTACCCAGGCCAATGATCATGAATTCATAGGAACATTAGTTTAGCCGATCAACAGCCCACCTAATCACCTGTAATGGATGACAGTCGTCTCCTGGGGTAGACGCCAGTGGCGTCTCTATTTTTCAATTTTTTTTGGGGGGGGGGCACATTGGGGGCGATGACAAAAGTAGGGGGGGCAGCTATAACAACGATACATTTATAAAAGTACGCTTAGAAATGCTGCGATACTTTACCCAATACCAAAAACCGCAACAGGGAAGAAAAGTCCAACTGTCTGTGGATGACACTTTTATAGAGAGGGGGATTTGTGGATGCCACATACCGTATATAGCATCTTATGCTATATGTGTCATCCACAGATCCACCCCATGACAGTGTCATCCCCATTTCCCCCTCCATAACAGTGTCATCCACAGATCTCCCTCCCTATAACAGTGTCATCCATAGATCTCCCTCCCTATAACAGTGTCATCCGCAGATCTCCCTCCCTATAACAGTGTCATCCACAGATCTCCCTCTCTATAACAGTGTCATCCACAGATCTCCCTCCCTATAACAGTGTCATCCACAGATCTCCCTCCCCGCCTCTCACAGGAGTGTACATTTGACATTTCTAAACTGTAATCAATATCCTGCAGTAACTTTAACTTTAAATCAGGATTAAGCGGCCGCTCATCTCTACTAGTACCTTAACCTTACACCACTCGGCTAGCTTCGGTAACAGGGCTAGGCTACAGCCTACAGGTACTGCCTGTTAGTTGTTATCGAGCGAGTGCTGATTTCTGCAGGTCAGAGCATACGGATTACAGTTTAGAAGAAATGTACACACCTGGGAGCGGTCCAGACCAGTGGCGGATCCAGAGCCTGGTCTCGGGAGGGGCACTTCCAGATTATTTTCTGTCCGCTGCCACAGAACAATGGTGTTTATAGAACAGACTACACAGTGTAGAGGTATACTGTATATTGTGTGGCACAGTGTAGCGGTATACTGTATATTGTGTGGCACAGTGTAGAGGTATACTGTATATTGTGGGGCACAGTTTAGAGGTATACTGTACATTGTGTGGCACAGTGTAGCGGTATACTGTACATTGTGTGGCACAGTGTAGAGGTATACTGTACATTGTGGGGCACAGTGTAGCGGTATACTGTATATTGTGTGCACAGTGTAGAGGTATACTGTATATTGTGGGGCACAATGTAGAGGTATACTGCATATTGTGGGGCACAGTGTAGAGGTATACTGCATATTGTGGGGCACAGTGTAGCGGTATACTGTATATTGTGTGGCACAGTGTAGCGGTATACTGTATATTGTGTGGCACAGTGTAGATGTATACTGTACATTGTGTGGCACAGTGTAGAGGTATACTGCCTTTAAGGCACTCCTGAGGAAGCCAGCAAGTCTGGCGATACGCGTTGGGCTTTTTTCCTGACCGCCACGCATGCCCTCCATCATGCCATTTTTATGATAAGTATCTGAGCCTTTATTCATAGTTGATGGATTACATGCACTTTATAATGTCATTTGCTTATTGATGTGGGGGTTTGTCTATGCGTTTGTGGTGAGCCAGGGTGGCATGTGCTGATACATGGTTCACATGGCCTTGATCTGTTGTATACAACAATTTTAACCTATTTTGTGTTGTGTCTGTCTTCTTAAATAAATTTGCTATATTTTAGATGTGCGGCTCCTGTTTTGGTATTCTTTTTCTTCTTCTCTGCCATATTGTATATTATATACCGTGAGCCGGCACTCTTTTTCTATCTTTGGATGTGCCCCCAGCTTTTGAATTGTATGATAAACATATTTCACATGAACACTTACAGTTACTTGGCTTGGCCCTTGGGGATCTCGGACGCCACTTCAACACTTGGCCGGGGGCTCTGCGGAGCTGATGTTGTGTTTTATCCTAATGAGAAAGATTTCATAATAAGGATTTGGAGAAGGGGCTGAGGGGTCACAGAGCAGGGAGAGGATGGTGCTGCTACTAGGGGGTCATACCATGGGGGAGTAATAAAACCCACCATAATGCCCCCAGTAGAAATAATTCTCCTTATAATGTGACAATGCAAAAAATACCCCCTTATGCCCCCAGTTGAGCTAATGTCCCCCATAATGTGCCAGTATAAAATACCCCTATATAGTGCCCCCATAGTGCTCCTCTCCCCCTTCCTCCTAGTGCCCCCCATAATGTACCAGTATAAAATGCCCCAGTAGATGCCCTCAGTGTCCCCCATAATTTGCAAGTATAAAATACCCCTTCTTAGTGCCCCCCGTAGATGACTCCATAGTACTCCTCTCCCCCCTTCCCCATAGTACCCACCATAATGTGTCCCAGTATAAAATGCTACTGTACAGAGCCCCCCATATAAAACACCCCTTCTTTGTGGCCTCAGTAGATGCCCCTATAGTGCCCACCAATAATGTGCCAGTAATAAGTGCCCTCAATAACGTGCCACTGCCAGTAATAAGTGCAGCCATCACGTGCCAGTAATAAGTGCCCCCCATCATGTGCCAGTAACAAGAGCCCCCATCACGTGCCAGTTATAACCCCCATCACGTGCCAGTTATAAGCCCCCCATTACGTGCCAGTAATAAGTCCCCCATTACGTGCCAGTAATAAGCCCCCCCATCATGTGCCAGTAATAAGCCCCCATCATGTGCCAGTATTAAGCCCCCCCATCATGTGCCAGTATTAAGCCCCCCCATCATGTGCCAGTATTAAGTCTCCCCAATCATGTGCCAGTATTAAGACCCCCCATCATGTGCCAGTATTAAGTCTCCCCATCATGTGCCAGTATTAAATCCCCCCATCATGTGCCAGTATTGTAATAAGCCCCCCAATGTGCCAGTAACACTATTGTAAAAAAAAAACAAAAAAAAAAACAACTTATACTTACCTCCATGTCAGCGATGCGATGCAGGCCTCTTCCGGCCTGTGCCCCGCGTTGTATGGCTCAGGCGGCGCGATGACATCATCGCGCTGCCTGAGCCGGCCTCTGATATGCTGCAGGCACTAGGCCGGCAGCCTATCAGAGGAAGGGGAAGGGACACACCTCTCCTTCCCCTGCACCACCGCAGCACAGGCAGATTACTATGGAGATGAGCGCAATGGAAGCGCTCATCTCCCTGTGCCCGCAGTGCGGCGGCGGCTCACTTGGGGGGGGGGCGGCATTTTAGTTGGGGGGGCACATGGAAGGGCACAGCATGATGTAGGGGGGGCCGTGGCCCCCTCTGGCCCCCCCCCCTGGTGACGCCACTGGTAGAAGCCTCTCTCTTCGTAGCAGGCACACAATAAAGCTGTAGTCCACAAAGTTTTATTGTTGGGTTAAAGTTAAAAACAAAAAACAAAAAGAAAAACCTATGCCTGTATGGCACTGACTCAACATAAATAACTTCTAACTGACACAATGTAGGCCTAGTACCTGGCGCTACATGGGAAAATCATCAAAAATGCAGTCCATACAACCTATCATGTTTAGGTCTGTTACGGTTACTCCCCGGCTAGCTGGGAGCTGGACCGCTTGGATAGTCTGGATCTCTGTTTAGGGAGAGAGAGGAGCCGCTTTGTCGCGATATCCAGAAGGATCCTGTAAATGTAGAACAATCCCGGTAATGATCTTTCAGCTAGGATAATCCTTCCCCCCTCCACAAACGAGTCGAGGCTGCGATTTGAAGGTTAAGCAAGACTGATGTTTATTGACCCGGGGCCTCCTTTTATGCCATCCTGCCCTGGGAAGGGCTACATTTACATGATTACCACAATACACAATTACATGTCTGGGACAGCCCCCACGTCTCCTCCCCTCAGATAAGCCTTTAACATAATCAACCCACACACAATGTTACCCAAGTTCTGGATGTACCTCAAAACCAGGGGGTACATCTTTACATTCGGTATCCTCAGACAGTCCTGGTGTAGGGGAACAACATATCCAAAATCCGGCTCCGTCGGTCCAAGGGTTCGGGAGTTACGGGTCCCTGAAGTCCTGACCGACCGCACACAGTGTAATTAACAGTTTTGTAACAGTGTAACTAACAGTTTTGTAACAGTGCTCCCTTTTTGTGGAACACTCTGGCAGACACTGTCTGACCCCTTTTCGGGGCAGACTAAGGCTGTCCAGACCGCGGGTTATGCTGGGCTGAGGTCTGTTTGTCTGGACAACCCGTCAGCGTTGCCATTCTGTTTCCCAGGTCTGTAGGTAATGGTGAAGTTGAAGGGTTGTAATGACAGACTCCAACGTAAAAGTCTGCCGTTATCCCCCGAGACCCGGTTTAGCCACACCAACGGGTTATGGTCAGTAACCAGAGTGAACTCTTGTCCATACAAATAGGGAGTCAATTTCTTTAGTGCCCACACCAAAGCCAAACACTCTTTTTCTACCGCTGCATAGCTGACTTCGCGTGGCAGGAGCTTACGGCTGATGTAGACAACTGGGTGCTCCCCTCCGTCTTCGCCTACTTGGCTGAGGACAGCTCCCAGCCCGAACATGGAAGCGTCTGTATGGACGATAAAACGTTTGTTAAGGGCTGGGGCCGCCAAGACGGGAGCGTTGACAAGAGCAAGTTTGAGAGCTTGAAAAGCCGTTTCACAGTGGGGAGACCACAGGACCTGTCGAGGTAAGTTTTTCTTGGTCAGGTCAGTCAGGGGTTTGGCAAGTGTGCTGTAGTCTGGTACAAACCGTCTGTAGTACCCTGCTGTGCCCAGGAATGCTAGGACCTGAGTCTTAGTGGTGGGGGTGGGCCAATTGGCAACAGCTTCTATCTTGGCCGGCTCTGGTCGCTGTTTCCCACACCCCACCCGGTGACCCAGGTACTGTACCTCGGCCATCCCAAAGTGGCATTTTTCTGGCTTCAGAGTCAGGCCCGCAGTCCGGATCTGATCCAGAACCATTCCTACGTGAGCTAAGTGGTCCCCCCAGGACTCACTGTGGATCGCTATGTCGTCCAGGTATGCGCAAGCAAAACTCTGGAAGCCATCCAGGAGCCTATCAACCAAGCGCTGGAATGTAGCTGGGGCATTCTTCATCCCAAACGGCATTACCTTAAAATGATATAAGCCGAACGGGGTGACGAATGCTGACTTGGGGACAGCCTCCTGGGCCAGGGGAATCTGCCAGTAACCCTTGCAGAGGTCGATGGTGGTCAGATAATTTCCCCTGGCTATACGATCGAGTAGCTCGTCTACCCTGGGCATAGGGTAAGCGTCCGTCACTGTCTTTTCATTGAGCCTCCGATAGTCTACGCAAAACCGGGTTGTACCATCTTTCTTGGGCACCAGGACCACTGGAGAAGCCCAGGGACTATCGGAGGGCTCAATTACCTTGAGTTGGAGCATCTCATCGATCTCCTTCTTCATCTCTGCCCTAACTGCCTTAGGGATTCGGTAAGAAGCCTGGCGTAAAGGAGCTTGTCCCGGGGTATCTACCTGGTGGGTGGTTAAGGTAGTGTACCCTGGCTTCTGGGAGAAAGTGGGGCTTTTGGACTGCAGAAGTTGGTTAAGCTGCTCCCTTTCAGTGGGGCTAAGTCGGTCCCCTATCTTGACCTGAGCTACTATATCTGCGTGGGGACTTTTTTCTAACAGATCTGGAATGGGTAGACTGTCGGGGTCTTCCTGAGGGGGACAGCATATGGCCGTCACGTTCTCCGGCCGCTCAAGATATTCCTTGAGCATGTTCACATGGAATGTCTTTCTAAGATTGCTGTCATGGCAGCTAGCTATTACGTAGGTGGTGTCTCCCCTTTTCTCCACTATCTGATAGGGGCCCTGCCAGGACGCCTGTAATTTGTCTGTCTTAACTGGCTTAAGCACTAACACCTTTTGTCCTAGGGTAAAGATTCTCTTTCGGGCCCCCCGATCGTACCACACCTTCTGTCTTCTCTGGGCCGACTGGAGGTTAGCCTGCACTGATTTAGCTAATTGCTCCATTCGGTCCCTGAGTTCCAGCACGTACGGCACAATGGGGACACCGTCAGTCTCCATCTCTCCCTCCCAGTGCTCCCGGATCAGGTTTAGGGGTCCCCGTACTTTTCTTCCGTAGAGCAACTCGAAGGGCGAAAACCCGGTCGTTTCCTGGGGCACCTCCCGATAAGCAAATAGGAGGTGTGGCAGAAAACGCTCCCAGTCTCGGTATTCCTGAGTAAATGTTTTGAGCATTTGTTTGAGGGTCCCGTTGAACCTCTCACAAAGTCCGTTTGTCTGGGGGTGGTATGGAGAGCTCAGGAGGGACTTAATTTTGCAAACCTGCCAGAGTTGCTGAGTCAATTCGGCCGTAAATTGGGTGCCTCGGTCGGACAGGATTTCTTTCGGAAATCCTACCCGGGAAAACACCTGCACCAGCGCATTCGCTACCGTATCCGCTTGGATGTTGGATAGGGCGACAGCTTCCGGGTACCTGGTAGCGTAGTCCACTACGGTAAGAATGTAGCGCTTACCGGAGGGACTAGGGGTAGCCAGCGGTCCCACTAGGTCAATAGCAACCCTGCTGAAGGGTTCCTCCACAATGGGCATATTTACTAAATGAGCTTTAGGGTGATCGCCTCTCCTCCCTACTCGTTGGCACACATCGCAGGTCTTACAATAAGTCCTAACATCAGCGTGTACCCCTGGCCAAAAGAATGTGTGAGTAATGCGGTGTAGTGTGCGGGTTACAGCTAGGTGGCCTGCCAAGGGAATGTCATGTCCTATCTTGAGTATTTCTCGACGGTATTTGTGGGGCACTACCAGCTGTCGCCTCTGCTGCTCCCTTTTCTCCGTCAAGCGATACAGCTTTCCCTTTTCCCATAAAAAGGTTTCGTTATCTGACCCGCTCCCTCCGGTCTCTGCTCGTTCCCGGTACTTTTGTAATGTCGGGTCAGTCTTAGACTCTGTCTCGAAAGCATCTGGGGTGTCCCAGGGTATGGGACCTAACGGGTCAGTCGAGGTCGGGGTAGGTCTTACCTGTGTCTCCCGCACCGGTGATAGTTCTTGCTCCGTTCGGGCTTGGGCTCTGGTAGTCACTGGGTTTGCCTCGTTGTTGTACACTGGAGCATAGGCAGAAGTCATGGGGCCCAAATCGTTGCCCAGTAGTACTTCGGCAGGTAAATTATCCATTATGCCCACGTTTACGGACCCCTTTCCCACTCCCCAATCAAGATGTACTTTAGCGGTCGGAATTTTGTACACATCCCCTCCCGCCACTCTAACGGCCACAGTCTGCCCTGATCGCTTGTGCTCCGGCACCAAATGGCTCTGGACTAGTGTAATGGTAGCCCCCGTGTCTCTTAACCCCTCAGTAGATCGCCCCTCGAGCCATACCTTCTGCCGATGGTGCTGGCGGTTATCCGAAGCAGCGTATACCGGATCTGCTTCGTGAAGTGGTCCCAAATATTCCTCCATAGGGGCTTCTTGGTTAACACAGAGCGCCCGGGCAGGACGAGATGACCCAGGGGGGTAATTATAATTCCGGGGGGTCTGGTGTGCATTAAGGGGGCAGCTAGCCATGCGGTGGCCTGGTTGATTGCATCGGTAGCAGGTCGGTCTGGGACGATCAGAGTTGTTATTCGGTGGTCCTGAGTAACGTGCGGGGCCCGCGGGCACCGAGGCTCGGAATTCAGTACGTGGTGGCGTGCGGTAAACATCTTTGTGTTCGACCCGTGCTGGGGCTCGGTAGTTCGTGGGTTCGTGTAGACGGGAGTCGTAATGTTCATCGGCCAATTTGGCTGCTTCTTCTAAGGTAGAGGGTCGTCTGTCTCGCAGCCATTCCTTCCCCTGCTGCTCCATGCCGTTATAAAAATGTTCTAAGAGAAATAATTGTAAAATTTCCTCACCAGTCACAGCTTTACTTCCGCTCATCCAGTGATTTGCCGCTCTCCGCATTCGGTGCGCCCATTCCATATGTGTGTCGTTAGGCTTCTTTCTCGTGCTACGAAATTGTCGGCGATACGTGTCAGGAGTTACAGCGTACCGCCGCAACAGTGTCTCTTTGACCAGCGCATACTGTGTCACTTCCTCAGCGCCCAGAGTCCGAAATGCTTCCAGAGCTCGCCCGGATAGTTTTCCAGACAATATCGTGGGCCACTCTCTGTTGGGAATCTGGTGCAGGGCACATTGCCTCTCGAAGTCCGCCAAATATTCATCGATTCCTGTCTCGCTTTCTAGGAAGGGTCTAAAAGCCGCATAGGGTATCTTTGGCTTCCCGGCGTTTCCGACAGGAACGATTACCTGAGGTGCTTCGGCATTGCGGTGTGCGGTCACTAGGCTGAGTTCGTGGGCTCGAGCCTTCCGTATATCCTCGTCCGCTTCTGCCATCAACTGCTGTACCAGTTCCATAGGTGGGTTCGGCCCAAATAGAGAGAGCCTCTCCCGAACAATCCTGGTCTTTTCGTCACTACTCGTGGTCGGGGTTTCTGCCATCGTGAAGCCCTGATCCAGTTCGGTTAGTTCTGCGATCAGTTCCCTTCTCGGACGGTTGCTGGCGTTCCCCCCTCTGCTTTCGAGTAAATCCTTCAGGGTCGCACGTTTCAATTTTTCGTAAGCGCTCTCCATCCGTTCAGTACCTCTCCTAGGAAATCCAGGACAATCCCACTGCTGCCACCAAATGTTACGGTTACTCCCCGGCTAGCTGGGAGCTGGACCGCTTGGATAGTCTGGATCTCTGTTTAGGGAGAGAGAGAGGAGCCGCTTTGTCGCGATATCCAGAAGGATCCTGTAAATGTAGAACAATCCCGGTAATGATCTTTCAGCTAGGATAATCCTTCCCCCCTCCACAAACGAGTCGAGGCTGCGATTTGAAGGTTAAGCAAGACTGATGTTTATTGACCCGGGGCCTCCTTTTATGCCATCCTGCCCTGGGAAGGGCTACATTTACATGATTACCACAATACACAATTACATGTCTGGGACAGCCCCCACGTCTCCTCCCCTCAGATAAGCCTTTAACATAATCAACCCACACACAATGTTACCCAAGTTCTGGATGTACCTCAAAACCAGGGGGTACATCTTTACATTCGGTATCCTCAGACAGTCCTGGTGTAGGGGAACAACATATCCAAAATCCGGCTCCGTCGGTCCAAGGGTTCGGGAGTTACGGGTCCCTGAAGTCCTGACCGACCGCACACAGTGTAATTAACAGTTTTGTAACAGTGTAACTAACAGTTTTGTAACAAGGTCCATGTTCTCATAGGTTCACAGCTACTTTCCCCAGGCTGGTCAGGTAACTGAGAGGCTCAGACCTTTCTTACAGACCTCTCCCAGGTGCTCCTAACGAACCAGTCCAAAATGATGAGTAGAGTCAGTGGAATGGGAGCCTTCTTTTATTCAACTCCAGCCATTCAGGCCCTACTACCAGGTTGCCTTACATACTGTAGATGAGATTACAAATCTAGGCGAAATGTATACTCCATCCACAACCTTTCCCCTTGGTCTGTCACACACCCCAACAAACAAGAAAATGCGAGTTTGTCAGCTAATTAGATGTTTTAGGGTGCCACCACACGATTATGTTCCTTGGTGTGGTTTTGGAAGCCAAAACCAGGAGTGGATTCAAAAAAGAGAATGGTCCACTTCTGTGAATCACAGAAGATAAAGACACTTCTGAGGCTATTCACAGCTTTTGTTGTAGCGTTAATTGATTTACATTTTTCTGGGGAATGTTGATTCATGTTATGTTCCTCAAAATAGGATGTATTTTATGTATATTCTCTCAGGTATTGCAGTGTATCTATCTTGTAAACTTTAAAGAAAAAAATCGAAATGAAGAATAAAAAAATGCAACAAAATGACCTTTTAAAGCATTTACACCTTTTTTTTTTCATTAACCAATTATTGTGTGTGAAAGTTTCAGTATGTTTTGGCTGCAATCAGATGGCCATAATACAGTTTAGTGCAGGAACGGCACTAAAGATATCAGATCTTGTCACGTGTAAGCAATAAAATCTTTCCCAAAAATAGGATCCATACAGTTTCTGCTTCTGTACAGAGAACTTTTACATACATCGGTCAACAAAAATGAGAATATGTAGGTCTGCTTAAACAAAATCTTACAAATACAGTACGGTATTTCTACAGTTTTGTGGAGTTTAAATAGAAAACATAGATACATCTGAGTCTAATATATAATTGGGACAAACATATATCTTGCTTGCTATTTTATTTCATATCCAAAACTTCTAAAATAGCTTTACAATTATAGTACATGCAATGATAGGCCGGCATACCATGCCTTCTCCACTGATTGACATGGCAAGGCAGTAAAAACATCATCATGCCTGGCCCTGTCAATCAAAGAGGAGAAGGCACAGCAGTTGCAGAGAAAACGGCGCCTCTTGGTGGAACGACAATACCCACGTTGCTCTTTAATGCTCATTTGCATATATTTCTCAGCAATGAATATGAACTTGAGACAAACACAGATGCCTTCAACTGCCAAGCGCACATACAACAGGTCAGCCGGAGTTTTCAATGTACTTTACTTTTCCAAATAATAGTAAACCCATTTAAAGGGCTTGTCCTATTAGAACACTGGTCCATTTGCTTTAATAAAGCATAATGACATCATAGAGGGGATCCCCAACCCAAAACCCCTGTATATGACCCAGGAAACGACTGTTTGCTGCTGGGCATAGTGTGCAACTGCAGTAGACAAGGTGCTGCTTATTTAAAATCTAAATAATAAAATATTTCTCTCTACTAGTTATTAATTTACATTTGCTGAAAAGCCATGAAGGAGGTGTATAACCTCAATTGTTCTATGGCTCCTCTCATCAAATTACGAGTCGGAAAGGTAATTGCCATGTGTCTGTCCCTCGAAAGCTGTATAAATCTGTCTTTAGATTGCAGGCTTGTTCTGCAAAAGCTTATGCTTTAACAAAGCTGGTGAACCTATTAATATAGAAATAAGTGCAAACTGGGGCCATCATTTCTGTAATAAAAAATGTAGCAATGGTGACACGTTAATGAAGAATTTTTCACGATGAAAGCATCATAAATGTATTATTTAAAAAATAAAATGGCAGTAACGTGAAGTAACTAGCTGAGCAATTAACAGTTGTGCATTAGGTACAAGCCTTAGAATAACAAAGTGTTGAGTAAGTCATCCGTAAAACTGAAAAATGGCATAACTGTCCCAAGTAATAACAACCAGGCGGAGGGTTTTCTCACTATGGTAATGGCTTAAGAATCTGCGGCATGTTGACTTGACTTCTAGCTTAAAACAAGGCACAGGAAAAGCTATTAGAAAAATTATGTAAAATCACAGTACTCAGTGCTTATGTTTAATGCATATTTATGTGACTTAGACTTTTACACTCTTGAGATTTTTACAAAGTTCCTCATTAGTTGACCTCCATCAAGATGTTATAAATTGGTACCACTATTTTGGCTGTATAAGAAAAGCATTTCCTATACATTCACTATAGGAAAAAAAGGTACTATGCAGTATATGTCTTTTAACATGGAAGTCTGTGGGCTGCTTATTCCACTCTATGCCTATGCTCTAGCATGTGTCTCAGTTGACCATCAGATGTATACATTAGGCAATACTTCCAGTGTATATGTCTAATCTGGAACACTAAGACGTTATGTGAACAGTAGCAGCCAACAGAAACAGGAGTAAGATAAATGTTCAATAGTACATTTGCTATTTCCCTACCCAAATCAAAGGGGTTTTCAGGGACTAGGGTAATGATGACCTATCCAAAGGATAGGTCTTCTATATCAGATTGGTGGGGGTCCAACACCCGGCATCCTCACTGATCAGCTGTTACCTGAAACCCTGGTTCAAGGAAATACACAGTATATGAAACTGGTACAACACAGCACCATACACTGTGGTTTTCAATTTACAGAGTGCTACCTTCACATACGGCAGAACACAAAGTCATTGCTAATTTGGTTGGGGAACCAGGGACAGCATTTGCAGTGGGATCCAAAAGCTTTATGTTATGCGACGACCAGTATGCATTTGGTCAGGAGATCAGAGATGGTTCCAGGAGTGCTTGCCCACCATGGACACTAATGTGTGGGTTGGGATAAGGAGCTTCTAGCTGTGTATCGGCTCTCCCTAGGCTAGGGTATATTATAGCTATGGGCATGAGCCATGCAGGATCAGATTCTAACCGGGAAGGTATAGAAAGTCATTGCCAAGGTTTTTCTTTCCTGATCTCCCAGTATGGAATCATATCCTATCTTTATATTCAGCTCATCCTTGGAGTGATAATATGGCATATGCATGGATTGCTAATAGGATGGCATATTTTGCCTGTAAGGAATTGCTCTTGCCCAATTTTGCTAGAGGTGTTTGCTAGAGGTGTATTCACATCTAATGATTTAGGCCAGAAGAGATTAGGCCATCTGAACATTTATGGCATATTGATAACATTTGAATAAATGGTTTCACCTCCCACAAATGGAGCCCTGCCATGAATGAAGAGCTCGCAATACATTTGCAGCGCATCTCCATTCACTGCTATAGGACTTCCAAAAATAGCCAATCGAATATGCTTTGCTATTTTCGGAAGTCCCATAGCAATGACTGGAAAGGATACTACACATCCGCAGCCACCCCTCCATTCACCACGATGTGGCTTCCAAAAATAGCAGAGCCAGTGTTTGGCTTTTTTTGGAAGTCCCATAGCAGTGAATGGAGAAAATTGCACATGCTCAGTTTGCTCTCCTTTCACAGTGGGGCCCATTAATGAGATTGGGAAAATCCCAGAGATGGGACCTGCACCTGTCAGATATTTATGGCATCCTGGTGACTCACATAGTGGAGATTTGCCCTCCCCGCCTCAACTGGCGCCAAAAGATACCAGCGGGCAGCATTTCCAACCCGACAACCCGAGAAACATTTGAGGCCTAATCAGCCAGCCAGATGCCCGGCCGCGGCGCGGCCTATACTCCAGCACGCCAACACAGTGCAGCGCACCTGAACCCTGCCACCTCCTCCCCGGTTCCTGGCAAAACACAGAGGAGACAGTCCGGTGTTAAAGATTTTCCTGGTCAGCAACTACCCCCTGTTACCCCACACTTACCGCTTCATAAGAGGACCGCTTTATTGTGGCAGCGCCATCTTGGAAGCAGCAATCCCCTCCTTGCCTCTCAACCATAGGGGAACAGAGAACCTCAGACCCCCACAGATCGTCACATATTTTACTGGGGTGCATAAATAAAAGCAAGAACCCCCTGCTAAGTGTACTGTGGAAAACCCCACTCCCCACCACCAAGCTGCCATTACATCTATGGGCTACATCCCCTAAAAGCCACTAATGACCCGCACTTGCCAACTCAGCAAGCTTCCCATAAAGCAGTGCAGCATCATCACTGCTATATCATCATAAAGGCGAAGCCTGAATTTTTACATTGACCTCTCTTGAACAGGCGAGGAATATACCTATTCTCCTCTATCACCTCACTTTAAAGGCCACTGACCCAATCTTTCCAGATCACTCTAATCGATCACAAATCTCACTTGCACTGAAAAAGTGAGACCTCTAAAGATGCTGCATTAATCTCCTACCATCCAGCAACCTGGGGCCACCAACCAAGAGGAATTGAGGTCTACAAAGCCCCGCCAACATCCACCCAATTTTTCAAACCAGGCGCAGGGGGGGGCATTGCCCCAGGCACCAAATTGTAGGGGGCGCCAGGCAGAAGGCAGTAAAATGAGGGTGATGGAAGCCTATGGCTCCCATCCCCTCCGTTCCGCCTGGCCTGAAGCTTTAAGATGCAGTAGAGCGGCGCAGGAGTCCAGAAGATTGCGATTATATCACCGTGATCTCCTGCGCCGGGTCTCGCGAGATGACGTGATGACGCGGCGCAGGAGGGCAGGGTGATGTGTTCCTGATCGCCTGCGCCGGGACGCCCAAGCAAAGACTACAAGAGGTGATGAAGAGAGGTGAGTATTTTTTTATTTTTTTTATGTAAGTACTGGAGGCCATACTGGGGGCACTATGGAGGTGGGCAGAATAGATACAAAGGAGGCCAGTATATTTAGAAAGAATGGGCACTGTTTTATATTATACAGAGGGGCCATGATACATTATACAGGGGACCATTATATATTATAGTTATACAGTGGGGCCATAATATATAATAATTATACAGGGGGGCCATTATATATTAGAATTATACAGAAGGCCCATTATTAATAGCCTCTCTTTATAATTATAATATATAATGGCCCCTATGTATAATATATAATGGCTCCTTGTATAATTATTATATTTAATGGCCCCTCTGTATAATATATAATGGCTCCTTTGTATAATTATTACAGGTCCTTCTAAAAGAATTTTCATATTGTGAGAAAGTTCATTATTTTCTGTAATGTACTGATAAACATTAGACTTTCATATATTTTAGATTCATTACACACCAACTGAAGTAGTTCAAGCCTTTTATTGTTTTAATATTGATGATTTTGGCATACAGCTCATGAAAACCCAAAATTCCTATCTAAAAAAATTTGCATATTTCATCCGACCAATAAAAGAAAAGTGTTTTTAATACAAAAAAAGTCAACCTTCAAATAATTATGTTTTTTGTTCAGTTATGCACTCAATACTTGGTCGGGAATCCTTTTGCAGAAATGGCTGCTTCAATGCGGCGTGGCATGGAGGCAATCAGCCTGTGGCACTGCTGAGGTGTTATGGAGGCCCAGGATGCTTCGATAGCGGCCTTAAGCTCATCCAGAGTGTTGGGTCTTGCGTCTCTCAACTTTCTCTTCCCAATATCCCACAGATTCTCTATGGGGTTCAGGTCAGGAGAGTTGGCAGGCCAATTGAGCACAGTAATACCATGGTCAGTAAACCATTTACCAGTGTTTTTGGCACTGTGAGCAGGTGCCAGGTCGTGCTGAAAAATGAAATCTTCATCTCCATAAAGCTTTTCAGCAGATGGAAGCATCAAGTGCTCCAAAATCTCCTGATAGCTAGCTGCATTGACCCTGCCCTTGATAAAACACAGTGGACCAACACCAGCAGCTGACATGGCACCCCAGACCATCACTGACTGTGGGTACTTGACACTGGACTTCAGGCATTTTGGCATTTCCCTCTCCCCAGTCTTCCTCCAGACTCTGGCACCTTGATTTCCGAATGACATGAAAAATTTGCTTTCATCCGAAAAAAGCACTTTGGACCACTGAGCAACAGTCCAGTGCTGCTTCTCTGTAGCCCAGGTCAGGCGCTTCTGCCACTGTTTCTGGTTCAAAAGTGGCTTGACCTGGGGAATGCAGCACCTGTAGCTCATTTCCTGCACACGCCTGTACACGGTGGCTCTGGATGTTTCTACTCCAGACTCCGCAGGTCCCCCAAGGTCTGGAATCGGTCCTTCTCCACAATCTTCCTCAGGGTCCGGTCACCTCTTCTCGTTGTGCAGTGTTTTCTGCCACACTTTTTCCTTCCCACAGACTTCCCACTGAGGTGCCTTGATACAGCACTCTGGGAATAACCTATTCGTTCAGAAATTTCTTTCTGTGTCTTACCCTCTTGCTTGAGGGTGTCAATGATGGCCTTCTGGACAGCAGTCAGGTCGGCAGTCTTACCCATGATTGTGGTTTTGAGTAATGAACCAGGCTGGGAGTTTTTAAAAGCCTCAGGAATCTTTTGCAGGTGTTTAGAGTTAATTAGTTGATTCAGATGATTAGGTTAATAGCTCGTTTAGAGAACCTTTTCATGATATGCTAATTTTTTTAGATAGGAATTTTGGGTTTTCATGAGCTGTATGCCAAAATCATCAATATTAAAACAATAAAAGGCTTGAACTACTTCAGTTGGTGTGTAATGAATCTAAAATATATGAAAGTCTAATGTTTATCAGTACATTACAGAAAATAACGGAACTTTATCACAATATGCTAATTTCTTGAGAAGGACCTGTATTTATTATGGCCCCTCTGTATAACTATAATATATAATGCCCCCCCACCTGTATATTATATATAGTGACCCCTCTGTAATATTAGGATATATAATGGCCCCCTTTGTATTATTATTATTATATATATAGTGCCCCTCTGTATAATTATTATATATAATGACCCCTCTGTAATATTGGGATATATAATAGACCCTCTGTATAATTACTATATATATATATATATATATATATATATATTATGACCCCCCTGTATTATTATAATATATAATGGCCCCCTCTGTATTATTTGGATATATAATGGCCCATTATATATCCTAATATTACAGAGGGGCCATTATATATAACAATAATAATAACTAATATTAATAAAACTCTGCAGAGATGAGACGCGGCTGAAAGAAGGTGTCATGGCGGTCTTATCTCCAAATGAAGAAAGGAAAGTCTACATCACAGGAGATGTCACTGGATGGATGAGGTATGTGGTGCTGTATTATACTGTATATTTTGTAGTGATGTATGTAATATCCAAACACATATTTGTTTCGTGGTAGGGTTGCGGGGTGGATTGAGAATTTGGCCCACCCTGCTGCATTCTGGCCCCCAGACTTCAGGTCACACTGTGTGTGTTCTGTATTCTGGGGCCTTATACCCATCTACTACATTATCTGTACTGTTATCTGTGGTGTTATATAGGGCTACTACATTATCTGTAAAAGGGGCATGTCCACAGGTTGGGATGGCTCGCCCCGGGTGCTGGCAACCCACGCTACGCCACTGCACTCGTCTGCACTTCCCGCTCCTTCACAGTCACACAGACCTTTCCTGGGGGAGGAAACACTAGAGGACAAAAGCCTCCCCATCTCGAGATCTTTCCTAGGCAAAGTGCTCTCCAAAGCTCTGGAACCTGTCATGAAAGAATTACAGGACATTAAACATGATATGAGAAATATCGGAGGCAGAGTGAAACAGCTGAATCCACACAAGCTCAACTTGTCTCATATACAGAGGCCGCCACATCGACCCTCAACTCTTGCCAAACAAATTAACAAACTGGCTGCTGGAAGATCAAGAGAATAGGGCGCGCCATAACAACCTACGAATGAAGGGGGTTCTGGAATCAATAGCGGCAGACGCCTTACCAAATGCGCTCAAACAGATCTTCATCTCAATATTGGGGGATTCATACCCACTTGAAATCACCATTGAGAGAGCACACAGATCCCTAAAAGCAAAATCCTCACCTCCAGACTCATTCAGAGACGTAATATGCCAGCTGTTCAACTTCAGAGTCAGTGATAATATCCGACAACTAGCCAGAACCAATCCTCCTGCTCCTGTGGAGGGATCAAGAGTCACAGTCTACTAAGACCTAGCCAGAGTAACTCTCGCCAAGAGAAATATACTAAAACTGCTGACTGAAGTGCTCAGACACAAGAACATACCTTACAGATGGCTCTTCCCCTTCGGCCTCTCCTTTACTGCAGACGGGAAGAGGTTCATACTCATAGAACCTACTTGATACATCCCATGTCTGACGGGATAAGTACTTCCTTATGTTATGTTTAGTTGAAAGTTAAGAATTTATTAAGATGATATCTGATTGCATTTGTAGTTGAACAATTCATTGGATTGTTCGAGCTCTGGCATTCGCTTCAACTGACATTCAGCCAGGTGGAGAAGACTCAATGTATCCCCCCATGCCACACCTGGTGGTTGCAGAACTGAACTGAGCGGCTTTATACCCACCCTCCCACAGTGGGAGGCAGCTCTGGGGTACCTGCCACATCCTATCCCAATTCAACTTTCACATGGGATTTCTACTGCTCACAGACTCCTCTTTGCCCCCACTTTAGTTGGGATTAGAGAGAGCCTCTGACCATCCTCTCACTCTTACATTATTTAGTCCTATTAAAATACCTTCCCCAGTGCTGGTCCTCTGTTTAGGAAGCTTAAATGCTTTTCTTATTCCAGGTAGGGCAGTCCTCCCGACAACCCCAAGATGGCTTCCATAAAACTGATCTCATTTAATGCTAGAGGTCTCAATTCGGCGGTGAAATGTAGCCTTCACCAATTCACAAAAAGCCTGCACTGACATCTTATTTCTTCAAGAGACACACTTCCGGAAATTAAAACCCCCCACCTTTCACCGACACTACTTCAACCAATGGTTTCATTCACACACGGACACAAAAAAAACTCAAAAGGCGTTTCCATACATTGGCTAAACACCTCTCCTTCAACTTCAAGACCTGCACAAAGAAGAATAAGGTAGATTGCTCATTCTGACAGGCAAACTAAACAGTGTACTAGTTACCCTTGTTAACATTTACGCCCCTAACACACAACAGGCGTCCTGGATCCGTACTGCGCTGGCATTGTTGGATGGTCATAGGAAAGGTGAATTGATTGTTGGGGGTGACTTTAACGTAGCACTTGATCCATTGCTAGACACCTCATCGGGTAGATGCTCCCTGTCATATAAAACAATTAGGCATATTAAAAAATCCTTACACTCTCCCTCAGAGACACATGGCGCTTTATGCACCCTAAGGATAGAGATTATTCTCTCTACTTCACTCCACATAATTCTTACCATAGGATCGATTACTTCTTCCTACACCAGTCATTGCTCTTCAAAATTCAGATAGATAGTCAACATACGCTCTAGCATCCAATCTGACCACTCACAGGTAGAACTTGTGCTTAACCTGTTTCACCAAAGTACATCTAGACCTCCTTGGCGCCTTAACGAGACGCTGTTATCCATTCCAGCAGTAGACAAAAAATTACAGAAAGATTTTTTTTTCACACATAACTTAAGCAATGAAGTCCCCACACCAGTAATTTGGGAAGCACACAAAGCCACGATAAGAGGAGAACTGAGAGATTCACAAATACAACAATTACAGACTGAAATAAGTAGACTAGAGAACCTACATAAACATTCCCTGTCCGTATCACATCTAACTCAACTCATGGATGCCCACCTGCAACTTGCGTAACGTCAAAATTAATGATGTCCCTCATTAAAAAAAAAATAAAACCCTGCACCCACATCTCCGAGATCAAAATGAAAACAGGCCATATCTCTTCAGATCTTGATGTTATAGATAAGGAATTTATATACTTCTACTCTTCATTATACCAACTAAGCCCCGCTGATCATCTTGGTCACACTACAGACAAGATTGCATCTATAGATGCATTTCTTTCACGATTAACACTGCCTTCTGTCCCAACAGAAGCACACAATACTTTGCTGAAGCCCATCACCACAGAGGAGGTCCGGTCCACCCTGTTGAAGTGCCCAAAAAGTAAAGCCCCTGGCCCAGATGGTTTCCCCTGCTCCTACTATAGATCCTTCCTCTCAACGCTACTCCCTCGCTTAACAGACACATTTAATGCATACTGAATACTCTTTCACATACCTTGCCGGGACCCAAATCCCCAAACAATCTTTAGAAGCATATATTACCCTGATCCACAAGGAAGGAAAGGATCCGTCCAGCTGTGGAAGTTACAGGGGTAAATACAGACCTGAAGCTCTACGCAAGCCTTCTTGCACACAGAACAAGCCCTCCGATACCATCTCTAATCACCCCTGAACAGGTTGGGTTCGTGGCTGTCAGAGAGGGGAAGGACAACCCTATGAGAGTATTGTCCCTATTACAATTAGCCTCCCAAAAGAAGCAACCTCTGGTACTACTAGGGACTGATGCAAAGAAAGCTTTCGACAGGGTGGACTGGATCTAAATGCGGAGGGTCCTGAGCCACTTGAATTTAACCCCTCATTTTATAGAAGCAATCTTCACAATGTACTCCTCACCATCCGCCAAATTGCAATTCTTACCAACCCGAAACAGGCCTTCCCAGCACTACAATCGATCTTTCTAGAGTATGGAGCCATCTCTAATTTCAAAATTAATAATACAAAATCAGAGGCACTAGGGATCAACATCGATGATTCAGAACATAAATCACTGCAAACTCTGTATCCCTTCCACTGGCCAGCCTCTCACATCTCATATTTGGGTCTCAAAATTATCCCCCATTGAAAAGATTTAGATATTCTGAATTATGCCCCAATACCGCAACTATTCCAAGCAACACTCGATTCATGGTCTCTCCCATTGCTCTCATGGATGGGCAGAAAAAACCTTATCAAAGCAATACTGCTACCAAAACTTTTTTACCTTTTCTAAACACTCCCTATCCCTCTCCGTCTATCCTTTTTTACCACAATCAGGAGGATAACTAATAAATATATATAGCAAAACAAAAGACCAAGTCTAAACTACGCCCTCATCACTCAACATAAGTCAAGAAGTGGTATGGCTCTCCCAGACTGGAGGCTTTATTACGAAGCAGTCCACCTCACAAGGCTGAACCAATGAGCCAGAGGAGATCCCAGCAAAACATGGGTCGCACTGGAAGAACATCAAGCATCTATACCACTCCGTCCTTTAATTTGGTATAGGGACATCCCTCTCTCCACACAGTATACACAAAATGCAGTAACCAAAACTACGCTCAAAATATGGGAATCTTCGAAAACTATTCTTAGCCCACCTCCATCACAACTTATGTCAGTGGTAGATATCCCCGACCTCTATCACCCCAAATTTGCTGACATTCAATTAAAAAGATCAGATCTCCACCTCTTCCCTGTCTCACTGTACCTCGACGCAGAAGAAGATGTTGATCCTTTAGCCTCTTCCACATTACACTCCTCTTCAAAAGGCACACATCAAGGTCCTGCTCGCCTCCTGTCATAAGGAATCAGACTCTAGGGGCCCCAAAACACAATTAGAAAAACGTATGGCTTCCAAACTTCCCCAAAACACCCACCCTCCCAGGCGTATCATATACTTCAACAGCTCAAACACCCACAAAAAAGATCTTATATAGATGCCTGGAGTGAGTGTTTCGATGCAAATTGGTTGGAAAGAGAGATAAAACAAATCTACTGCCTGTCTCACAGAATATCTCGTTGTACATGACTACAGGAAAACTCTAGGTGGCATCTCACGCCAGTACATCTTAAACAGATAAACTGCATAAGTTCAGACATATGCTGGAAGTGCAATCAATCACAAATCTGCACATGTGGTGGCATTGTCCAGTCTTGCAGACCTTTTGGACTGAGATCCTAGAATCGATCAGGTGTATTTGTTCTTTGAACGAGCCTCCCTCTCCCGTGTCCATCCTTTTTAACGTTAGGTTACCAAACATACCTTATGTGAAACAAAAACTTTTCCACTCACTAACAGCCACTGCAAAATCTTTAATTCCACAACATTGGAACCAGCCAACCTCTCCCACAATAACACAATGGCTCCAAAAGGTAGATCACATTTACCATATGGAAGAGTTGTCTGCTTGGGAATAGAGATCTCATAACAGTTTCATGAAGATCTGGATAGATTGGATTTCCTACCGAAAGACAATTCCTTGTATGTGCCAGCTTTCAGAACCAACCCCAAACACTTAATACCTACAACATCTCACATACTACCATATTGGATGTTCTACTCCCCAACATCCTCTCTCCTCCTCCCCCTCCTCTCCATCCTCTTACTGGGTTCATTCAATAATTTACCTTTTTTATACCCCTGTTTAACTAGGCTTTCTTATTCTTTGCCTTGCTTACTGAATCTTAATGTTGTATTCCCCACTAAGTTCATCATTCAGGTCTCATAAAATTAGCTAGATAGTCACATCTTTTTAGCTAGACCTTCAAGTTGAGATGTTTACCATGTTACCTTGAAAGTGTGATGAATAGCTGTTTTCAATGTTAAACACTTTATTTGAACAATGTACTATTGTTTGTTATTTTCTGTGTTAAAAATTAATAAAAAGATACTTGAAAAGAAAAGATATTTATGGCATATTCTATTGACATGCCATACATGTCCAGATGGGGCAGCCCCTTTTATCTGGTCATGTTGTATGTGGTACATGTAATAATGACCTTGTTTGTTCTACTGCTTATGTTATATGTAATGGGAAAAGAATAATAATATATTGAATAGGAACCTATGTAATAAGAGAACATAGTGAATAGTGAGAGAACAATGTCTTTCGCTGATGCATCTTTATTGCTATCAGCGTGGTTTATACTACAGACCTGAAGAGAGAACATTAGTAAATTATTAAGCACATATTTTCAAGTTTACTGGAGAGAAGCGCTATGGTTTGTGCAAGCTTTAGCTGCAGGCTGTATCCCAAGCATGGTGTTTATTGTTTTGTAGAATATGTAGCCCACCGGGGGTCTGGTAGCCTCTCATGTAGGACGTGTTCAGCAATTCTAAGCACTGCAGCATTACAGATGTATTTAGAAGAGAAACAAACATTTGTCCTATGTAAATGCAAACTGACCAAGACCTTGGCATGTTTGACTATTACTGCCTGTTTCATCTCTCTTACTCATAGTTTTCAAGACATATAAAAGAGTTTGAAGAAACAGATACATGTACAGTACGAATGCAAATATATGATGCAGCAGAGCTCAGATCGTCGTGTAACATAACATTTTGTTATCAAGAGGACTACATAGGATAGAAGGCACATTTAGTATTGATATTGTTAATATAAATATATTAAATATTATGTTAATACTAAATTATATACACTGTATATATATATATATATATATATATAATGGCAGCCAGTGATGGCCAGTTCGCCGTGTTCGCCCGCGAACACATGAGGGCTGCCATCTTATATCACAAGTCCGGTGATGCACAGGTAAGTCCTTACCTGTGCCGTTCTAAAACAAATGCGGTCACCGGGAGCAGGCAGTTTCCGAGAACAGCCACTGGGGGCCTTCATCGGGCTGTTCTCGGAACTGCCTGCTCCCGGTGACCGCATTTGTTTCAGACTGGCTTGCGGCGCAGGCACAGGTAAGGACTTACTTGTGCATCGCCGGACTTGTGATTTAAGATGGCAGCAGTCATGTGTTCGCGGGCGAACATGGCGAACTGGCCATCACTGATGGCAGCACTGCAGAAAAAGGAGGAGAATCAAAGTTGGAGGTGCAAGCCAAAGAACTAGATACTGTATAGTTATATATAATATCACGATCGGCGTAACTGTCACATACGTGACACGGAGGGAGGAAAAGAGGGAGGCCCTGCCCTAGTGAGAGGGAAGGTGGTGACCCCTGACTCACCTTGCGTCTGGCACCTGGCTGCCCTGTCGTCCCTAGACGGGTTCCTCACCCGTACGCCGATCACGTGCCTAAAACCCTGGCTTTCCCTAGGATGAGCCCTAGATAGTGAACAGGGCGGTGGGAACACTAGTCCGCACCACTAGCTCTAGAGGAAAACACCAAGGGGAGGACAGACAATACAAACTAAACATATAATCCCAGGTGGGCAACAACAGGAGACAACAAAAGCCCAACAGGGATCCGGAGGGGAGCACTCTGGAACAACAACCAGGATTCACAGCTCCAGTGGGTCAGTATAGATGTCCAGGCAGGAAGCTCTATAACTGGCAACAAGAGAAGTGTGAGAGGAGAATATAAGGAGTTTGGGAGTGGCAGACAAGAAACAGCTGAGGAGGAGAAGCTACGGATCCCTGAGTGAGACAAAAAGGATAGCAAGGCAAACACAGAAAACAAACACTAAGAAACACCGTGATCTTTAGACATAGAGCGCGCAGCCACCCGCTGCGACTTCCTGACCCCGGGTATAACGGAGTCAGACGTGGCTCTTGACACCCTCGTGACAGTACCCCCCCTTTCACGAGGGGCCTCCGGACACTCAGGACCAGGTCTCTCCGGATGAGAGACATGGAAAGCCTGAATCAACCTGTTGGCGTTTACCTCTGACGCTGGAACCCACATTCTTTCCTCGGGACCGTAACCCCTCCAATGCACCAGATACTGAAGAGAGCGGCGGACCCGACGAGAATCAACAATTCTGGATATTTGAAACTCCAGATTACCATCCACAACAACAGGAGGAGGTGGCAGCGGTGATGGTTCTAGAGGTGGAACATACTTCTTGAGCAACGACTTATGGAAGACGTTATGGATCTTAAAAGTCTGAGGTAGCTCCAGGAGAAAAGCCACAGGGTTAATGACGGCTACAATTTTATAAGGACCAATGAACCTAGGACCCAGTTTCCAAGAGGGAACCTTCAACTTAATATTCCTAGTAGACAACCACACATAGTCATTCACTCCTAGGTCCGGACCTGGCGACCGTTTCTTATCGGCCATGCATTTGTATTTACCACTCATATTTTTCAAGTTAGCTTGCACCTTCTGCCATACCGATGAAAGAGATGAAGAAAACCGTTCCTCTTCGGGAACCCCAGAAGACCCCCCCTCTTTGAAAGTACAAAATTGGGGATGAAAACCGTATGCACCAAGAAATGGTGACTTGCCAGTGGATTCCTGACGGCGATTATTTATGGCAAACTCGGCTAACGGTAAATATGATGACCACACCTCTTGGTTTTCAGACGCAAAACACCTTAAATATGTTTCTAGGTTTTGGTTGGTACGCTCAGTCTGTCCATTCGACTGAGGATGGAAAGCTGAGGAAAAGGATAAGTGTACCCCTAAACGGGTACAAAAAGCTTTCCAAAACTTAGAAATAAACTGGGTTCCCCGATCCGAAACCACATCGGAAGGGACCCCGTGAAGCTTCACGATTTCACTGATAAACACCTGAGCAAGAGTCTTAGCATTAGGAAGTGCGGGTAGCGCAATAAAGTGTACCATTTTGCTAAACCTGTCTACTACTACCAAGATAACTGTTTTACCCGCAGACAAAGGTAAGTCAGTGATGAAATCCATTGATAGATGTGTCCATGGTCTATTGGGGATGAAAAGTGGCAATAAAGACCCTGCTGGACGTGTATGAGAGACTTTCGCGCGTGCACAAGTAGAACAAGTAGACACGAAATCTATTACATCCTGACGCAACCTTGGCCACCAAAAACGACGAGACAATAGCTCCAAGGTTGCTTTACTACCTGGGTGCCCAGCAAGTGCCGAATTATGATGTTCCTTCAATAACTCAAGACGCAGGTTTAACGGTACAAACAATTTCTCTGAGGGGCAAGAGGCCGGGGCGTCCCCCTGGGCCTCTAACACCTTTCCCTCTAGAACAGAGTGTACAGCCGAGACAACCACTCCTCTTTGTAAAATAGGTACCGGATCACTAACATTACCCCCTCCAGGGAAACTACGGGACAATGCGTCTGCCTTGGTATTTTTTGCCCCAGGACGATAGGTGATTACAAAGTTAAATCTGGTAAAGAATAGCGACCACCTAGCTTGTCTAGGGGTGAGACGCTTAGCCGATTCTAGGTACAGAAGGTTTTTGTGATCCGTAATTACCGTGACGGGGTGGATTGCTCCCTCTAAGAAGTGACGCCACTCTTCAAACGCCAGTTTAATCGCCAACAGTTCCCTATTTCCAATATCATAGTTCTTTTCTGCTGCAGATAATTTTTTGGAAAA
This sequence comes from Bufo gargarizans, assembly GCF_014858855.1. NCBI lineage: Eukaryota > Metazoa > Chordata > Amphibia > Anura > Bufonidae > Bufo > Bufo gargarizans. The sequence goes on along the minus strand of NC_058083.1, from coordinate 459,941,511 downwards.
GAAAGCGCAAGGACGCCAATTGCCAGGAGACGGACCCTGAGACAATACAGCCCCCACTCCCACCTCCGACGCATCAACTTCAACAATAAAAGGCTGGGAGACATCAGGTTGAATTAGGACAGGTGCCGAGGTAAATCTCTCTTTTAGAGAGGAAAATGCAATTTTAGCGGCGTCAGACCATTTAGAAAAATCAGTCCCCTTCCTAGTCATGTCAGTAAGGGGTTTAACGATCACTGAATAATTTTTATAAACTTTCTGTAGAAATTTGCGAAACCCAAAAACCGTTGTAGAGCTTTAAGGTTCTCAGGAAGATCCCAATCTAAAATTGCCTGGACCTTCCCAGGATCCATACGGAAACCTGAAGCAGATAATAGATATCCCAGGAATTGTATTTCCTGAACGGCGAAGACACATTTTTCAATTTTCGCATATAATTTATTCGTCCGTAGGACCTGCAGTACTTGCCTGACATGTACTTCATGTGTTTTCAGATCAGCCGAATAAATTAAGATATCATCTAGGTATATGACTACAAACCTGCCGATGAGATGACTAAATATATCATTAACGAAATGTTGGAAGACAGCAGGGGCATTGGTCAGACCGAAAGGCATGACTAAATTTTCGTAATGCCCCTCAGGGGTGTTAAAAGCTGTCTTCCACTCATCCCCTTCCTTGATACGAATCAGATTGTAGGCCCCCCTAAGATCAAGTTTGGAGAACCACCTAGCACCCGCAATCTGATTAAAAAGGTCAGGAATGAGAGGAAGAGGGTATGGGTCTCGGACGGTTATCCGGTTTAGCTCACGGAAATCTAGGCAAGGACGCAGGCCCCCATCTTTCTTTTTAACAAAGAAAAACCCTGCAGCCACGGGTGAAGAAGAGGGTCTGATGTGTCCCTTGGCCAGACTCTCGGAGATATAATCTTTCATGGCTTGTCTCTCGGGACCCGAAAGATTATACAACCTGGACTTGGGTAATTTTGCACCGGGAATCAGGTTAACCGGGCAATCATAAGGACGATGAGGTGGTAGCTTCTGACAACCCTTTTCAGAAAAAACGTCCTCAAAGTCCGAAATAAATGTAGGTAGGGAAGCTATGGAGGCGATTAAGCAATTGTTATTTAAGCAATTCTCTCTGCAATGCTCACTCCACTCCAATATCTCCCTGGCCTGCCAATCCACCACTGGATTGTGCGCTACCAACCAGGGAAGACCCAATACCACAGGAGAGGGAAGGCCCTCCAGAACGTAACATGAAAGACGCTCCTTATGGTGGTCCCCTACCCGAAGATGTAAGTTATGGACAACGTGAGTGAGGTTTCTCTGAGACAGAGGAGCAGAGTCAATAGCGAATATGGGAATGGGTCTCTGCAGCGTACAGAGAGACAAACCCATAGTGCGGGCAAAATGGGCATCTATCAAATTTACCCCTGCACCACTGTCTAGAAAAAAAGAAATAGACTCCGTCTTAACACCAAAAACAATAACTGCTGGCAACACAAATTGAGATGTTCGTATGGAGGAAACGTATACCCCCCGGCTGACATCCTCCGCACAGCCTGGGGTTAGTAGTTTTCCGACGGTCTTTTGTTTTTGGGAAAGGAGGGACAGACATTAATGAAATGACCCTTCCCCCCACAGAAAAAACAAGCCCCCCACCTACGGCGAACCTCAGGAGGACGGACCTGACGAGAAGTTCCTCCTAGCTGCATAGGCTCATCCAAGTCCGTACAGACTAACTGCTGCTTGGGAGAGGTTACCGATTGCTCAGGAATTTTCGATCTCTCCCTAAGACGTCTATCTATCCTGATAGAGAGGGACATAACAGCATCAAGGGAAAGGGGGGTCTCATACAGCGCCAGCGCATCCTTAACCCTTTCAGATAACCCAGAGCAGAACTGACTCCTGAGAGCCGGGTCGTTCCACTGAGTATCCGTAGCCCACCTGCGGAACTCTGAGCAATATTCCTCTGCTGGCCGCTCTCCCTGTAGGAGTCTCCGTAACTTCGACTCAGCCAGGGCGACACGGTCAGGGTCATCATATATGAGACCCAAAGCCCCAAAAAATCCCTCCACTGACCGGAGAGCCTGGGAACCAGGGGGTAACGAGAACGCCCAGGATTGCGGGTCCCCCTGAAGCAGGGAAATAACAATCCCCACCCGCTGTTCTTCATTACCTGAGGAGTAAGGGCGCAGCTTAAAATATAATTTGCAGGCCTCACGGAACAACACAAATTTGTCCCTTCCCCCAGAGAATCTGTCAGGAAGAACAACCTTGGGTTCTGTAACAACCTGGTTACCCATAGCAACCGCTGGGCTTACGGTCTGCTGCATTTGCTGCTGCTGTTGGAGGACAGACGCCTTCAATCCTGCCACCTCCAAAGACAGGCCTTGAAGCTGTTTTGCCAAAGCAGCAATAGGATCCATATTGGATTCTAAGTAGAGAAAAAAAAATTAAATATATTTTTTTATTTTATTTTTTTTTTTCTCAAAAAATAAGGGCCAGTTATAATATCACGATCGGCGTAACTGTCACATACGTGACACGGAGGGAGGAAAAGAGGGAGGCCCTGCCCTAGTGAGAGGGAAGGTGGTGACCCCTGACTCACCTTGCGTCTGGCACCTGGCTGCCCTGTCGTCCCTAGACGGGTTCCTCACCCGTACGCCGATCACGTGCCTAAAACCCTGGCTTTCCCTAGGATGAGCCCTAGATAGTGAACAGGGCGGTGGGAACACTAGTCCGCACCACTAGCTCTAGAGGAAAACACCAAGGGGAGGACAGACAATACAAACTAAACATATAATCCCAGGTGGGCAACAACAGGAGACAACAAAAGCCCAACAGGGATCCGGAGGGGAGCACTCTGGAACAACAACCAGGATTCACAGCTCCAGTGGGTCAGTATAGATGTCCAGGCAGGAAGCTCTATAACTGGCAACAAGAGAAGTGTGAGAGGAGAATATAAGGAGTTTGGGAGTGGCAGACAAGAAACAGCTGAGGAGGAGAAGCTACGGATCCCTGAGTGAGACAAAAAGGATAGCAAGGCAAACACAGAAAACAAACACTAAGAAACACCGTGATCTTTAGACATAGAGCGCGCAGCCACCCGCTGCGACTTCCTGACCCCGGGTATAACGGAGTCAGACGTGGCTCTTGACACCCTCGTGACATATAAAAATATTATTAATATCAATGTTAATATTTACTCGAAGATTCAGTGGTGCTCTGAAGTGCGTATTCTTATTGTCAGGGGGAATGGGGAGGGGATAACACCAGATAACACACAGCAGGAATAGACCAGAGTCTAGGCTTTAAAGCTAAGGGAGAGGGATGGTGACCTTCTAGGAATCCCTAGACCTCTCCCTGACTCCTGCCAGTATGAGTAGACCCTGAAGGTGGAAATACTCATACACGGGAACCTTAGCCCTGGAGACCCTGGAAGTCCCTAGGAGTGGTGGCAGAGAATGAGACTACTGGTTCCTCCCCAGATGAAGGAACCAGTGTCTCCCTGAGGCCTAGACAACAACACACACAAGCAAACAACAAAATGCTAAATAAAATGCACTTAGCTTCAAGAAGAATGGAGGAGCAGGAGATCCAAAGGAACAACACAGCAGCATAACCATCTCCAGCAGGAAATATCAACCGCATGGTAAGCAGTGTGAGTCAAAACTAAATAGAGTGTCAGTAATGACTACAAGCTGCACCGGACAAGAGGTGTGGTCATTACCAAACAACAACACTGCAAGATAAAAACAGAGAGGCTGTCAGATACCCTCACGTGCCGCCAGTCTCTCATGTTCTCACCTCTATCATGGGAGGGAACGTGACACTCTTCTTATAACCTGATGGCATACCACTAGGATATGTCATCATTTGACATCACTGGTGTTGATCCAATTTCTTGGACCCATGCGGATCTTGAGAATAAAGGTGGTGGCAATGCTTACTTAGCTTGTATTTCCCAGCTGTGCAGGAATCTGCAGCCGACCCTTTCACCATGCTGCGGTTCCCTGCACAGCAGGCAGCCAAAATAAAACATCAAAGGGGACATAGCTGTAAACAGGGGCAGAACAATCATGGTCACAGAGGGTGCGACCGGGCCTGGCAGGGGGAGGGGGCCCGCTGCCCTCACATGTAATGGGAGCGCTCTAACGGGGCCCAGCATGAATTACAGTGACAATGCCGGGCCCCGTCAGAGCGCTCTTCATAATATGCCTCGGGCAAGGGGGGAGGGTGCAGAGGTGGGGGGGGCGCGCGCTTCGCTGAAGAACCTTGTTCACGTGACTGTGATGTCACCAAAGGTCCTGTAGCCTCTTGCTATAAACACTTGCAGGTTTCTGCCTACAACTGTATGGGCTTCTACGAGAATGTAGCCCCGACCCGCTCTGGAGGAGAGCTGAAGGATGAGGAATAGAGGACTTAGCTGACACAGAGGAGAGACGTCCCCAGCGGAGAGAGTAAAGACAGGCCTGTGTGTATACTGTAGAACCACCCTGAGCGGCCTGTGAACCAAGCAGCTGCCCATGTGCTGTGGTGCCCCTTCATAGCAGGGGAATGATGCACAGGTTGCACACCTCCATGGCCAGCCTTGGCTCCTATCTTCTCCATTTCCTGCTGTCCCCACCCTTCCCCACTACAGACCAGTCCTTACCATTGGTAAATGTGAGCCAGTATGTCTCCCCATCAGATCATAATTTTTTAGTTTTCTGGTTTATCAAGAGGAGCCCCACTTACGGGTCAAACCAGTCCCCTGTCCTGTCACCAGTCACTGATAGCTAAGCCCCATTAATACTGCCATGCCAGGGGCATACCCATTGATCACTGAGTGTAACAGAGGCAGTAGCATTGTCATAGCGCTGCCATGCCAGGGGGGCACCCATTAATGACATGGTCTCTGGGTCCAATACAGGAGAGGGAAATTGCCACTTCTACTATATATTATATGGCAATCATTGGAATGAACTTATAAAAGCCAGTTTTCTGATGTACAGAATTTGCATAAGTTGTATTTTGTGTTAAAAGGTTTGCTGTCATTTTGCTACTCTCACCACTTTGGGGGTAAATTGGGTTAAGCTTAGTGGGAGAGGGTGGCCTACTTGTGAGGGGGCACATATCTGGGCATAATTACTGTGGGGGGGCACATATCTGGGCATTACTACTGTGAGGGGGCACATATCTGGGCATTACTACTGTGAGGGGGGCACATATCTGGGCATAACTACTGTGAGGGGGCACATATCTGGCATAACTACTGTGAGGGAGGTACATATCTGGGCATTACTACTGTGAGGGGGCACATATCTGGGCATAACTACTGTGAGGGGGCACATATCTGGCATAACTACTGTAAGGTAGGTACATATCTGGGCATAACTACTGTGCTTTCATGGATTGTATATTGTTCTTTGTAATTATGTATTCTTAATTTCTGTTTTTTAGGTATTGGTTAGTGATGAGTGTCCATTTCATAAAATTCTAATTGGATTGACCATCCGGGAGGAAAAAAAAAATAGTTCTCTAGCGTGACCTGTTGGATGACTACTCTATAATTCCTTCTTTGGACTGTTCAAACAAGATTTGGAACAATAATTCAGGTCCAAATAAATTTGACCTAAGTTGATAGTGCTATGATTGCCTGGGAAGTTTCTCTCTCCCCTCCTCCTCTTTCTTTCATTCTCATATTTATCCCTTTCCCTTCCGCTCTCATTTTTTCCCTTTTCCTCTCACTCTCTCTTTCCCTCCACCTTTCTCTCTCTCCTTCACCCAATTCCCCCACTCTCACTCTCACTTACATTCTACCAAATCAAATGACACCAAATTAGAATTTGGTAGAAGTAGATTTTATTGAAAAATTAAGCTTGAATCTCTGAATTTCCAAACTGATTTGCTCATCTCTGGTATTGGTACTTAATTACTAGAGGGTTGTAGGTTTTTGCATTTGATATTATACCTTTGGGGTACTATGCTTTTGTTAGAACCATTATTAGGAGTGTATGGATAGCCTAAAACTGAAAACATTTCACAATCTACTATTTTATCATGAAATTCAATTGCTGAGAAAAGATTTTCAGAGCACGGTGACTCTGGTTGGATACTGGTGACTTGCACCAATGGTCCTGAGAACATGTGCATGGAATTTGTATGTTCTTCTTGTGTTTGTGTGGGTTTCCTCCAACACTCCCAAAAAATAAGCGAAAAATTGGCTTCCTATAATATTGACCCAAGTGTTGGGATTGAGCGCCTGTATGGCAGCCACTAACTTCCCAGGGAGTTGCCCCAGCCACACAATAATCCCTGTGCTTTGAGTCCCTGTGAGAAAAGTGCAGTACAAATGTTTGTCATTATCTGTACATTTGCCACTATGGATAACCCACTTGAATCGACAGTACATAAAGAGTCAAGACTATGTGCATGCATGTCGATGAACACCATCCGTCCATGCATTAAAAAAATGTCTTCAAACCTACCATTAGGTTTAACCCTTTCCCAACATGTGATGTAATAGCATGTCACATGTCGGGTCTTCAAATATGTTGTGCAGGTCTAATGTCCATGACCGGGAGAAATGCCAATCAAGGACTTTTAACCCCTCAGATGTCGTGGTCAAAAGTGACCACGGCATTTGAAGGTACAAAAACCCAGAAGCACAACAGGGCTCCATAGGAATACAGTGTATTTCTCGTAGACTTCAATGCTAAGGTTCTCTTTAAAGATAATCATTAATTGAATAAAAGAACCCCTTTTACGCTCTTGTTTATCATATGGTATAGTAGCTCACAAAAGGTAATACAATGAAGCACAAATGTACAAAAAAAGAAGACTCAAGAACATTAAGTACTCTTTTGCAAATAATGATTTAGCTGAAAAAGAAAAAGTCTAAATCAAAATGTCAAGTACATGAAAACTGTTTGAAACCCATGACATTTCACATTTATCACAATGTAATGGCATTTATAATCTGTTATGTGAAGCTTGCTTTGGAGAAGTACACCACTGGGACAATTAAAGCAATATTGTTCTTTTTCTTTGATTCAGTAGCATACAGTACATAACAGCTAATGATACATGATGTACAGTATAAATAAATCCTTTGTATATTCAACCTCACCGTTAAATATGCAGTCATAAAATAACGGTAATTAGAGTAGAATTAAAGGAACATCTTAGATCAAGCCTTTCTCCACCTGAATGACCTCAGATGGCCTGTATTGTGCATTTACTGTAGTTTCTACTTATCAAATAAGACAAGATTGCATGTGTAACTGTGTAGCTTTTTCCATTCAGTCAAGTGTTTGTTTAATTTAAAGGCAACGTGAACGTAATTAAGAAGTAATTACAGAACGGAAACACCATTTGTCAATCTGTAAGACTTTATGCAATTTCCTGAAGGAGGATTGTAGAAATCTGGCAAAAACCATGGTCTTTTCCTTCTGGCCCTCTCCATCACAAACAAAAAGACTGTTAGCAGGACTCATTGTATATGGATCTGGTGCCAAAGGTTTCTGCAGCTGTAAATTGCCAACTAGTTAGTTCAAAATTTCCAACCACTAGACCATTCTGTAAGCAATATGTAAGGGGGGAATACCAGGCTTTGTTACTGGTCTTCTTAGAGTCAATTAGCTTATAACATAACTACAATTAAATACCCATAGAGGTTGGAGACAAGGGTTCCCATTCTTGCCAGGATAGGCCATCAGTATCAGATAGACGGGTGTCTGATGCACCACACCCCCAGCGATCAACTGGAACTAAACAGTTTTATTAATTGTGTAGTGGAAGGAGCTGGTAACTGCAGTGCTGCTTTCATTCCATTGGTGCATGAGCTATGACAAATCAGCTGATAGGGGGGGGGGGGCAGGGTGTCGGACCCTGCCGATCTACTCACCGCCCAAAGCTCATCCCAAACCTATTTGGGAGCACCTACTTCTGGGTGGGATTTACATAATCCCCACCATGTTGGGATGAGACAAGTGGAATTTGCTGGGTTTCAGAAAATTCTGGATAATCTTCCTACACTGAGAACAACTGGCAAGTATGGACTTTTGTACGTGTCCAGTAAACAAACAATTTTGAGCTAATTTTGCTGGTAAGTCCCCATTCATACTAGTGTTTTTTTATGTTATTTTCACATTTGAGATATTTGTCAAATATAGAGAAAGGGATCCTTTGACAGATCCTATTTAAGTGGATTTGTCAGCTTAATATGCCTCCCTCCGCCTCCTCTCGCTTCAATGCAGCCTACGATTATACCTAAACAAGTATAAACATCAGAAGGGCATTTATTAAGACTGGTGCTTTCCACGCCAGTCTCGCCCCACTGTGCCACCATAATAAGAAGGAAACTTCTACATAATTTTGGCGCTTCATCCGGCAGGCAGTGTGACAGACTTAAAGGGGTTATCCAACACCAAAAGGGCCAAAGACACAAACTTGCCTGACCCAGGGTGGGGGTGATGCTCACCTGATTCTCGTAGCTGGATCCCGTCTCTTGGGCTCCTGGGCAGACAGTTCCACTCCAAGCGGAACTGTTGGCCCGAGAGCTCAAGAGACTGCATCCAGCAGTGGGGATTAAGTGATCATCACCCCCAACCTGGGTCGGACAGGTCTGGGCCACTCTTTTAGTATTGGATAACCCCTTTAATTCTACACACGGCCTCATACTGGAATACATTTACACAATTTTCCACTCAAGTTTGTAATGATAAATGACTCAATCCTACCGGCCTATCCACTCCCCTGCCTATAACACTCCTCCTTTTCTCAAAGTGGCGTGAACAGGGAATTGTCCCAAATTTTACTGCACAAACGTGACAAAAATTTTTACCTCTTTATGGCACAGAAGTGACCAGGTTTTAGTCATACTAGATATACACACAAATAACATCGAAAAGTATACCAATACTCTGCTATAAATGTATGAGGTGGATGATACAGACTCACTAGGGAGGTTAATATTCAGCACAGTGGATTTCATTGACATCATGCTCCATTAATTTCTATGACTGTATTAATGAAATGGACTACGATGTGGACAATCTTCCTTCCTGGGGATTAGCTGTTCTCAATATTATGGTTCTCATTATCTTTTCATTGTCTATTCTCTGGTCTCTATTTTCATTCTCTTATTGTATTGATTGCTTCAATTACTTCTTGACTAATCAAGCTTTTAATTATCCCTTACTATCCAGATGCTTTTTTTTCAAAACCATCTGTCCTGTTGCCCTTTTTTTTTTCCATTTCTTCGCTGGCCACTTCTTAAATATTTGATTTCTCCAGAATCATTTGTCCTTCAAATGTATATCTATTTTCAGGTCAATAATTCCCAGAAATACATTTGTCTTACGTAATATACTATACATGTAACACTACTGGCGGGCTATAGTGAAGAAAGGGGTATTTAATTTCTAGACTCGTGTTTTTAAAAGAATGTAATTGTTATGCAAGTAGCTGTGGACCCACTGCCTATACCGCGGAGGGGTGTGTCTAAGTAACTAAATGGTCTCCCCTAGAGCCTCTGATGGTGAGGAGTGGCTTGGCTCGTTAGGGTAGTCACTAGGTACCATACCAGAGTAGTCTCTAGACTGGGGGTCAGAGATACCGGTGCAAAGCACCAAGGGGAAAGATGTAGTCAGGAAGTCCAGAGTGAGGGCAGGCAGAGATCAAGCAAAGCCCATAATCGAAGTCCAAGGTCAGGGGCAGACTGGAATCAAGTAAAGTCTGTTTAATCGAGAAGCAGGGTCCGGTACACAGTAAACCAGAAACTTACCAAACACCTTCACACAAGGGACTAGACTGGCTAGTGACCAAGATTGTCATTCAAAGAAATAAGGTGCCCAAGGGGATGTCAAGGGATCCAAGCTGCCGGCCGCACCCGGGGCGTTCGTGCCCAGCAACGCCTTTCCAGACTTCTGCGCCACCTCCTAATCCTCTGTGCCGCCTCTCGCTCTCCCTCCCTCCCCCCTCCTCCTGCTGTAAGATCTCGCGCATACAGGGGTTGAGCGAAGTGCCGGCACATGCGCACTTTGCTGTAAGGAGTCAAATGGAGAAGTCTGCACGGGAGCATCAGGCAGAGCCCTGTGCAGGAGGAGGGGGGAGGGAGGGAGAGCGAGAGGCGGCACAGAGGATTAGGAGGCGGCGCAGAAGTCTGGAGAGGCGGCGCAGAAGTCTGGAAAGGCGGCGCTGGGCACGAACAGTGGCGGGTGCGGCCGGCAGCTTGGATCCCTTGACATCCCCTTGGGCACCTTATTTCTTTGAATGACAGGTTAGTAAAAGCAGTTTTTTAGCTAAATAAGGTTACATATCACATTTAGAAGCCCTTAACATCAGCATATGTTTAGCTGACAAGGGTGAAACCTGGTGACAGAATCCCTTTAAATACATCATGCAACCCAGCCATAGGCTGGAGAGATAGAAGGCGTGCATGTGCTGTCTGACAAAAGGCGAAGAGACACGCTTGTGCACAAGCTGCAGTCGTGCCAGCAAGAAAGGAAGCTCCGGGATGGGACGCAGATACAACAGTTTAAGCTACCTGCTGCCCACGCTTGTAAGCACAGCACACGGCAGCAGGAAAGAGTAAAGGAGCCTGGCACCCGTGCCCGTGTGCAGGGGCAGCAGTGCAGGCATGGAGCACTGGGCTAACAGTAATTATCCTACTTTGGGTAAAGACATTTTCTGAAAATTCACCCAGATTTCCAACCACTATAAAGATATATTAAAGGCGTTTTCTGAGCAGGGCGGAATGTCGATCCTATTTCTCTTTTACATCCGGACTTTTGATGTCATAATGGCATAGTCTATGAACCAGCTATGAAAAGGCATGTGCTAGTCCAGGGTAGACATTGCCTTTTTAGATGATTCCTAGTAAGCCACATGCTACTTAAAATAGCTCATATGGCCTCCATATTGCCTCAACTGCTTGAGTCCCAGGAAATAGTCCATAAAGTTAATAATTAGTATGAAATCCCAAAGAGATATTTCTTCTATGAAAGAGCACCTCAGGCAATACAGAGTCTTTCACGGGTTGTGAGCATGCATGAATGACCTCTGAAGAAGCCTCCCATATAAACAAATATACCAAATGCTTGTGTCCATTATTACACTACTAGTTGTCACATTAGTTCATGCAGTCTCTATAGTGACGGCAGGTAGCCTTACAGTTTGACTTTTGTTCTTCCAGTTGATACTCCCTCACAAACAAGGACAAGGACAATATTAACATTACCACTTCTCCGAGCTAAGCCACCACCATAAATGTGGTAGAAAGAACAAGGCATTGACTTGCCACTGAGCCACTTGTATGGCTTGTCGGAGACCTGCAGATACAGCATAATTTTTCCCAAACTAGACTGCCAAGATTTGGATGGTCTAGTTTGAAGAGGGTGGAGGAAGTCAGGTGACACTTTCTGCCTTTGTCTTTTGATCTTAAAGGGGTTGTCCCACAAAAAATATTCTACAGTTTTCAAACTAGCACCTGGATCTGAATACTTTTGTAATTGCATGTAATTAAACATTTTGTATAGCTACTGAGTTATTCACTGAAATCTATCTGCATAGTGCCACCTGCTGTTTGTTTTTCTCTTATTTCTTTGTCCTGCTCACTGAGAAGGCCGCACATGCTCAGTTTTATCATTGAACTGCCTCCTGAACTGTGATAGGGAGAGCTGAGACACGCCCCCTGAGCTTCAGCAGAGAAGACACTCCCTTTAAGCTGTAAGCTTCATATAAATATAGCAGAGCAATTAATGAGGAATAGGATATCTTTGGATCCATGTGAGGTACAGAGCTGGTTTTAGCTTTGTTGGAAAGAGATTGCCATGTACTAGATGCCATCTACTAAACTTTTCGCAGGTTTGGAACATTGCAGTCACCAAATGCACAAAGATGGTCAAGTCCTTCATGTAGATCAAGTGTGTGGTCTGGTTCTGTTATCTCATACTTGCTTCATGCTGAGTTCTATCACACTAGCTGGGCAAATTTTAGGGTGTGCTGCAGAAGGCAGTGTCTTCAGCACACTCCAATTTTATAGAAATGACAACAGAATTAACCCATTGGATTGAAATGTGTCAAATCAACATCAAAATCTGGAGTAAATCCACAGTATAGTGCATTCAGATTTACAGATGATTTGCTCTGTCAATAGAAATGGTTATTCGGGACCATAATATATAGACTAACAATGTGACCCACTAGAATCCCAAAGAAAGTATTTTTTATTGGATTTTCAAAACGGTATTTCAGCTTTTTACAAACAGCCAATGAGTGACCATTTATTTTGAGAGAGATGATCGATACAGAAAAGGTTAATGCTGACAAATGAAAATGTTCGTGGAATGTAAAAAATAAATACCTGTTGTATGATTTATGACTTTTATTATGATATTCCAACTGAAATCTGTCAAATTCATTGCAGAGAATTGTCATGGAGGGCTGATCATTACTTTTTACACTGAGTAATAGGCTCATTACACTGAACAGAGGCATTTCAATAAACCAATTTTTCTAAATGTGTAATCATGCTTTTTACCACTTTAAAAGGGTTGTTTCACTTCAGCAAATGCAATCTATCATGTAGAGAAAGATAATAATAGACACTTACTAGTGTATTGTTATTATACATATTGTCTCCTTTGCTGGCATGATTCATTTTTCAGTCTCATTATACTCTGCTTTTTACCATTGGTAATGACCACCCTGCAATCCAGCAGTGGTGGCCGCACTTGCACACTATAGACAAAGGGGGTCATTTATTAAGGCCGGCGTTTTAGATGCCGGTCTTAATAAAGCCCCTGCTGGTCCCTACATAACATCGGCGCATCCAGCAGACCATTTTCTACACCTAAAACAGGCATAGAAAATGATGAATGAGACAGGCCTGCCGACCCGCCCCCTTCCCCACCCATGCCACACCCACTTTTTTAGACCTGGCGTGAGTGGGGAAAAGTTGCAGATTGCGGCACAATATAGGCATATTTCAAGTTAATAAATGACCCCCAAAAGCTTTTTCCATAGTGTGCATGCAATTTGAGATTTAAAAGGGTTGTCCACAATTTTACTATTAGTAGCCTATCCTCAGGATAGACCATCAATATATGAACGGCAGGGGTCCAGCACCTCGCATTTCCGCTGTATTTCAGCTGTTTTAGGCTATGGAGGAAGCAGAGCTAAAGTGAATGGTTAACACATTAAGTAAACAAAAGCAAGAAAATGTTAATTGTTTTTTTCAATGGTTTTCAAGGACTTTTGTTGTAAAATAATACTGCGATGTGTTATCACGGTTCTATTTAGTTCTGCTACATTTGTAGCTCGGTCCTGAAAGCTGGAGCCAGAACCACACAGCTCTGTCCATTGTGTAGTGGGCAGAACTGGTTACCATTTACTTCAATAGGAGCAGCACTGCACAGTGGATGGAGTTGTGCTATTCTGGAGCTAACTATTGGCGCCAGAGTTACTGCAGGATGGGTGACCATCAGCAGGGGCGTAACTAAAGGCTCATGGGCCCTGGTGCAAGAGTTAGACTTGGGCCCCCCTTCCCTCAGTGCTTTGTGTGTCTTCTTATGCAGCACAAGGGTCTTTGGGTCCCCTCAGGCTCCTGGGCCCGGTAGCGACTGCTACCTCTGCACCCCCTATAGCTACGCCCCTGACCATCAGGGTTTGTGTGGGGAGTGTTGTATCCCCACCAATCAGATATTGATCTTCTATCCTGAGGACTGAGCATAAATAGTAAAATACTGGACAATCCCTTTAAGTATTGGTAGGTGTGTATGTGTGTGTGTGTGTGTGTGTGTGTGTGTGTGTGCAGGAACATTTTTTTATCCACTGGCTTCAAGCAGAACTCTTGAAAATAGGGAAGAATGTAAACTAATGCAATTAGGAACTTTACAGGACAGGATTTATAAAATACTCTGTAAATCACTGACATGCCCATTGCCTCCCCTCCTTGCAACTACATATATTATAACTGTAGCAAGGGTTTTAACAGTTCGTTTTACTGGCCATAAAGAGCTTTCTTTGTGTCTTTTATGTTTCCCTTTGTACATGTATCTATGTATAACAATGCATTGACTTCTAATCATGGCACTTTGGCTTATAAAAGTGTAATAGTATCCATCCAGTGTACTTTGTTGAATGTTAGGACATTGTGGTATCTGTAGCTGTGTATAATTAGCTGTGACTTTTTACAGACGTATGTGATGAATGTTGATTGTGTATAATAGATCACAACAACTTATTCCCGATTTATTACATTTACCATTAAAAATATAAACATTAACAAAATATTTATCCAGACGTTAAAACCCGTAAAAAAAAAAAAAAAAAAATCACAATATCAAAATAAAGTTAACCCCTTAAAGACCCTGCCATATTTCACCTTAAGGGCTCATGCACACGACCGTTGTTTTGGTCCGCATCCACTTCAATGGGGCCGCAATAAATGCGGACAGCACTCCATGTGCTGTCCGCATCCGTTGCTCCATTCTGTGGCCCCGCAAAAAAAATATTACATGTCCTATTCTTGTCCATTTTGCAAATTGCGGAAGGCACACGGGCGGCTTCTGTTTTTTGCAGATCCGCGATTAGCGGACCTAAAAAAAAAATTGGAACGATCGTGTGCATGAGGCCTAACGACGAGGCAATTTTTTGAAAATCTGAAATGTGTCACTTTATGTAGTGATAACTTTAAAACGCTTTTACTTATTCAGGCCATTCTGAGATTGTTTTCTCGTCACACATTTCCAAATTTCTATTTCTCTACTTTTATAATAGATAGTAATACCTCCAAAAATAGTTATTACTTTACATTCCCCATATGTCTACTTCATGTTTAGATCATTTTGTAATGCCATTTTATTTTTTGGGGACGTTTTTCCGCTAACAAAGCAACGGTTAACAGCCAAACAAAACTCAATATTTATGGCCCTGATTCTGTAGTTTACAGAAACACCCCATATGTGGATGTAAACTGCTTTATGGCCACACGGCAGGGCACAGAAAGAAAGGAACGCCATATGGTTTTTGGAAGGCAGATTTTGCTGGACTGGTTTTTTGACGGTTTGATTGGCACTATTTTGGGGTGCATATCACTTTTTGATCGCTTGCTATTACACTTTTTGTGAGCCAGTCATTACAGACGTGGCAATTAGAGATGTCGCGAACGGCAAACGAGAGTTTCCGCAAATGTTTGCGAACGTGCAAACTGGGCGAACCGCCATAGACTTAAATAGACAGGCAAACTTTAAAACCCACAGGGACTCTTTCTGGCCACAATAGTGATGGAAAAGTTGTTTCAAGGGGACTAACACCTGGACTGTGGCATGCCGGAGGGGGATCCATGGCAAAACTCCCATGGAAAATGACGTAGTTGACTGCAGAGTGTGGTAAGTTGAATTCGATTACAACTTAGATCGGAGTTCCTAATGGTTCTATTGCTAGAATTGACAAATATAGCACTATATTCTCAATCTTCGTTATATTCTAGCAATACAACCATTAGGAACCCAGCTCTAAGTTGAATTCGAAATGCGATTAATATAACCTGTATTAATCGCATTGCGATTACAACTTAGATCTGAGTTTATAATGGTTGTATTGCTAGAATTGACGAATATGTCTATATATCTGAATATATACTCATCTGTCAACTTCACAGCGACAGACCAAACTCCCCGTTTAACGCACCGCAAACAGTCCATTTGCACAACCACAAAATTCCCATTTGCACAAGGTTGGATACCAAGCTAGCCATGTCCCGTTCCTTGTCCTCACTGACGTCATTGAAGGTCTCTTCCTCCACCCAGCCACGTACAACACCAAGGGTCCCGAAAGGTGACAACAAGCCCCCTGGGACGCCTGCTGTGGTTGGTCTTCCACCTCCTCAAAGCCACCTTCCTCCTCTGACTCCTCTTCTTCAGACTCCTCTCTCTGCGTTGCCTCTCTCTGCATTATTATAAGGTGTGTTAAGTAGTACTATTCCTATCAGTTTAATCCCTGTTACGTCCCCTATCAGGGGATGTGTATATGGCATCGATTTTAGGAACCGGGAGATGGAAAAAGATGCTTGGTCGGTCCTCCTACTTCAAATTTGGGGCATTGCGCGTGCAATCAAATGTGCCAACAGATATGAGCGGTGTGTTAAGTAGTACTATTCTTATCAGTTTAATCCCTGTTATGTCCCCTATCAGGGGACGTGTATATGGCATTGATTTTAGGAACCGGGAGATGGAAAAAGATACTTGGTCGGTCCTCCTACTTCAAATTTGGGGCACTGCACGTGCAGTCGAATGTGCCACCAGATATGAGCGGTGTGTCAAGTAGTAATATTCTTATCAGTTTAATCCCTGTTACATCCCCTATCAGGGGACGTGTATAGAATAGATTTTTGACAACCGCAAAGAGTTGTCAATAGTTGACACACTCATGACATAAATTTTATACCTCTATGCGTAAATCTTGGTGTAGTGATGACTGTGATCGTGCGCACGTTTGGGAGATTGCAGGCAATGGGGTTTTTTCAAAGCTTATGGTCGTGCTAAGGTAGTTCAGTGACAGTTAAGGCTACTTTCACATTTGCGTTCAGAGACGGATCCGCTCATATAATGCAGACGATGAATCCGTTCAGAACGGATCCGTCTGCATTATATTGTAAAAAAAAATTCTAAGTGTGAAAGTAGCCGCAGACGGATCCGTCCAGACCTTACATTGAAAGTCAATGGGGGACGGATCCATTTGAAAATTGAGCCATATAGTGTCAAATACAAACGGATCCGTCCCCATTGACTTACATTGTAAGTCTGGACGGATCAGTTTGCCTCCGCACGGCCAGGCGGACACCCGAACGCTGTAAGCAGCTGCAGCGGGGCCCAAACGCTGCCAGACTGATGCATTCTAAGTGGATCCGCATCCACTCAGAATGCATTAGGGCTGGACGGATGCGTTTGGGGCCAGCTTGTGAGAGCCTTTAAACGGAACTCACAAGCGGAGCCCCGAACGCAAATGTGAAAGTAGCCTAAGTGACCCAGAAAACAATGATTCTGCAGTGTGGGCCCATTGTTGGCCTAGTAGACTTTAATGATCACCTTAGATGATCACAAAGAAAATTAATGTTTTTTCTATGCAAAATTATCCAGCCGATCGCTTTTGGTCTGTTCACAATGAAGCAACGACCTTATCATCTGGGGTGTGCCATTGTGATACGCAAGCCCCTTCACCACAACAAGGTAACGATCACGAAGGGGAATTGACACATGTATATGCCTTTTTTTATGTTTGGTTTTTGAAGCCACAGTGCAGCACCAGAGGCCAGAAAAATTAGGCATGTACACATGCCTGAAAAATTAGGTATTGTTGCACTCGGCCAGAAAAATTGTTGCACCCGGCCAGAAAAATTGTAGCAGCGGCCAGAAAAATTGATGTTGGTTTCCTAGGTAGAAAGTGCCCTAAAACATTGCAGGCTTGAACTCTAGTTGGTGGCGGATAAGTCACGCAAGTCATCTGGCATTCAGAGATAAAATACAGCAGCGTGTGGACCATTTTTAGCCCAAGGCAGCTCATCTCATCACCAGGCCTTTTTTAGTCGAATGTATCGCCCACTGTCAGTCCCTTTGGGATCCATCCCTCATTCATCTTAACCACCTCCCGACCGCCTAACGCGCCGATGCGTCCGGGAGGTGGTTGATTTGTTCCTCCTGGACGCATCGGCGCGTCATCTCGCGATACCCGAGATTTCCTGTGAACGCGCGCACGCAGGCGCGCGCGCTCACAGGAACAGAAGGTAGCGAGTGGATCTCCAGCCTGCCAGCGGCGATCGCTCGCTGGCAGGCTGGAGATGTGATTTTTTTTAACCCCTAAAGGTATATTAGACGCTGTTTTGATAACAGCGTCTAATATACCTACTACCTGGTCCTCTGGTGGTGCCTTTTGTTAGGGATCGACCACCAGAGGGACACAGGTAGGTCAGTGAAGTCGCACCAAACACTACACTCCACCCCCACCCCCCTGTCACTTATTAACCCTTATAAACCCCTGATCACCCCATATAAACTCCCTGATCACCCCCCCTGTCATTGATCACCCCCCTGTCATTGATCACCCCCCTGTCAGGCTCCGTTCAGGCGTCCGTATGATTTTTACGGATCCACAGATACATGGATCGGATCCGCAAAACACATACGGACGTCTGAATGGAGCCTTACAGGGGGGTGATCAATGACAGGCGGGTGATCACCCATATAGATTCTCTGATCACCCCCTGTCATTGATCACCCCCCTGTCATTGATCACCCCCCTGTCATTGATCACCCCCCTGCAAGGCTCCATTTAGACGTCCGTATGATTTTTACGGATCCATGGATACATGGATCGGATCCGCAAAACACATGCGGACGTCTGAATGGAGCCTTACAGGGGGGTGATCAATGACAGGCGGGTGATCACCCATATAGATTCCCTGATCACCCCCTGTCATTGATCACCCCCCTGCAAGGCTCCATTCAGACGTCCGTATGATTTTTACGGATCCATGGATACATGGATCGGATCCGCAAAACACATGCGGACGTCTGAATGGAGCCTTACAGGGGGGTGATCAATGACAGGCGGGTGATCACCCATATAGATTCCCTGATCACCCCCTGTCATTGATCACCCCCCTGCAAGGCTCCATTCAGACGTCCGTATGATTTTTACGGATCCATGGATACATGGATCGGATCCGCAAAACACATGCGGACGTCTGAATGGAGCCTTACAGGGGGGTGATAATCCCATATACACTCCCTGATCACCCCCTGTCATTGATCACCCCTCTGTAAGGCTCCATTCAGACGTCCGCATGTGTTTTGCGGATCCGATCCATGGATCCGTAAAAATCATGCGGATGTCTGAATGGAGCCTTACAGGGGGTGATCAATGACAGGGGGTGATCACCCATATACACTCCCTGATCACCCCCTGTCATTGATCACCCCCCTGTAAGGCTCCATTCAGACGTCCGCATGTGTTTTGCGGATCCGATCCATGGATCCGTAAAAATCATGCGGACGTCTGAATGGAGCCTTACCAGGGGGGTGATCAATGACAGGGGGTGATCACCCATATACACTCCCTGATCTCCCCCTGTCATTGATCACCCCCCTGTAAGGCTCCATTCAGACGTCCGCATGTGTTTTGCGGATCCGATCCATGGATCCATAAAAATCATGCGGACGTCTGAATGGAGCCTTACCAGGGGGGTGATCAATGACAGGGGGTGATCACCCATATACACTCCCTGATCACCCCCTGTCATTGATCACCCCCCTGTAAGGCTCCATTCAGACGTCCGCATGTGTTTTTGCGGATCCGATCCATGTATCCATGGATCCGTAAAAATCATGCGGACGTCTGAATGGAGCCTTACCAGGGGGGTGATCAATGACAGGGGGTGATCACCCATATACACTCCCTGATCACCCCCTGTCATTGATCACCCCCTGTCATTGATCACCCCCCTGTAAGGCTCCATTCAGACGTCCGCATGTGTTTTTGCAGATCCGATCCATGTATCCATGGATCCGTAAAAATCATACGGACGTCTGAATGGAGCCTGACAGGGGGGGTGATCAGTGACAGGGGGGTGATCAATGACAGGGGGGTGATCAGGGAATCTATATGGGTGATCACCCCCCTGTCATTGATCACCCCCCCTGTAAGGCTCCATTCAGACAATTTTTTTGGCTCAAGTTAGCGGAAATATATATATTTTTTGTTTGTTTTTTCTTACTAAGTCTCATATTCCACTAACTTGTGTCAAAAAATAAAATCTCACATGCACTCGCCATACCCCTCACGGAATCCAAATGCGTAAACATTTTTAGACATTTATATTCCAGACTTCTTCTCACGCTTTAGGGCCCCTAAAGAGCCAGGGCAGTATAAATACCCCACATGTGACCCCATTTCGGAAAGAAGACACCCCAAGGTATTCCGTGAGGGGCATATTGAGTCCATGAAAGATTGAAATTTTTGTCCTAAGTTAGCGGAAAGTGAGACTTTGTGAGAAAAAAAACAAAAAAAAATCAATTTCCGCTAACTTATGCAAAAAAATAAAAATTCTATGAACTCGCCAGGCCCCTCATTGAATACCTTGGGGTGTCTTCTTTCCAAAGTGGGGTCACATGTGGGGTATTTATACTGCCCTGGCTTTTTAGGGGCCCTAAAGCGTGAGAAGAAGTCTGGGATCCAAATGTCTAAAAATGCCCTCCTAAAAGGAATTTGGGCACCTTTGCGCATCTAGGCTGCAAAAAAGTGTCACACATCTGGTATCGCCGTACTCAGGAGAAGTTGGGCAATGTGTTTTGGGGTGTCATTTTACATATACCCATGCTGGGTGAGAGAAATATCTTGGTCAAATGCCAACTTTGTATAAAAAAAATGGGAAAAGTTGTCTTTTGCCAAGATATTTCTCTCACCCAGCATGGGTATATGTAAAATGACACCCCAAAACACATTCCCCAACTTCTCCTGAGTATGGCGATACCAGATGTGTGACACTTTTTTGATGCCAAGGTGGGCAAAGCGGCACACATTCCAAAGTGCACCTTTCGGATTTCGCAGGCCATTTTTTACACATTTTGATTGCAAGGTACTTCTCACACATTTGGGCCCCTAAATTGCAAGGGCAGTATAACTACGCCACAAGTGACCCCATTTTGGAAAGAAGACACCCCAAGGTATTCCGTGAGGGGCGCGGCGAGTTCCTAGATTTTTTTATTTTTTGTCACAAGTTAGCGGAAAATGATGATTTTTCTTTTTTTTTCCTTTTTTCCTTACAAAGTCTCATATTCCACTAACTTGCGACAAAAAAAAAAATTTGAGGAACTCGCCATGCCCCTCACGGAATACCTTGGGGTGTCTTCTTTCCAAAATGGGGTCACTTGTGGCGTAGTTATACTGCCCTGGCAATTTAGGGGCCCAAATGTGTGAGAAGAACTTTGCAATCAAAATGTGTAAAAAATGGCCTGCGAAATCCGAAAGGTGCACTTTGGAATATGTGCCCCTTTGCCCACCTTGGCTGCAAAAAACCGTTGTGTGCATCCGTGGCCGTTGTGCCGTTTTCCGTTTTTTTTCGCTGACCCATTGACTTTCAATGGGTCCGTGGAAAAATCGGAAAATGCACCGTTTTGCAGCCGAGGCCGTTATCCGTGTATCCTGTCCGTCAAAAAAATATGACCTGTCCTATTTTTTTGACGGACAACGGTTCACGGACCCATTCAAGTCAATGGGTCCGTGAAAGAACACGGATGCACACAAGATTGGCATCCGTGTCCGTGATCCGTGGCCGTAGGTTGCTTTCATACAGACGGATCCGAAGATCCGTCTGCATAAAAGCTTTTTCTGATCTAAGTTTTCACTTCGTGAAAACTCATTTCCGACAGTATATTCTAACACAGAAGCGTTCCCATGGTGATGGGGACGCTTCTAGTTAGAATACACTGCAAACTTTGTACAAGACTGCCCCCTGCTGCCTGGCAGCACCCGATCTCTTACAGGGGGATATGATAGCACAATTAACCCCTTCAGGTGCGGCACCTAAAGGGGTTAATTGTACTATCATATTCCCCTGTAAGAGATCAGGGCTGCCAGGCAGCAGGGGGCAGACCCCCCCCCCTCCCCAGTTTGAATATCGTTGGTGGCACAGTGTGCGCCCACCATCGCCCCCCCCTCCCTCCCTCTATTGTAATAAATCGTTGGTGGCACAGTGTGCCCCCACCATCGCCCCCCCTCCCTCCCTCTATTGTATTAAATCGTTGGTGGCACAGTGTGCCAACCACCATCGCCCCCCCCTCCCTCTATAGCAGTAACATTGGTGGCAGTGTGCGGTCTCCCATCCCCCCCCCCATCATTGGTGGCAGCGGAGTTCCGATCGGAGTCCCAGTTTAATCGCTGGGGCTCCGATCGGTAACCATGGCAACCAGGAAGCTACTGCAGCCCTGGTTGCCATGGTTACTTAGCAATAGTACAACAGTAGAAGATTCATACTTACCTGCTTGCTGCTGCGATGTCTGTGAACGGCCGGGAGCTCCTCCTACTGGTAAGTGACAGTTCTTTAGCAATGCGCCGCACAGACCTTTCACTTACCAGTAGGAGGAGCTCCCGGCCGTTCACAGACATCGCAGCAGCAAGCAGGTAACTATGAATCTTCTACAATTGTACTATTGCTAAGTAACCATGGCAACCAGGGCTGCAGTAGCGTCCTGGTTGCCATGGTTACCGATCGGAGCCCCAGCGATTAAACTGGGACTCCGATCGGAACTCCGCTGCCACCAATGATGAGGGGGGGGGGGGGAATGGGAGACCGCACACTGCCACCAATGTTACTGCTATAGAGGTAGGGGGGGGTGATGGTGGTTGGCACACTGTGCCACCAACGATTTAATACAATAGAGGGAGGGAGGGGGGGCGATGGTGGGCACACACTGTGCCACCAACGATTTATTACAATAGAGGGAGGGAGGGGGGGGCGATGGTGGGCGCACACTGTGCCACCAACGATATTCAAACTGGGGAGGGGGGGGTCTGCCCCCTGCTGCCTGGCAGCCCTGATCTCTTACAGGGGAATAGGATAGTACAATTAACCCCTTTAGGTGCCGCACCTGAAGGGGTTAATTGTGCTATCATATCCCCCTGTAAGAGATCGGGTGCTGCCAGGCAGCAGGGGGCAGACTTGTACAAAGTTTGTAGTGTATTCTAACCTGAAGCGTCCCCATCACCATGGGAACGCCTCTGTGTTAGAATATACTGTCGGATCTGAGGTTCACGAAGTAGCTCATATCCGACAGTATATTCTAACATAGAGGCGTTCCAATGGTGATGGGGACGCTTCAAGTTAAAATATACCATCGGATTGGAGAAAACTCCAATCCGATGGTATAAAAGAACTCCAGACTTTACATTGAAAGTCAATGGGGACGGATCCGTTTGAAATGGCACCATATTGTGTCAACATCAAACGGATCCGTCCCCATTGACTTGCATTGTAATTCAGGACGGATCCGTTTGGCTCCGCACGGCCAAGCGGACACCAAAACAACTTTTTTTTCATGTCCGTGGATCCTCCAAAAATCAAGGAAGACCCACGGACGAAAAAACGGTCACGGATCACGGACCCACGGACCCCGTTTTTGCGGACCGTGAAAAAAAACTGTCGTGTGCATGAGGCCATATACTTGCGGTTAGTTGGTCCTGGCTAGAAAGCCAGTGGCAAGAAGGTAGACAGTCATTCACGATGTAGTTAGGCATCCAGGTTTGGATATGTGGACAGAGTCTTCAGATACCATGGAGCTAGCAGGGTGCGCACTCCATTAGTGGAACACCCTGCTTAGCACCTGTCTTCAATTTAAGGGCTGAATGGTAAGTGGGCGGAGTCACAGAAGGCCCGGCGGCCACTGCGTTCCACGCTGGAGCGCAAGCCAGCGTAACAACACAGGCGGTCGCTGCGTTCCACGCTGGAACGCAAGCCAGCGTATCATCGCAGACGGCCGGTGCGTTCCACGCTGGAGCGCAAGCCAGCGTATCGTCACAGGGAGCCGCTGCGGTCCAAGCTGTATTGTTACAGTACCCCCCCTTTAAGGGACCCCTCCGGGGTACCCCGCTAGGAGAGGGTTGGTTGGGAAATCTTCTATGGAACAATCTTTGGAGTCTGGGAGCATGAACGTTTTGCACATCTTCCCAAGAGTCATCCTGGGGACCATACCCCTTCCATCTAACGAGATACTGGATCTTCCCCCGTCTTCTTCTGGAATCAATGAGCTGCTCAACTTCAAACTCTTCTTCTCCTTGGACCTCTATCGGAGGCAAGGGTCGAGGGTCATTTGATGGGAACGGTCTAGGTCTAAACGGCTTCAGTAGTGACACGTGAAATGTGGGATGTACCTGTAATCGAGGAGGAAGGGTGAGTCTCACCGTGTTGGGGTTAATAATCCTTTCTATCGGAAAAGGACCCAGGAATTGTCTTCCCAATTTCTTGGAAGGTACCCCCAACCGAAGGTTTTTTGTTGATAACCAAACCGAGTCCCCGACCTGGTAGGGAGGACTTTCTCTCCTATGACGGTCGTAGTAACGCTTCTGTCTTTCTTTTACCCGTTGAAGGTTGTCTTTTAGCGTCTTAAGGGTAGCTTGCAAAGTGGTCAGATAATCGTCTGTGGCTGGAACGTTTGTGGGAAGGCTGGTTTGAGGAAGAGACCTAGGGTGAAATCCGTAATTAGCAAAGAATGGAGTATGTAATGAGGAGGAATTCGTAGAATTATTATAGGCGAATTCAGCGAGAGGAAGTAGGCCCTTCCAGTCATCCTGGAGAAATGAGCAGTGACATCTGATAAA
This sequence comes from Bufo gargarizans, assembly GCF_014858855.1. Taxonomy (NCBI): domain Eukaryota; kingdom Metazoa; phylum Chordata; class Amphibia; order Anura; family Bufonidae; genus Bufo; species Bufo gargarizans. The sequence goes on along the minus strand of NC_058083.1, from coordinate 459,917,152 downwards.
CTGTTCCAAACACTGATTCACCCTTTCAGTCTGCCCATTAGTTTGGGGGTGATAGGCGGTAGACATTCTGTGGTCGATTTGAAGTCTGGAACAAAGTGCTCTCCAGAATTTGGATACGAATTGCAAACCCCTGTCTGATATGACCTGGCTAGGAATTCCATGTAACTTAATAATATTAGACAGGAATACCACGGCCGTGTCCTTGGAGGAGGGTAACTTCTTGAGGGGCACGAAGTGTGCCATTTTAGTCAGCAAATCCACTACCACCATGATGGTGTTGTTTCCTCTGGAAAGGGGAAGTTCAACTATGAAATCCATAGAGACCCATTCCCAGGGTCTGTTGGCGATGGGAAGACTCATTAGGAGACCATATGATCGGTTCCTGTCACTTTTGCATGAGGCACAGGTCTCGCACGTGGAAACGTATTCCTCAATTTCTTTGGTCATTTTTGGCCACCAGAAGTTCCTGCGTATCAGGGTTGTGGTTTTGGCTATGCCAGGGTGCCCCGCGAGGGGTGAATCATGGCAGAGTTTGATCACCTGGGTGGTGAGAGAGGGGGGTATGTACAGTTGTTTGTCCTTGTAGAGGAAACCCTGTTGGTTCTGCAGAAGACCTGGGGGTGTGTTGGCATGGTCATTATTCAGAGCATCCTTGAGCTGGGTCTCCAACCCGACGGTGGCGAGGACGAGTTTCTTCGGTGGTATGATCCATGTGGGGGCCGTGTCCGCGGCGCGGAATTCAGCCAGCCGTGATAGGGAGTCGGCCTTCCCATTTTTTGAGCCTGGTCGGTATGTAATTTGAAAGTTGAATCTGTCGAAAAAGAAGCTCCACCGTACTTGACGGGCTGACAGTGTTTTACTGGTTTTCAGATACTGTAAGTTACGGTGATCCGTGTATATTGTGATGGGGTGTGTTGAACCTTCAAGTAAATGCCTCCAGTTTTCCAGAGAACATTTTATGGCGAGGAGTTCCTTTTCCCCTATGGGGTAATTGAATTCGGCGGTATTTAGCGTCCGGGAGTAGAACCCGATAGGATGTAACGGGGTTGAGAAGGAGCTTCGCTGGGACAGGACCGCTCCTATGGCTACCTGGGATGCGTTTACTTCCAGCACGTAGTGATGGTTCGGATTCGGAGAGGTCAGTATCGGTGCCGAAGTGAATCTGTTCTTTAGTAAATCAAACGCTGATTGGGCCTCCTTGGACCAAACAAACTTCGTATTGACACTAGTTAACCGGGTTAGCGGTTTAGTGGTAGCGGAGAAGTCCTTGATAAATTTCCTGTAGAAGTTTGAGAACCCCAGGAATCGCTGAAGGGCTTTCCTGGAGTCCGGGATCGGCCAGTTTTGGATGCAAGTGATTTTTGAGTGATCCATCTGGATACCCTTAGGTGAGATTATGTATCCGAGGAACGGAAGGGAAGTAGTCTCAAACACTTTTCCGGTTTGACGTATAAGCGATGGGCGCTTAATCGTGCAAGTACCCAACGGACGTGTTACCTGTGATCGTGTAAGGTATCAGAATACACTAGTATGTCGTCTAGATAGATGATTACACATACGTCCAGTAGGTCCCTGAAAATGTCGTTAATAAAGTTTTGGAATGTGGCAGGAGCGTTGCACAATCCGAAGGGCATCACAGTATACTTCAAGAGTCCGTACCGGGTGTGGAAGACTGTCTTCCATTCATCGCCCTTTCTGATCCTAATCAAGTTGTATGCGCCTCTCAAGTCCAGCTTGGTGTAGATTGTGGATGTTTGAAGTCTTTCTATGAGTTTGGATATTAGCGGCAGGGGGTACCGATTTTTGATTGTTACTTTGTTCAACGCTCTGTAATCGATGATGGGCCTTAGGCTTGAGTCTTTGTTTCTTACGAAGAACATCCCTGCGGCTGCCGGGGAGGTTGAAGGCCGAATGAATCCTTTCCGTAAGTTCTCTTCCAGGTACTGTTTGAGGTGAACAAGTTCTGGTTGTGCCAATGGGTAGATTGTTCCTGTGGGTATCTCACTGCCCGGCAACAAGTCTATGGGGCAATCGTAAGATCTATGGGGTGGAAGGGATTCCGCCTTCTTTGCACTTCTCAGCGAACTCTGCGTATTGGGTGGGGACCTGGTTCACTCCCACATGCATGAGGGTCTTGAGAGGGAAGCAGGTCTCCATGCAATAGCGTGAGGTAAACCCAACTTTCCCCTGTTCCCATAGGAGGGCCGGCTGATGTAACCGCAGCCATGGCAACCCTAGAATCACGGGGAACAAAGGAGAGTGTATGATATCAAAGGATAAGAATTCTGTGTGGTTATTTTCGCATGTCACCAGGAGGGGTTGAGTCTGACTGTGGACAGGTCTAGAAGTGGTACCATCAATGAAACTCACAGATATCGGAACGTTTTTTCTCGTGTGGGGAATTTTATTTCGCTCTATCAGATGCATGTCAATAAAATTCCCGCAAGCTCCCGTGTCCACCATGGCTTCAACGATAGTTCGGTTTTGGTCCCACTGTAAGGTGAGAGATGTGTAGATGTAACCACATGTGCTATTATTTCTATTGCCTAAGGTACAAGACGTCCTGCTCTTACCTTCATGTTTCTTTCGTATGGCGGGACATCCATCAACTGTATGGTCGGCAGACGCACAGTATAAACAGAGGTTGAGGTTACGTCTCCTGGCTTTCTCCCTCTCAGTCAGAGGACCCCGAATCGCCCCGATCTCCATCATCTCTACTGCAGGACCCGGGCTGGACTGTCTCGGGGTGGGTATGAACCCTGAGACTCTCTCGGCTCTGCGTTCCCTCAATCGTCTGTCAATGGTGGTGGCCTTCTGCATCAAGGCGTCAAGTGTATGTGGTAACTCTCCTCGGGCTAATTCGTCCTTCAGGGCCTCGGAGAGACCGAGACGGAACTGATTCCTAAGGGTGAGATCATTCCGTTCAGTCTCCCGGGCCCAACGAGTGTATTCCGCAATGAAGTCCTCTACAGGTCGTCTCCCTTGCTTTAGGCTGCGGATGGCGGTCTCTGCGGTCAGCTGTTTGCTATGGTCCTCGTAGAGGAGGGCCATTGTTTCAAGAAACAGGGGAAAGGAATCCAGGACCGGGTCTTCCTTTTCTAAATATGTATTGGCCCATGCTCTGGGCTCCCCCCTGAGGTACGAGATCATGGTAAGTACTTTTGTTCTGTCTGTTGGGTAGGTCCGGGGCTGTAGTTCAAACATTAGTTTGCACGCATTCAGGAATTCACGGAACTGCTTCCGGTCTCCCGAGAATAGTTCAGGTGGGCTGACCTTGGGTTCTGGTCCATCGCGGGGGTGTCCTGTGCCCTGAGTGACGAGTTCCCGTAGGGTCTGATTTTCCAACTTGAGATTTTGTATGGTCACATTGAGGGTCTCCACCCTCTCTGTGAGGGCGACCAGGTGTCTTGCAAGCTCCGCTGGATCCATGAAGGTTCCACTAATATGTAACGCACCAAGTTGATTAGTTAGGATCTCAACTGCAGAGTCACTGGACATCAACTTTTACCACACTGCCTGAGTGTTGGCTGTGTGATTTGCGGCTGCTCAGTTTGAACCCCAGGCGGCTCTCTCAGTCTTAGGCGGAGAGTTTGGGGTCACCAAAATTATGTACCGCAATAACAAAATAAACGGTTAACTAATGGGGAGGAAGGTCTCCTATTAGTTGAAGAGGTTAAGAGGTAGTTCATAGCATTTCCTCAGGTTAGGTAAAATACTGCAATACCAATTCTCACCACCGGGAGTTCCCTCTACTCTAACTTCCACATTAATAGAAAAGCCGGTTAGCAGGCATATACTTGCAGTTAGCAGTCCTTCGAGGGGGAGCCAGCAGTGGGGGAGCCCGTGGATGATGGTGGGGAGTCCTCCATGGTGTTTAGGGTTCCAGTCCAGATTCAGGGATGGCGTCCTCTGGGTGAATGGAGCTGACAGGGTGCGCACTCCATTAGTGGAACACCCTGTGCTGCCCCTGGCTCCTATTTATCGGCCGAAGCGTGAGTGGGCGGAGCCACTAGACGGCCCGGCGGCCGCTGCGTTCCAGGCTGGAGCGCAACCCAGCGTACCATTACACATTCCTCCTCTGACTCCTCTTCCTCACACTCCTCTTCCGGCGTTGCCTCAGGTCCAGCAAGCAATACTGATAAGGCTGTTTCTGGTGGTGATGGTAACCACAACTCTTCCTCTTCCTCTTCACGCTCATCTACGGCCTGATCCAGCACTCTTCAAAGGGCACGCTCCAGGAAGAAAACAAATGGGATGATGTCGCTGATGGTGCCATCGGTGCGACTGACTAGGTTTGTCACCTCCTCAAAAGGACGCATGTGCCTACAGGCATTGCGCATGAGCGTCCAGTAACGTGGCAAAAAAATTCCCAGCTTTGCAGAGGCTGCCCTAGCACCGCGGTCATACAAATACTAGTTGACGGCTTTTTCTTGTTGGAGCAGGCGGTCGAACATTAGGAGTGTTGAATTCCAACGTGTCGGGCTGTCGCAAATCAAGTGCCTCACTGGCATGTTGTTTCGGCGCTGAATGTCTGAAAAGTGCGCCATGGCCGTGTAGGAACGCCTGAAATGGCCACACACCTTTCTGGCCTGCTTGAGGACGTCCTGTAAGCCTCGGTACTTATGCACAAAGCGTTGTATGATCAGATTACACACATGTGCCATGCACAGCATATATGTCAACTTGCCCAAATTCAATGCTGCCAACAAATTGCTTCCGTCGTCACACACCACTTTCCCGATCTCCAGTTGGTGCGGAGTCAGCCACTGATCCACCTGTGCATTCAGGGCAGACAGGAGTGCTGGTCCGGTGTGACTCTCTGCTTTCAGGCAAGTCAACCCCAAGACGGCGTGACACTGTTGAATTCGGGATGTGGAATTGCCCCTGGGGAGCTGGGGGGTGCCGTTTATGTGGAGCAAGATGCAGCAGCAGAAGAGGACTCAGCCAAGGAGTTTATGGAAGAGGATGGAGTAGGAGGAGTAGAGGAGGTGGCAGCAGGCCTGCCTGCAAGTCGTGGCAGTGTCACCAACTCCTATGCAGAGCCACGCATTCCATGCTTGGCAGCCATGAGCAGGTTTACCCAATGCGCAGTGTAGGTGATATACCTGCCCTGACCAGACTTTGCAGACCAGGTATCAGTGGTCAGATGGACCCTTGCCCCAACACTGTGTGCCAGACATGCCATGACTTCCTTTTGCACAATCGAGTACAGGTTGGGGATTGCCTTTTGTGCAAAGAAATTTTGTCGGGGTACCTTCCACTGCGGTGTCCCAATAGCTACAAATTTTTTGAAGGCCTCAGACTCCACCAGCTTGTATGGTAAAAGCTGGCGGGCTAAGAGTTCAGACAAGCCAGCTGTCAGACGCCAGGCAAGGGGGTGACTTTGTGACATTGGCTTCTTACGCTCAAACATGTCCTTGACAGATACCTGACTGTGGGCAGATGAGCAGGAACTGCGCAAGGCGAGAGGCGGAGTGGCGGGTGGTTGAGAGGGGGCAAGGAGGACAGCAGTGGTTGACGTGGCTGAAGATGCTGGACCAGGAGGAGGATGGTGTCTTTGAGTTTGTGTGCTACTTTCATTAATGTGGTGATCCCATAGGCGTTTGTGATGTGAGATCATGTGCCTTCTCAAAGCAGTTGTACCTAGGTGGGTGTTGGACTTCCCACGACTCAGTTTCTTTTGGTACAAATTGCAAATGGCATCGCTGTTATCAGAGGCAGACACACAAAAAAAATGCCACACTGCTGAGCTTTGCAATGACGGCATTCCGGTGGTGGCAACAGCATGCGTTGATTGGCGTGCTGTCTGGCTGACCCCGGGTGCCGATACATGCTGTCTGACTGTGCCACTAGCTCCTTGTGACGACCTCCCCCTGCTTCCAACTTGTGTCCTCCTCTCTCTCTCTGTCTCCCCATCTCTCACAGATGGTGTAACAGAAAATAAGAAGTTACAAATAAGGATCCGACTGGCTTGATCCGAAACTAAGGAACAAAAGGGTGACCCCTATTTAAGCCCTGAAACTCTCCCTGTCTTCTCAGCCCATGCAAAGATCTCTATGATAGAAAATTGCATGCCCTCGTGCCTCGACTGTATGACACCTGAACACCCTATAATAGTGAAGGGACACGACCACTGGCTCCCTACACTTAATACGGAGGGGTCACCTAGGATCAAGCAAACAGGAAAACACAAATAAATGAACAGACTTATCTGTAGAAGCATCAGTTGTAGCATCCAGCATGTACACACTCCAGGAAGTTGTATAAACCGCAAAGTGATGCAGTATGGGAGGGGATTTAAAGGGATGCAATCAGTGCAACTAGATGACAGCTGAGAGAGAGAAACGAGATGACAAAACGAAAGCAAAACAAAAGAACCTCAAGCAGGAGGTTCTGAAGAACGTCTGTCAGAGCTTCTCAGATGTCTGGCGGTGACACCATCTGAACTTTCCCCCTTGTTCTTCTTCTCTTCGAGCGGGCACCCACGTGACATCCGCGGACACATCGTCATCATCAACCGCTTCACTTGTATCTGACAACTCAGCAAAGGAAGCAGCAGCGGGTACAACATCCTCATCATCACACCGTACGTACATGTGTGTAATGGTGCCTGACTGAGACATATCCCTGTTATCTACATCCTCTGGCAATAATGGTTGCGCATCACTCATTTCTTCCAACTGATGTGTAATAACTCCTCTGACAGATCAAGTGAAGCGGCTGTGGTGCTAGTGTTGGTGGTGGCGGCAGGTGGGAGAGTGGTAACTTTAGAGGTGCCCAAAGCTGAGCTGGAGGAGGATGGTGCGTCAAGGTTCCGAGCGGAAGCTGTAGAAGATTGGGTGTCCTGTGTTAGCCAGTCAACTTGTCCTCAGAACTTTTCGAGTTCAGGGTACATGGCCTCTGAACACTGGGCATTATTCTAGGGCCAAAAGGAATCATAGCACCACGACCACGACGGCCCCTGCGGGGTGGCCTGCCTCTGCCTGTCATTTTTTTTTAGATTAGTTAAGTTGTACTATGCGTGCAAGCTACTGTGACACCAGATATGAATGGCGCTGAAGTGACACTATGCACTGGCACTGGGCCGTAGACACACAAACACGTGTGTAACTGACTGCTAGTTATTCAGTCAAAAATGTTGTTTTTCTTTAAATATAATCAAATGTGACACCAGATATGAATGGCGCTGAAGTGACACTATGCACTGGCACTGGGCCTTAGACACACACACACAAACACGTGTGTGCAACTGACTGATAGTTATTCAGTCAAAATTTTTATTTTTATTTAAATATAATCGAATGTGACACCAGATATGAATGGCGCTGAAGTGACACTATGCACTGGCACTGGGCCGTAGACACACAAACACGTGTGTAACTGTCTGCTAGTTATTCAGTCAAAATTGTTGTTTTTCTTTAAATGTAATCGAATGTGACACCAGATATGAGTGGCGCTGGTGACACTATGGACTTGCAGGGCTGTGAGCCTGACACACACGCTGGCAGGCAGGGAACTGCAATTTGATTACACAGGGAAAAAAAAGAAAGCAGACTGATGTTCTAGCCCTAAAAGGGGCTTTTTGGGGTGCTGTCCTTACAGCAGAGATCAGATGAGTCTTTCAGGACTGTAGTGGACACTGAATACACTAGCCTAGCTATCGCTTTCCCTATTAAATCAGCAGCAGCTACACTGTCCCTCCTCTCACTAAGAATGCAGCTTCCGAATGAATCTAAAATGGATGCTGTCCAGGAGGTGGGAGGGTCTGGGAGGGAGGGTCTGCTTCTGATTGGCTGGAATGTGTCTGCTGACTGTTAGGTACAGGGTCATTAGGAACCCAGCTCTAAGTTGAAATCGCAATGCGATTAATATAACCTGTATTAATCGCATTGCGATTACAACTTAGATCTGAGTTCCTAATGGTGGTATTGCTAGAATTGAAGAATATAACGAATATAGCACTATATTCTCAATCTCTAGCAATACAACAACCATTAGAAACCCAGCTCTAAGTTGAATTCGCAATGCGATTAATATAACCTGTATTAATTGCATTGCGATTACAACTTTGTTAAATTTGTGACACTGCAGCTTCTGAATAAATCTAAAATGGATGCTGTCCAGGAGGAGGGATGGTCTGGGAGGGAGGGTCTGCTGCTGATTGGCTGGAATGTGTCTGCTGACTGTGAGGTACAGGGTCAAAGTTTACACAATGATGACGAATAGGGGGCGGATCGAACATCGCATATGTTTGCCCGTCGCGGCGAACGCGAACAAGCTATGTTCGCCGGGAACTGTTCACCGGCGAATAGTTTGGGACATCTTTAGTGGCAATACCTAAAATGTATACTTTTTTTTAATTTTAATTAAGTTTTACACAATAATATCATTTTTGGAAAAAATAAATCATGTTTTAGTATCTCTCATAGTCTGAGATCCATAGTTTTTTTAAAATGTTTTGGGCGATTGTCTTAGGTAGGGTATCATTTTGGCGGAATGAGATGATGCAGTGCATATGACTTTTTGATCACTTGCTATTACACTTTTTGTGATGTAAGGTGACAAATAATGGCTTTTGAAACAGTTTTTGTTTTTTTATGGTGTTCACCTGAGGGGTTAGGTCATGTAATATTTTTATAGAGCAGGTCGTTACGGACGTGGCAATACCTAATATGTATATTTTTATTTTTTTTCTTAAGTTATACACAATAACAGCATTTTTTAAACCAAAAAAATTATATTTGAGTGTCTCCATATTCTGAGAGCCATAGTTTATTTTTATTTTTTTGGGCGATTGTCTTAGGTAGGGGCTCATTTTTTGCGGGATGAGGTGACGGTTAGATTTGTACTATTTTGGGGGGCATACGCCGTTTTGATTGCTTGGTGTTTCACTTTTAGTAAGGTAAGGTGACAAAAAAAGTTTTTTTTTAGCACCATGTTTATTAAATTTTTTTGACGGTGTTCATCTTTGGGTTAGGTCATGTCATATTTTTATAGAGCTGTTCGATATGGATGCGGCGATACCTAATATATCTACTTACAAAAATGTTTTACTTTATTTTGGGAAAAGGACGCTTTTGTTTTTTTACTTGAAACTTTTTTTTGTAAAACTTAATTTTTCAACTTTTTTATTTTCACTTTATTTTTTGTCCCACTCTGGGACTTCAACTTTTGGGGGTCTGATCCCCTTTACAATGCTTTACAATGCTTCTGTATTGTAAAGGATTGTCTGTAAGTCTATTACTGAATGTAATACACTTACAGCTTCCTGCCTGTGAGATCCAGGGGGCTGGATCTCACAGGCTGTCACGGAAGGCAACCACGATGCGGGGACCTGATGGCTGCTTTCTCCCTGCACCAACATCGCACGGCACATCAGGTGTTAATGCATTTCACCGATTCCTGCGCATGCAGCAGGGGTCCGGCTATCAGTGACTGCCGGACCCCTGCCACGGATACACGTATGGTGCTGGTCATTAAGTCACGGACATCTGCAGCGTGGCGCTGGTCCTTAAGAGGTTTTTTCTTATATTTAGTTTCTAATTTACTGCATAAATTATATTTTATTGGTTATCTGCACCTATAATGAGGGACTTACTACATACTGTTCAACCATTGAGTTTAATGTATATGCAGCAAGCTCATAAACCCCCTCTAGAGATGATTGAAATCCTGTATTGACACCATCACAGATTCCGTAAAGATTCACAGATTCCATAAAAAAATATACATATATCATAACTATGACAGAAACCTGACGGACCTCATTGTAGACAGTGGTATCTGTATGACACAATTGGAATCCCTTTACTTTAATATCCCCTAATGGTACCTGCATGCAACACAGTGATTTCACTTATATGTCACATAATGGGGAAGATTTATCAAACTGGTGTAAAGTAGAACTGGCTTATTTGCTCATAGCAGCCAATCAGATTCCACCTTTCAACTTCACTGCTCCTTTGGAAAACGATAGGTGGAATATGATTGGTTGCTATAGGCAACCAAGCCAGTTCTACTTTACACCAGTTTGATAAATCTCCCCCAATCAGTTATTATATTTTCCACTAATATTTGGCCCACTAGTACAAGAATCCCCTTAACCTCTATGCTGCTGTTAGAGCAGTCATCTAATTTTTATAGGTAGGATTACAACAACAGATATCACCTCTATATATAGACAACAAAGGATCCAGATCGGCAGGAGTGCTGATCCGGGCTTTTTAACGTCTTACATGCCGTATGTAAGCAGTGACATAGGAAACGGACTCCCTCTGTCTCGCATCGGCACCCCGCAAATGAGGTCGCAGGGTGCCAATGTGTCTAAAGGCTGGCTGGGACCTGGTGTAGGCCCCAAGTCTTCCTTGAGTGTTTTCCAGCATCTGCACCTCTCTGGCACAGCCTGCTGATCATACTCAGTATAGCACTGATATTAAAATGCAATGCATTGTATTTTGGAAGCAATCAAACGATTGCCTGTTCTAGTCCCCTTGTAGGACTATAGAGTGGTTGAAAACGTAAAAAAAAAAAAAAATTATAAAAAATTCCAATTAAAAAATACGCTTCTTTCCATTAAAAATGTGATTTTCAATAATAAATATTGAAAAAAGAAATGTTCCCCCACATGTTTGGTATCGCCCCATCTGTAACGACCCGCACTACACAAATATCATGTAAATGATCCTGTACAGTGAACGTCGTGGTATCACCCCATCTGTAACGACCCGCACTACACAAATATCATGCAAATTATCCTGTACAGTGAACATCGTAAAAAATAAACAAAAAAATGCCAGAACTGCTAATTTATTCTTAGTTGCCATCGAAAAATGTAATAACAGGCATTAAAAAAGTTTTATTTACCCCAAAATGATCCCAATTATTATTATTATTTATTATTAAAGCGCCATTATTTCCATAGCGCTGTACATATGATGAGGGGTGCACATACATAATACAGACAATTGCACTAATCATAAACAAGATGAGTTGCAAACTGGTACAGAAGGAGAGAGGGCCCTGCCCGTGAGGGCTTACAATCTACATGGTATGGGAGAAGGACACAGTAGGTACGGGTTAAGTTAGTCATGGCGGTATAGAGGCAGCAGGGTCACTGGTTTTTGGGTTTGTCTGAAGAGGTGGGTTTTCAGGTTTCTTTTGAAGGATTCCACTGTAGGTGAGAGTCTGATATGTTGGGGTAGCGAGTTCCAGAGTATGGGGGATGCACGGGAGAAATCTTGGAGTCGATTGTGGGAAGAGGCGATAAGAGGAGAGGAGGAGAGAAGGAGGTCTTATGAGGTTTGGAGAGTGCGTGTGGGGGTGTAGCGGGAAAGTAGCTCAGAGATGTAGGGAGGGGACAGGTTATGGACGGCCTTGTATGTGTTTGTTAGTACTTTGAAGTGGATGCGTTGGGCAATGGGGAGCCAGTGAAGGGATTGGCAGAGGGGAGAGGCAGAGGAGTAATAGGGTGAGAGGTGGATTAGTCGGGCAGCAGAGTTGAGGATAGATTGGAGGGGTGCTGAGAGTGCTAGATGGAAGGCCACAGAGGAGAATGTTGCAGTAGTCTAGGCGGGAGATAATGAGGGCATGTACAAGCATTTTCGCAGATTCAAAGTTAAGGAAAGCACGGATGCGGGAGATGTTTTTGAGTTGGAGGCGGCAGGTGGTGGAAAGGGCTTGGATGTGCGGTCGGAAGGAAAGGGCAGAATCTAAGGTCACTCCAAGGCAGCGGGCTTTGTTGACTGGGGAGTGTGTGCAGCCATTGATCATGATAGATAGGTCTGTTGGGGGGTTGAACAAGGGGGAAAGATTGTGAATTCTGTCTTATCCATGTTAAGTTTAAGAAAGCGAGAGGCGAAGAAGGATGATATAGAAGATAGACATTGTGGGATTCTTGATAGTAAGGTGGTGATGTCTGGACCAGAGAGGTAGATTTGTGTGTCGTCAGCGTAGGAGTGATAATGAAAGCCATGGGACTCTATGAGCTGTCCCAGGCCAAAAGTGTAGATTGAGAAGAGCAGGGGTCCTAGGACAGAGTCCTTGCGGGACACCAACAGAGAGGGAATTGCATGTGGGCTGAGCAGTGCAGGGAGAGAGGTCAGGGATTAGCTAGGAGGTGACCCTTCCCCTGCTTCTCGCCTAGAGCCTGGTTGTTGGTTTATCTGTGTGTCTGAGTGCTCGTCCGCCGTGACATAGCCTCAGCCCTAATGGCCTCAATGAAGGCTTTACATATTCATCATTTCTTTAAGATGAAGACCAGCACGTTATACTCTTTAGTTATAAATGTAACATAGTGTGAGCATATAAAAACGCTGGTTCATTCACTAACTTCCAGTAATGTTCTGGTGGGCACCATAGAACAAGTTCATAGAGGTAGTTCATAGAGGAGACTCCCAAAATGTATGGAGGAAGGTGCTGTGGTCTGATGAGACTAAAATTTTACTTTTCGGCCATCAAATAAAACAGCTATATCTGGCTAAAAACCCAACACATCACATCACTCAAAGAACACCATCCCCACAGTGAAACATGGTGGGGGCAGTATCATGCTGTGGGAATGTTTTTCAGCAGCCAGAACTGGGAAACTGGTCAGAGTTGAGAGAAAGATGGATGGTACTAAATACAGGAATATTCTTGAGCAAAACCTTATACCACTCTGTGTGTGATTTGAGGCTAGGACGGAGGTTCACCTTCCAACAGGACAATGACCCCAACCACACTGCTAAAGCAACACTTGAGTGGTTTAAGGGGAAACATGTAAATGTGTTGGAATGGCCTAGTCAAAGCCTGGATCTCAATCCAATAGAAAATCTGTGGTCAGACTTAAAGATTGCTATTCACAAGCGCAAACCATCCAACTTGAAAGAGCTGGAGCAGTTTTGCAAGGAGGAATAGGCAAAAATCCCAGTGGTAAGATGTGGCAAGCTCATAGAGACTTATCCAAAGCGACTTGGAGCTGTGATTGCTGCAAAAGGTGGCTCTACAAAGTATTGACTTTATGGGGTTCAATAGTTATGCACATTAACTTTTCTGTTATTTTGTCTTATTTATTGTATGTTTCACAATAAATAAATAAATCCTCAAGGTTGTGGGCATGTTCTGTAAATTGAATGATGCAAATACTTAAACAATCCATATTAATTCATTAATTCCAGGTTGTGAGACACCAAAATATGAAAAGAGTAAAGGGGGTGAATACTTGTGCAAGGCACTGTAATGATAACGCACAGTGCTCCCCCCAAATGACCCACAATTTGACCAGTCTATTCAAAATAAGACCCCTTCTAGAGCACCTCAACTCCAAATTTACAGAGGTGTTCATCCCAGAAAAGAAATTAGCAAATTAGTCCCTTGTACATTTTAAAGGAAGGGTTAAATTCCACAAGTACCTGCCCAGCAAGCGGGCACCTGCCCAGATAAACCTGGCCTCTGCATAAAGGATTGTTTCCGAATTTACCACTCATCCATGAATTTTTAATTTCATCCATTATGCTCCCTGTAATATTTCAACTTTATGTTCCTTATTTGGTCCACCTCGCTTGCATATCCACTTTCCAACAACAACTACATATTATTTTCTTTGAGACGCCTGTTTGCTGAAAAGTACCATTTCTACCACTTAAAATGTTCCTACGGGGATGCTTTTTCCGAAATGGGGTCACTTCTTGGGGTTTTTAATTTCCTGGGACCTCAGGAAATTTATTTAATGCGATGTGGCAGCTAAAATCCATGTCGGTTTATTCAGGCCTGCAAAAACTGTTTTTGAACTTTGTCTCTAGAGACCTGCTGTGTGCCAATACAGCAAGCTACAAGCACATATGGGGTGTAGCAAAAAGGAAAGAAAATGGTGCTGCTTCCACTCTGAAGCCTTCTGTGCGCGCATACATAATTTTTTGAGCACATATGGGGTTTTGGCATATTCAGGGGGAAATGGGGAACAAAATGTGGGGTGCAATTTGTCCTGTTACCCCTTGTAAAGTGAAAAATGTGGGTGTAAAGCAACTTTTTTGGGGGAAAAATTAACATTTTTCATTTTCACAGCCAAGCGTTTCCTAATTCTGTGAAACGCCGGATGGGTCAAAGTGCTCACTACACACCTTGAAATATTGCTTGAGGGGTGTAGTTTCCAGAATGTGGTCACTTTTTGGGGGTTTCCACTCTAGGGTTACCTCAGGGTGTGTTCAATTGCAAGATAGCGTCTGTGAATTATTCCAGGTGAAATCTGCCTTCCAGAAGCCATTTGGTGCTCCTTTCCTTCTGACCCCTGTGGTACGCCCATATCGCAGTATACAAGCACACATGGGGTATTGCTGTAATCAGGAGAAAATGGGCAATAAATGAGGGGGTACATATTCTCCAGTTTTCCCTTTTGAAAGTGAAAAATGAGGGCTTAAAATCTATTTTTCGGGAACATTTTTAAATTTTCACAGCCATTTCCACCATGATTTACCTTTGAGGACAAAGTTCTCACTACACATCTTGAAATATTCCTTGAGAGGTGTAGTTTTCAGAATGGGGTCACTTTTTGGGGATTTCCACTCTAGGGGTACCTCAGGGTGTCTTTATGCGACATAACTCCCAAAAGCCAATCCTGCAAAATCTGTCCTCCAAAAGCAACTTTTCCTAATTCTGTGAAACGCCCAATGGGTCAAAGTGCTCACTACACACCTTGAAATATTCCTTGAGGGGTGTAGTTTCTAAAATGGGGTGACTTTTTTGGGGTTGCTGTGCACCCAACAGTTTTGTTTGGCTGTTAACTCTTAGGCCTCCTGCACACGCGTGCGCTCCGTGGCCGTATTGCGGACCACATTTGCAGATCCGCAACACACGGGCACTGTTCCGCATCACAGATGTGGACCCATTCACTTCAATGGGTCCGCAAATCCTGGAATGTGGAATGGTGCAGAACGGAACCACGGAACGGAACCCTACGATTCCCTTCCGTGGGGTTTCATCCCGTACTTCTGTTCCACAAAAAGATAGAACATGTCCTATCTTTTTGCGGAACGGCTGGATCGTGGACTTTTTAAAGTGAATGGGTCGGCGATCTGCTGCTGCTGCCCACGTACTGTGTTCGCGCATTGCAGGCCGCAATTTGTGGGCCGCAGCATGACCATGGGGCGCACACATTCGTGTGCAGGAGGCCTTAATGTGTTGAAGAAAAAATAGATTAAAATTTTAAATCTGCTAAAAAAAAGTGAAATTTTGAAATTTCATTGCCATTTTCCTTTAATTCTCGTGGGGCACCTAAAAGGTTAACAAAGTTTGTAAAATCAGTTATGAATACCTTGAGGGGTGTAATTTCTAAAATGGGGTGATTTATGGGTGGTTTCTAATATGTTAGCCCCAGAAAGTGACTTTATAACTGAACTGGTCCTGAAAAATGTGGGTTTTGGAAATACTGTTAAAAATGTTAAGATTTGCTTCTAAACTTCTGAGCCTTCTAAAGTCCCCCCAAAAAATATGTAATTTTTAAAATGATCCAAACATTAAGTAGACATATAGGGAATGTAAAGTCATTTCATATTTTTGGAGGTATTACTATTATAAAAGTAGAGAAATTGAAATTTGGAAATTTGCTAATTTGGTATTTTTTCATAAATATAAAAAAAAAATTTAAACTCATTTTTACCATTGTCATGAAGTACAATCTGTGATAAGAAAAGATTCTCAGAATGGCCTGTATAAGTAAAATTGTTTTAAAGTTATTACCACATAAAGTGACACGTCAGATTTGCAAAAAATGGCCTGGGCAGGAAGGTGAAAACTGGCCTGGGGTAGAAGGGGTTAACAATGCTGCAAAGGAAATCAATGAAAGCAATATTATCATAAGTTAGCATCTATATGTACACAATTGCAAATAACAAAATGAGATGATGCTTTATTGCACACAAGAAATGTAGTTTTTCTGTACAATCTAGACACTTTTCAATGTTTCCAAGGCTTTTAGGAACTAAATGCCACAATGCATAAATACACCAATAAACAACCCAACATTACACTTGTCGCCTACCTAGTCTGTTGCTTTAGAAAGGCCTGTAGTAAAATATAGATTATTTTTTAAGTTTATTTTACTGTCAGTTTTGAACTCTCTGCGAACAATTGTTTCCCGAGTGTCAAAATTACACTGACATCTGCCAGTAACCGTGAAGTTCAAGTCACTTGCAGCAAAGCAGATGAGCCTCTCTGCAGACAGGGCCAAGCAATGAACTGACCAGAGCTATAGGGTCATTTATTTTTGGATGCCATTTTCTCTGTGTTATGCTGAGGAAAGCTGTCGGGGAACTTTATGATGGGCCTGAAGACATTATTTTCATGTTTGGTTATGTTGATCTCATCTTTGGAAAAGTTTTGTTCTTTTGAGCTACGGGTTGAATGCTGTTGATTATATAAAGGAATTAACTTTCCAAACTAGAGCTCCCTTTTGATGATTCCGATGAAATTAAGCTTTAAAGTACAGTAAATCAATGATGTCTGTATATATATACATTGTAGCTACATTATATAATGTTCATTTCGTAATCTTTTTGATGATATAAACAGAAAAAGATACAATAGTGAAACCCTAAGGCCCCTTTCACGCGGGCGAGAATTCCGCGCTGGTGCAATGCGTGAGGTGAACACATTGCGCCTGGACCTATTCACTTCAATGGGGCTGTTCAGATGAGCGGTGATTTTCATGCATCACTTGTGCCTTGCGTGAAAATCGCAGCATGTTCTGTATTTTGCGTTTTTCACGCAACGCAGGACCCATATAAATGAATGGGGAGGCGTGAAAATCGCATTGCATCCGCAAGCAAGTGCGGATGCAATGTGATTTTTACGCATGGTTGCTAGGAGATGATGTTAGTAAATTGATAAAAGTCAATTTACTGTATTATTTAACTTTATAACATGGTTATAAAGGAAAATAATAGCATTCTTAATACAGGATGCTTACTAAAATGTGGCTTGAGGGGTTAAAAAAAAATTCACTCACCTTATCCTCTTGTTCGCGCTGCCGTCATGTCTTCTTTCTTCTTTTAGGACCTGCAAAGGGACCTTTGATAACATAATCGCGCTCAACACGTGGTGAGGATTTGTTTTAATGGATAGTCACATAGAAAATACCAAGATACCACCAGAAACATTGCATATACGTATGTTGATATAAGGTTTATTTTGTTCAAGAATATTGTACCTTCGACATTTATTTCATGCCACATTTGTTATTTGGATTGTAAATGTGTCTAAGGCCTCATGCACACGACCGTTGTGTGCATCCGTGGCCGTTGTGCCGTTTTCCGTTTTTTTTCACAGACCCATTGACTTTCAATGGGTCCGTGGAAAAATCGGAAAATGCACCGTTTGGCAGCCGCATCCGTGATCCGTGTTTCCTGGCCGTGAAAAAAATATGACCTGTCCTATTTTTTTCACAGCCAACGGTTCACGGACCCATTCAAGTCAATGGGTCCGTGAAAAAACACTGATGCACACAAGATTGGCATCCGTGTCCGTGATCCGTGTCCGTGATCCGTGTCCGTTTTTTCCTATCATTTCAATGGCAAACTTGACTTAGATTTTTTTTTCATTTTACATGTCCGTGGATCCTCCAAAAAACAAGGAAGACCCACGGACGAAAAAACGGTCACGGATCACGGACCTACGGACCCCGTTTTTGCGGACCTTAAAAAAAAACGGTCGTGTGCATGAGGCCTAAATCTGTGATTTTTAAAAATTATTATTATAATTTATTTTAAAGCGCCATTAGTTCCATGGTGCTGTACATAAAGAGGGGGTTACTCATACATAATCTAAAAATACGAATACAATAAACAAGAAACTATTAACAGACTGGTACAGAGGGGCAGAGGACCCTGCCCACAAGAGCTTACAATTTACAGTCTATAAAGTAGTGAAGGAAGATGTGACACAATGGGCCATAAAACCCCCTATTTCCGACACTATGGACCATAGGGCTTTATACATGTACTATCAGAAATGTTACATCGATTTTATAACACCTTGAAGCTGGGATCGTTTTTGTCCAAAACATGCTCCAAAAACTGTCGAAGACTGCAACAAAACAAGCAAAATTTAGGCACATACACTTCATATACAGTATTTAGTGCATCAAGTGTGCAGCACAAATTCTGGAACAAATCAAGATACAATGCAAACGCAGCAATATTAATATATCAACCCCCATGTGTTTAGAATTGAAAAACACCATTTAAATAATACATTTGCTTTAAAAATAAAAAGTAAACACAATAAAACCTGCAAATGAAACTGTTTGCACATAGCCTTAAAGTGGGCTCATCATTCCATTTCTATTTTTTTCTGTTACAGTGTTTCATTTAAACGGTGGAAAATGGGACCCCCATAGTTCTGATCTGCAGAGGTCCCAGCAGTCAGACCCCGACTAATCAACATACTGTTGTTGACAGAGACATGACAAAGGTGGCTCTGTCCTTTTGTCTGCACAGTGATTCACGTGGATTGCTGTGGTTAATGAGACTGAAGAGCTGGCATCTAACTTTTTTCTCCAATCCCAGCTATTACTACTATGGCAAATGCACTGATCTTTGCAGTGGCACAACTTTGTGTCCAATCGGTCACATTGATATGCCATCAATGTCCGACTGGTGAGGGTCTGGCCACTATGACTAGAAATGAGCAAATGTTTTAAAAAGTTCGATTTGGCCGTTTTTGGCCGATACGAATTTATTTGCGGCGAATCGCGTTAAAAATGGCTATTTCCTGGTTGCAGAGAGCCTTTATAGTGGTGTAGAACACTGTGCCTTGCAGCAACACACATAGGGAGTCTGCTATGGTAGTGAAACAATACTGTGAGTCAGTATGACACGCAGATGACAGGTGTCTCTCTTAGAATCACTGCACACTTCACTTATTTGGGCAGTTACGGGGCAAAAACTGACAAATAACTCAAGTGTGAACCCAGCCTTACAGTTCATTGTTAGCATCAACAAGAAGCGCACTCTTTTTACACCATCGGCAGCTGATTCCACATAGATGTCTACAGATAATCTAGTCTGATGCATCAGGCATTGGTGGGTGGAAATCCTGGCCGATCCACGCCTGATTCATCTTGACAAAGGTAAGTATCTTCACATTTTTGGGTGGACAGGCGAGTTCTTCTTTGGGTAACTATGGCCCCTGCCGCACTAAACACCCACTGATGACACACTACTGGCCAGGCAGCACAGCTTTTCCAGGGCAAACTCTGCTAGTTGCGGCCACAAATCCAGTTTGGCTGCCCAGGAGTCCAGCGGATCTTCAATGTGAGGTGGCAGGGTACTGTCCAAGTATGCCACCACCTGCTGGTTCAGTTCCTGCTCCAGGTCTAGCTGCTGCTGCTGGTGAGTAGTTTCTTAACTAGGCGGGTGAAGAAAGCTGCTCATCAACGACTCTAGACTCATTGCTGCTGATGGAGCTGGAACTGCTACTCCCTGCCACAGCAGCCATGGCAGAGGAATGTGAGCACAGAGGGCCCCCCTGTTCAGACCTGCGAGAGGATAGACAATGGCGCAGATGCCTATCTCGGCCAACTCACTACATAGGATGTCTCTATAGTAGTTCAGTTTGTTCTCCCTCTCAGCAGGTGTAAGAGTCCAACAAGGTGGAGAGCCAGAAGTCATCCCTCTGCTGAATGGTGACAATTCGGCTGTCACTACGCAAGCAAGTAAGCATGCATTGGGCCATTTGTGCTAGTGACTCGGAGGGACTCCCTGCCTCCATCTCCACTGCATACTACCACAGTGTGTCTGGGTCCTCTGCCTCGTCTTCCTCATCGCTCTGTAGCTACTCTGGCTGCTCCTGCTCCTCCTCTCCTGTCACCTGTGTAGAAAAAACACCAATTTTGCTACACATTGCTTGTGCTCGAATGTCCTCCTCCTCCAGTTCAGCCCCCACAAGTCTCATGGCGCCAAGATCTAGGTTCCACATCTCCAGACCCCTGACCAGCCAAATTTACCAGCATCTGTTCCAGGACATGAAGCAGTGGAATGACGTTGTTTATACCGTACTCCTGGCAACTGACAAATAACATGGCCTCCTCAAAGGGTCCTGAGCAAATGGCAGGTGTCACACATGAGCTGCCACTGGCTGATAAAGAAGTTACACAGAGGAGTACTCCTGTCCGCTTGGATCATCAAGAAATCTTTTATGGCCTTTCTCTGTTCGTATAGTTGGTCCAACATATTGAGGGTGAAATTCAAAGTTGGGGGATGCCTATGTTGGGGGATGCCATTCTGCCGCTGCAGCTCAAGGAGGGTGTGCTTTGAGGTGTACGAGTGGCTGATGTGCATGCAAAGTTTTTAGGATGTCTAGCAGATAGGTGGAAGACACCAGAAACCACTTGACAACTAGACGGATAGCTGACACCATGTTCTTCCCGTTGGCCGATTTTGAGTTGTCGCAGGTAAATCCAGGATTCAATTTCTTGATGAAGGACATGGAGCAGTTCCTCCCCTGTGTGACTCTGTTCACCAAGGCAAACGAGGTGCATAACAGCATGACACTGCGGTGCCCTGCACATGTGGTATGCTCGAGGGGCACTATGAATTGTCCCTGCAGTGGAGGCTGAGGACACGGTGGAGGATGAGAAGGCAGAGGCGGACATTGTTGCAGGACCAATGGCGTGAGAACGTGGAGGCGGAAGCGGCATCATCTGGCCAAGTTGCTGGTGTGGCTGTATTCACCCAGTGGGCTGTAAAGGACATGTATTGTCCCTGACTGTAGTTAAAGCTTCACAGGTCAGCGCTGCCATTCACTTTGGCTCAAGACTGGCCCACCTTCTGTTCTGCATGTGTGTGCAGGGCTGGTACTGCCTTTTTGGCAAAGAAATGACAGCTTGGGACTCTCCACCTCGGCACGACACAAGCCATCAGTTCTCTGAAAGGTGCAGAGTCTGCCACATGGAAGGGAGGGACTGCAGCACCAGCAACTTAGACAGGAGCACATTAGCTTTTGCAACGTTGGATGAGTGCATGCATACTGTTGTCTCTTGGCAATCGCTTTGGTGATCGATTGCTGACGGAATGACTGACGAGGAGGAGAAGCAGGAGCATCAGCACCAGCAGATTATGGAAAGGACAGATAGCTCTCTTCGGCTGAGGTGCTGGAACCTTGACTGCCTGAAATCGGGTGCGTGCCACTGGGTGATGCAGCGGTTGCTGCGGCAGGCTGGACATCACATCGGAACCACGGTTCTCCCAGGCCACTTTATGGTGATGCTGCTTATGTTGACGCAGGGCCGTGGTGTCAACATTGGCACCGTGGCCACGCTTCACCTTCTGCCCACAGATTCTACATATGGCCATGTTCACCACCTCCGGCGACTTAACAAAAAACTGTCACACTGCCAAGTAGGTGATTTCACCCCCAACACTATGCACTGACTGACTGATACCGCCGCTACTTCCGTGAATCCATGCACCACTACTTTCCAGGCAGGTAGGCTACTTCGAAGAGGGTGGTCTACCCAGGGCACGTTTGGTTACCGACCTCCCACTGCTGCCACGCTACCACCGACTTGCTGTCTCCGCCACTGCTTAACGGGCAAGCTGACACCCTCTTCTCCGGATGATGATGAAGCCCCTAATTCATCTGGCTCCCATGTGTAATCAGCTACATCTTCATCGTCGAGTACTGTCTGCACATCACTGATGTCCTCCTCAACAGTCTCTGAGCCAGAAGCCTCACCTCTCACAACACCAGCTCCCACGCCACTCTCCTCATCACTACTTGCCTGCCTAGGGGAGGAAGCGGCGGATGTCTTTTACACATCTTGGCTGGCCAGTAGCTGCTGACTGTCCTCTAGTAGCTCGTCCTTGCTGTATAGTGGGGCTGAGGCCACAGCATATAATACTTCTCTGGGTGAGGGAACAGAAAAGGACAGAGGCAGGTTGAGGACAGGTGCGGGCACAGGGCCTGCTCCCAGGCCATGCCAACTAAGGGTTGTGTCTGATGAACCCACGACTCTTGGCTGGTAGTGTCTGATGTCACTTGGGACGAAGTAGATGACCAAGTCAACCATTCAAGAACCGCTGGGTTGCTGGTCAAGACACTACCGCTAGATGACACCGGGAGCTCAGGCATCTTGCTGCGACTTTTGCTGCCACGCCCCCTTACTCTGCTGCGACCTGTGCCTGCGCCAGAAACATTTAGGCCTCTGCTCCTCCCCTGTGCAGGGCCTGGTGCTTCTCTGTCTGACATACTGTTAAATCAAATAAATCAATAAAACGGAAATAAAAACACCCCAAAAAAGTCAGCAATTTTCTCACTTCACCACACAACAGCAAATACTTTTTTTGTGCCACTAATACACGACAAAAAGGGCTTAAGAACATATAACTGCACCGCTGAACAGCAAATATATTTTTCTTTTTTCCACTTATACACTACACAAAAGTCTTTAGAATATATAACTGCACCGCTGAACAACAAATATATTTTTCTTTTGCCACTAATACACGACAAAAAGGGCTTTAGAACATATAACTGCACTGCTGAACGGCAAATATATTTTTCTTTTTTTCACTTATACATTCCACAAAAGGGCTTTAGAACATATAACTACACTGCTGAGCGGCAAATAGGCCCTTAGTTTTTTCCACTTATACACTCTACAAAAGGCTTTAGAACATATAACTGCACCGCTGAACGGCAAATATATTTATCTTTTTTCCACTGATACACTAGACCAAGGATGGGCAAACTGCGGCTTTCCAGCTGTTGTAAAACTACAACTCCCAGTATGCCCAGTTTGCCTACAGCTATCAGCCTACAGCAAGGCATGATGGGATTTGTAGTTTTACAACAGCGGGAGAGCCTCAGTTTGCCATCACTGCACTAGACAAAAGGCTTTAGATCAGGCATCCTCCAGCTGTTGCAAAACTACAACTCCCACAATGCCCTGCTGTAGGCTGATACGTGTAGGCTGTTTGAGCATGCTGGGAGTTGTAGTTTTGCAACAGCTGGAGGACCGCAGTTTGAGGATGCCTGCTTTAGATCATATAACTGCACCGCTGAACGGCAAATATATTTTTCTTTTTTTCCACTTATACACTCCACAAAAGGGCTTTAGAACATGTAACTGCACTGCTGAATGGCAAATAGGCCCTTATTTTTTCCACTTATACACGACACCAAAGGCTTTAGAACATATAGCTGCACCGCTGAACGGCAAATAGGCTCTTATTTTTTTCAACTTATAAACAACACAAAAAAGGCTTTAGAACATATAACTGCACTGCTAAATGGCAGATATATTTTTCTTTTTTTCCACTTATACACTACACAAGAGGCTTTAGAACATATAACTGCACCTCAGAACGGCAAATATTTTTTTATTTTTTCCACTTATGCCCTGTACACTCCACAAAAGGTCTTTAGAACAAATAACTGCACCTCTGAACTACAATTAGGCCCTTATTTTTTCCAGTTATACACTCCACAAAAGGATTTAGAACATATAACTGCACGGTTGAACGGCAAATATATTTTTCTTTTTTTCACTTATACACTCCACCAAAAGGCTTTATAACATATAACTGCACCGCTGAACGGCAAATATATATTTCTATTTTCCTCTTATACAATTCACAAAAGGCTTTAGAACATATAAATTCACCACTGAACGGCAAATATATTTTACTTTTTTCCACTTATACACGACACAAAAGGCTTTAGAACATATAACTGCACCGCTGAACGGCAAATATATTTATCTTTTTTCCACTGATACACTAGACCAAGGATGGGCAAACTGCGGCTTTCCAGCTGTTGTAAAACTACAACTCCCAGTATGCCCAGTTTGCCTACAGCTATCAGCCTACAGCAAGGCATGATGGGATTTGTAGTTTTACAACAGCGGGAGAGCCTCAGTTTGCCATCACTGCACTAGACAAAAGGCTTTAGATCAGGCATCCTCCAGCTGTTGCAAAACTACAACTCCCACAATGCCCTGCTGTAGGCTGATACGTGTAGGCTGTTTGAGCATGCTGGGAGTTGTAGTTTTGCAACAGCTGGAGGACCGCAGTTTGAGGATGCCTGCTTTAGATCATATAACTGCACCGCTGAACGGCAAATATATTTTTCTTTTTTTCCACTTATACACTCCACAAAAGGGCTTTAGAACATGTAACTGCACTGCTGAATGGCAAATAGGCCCTTATTTTTTCCACTTATACACGACACCAAAGGCTTTAGAACATATAGCTGCACCGCTGAACTGCAAATAGGCTCTTATTTTTTTCAACTTATAAACAACACAAAAAAGGCTTTAGAACATATAACTGCACTGCTAAATGGCAGATATATTTTTCTTTTTTTCCACTTATACACTACACAAAAGGTCTTTAGAACAAATAACTGCACCTCTGAACTACAATTAGGCCCTTATTTTTTCCAGTTATACACTCCACAAAAGGATTTAGAACATATAACTGCACGGCTTGAACGGCAAATATATTTTTCTTTTTTTCACTTATACACTCCACCAAAAGGCTTTATAACATATAACTGCACCGCTGAACGGCAAATATATATTTCTATTTTCCTCTTATACAATTCACAAAAGGCTTTAGAACATATAAATTCACCACTGAACGGCAAATATATTTTACTTTTTTCCACTTATACACGACACAAAAGGCTTTAGAACATATACCGTATTTTTCGCCTTATAAGACGCACTTTTTCCCCCCAAAAATTGTGGGGGGAAAGGCAGTGCGTCTTATGTGGCGAATACTTGACTTTGTATACCGCCGACCGCATGCTGCGCAGTGTATTAGTGGGCATGGATGAGGGAGGAGGGGCCGGCATCCAGGTCTGTAACTACAGCGGGCCCGGTGCAGTCACTGTATTCTGCTACACCGGGCCCGCTCACTGTAGGAATCCTAACTGCAGGCAATGCTAACAGTCTTTTATCCAGCCTGTACTTACGATACTAACTTTCCGGCAGGCAGCTGGGCAGGAGGCTGAACTGGTGGGCGGGCGCTTACAACGTAACTCACTATGTCACGCGCCGGCTCCGCCCACTTTATGAATGAAGAAGGGAGAGCCGGCGCGTGACATTAGTGAGTTACGTTGTAAGCGCCCGCCCACCAGTTCAGCCTCCTGCCCGCTGCCTGCCGGAAAGTTAGTATCGTAAGTACAGGCTGGATAAAAGACTGTTAGCATTGCCTGCAGTTAGGATTCCTACAGTGAGCGGGCCCGGTGTAGCAGAATACAGTGACTGCACCGGGCCCGCTGTAATTACAGAGCTGGATGCCGGCCCCTCATCCCTATTGGGGGTCATTCTATGGATGGCACTGTTATGGGGGTCTGTGGACACATAGCGTAAAATGCTATTTATGTGTCATCAACAGATCCCCCATAACAGTGCCATCCACAGTCCCCAATAACAGTGCCATCCACAGTGCCCCCCATAACTGTGCCATCCACAGTGCCCCCCATAACAGTGCCATCCACAGTGCCCCCCATAACCGTGCCATCCACAGTGCCCCCCATAACCGTGCCATCCACAGTGCCCCCCATAACCGTGCCATCCACAGTGCCCCCCATAACCGTGCCATCCACAGTGATCCCCATAACCGTGCCATCCACAGATCCCCATAACCGTGCCATCCACAGATCCCCATAACCGTGCCATCCACAGATCCCCATAACCGTGCCATCCACAGATCCCCATAACCGTGCCATCCACAGATCCCCATAACCGTGCCATCCACAGATCCCCATAACCGTGCCATCCACAGATCCCCATAACCGTGCCATCCACAGATCCCCATAACCATGCCATCCACAGATCCCCATAACCGTGCCATCCACAGATCCCCATAACCGTGCCATCCACAGATCCCCATAACCGTGCCATCCACGGACCCCCCATAACAGTGCCATCCACAGACCCCTATAACAGTACCATCCACAGATCCCCACAACCGTGCCATCCACAGACCCCCATAACAATGCCATCCACCGACCCCCCCATAACAGTGCCATCCCCAGATCCCACATAACACCATTAGGCACACCTTTTGGTTCAAATTTTTTTATTTTATTTTTTCCTCCTTAAAAACCTAGGTGCGTCTTATGGGCCGGTGCGTCTTATAGGGCGAAAAATACGGTAGCTGCACCGCTGAACGGCAAATAGGCCCTTATTTTTTTCCACTTATAAACGGCATAAAAGGCTTTAGAACATATAACTGCACTGCTGAACGACAAATATATTTTTCTTTTTTCCACTTATACCCTGTACACTCCACAAAAGGTCTTTAGAACAAATAACTGCACTGCTGAACGGCAATTAGGCCCTTATTTTTTCCAGTTATACACTCCACAAAAGAATTTAGAACACATAACTGCAATGCTGAACGGCAAATATATTTTTCTTTCTTCCACTTATACCCTGTACACTCCACAAAAGGTCTTTAGAACAAATAACTGCACTGCTGAACGGCAATTAGGCCCTTATTTTTTCCAGTTATACACTCCACAAAAGAATTTAGAACACATAACTGCACGGCTGAACGGCAAATATATTTTTATTTTTTCCACTTATACCCTGTACACTCCACAAAAGGTCTTTAGAACAAATAACTGCACTGCTGAACGGCAATTAGGCCCTTATTTTTTCCAGTTATACACTCCACAAAAGAATTTAGAACACATAACTGCACGGCTGAACGGCAAATATATTTTTATTTTTTCCACTTATACACTCCACAAAAGGCTTTAGAATATATAACCGCACCATTGAATGGCAAATATATTTTTCATTTTTCCACTTATACACTCCACAAAAGTCTTTAGAACATATAATTGCACCGCTGAACAGCAAATATATCTTTATTTTGCCACTAATACACAACAAAATGGGCTTTAGAACTTATAACTGCACTGCTGAACGGCAAATATATATATTTTTTTGCCACTGATACACAACAAAAAGGGCTTTAGAACATATACAGTAACCCCACCGCTAAACAGGCAAATATATTTTTTTTGTGCCACTAATACATGCCAAAAAGACTGTAATTTTCGCACTTCACCACACAATGGCTAATAAGCCCTTTTCCCCCCTAATACAAGCCAAAAAATGCTTTAGAACATATAATTTCACCGCACAAGGGCAAATAAGACATATAAATATTTCCTTGTAATAAACCCTGTTAATGGCTGTATCAAACAGCAATTGCACCCCGATAACAAGAACTGTTTGATGGAATTACAGAGCTGTATAATTGCAATTTGGTTCCCCAGTCAGTGCAGCAAGGTGTAATAGGATTGTTCCTATTACCCAGGCTGTAACCTCCCCTACTGAACCCTGTTCTACATAAATGCTAAATACATAAATAAGTGCATCATAAAGTATTTGGATCAAAACCCTGTTACAAAGTTATGCTAAAAAAATATAGGCGAGATTAATAAATTTGGCACCTCTGAGAATAAAAATGGCTGAACTGCAGCCTGATTTCTCTCATAATAAAATTTTTTGTCCTTTTTGGTAGACTAGGATATTTTTCTTATTATCACATCCTTCATTGATATACAGGGAGCCGTAATGATGAAAAGGTCACTGTACTTATTATTAATGTGATACATGTGAATGACAAAAAGGTTATATGCGTCAATGGAAAGAGCCACAGATAATAAAACATTTTGACATTTTGGCTGTGGGATTTTCTATGGGCATTAAACTAAGCTAAGAAAATGTAAATACTATTCTATTTTTACGATTTCCAAGAAAGCTTCTCAGTCTCTGTCCAAGCAGCATTCAAGACAAAAAAAAACACATTCTTTTTACTTTTCAGGCTAATGTATTCTTCTCTGTGCCACAAATGGAGTTTGACAGCTTGGACAAAAAGACAATTTGTCAGAACTATAACCCTCAAGGAATATTCAATAACACAAGCAGGACAGTCTTATCTGTATCTCAAGTTTGTCTTGTATTAGGGCACTGAGTGATCCAAGCTAGCAGTATCCAAAGGCCCTAAGTCTAAGTAGGCCCCTAGGCTGCAAGAAAAATACAAAATAACTTAAAGAAGAAGTGAGTGTTCTTTTTGAATATATAACGCTGTTAGACATGACATAAAAAGTTACTGTAATTTTGACTTTTTCATTATTGGTTTTAGTGTTACTGTCATGGTTTGACTTGTAGAATTCAGAACACATTCAGACCCCTTTGCATAACCCTCTTTTCATTCCATTACATTATTCTAAGGTAGATTAATCATTTTTACTCATCAAATCAGTTTCTTGCAAATTATTACAGAAAGTAATTTGGTATAATTGGTATTATTATTCAGACCCTTTGTTGACCCTAATTTTGCAGTATTTAAGGGTATGATTGCACAAGCTCTCTGCCTCTCATCCGTGATGTGAGCCAGGGATGAGAGGCAGAGCCATGCTGGGGTTCTGGAATGAGAGGAAAGCCATACTGGGTAGCAGGAAAGACAGGGGAGCAATGCTGGGTACCATTAATGAGATGCGAACCATGCTGGAGACCAGGAATGTCAGGGTAGCCATGCTGGATACCAGGAATGAAAAGGGAGCCATGCTGGGTACCAGGATTGAGAGGCGAGCCACGCTGGGGACTAGGGATGACAGGGGAGCAATGCTGGGTACCAGGAAAGAGATGGGAGCCATGCTGGGTACCAGGAAAGAGAGGGGGGCCATGCTGGGTAATAGGAATGATTGGGGTGCTATGATGGCGACCAGGGATGACAGGGGAGCCATGCTGGGTACCAGGAATGAAAGGGCAGTAGAGTAGAGTTGAGCGGACACCTGGATGTTCAGAAAAAAGTTCGAGTTTGGGACCCGAACTTAACCCGAACCCCATTGAAGTCAATGGGGACCCGAAATTTTGAACACTAAAATGGCTGTAAAAATGTCATGGAAAGGGCTAGAGGGACTGCAAATGGCATCAACTTATTATGAGACAAATGATTAAAGCGTAAAAGTGGGAAAACTTTTTAAAGTTTAAGCATTGAATGAAAGGATGTGGCGCGCATTAATTATTGAAGAATTTATAAAATTGTATTCCCTGTCAACTATGCAGAGCAGGTGTTTCTATCTGGCAAAATTTGAAAAATGTCACCTGACAATGTAATTGACGATTTTTTCAAATTTATGTTAGGTGCCCCAGTGACATCCACCATCCATTTGGATATCTTCTCTATCAACTTTGATGTTCTTTTCAGAGCCTACTGTGTTGATCACGATTATCGGCGAATCAGGGTTTCACGCCGGTGAGGGAACATGAGAAAAAGAGACCAAATTTAAGGGAGATAAATTTATTTAAAAAAATTGGGATCGAGCGGAAATGTGGGAAAAGCTATTGAGGTGCAAATGTGGGACAAATTACAGAAGCCCAAATGTGGGCCAAAAGAGTAAAGTGGAAATGTAGGAAAAGCTATTGAGGTGCAAATGTGGGACAAATTACAGAAGCCCAAATGTGGGCCAAAAGAGTAAAGTGGAAATGTGGGAAAAGCTATTGAGGCGCAAATGTGGGACAAATTACAGAAGCCCAAATGTGGACCAAAAGTGTAAAGCGAAAAATGTGGGAAAAGCTGTTAAAGCACAAATGTTGGACAAATTACAGAAGCCCAAATGTGGGCCAAAAGAGTGAAGCGGAAATATAGGAAAAGTTATTGAGGCAAAAATGTTGGCCAAAAGAGTAAAGCGGAATTGTGGGACAAATTATTGAAGCGCAAATTTGGTACAACTTGTTAAAGTCTAAGCATTGAATCAAAGGAGGTGGCGTGCATCAATTAAAGAAGCATTTCAGAAATGTTATTCCCTTTCACGTATGCAGAGCAGGGGTTTATTCACGTCTAAAATTGTATAATGTCAACCTAAGAATGTAACAGAAAAATTACAGAAATTAATTAACCTGTCTACTTGGTAGAGCAGGGGTCTATGACAGAAAATTTTTTTATTGTCACCCTAAAATGTAAAATAAAAATGATTGAAATGTATTAAGCTCGCAACTAGATAGAGGAGGGGTACATCACATCCAAAAATTGGTGAATTTCACCAGAAAATGTAACTGACAATTTTTCTTTTTCTTTTTTACCGGTCTACTAGGTATAGCAGTAGTACTTCACACCCAAAAATTGTTGAATTTCACCCAAAAATGTAACAGACAACTTTTTTATTTTTTTTACCCGTCTACTAGGTATAGCAGTGGTACATCACACCCAAAAATTGGTGAATTTCACCAGAAAATGTAACTGAGAATTTTTTAATTTTTAATTTTTTTTTACCTGTCTACTAGGTATAGCAGTGGTACTTCACACCCAAAAATTTTTGAATTTCAACTGAAAATGTAACTGACAAATTTTTTTAATTTATTTTTGGTCTACTAAAAAATTGTGAATTTAACCAGAAAATGTAACTGACAAATTTTTTATTTATTTATTTTGGTCTACTAGGTATAGCAGTGGTACATCACACCCAAAAATTGGTGAATTTCACTGGAAAATGTAACTGACAATTATTTTATTTTTTTACCTGTCTACTAGGTATGCAGTGGTACATCACACCCAAAAATTGGCGAATTTCACCGGAAAATGTAACTGACAATTATTATTATTTTTTACCTGTCTACTAGGTATGCAGTGGTACATCACACCCAAAAATTGGTGAATTTAACCAGAAAATCTAACTGACAAATTTTTTATTTATTTATTTTGGTCTACTAGGTATAGCAGTGGTACGTCACACCCAAAAATTGGTGAATTCCACCGGAAAATGTAACTGACAATTTTTTTATTTTTTTTTTAACCTGTCTAATAGGTATAGCAGTGGTACTTCACACCCAAAAATTGGTGAATTTCACCAGAAAATGTAACTGACAAAGTAGTGAAAGTACATAAAATAAAATACGTACAAATAAAAATAAAAAGATTTGATTTATGAGGTGGAGTTCCATATGGAGTAGGAGTTTGAAGAGGCGGTGGACGGAGTGGTGTAGGTGGAAGCGGTGGTGGAGGAGGATGAGGTAGCCAACAGTTTTTGGTATTATTATTATTTTTTTTTAATTAGGGTACACTCCAAAAGAGTGTGAAATATCCAAAATACAAGAATGAGCAATTGCGCTGCAGTATAACAATGGCTGGTTAGTGCCGGTATACATGTCTATTCTGCACAAGGTACGGACAAGTCCTGTGGAATCCATGCCTGGTTCATTTTAATGAACGTGAGCTTGTCCACATTGGCCCCCTGCCATGCTAAATACACGTTCAGATAATACACTGGCTAGAGGGCAGGCCAGCACCTCCAAGGCGTAAAGGGCAAGCTCAGGCCATGTGCCCAATTTGGAGACACAGAAGTTGAAGGGGGCAGACCCATCATTCAGTACGTGTAGGCGTGTGCACACATACTGCTCCACCATGTTGGTGAAATGTTGCCTCCTGCTAAGATGTTCCTAATCAGCTGGTGGTGCTGGTTGTTGTGGCGTGCTGACAAAGCTTTTCCACATTTCGGCCATGCTAACCCTGCCTTCTGAGGTGCTGGCGGTGCCCCAGCTGCATTGGCGATCTCTTCCTCCTCCTACGCCTTGTACTTCCACTGTGCCCCCGCTTTCAGGTGGGATTGCCACCAGCAGTGCGTCTACCAGTGTTCGCTTGTACTCACGCATCTTACGATCACGCTCCAGTGACGAAATTAAGTACGGTACGTTGTCCTTGTAAGTGTCCAGTAGTGTGGCCACTCAGTAATCAGCACAAGTTAGAATGTGGGCAACTCGTCTGTATTTGCGGAGACACTGCAGCATGTAATCGCTAATGTGTGCCAGGCTGCCCAGAGGCAACGAAAAGCTGTCCTCTGTGGGAGGTATATCGTCTGTGTCCTTTGTATCCCCCCAGCCATGCACCAGTGATGGCCATTAGCTGGTCTAGGTGCCACCCTGCTGTGAACATGGTTCCTCCTCCTCCATCTCCTCCTCCTCATCCTCCACCTTGTCATCCTCCAGAACTGTGCCCTGGCTGGACAATTGTGTACCTGGCGTTTGTGGGTGCAGGGACCCACCCTCGGAGCCACATGGGAATGACTGGCCAGAAACCCTACAAAATGATCCCTCTTCCTCCTCCTGTGCCACATCCTCTTCTATAATCGCCAGCAGCGTTTTTTCAAGGAGGCATAGAAGTGGGATAGGTACGCTGAGAACAACATTATCGGCATTGGCCATGTTAGTGGAGTACTCGAAACAGCGCAACAAGTGGTGGTGAAGTGGTGCTGTTCCGCCGAGCGACTCACCCATGCATGCTGCAGCTGCACAGTCTTGCCAGCATGTGCAAGGTGGAGTTCCACCTTGTGGGCACGTCGCATATGAGGCAGTGAGCGGGAAGGCCGAAGTTACGCTGCAGCGCTGACTGGCGAGCAGCAGCAGGGTGAGAACGCCAAAAGAGCGCACAGACGGCCCGCATATTATGCAGCAGCTCTGACATATCGGGGTAATTTTTAAGTAACCTCTGCACCACTAAATTCAGCACATGCGCCAGACAAGGGATGTGCGTCAAACCAGCTAGTCTCAAAGCTGCTACGAGATTTCGCCCATTGTTCAAGGCCCGTCCACAGCTCCTGCGCGGTGTGGGGTTTGTCCCCCAAACAAATACGTTTTAAAACTGCCTGCTGTCGTTTACCCCTGGCTGTGCTGAAGTTGGTGGTGAAGGTGTTACGCTGACCGGATGAGGAGCTGGTAGAGGATGAGGAAGCAGAGTAGAAGGAGGAAGCAACGGGAGGCAAACTGAAGCACCCTGCAATCCTCGGTGGTGGAAGGACATGCGCCAAACTGCTATCCGCCTCAGGCCCAGCCGTCACTGAATTTACCCAGTGTGCTGTTATGGAGATATAACGTCCCTGACCGCGCTTACTGGTCTACGTATCCATAGTGAGGTGCACCTTTCCACAGATGGCATTGCGCAGTGCACACCTGATTTTGTCCCCTACTTGGTTGTGCAGGGAAGGGATGGCTCGCCTGAAAAAGTAGTGGCGGCTGGGCACAACGTACTGTGGGACAGCCACCGCCATAAGGCCTTTAAAACTATCCATCTCCACCAGACGGAATGAAAGCATTTCAAAGACCAGTAATTTAGAAATGCTGGCATTCAGGGCTAGTGATCGCGGGTGGGTAGGGGGGTACTTCCTCTTCCTCTCTAGCGTTTGGGAGATGGAGAGCTGGACATTGTGAAGATTTTGGTGACCCAGGTGGTGGTGTTGCTGAAAGATCCTCTGTTTGCGGGGTGGCAGGTGGCACTGTTACTCCAGAGGTGGATGAAGAGGCCGAGACTGCAGCAGAAGAGGAAGCAGGAGGAGCCAGAGACCTTTCTTGGTTTTTAAAGTGTCTACTTCACTGCAGCTCATGCTTTGCACTTAAATGCCTGGTCATGCAGGTTGTGCTCAGGTTGAGAACGTTTATGCCTCGATTCAGGCTCTGATTGCACAGCTTGCAAACCACTCGTGTCTTGTCGTCTGCACATTGTCTGAAAAACTGCCACGCCAGGGAACTCCTTGTAGCTGGCTTTGGTGTGCTCGGTCCCTTGCTGCGGTGGGCAGTAGCAGGCGTACTGTCTAGAGGACGGCCGCTCTTCTTTTGCACCCTGCTCCCTCTTCTGCTGTGCTGGTGGCTCTGTGCGACCACCGCCTCTTCCTCCGAACTACATAGGTCACTCGCATGACCTTGATTCCATGTGGTGTCGAGGACCTCATCGTCCTCCACATAATCTTCCACCCAGTCTTCACCCCTGCCCTCCTTGTCGGTCTGCACACTTTCGAAAGCCCCAGCAGTTGGCACCCGTGATTCGTCATCATCCGAGACGTGCTGCGATGGTCCTCCCATGTACTCATCTTGAAAAATAAGTGGTTGGGCATTGGTCTCTTCCACTTCTGGGGCAGGGCTAGGTGGATGGCCCTGGTAAACCCTGCCAACAGAGTCATCAAAAAGCAGAAGAGACTGCTGCATGACTTGGGGCTCAGACTGCTTGGCTGATTTGCAAGGAGGTGAGGTGAAAGACTGATGGACATCGGCTGCAGGTGCCAACTGTGGTCTTTTAGCATGAGACTGGGTGGGAGACAATGTGAAGGAACTGGAGCCACTGTCAGCAACCCAATCTACTATCTCCTGTACTTATTCTCACTATTCGTAGAGCCGCATTAGGCCCGACCAAATACCGCTGCAGGTTCTGTCGCCTACTTGCACCTGAGGAAGGGGTTTCACTTGTGCATGTAGCTGGCACAGATCGACCACGTCCTCTCCCTGGAGATCCACCAGCTCCACAGGAGCTCCACCAGCAGCACCACGACCTGGGCCACGTCCCTTATTTGACGCTTTCCTCACATTTATCGAATTTAGGATCTTGCCCTAAATGGGTGTTTATTTAATAGTAGAATAGAACGACAGTATGTACAGGGTGTATCTCACACGCCCTGAACCAGACTAGGCCTCAATTAAATTTGTTTGCCCAAAATGGCTGTATTTCAAATACCCAAATAGAAGCCCTGTATTTAAAGGGTGTATCTCACACAATCCGTGACACACACTAGGCCGCAATTAAAGATTTGTGCATAAAATGGCTGTATTTCAAATAACTGAGTAGAACACCTGTATATAAAGAGTGTTAGTTTAATAACGGGTGTTAGTTTAATAACTAAATATGACAGCAGTATATAACCCTGGAATTTCAAATGTCTTGATGCTGTAAGGCCTGAAAATTTTTTGATTTTGCCCCAAAAAGGGTGTTTTATTAATAGAAGAATATAAGCCCTGTATATACAGGGTGTATCTCACACGGCCTGACCCACACTAGGCCGGAATTAAAGATTTGTGCACAAAATGTCTGTATTTCAAATACCTGAATAGCACCCCTGTATTTAAAGGGTGTAGCTCACATGCCCTGACCCACACTAGGCCGCAATTAAAGATTTATGCACAAAATGGCGGTATTTTAAATATCTTAATAGAACCCAAATATATAAAGGGTGTATCTCACAATGACATCTGCAGCAAAGGCTGCCAAATATTTTTTTGCCCAAACGGGTGTTAGTTTAATAACTGAATATGACAGCAGTATATAACCCTGGAATTTCAAACGTCGATGCTGCAAGGCCTGAAAAATTTTGTATTTTGCCCCAAAAAGAGTGTTTTATTAATATAGGAATATAAGCCCTGTATATACAGGGTGTATCTCACACAGCCTGACCCACACTAGGCCACAATTAAAGATTTGTGCACAAAATGGCTGTATTTCAAATACCTGAATAGAACCCCTGTTTTTAAAGGGTGTATCTTAAAATTACATCTGCAGCAAAGGCTGCCAAATAAACTTTTTTTGCCCAAATGGGTGTTAGTTTAATAACTGAATATGACAGAAGTAAATAACCCTGGAATTTCAAACGTCTTGATGATGTAAGAGCACAACAATTGTGTTTTTTGCCCAAAAAAGGGTGTTTTATTAATAGAAGAATATAAGCCCTGTATATACAGGGTGTATCTCACATGCTCTGACCCACACTAGGCCGCAATTAAAGATTTATGCCCAAAGCAGCTATATTCCAAATACCTGAATAGAACCCCTGTATTTAAAGGCTGTATCTCACACGCCCTGACCCACACTAGGTCGCTATTAAAGACTTGTGCCCAAAATGGCTTTATTTCAAATAAGTGAATAGAACCACGCTATATAAAGGCTGTATCTCACAATGACATATGCAGCAAAGGCTGGCAACAATTTGTTTTTTTTTACCAAACGGGTGTTAGTTTAATAACTGAATATGACAGCAGTATATAACCCTGGAATTTCAAAAGTCTTGATGCTGCAAGGCCTGAAAAACTGTGTATTTAGCACAAAAAAGGTGTTTTAGTAATAAAAGAAGCAAACCCCTATATTTAAAGGGTGTATCTCACATGCCCTGAACCAGACTAGGCCTTCTTTTAATTTTGTTTAGCCAAAATGGTTGTATTTCAAATACCTGAATTAAAAAAAAAACTGTATTTAAAGGGTGTATCTCACACGCCCTGAACCAGGCTAGGCCTCAATTAAATTTGTTTGCCCAAAATGGCTGTATTTCAAATACCTGAATGAAAACCCTGTATTTAAAGGGTGTATCTCACACGGCCTGACCCACACTAGACCGCTATTAAAGAATTGTGCCCAAAATGGCTTTATTTTAAATAAGTGAATAGAACCCCACTATGTAAAGGCTGTATCTCACAATGACATATGCAGCAAAGGCTGCCAACAATTATTTTTTTGCCAAAACGGGAGTTTGTTTAATAACTGAATTTGACAGCCGTATATAACCCTGGAATTTCAAATGTCTTGATGCTGCAGGGCCTAAAAAATTGTGTATTTTGCAACAAAAAAAGGTGTTTTATTAATAAAAGACTCAAACCCCTGTATATACAGGGTGTATCTCACACGCCCTAACCCACACTAGGCCGCTATTAAAGAATTGTGCCCAAAATGGCTTTATTTCAAATAAGTGAATAGAACCACACTATGTAAAGGCTTTATCTCACAATGACAGCTTTAGCTCACAAATATGCAGCAAAAAGTGTTTTTGTTTGGTAACAGAATATAAAAGCTGTATATATTAAACTTGAATTTAACAATTTAACACTCTGTAGAATAGTGGATTTTGGCAAATAAAGTGTGTTTTTAAAAACCCTGAAAATTATGGCTATATTTCTAGCTTAAATTGCACACTCACTAATCCAGATGTATATTGACAAAAAAGTGTTTTTTTTGTAACAGAATTATTCAATAATATACAACATCTGGATTAGTGAGTGTGCAATTTAAGCTAGAAATATAGCCATAATTTTCTGGGTTTTTAAAAACACACTTTTTTGCCAAAATCCACTATTTTACAGATCTGCAAGTGTTAAATTCAAGTTTAATATAGGCAGCTTAAATATTTTTTCAGAATATGAAAGCTGCATATATTAAACTTGAATTTAACACTTGCAGATCTGTAAAATAGTGGATTTTGGCAAAAAAGTGTGTTTTCAAAAACCCAGAAAATTATGGCTGTATTCCTAGATTAAATTGCACACTGACTAAGCCTATAAATGCACCAGATGTTGTAAATTGCCCAAAAATTGTGATTTTTTTTACAAACAGATTATTTGTGCTGTTTTTAAAGCTTGGATTTCAATGTCCCAAAAGCTCAGATGCAGTGCTGCATAAAATGACCGCCGCCCACCTAACTGACTTATAAAAGTTTTTTTTTTTTCGGTTACTGGGCTCAGGGCAGGATAACAAAATTGTGTCTTGCACCCACACATCACAATGTATGTAGATCGCTGAGTTAGATTCACGTTTTGAAAAAAGATTCTCTCCTATTCTCTCCCTGAAATCACCAGCAGCATCCTCTCCCTACACTAAGCACAGCAGAGTGACGTGCGGCGCTACGTGACTCCAGCTTATATAGAGGCTGAGTAACATGCTACACTGGCCAATCACAGCCATGCCATTAGTAGGCATGGCTGTGATGGCTTCTAAGGTCAGACAGTTAAACGCCTGTTGATTGGCTGCCCTGCAGCCTTTCAAAAAGCACCAAGAAAGTGCCGAACACCAAACCCAAACCCAAACTTTTACTGAAATGTTTGGGTTCGGGTCCGGGGTCCAAAAATCCTAAAGTTCGGTACGAACCCGAACTTTACAGTTCGGGTTCACTCAACCCTACAGGGGAGCCATGCTGGGTATCAGGAATCATTGGGTGACTATGCTGGGGACCAGGGATGACAGGGGAGCCATGCTAGTTACCAGGAATGAGAGGGAATCCAGACTGGGGACTAGAATTGTTTGAAGGAGCAATGCAGGGGACCAGGAATGAGAGAAAAGTCATGCTAGGGACCAGAAATCAGAGGAGATCAATGGTGTGGACTAGGAGACCACCCCATGAAAGACTTTTCAGTGAAAATTTGGGTGATTGCCTCAGGAAGGTTTCACGCTGTATTTTAAGCAATACTAATCTTTAGAGCCTCTCTATTAACCAGTTTAGAGAGTTGCAGCAAAGAACATCTCTTGATTTCGAGGACTCGTAATGACTATTAAGCATTGTATTACATTGTTGACTATTTAATTGGCACCAAGTAATTCTATATTTTCTTTGTTAATGTGTGGCAGCCTGCAACTTCACTGACATACTGTAAATCAGCATAATACATACACTGTGAGGAAGAAGAAGAAGAAGAAGAAGAAGAAGAAGAAGAAGAAGAAGAAGAAGAAGAAGAAAGGCATAGATTATTTCTAATAGTGCAATTTGTAGTTATAGACAAAATTACATACAGGCTTTGTTGAGGTTAGAATGCACTTATGTTCACTTTGACGCCATGTATTCCCCAAGCCATTCATTTTGGCATTTTTACAATAAAACAACTTCCTTTCAGTGTTCAGCATTTAATGATCCTACAAGTCCTTAAGTTAAAAAACATTCCTTAATGTGTACTACCTCCAGCCACTCTTGCACACGCCAGTGCATTTCCTTCTTGTCCATTAGCTCCTAATGTGTTATCTCCAATTAAGCCTTCGAGAAACAAGTAGATAATAAATGATTTTAGCAGAGATCTCATCTGCCCCACTGCAACAGTAATTCACAATCTGAACAAACCACTAAAAAGAGTACATAGCCCTGTCTTTTGTTCTTTCACACCTTCTTGTGTAAATGGTCCAAACTCTCTAAAGTCCTATCTGCTATAACAATACAGCTATGTAATGCAGGTGTATTAGTGGAAAAAAAAGGGCTTATTAGCCATTCAGCGGTGCAGTTATATATTTTAAAGCCTTTTTTTGTGGTGTATTAGTGGAAAAAAAGGGCTTATTTGCAGTTGTGCGGTGAAGTGACAAAATTACATCATTTTTTGGCGTTTATTAGTGGAACAAAGGCCTTATTTGCCATTTATCAGTGCAGTTATATGTTCTAAAGTCTTTTTTGTGGTGTATTAGTGGGGAAAAAAGTCTTATTAGCCGTTGTGCGAGGAAGTGACCAAATTATAGCCTTTTTAGGGTGTATTAATGGAAAAAAAAAGTCTTAGCCTTTCAGCGATGCAGTTATATGTTCTAAAGCCTTTTTTGGGGTGTATTAGTGAGAAAAAAGTCTTATTAGCCGTTTAGTGGTGCAGTTATGTTTTAAAGCCTTTTTTTATGGTGTATTAGTGGGAAAAAATTGCTTATTTGTCGTTGTGCAGTGAAGTGACAAAAGTGACAAAATTACAGCCTTTTTTGGGGGTGTATTAATTTAATTTTAATTCATTTCTTTGACCTAACAGTATGTCAGAAGTGACAGACCCAGCACAAGGGAGGGGGCAGAGTCCTAAATGTTTCTGGCACAGGCACAGGTCGCAGCAGAGTAACGGGGCGTGGCAGCAGGGGTCAACTCGAGAGGATTGAGCTCCCAGTGTCATCTAGCAGTCGTGTCTTGATCAGCAACCTAGCGGTGCTTAAATGGTTGTCATCCACTTCGTCCCAAGTGACATCAGACACCTCCACCCAAGAGTCGTGGGTTTGTCAGACAAAGCCCTTAGTTGGCATGGCCCTGAAGTGGGCCCTGTACCCTCACCTGTCCTCAACCTGCCTCTGTCTTTTTCTGTTCCCTCAGCCAGACAAGTATTATATGCTGTGGGATCAGCTCCACTATACAGTGAGGACGAGCTACCAGAGGACAGTCAGCAGCTACTGCACAGACAAGATCTGTTGGAGACATCTGCCGCTTCCTCCAGTAGGCTGGCAAGTGGTGAAAGTAGCGTGGGATCTGGTGTTGCGAGTGGTCAGGCTCCTGGCTCAGAGACCGTTGAGGAGGACATCAGTGATGTGCAGACAGTACTCGATGATGATGTAGCCGATCACAATTTGGAGCCGGGTGACAAAAGGGCTTCATCATCATCAAGAGAAGAGGGTGGCAGCTTGCACGTGAGGCAGTGGCAGAGCCAGCAATTCGGTAGCGTGGCCGGGAGTCAGCAGGGTGGCAGCAGTGGGAGGTTAGGAGCCAAACGTGCCCGGGGTAGACCACCCGCTTCGAAGGAGCCTACCTGCCCAGAAAGTATTGGTGCAGGGGTTCACGGAGGCAGTGGCCGTAGCAGACAGTCAGTGCAGAGTATTGGGGGTAAAATCACCTACTTGGCAATGTGGCAGTTTTTTAACATGGCCATTTGCCGAATCTGTGGGCAGAAGGTGGCCAGGGTGCCAATGTTGACAACACGGCCCTGCGTCAACATATGCAGCGTCACCATAAAGTGGCCTGGGAGAACCGTGGCTCCAATGTGGTGGTGCAGCCTGCCGCAGCAACCGCTGCATCACCCAGTGGCACGTACCCGATTTTAGGCAGTTAAGGCTCCACCACCTCAGCCGAAGGGAACTATCTGTCCTTCCCAACATCTACCGGTCGTTATTCTCCTGCTCCTTATCCTCCTACTCCTCGTCAGTCATTTCGTCAGCAGTCGATTACAGAATAGATTGCCAAAAGACAGCAATACGTTGCTGGCACGGCAGTCCCTCCCTTTTCAAGTGGCACCTTTAAGAGAAATGATGGCTTGTGCCGAGCTGGGGTGGAGAGTCCCAAGCCATAATTTATTTGTGAAAAAGGCTGTACCAGCCCTGCACAAATATGTAGAAGAGAAGGTGGGCAAGTCCTTGAGCCTGTCGGTGTTTACCAAAGTGCACGGCAGCGCCAATGTGTGGAACTATGGTCAGGCACAATACATGTCCCTTACAGCCCACTGGGTGAATGTGGTTCCTGCCTAGCCACACCAGCAACTTGGCCAGATGACACCACTTCTGCCTCCAGGTTCTCACACCATTGGTCATGCGACAATGTCCGCCTCTGCCTCCTCATCCACCACCGTGTCCTCAGCCTCCACTGCAGGGACAATTCACAAGACTCCTCCAGCATACCACATGTGCAGGGCACGGCAGTGTCATGCTGTTCTACACCTCGTTTGCCTGTGCGAACAGAGTCACACAGGGGAATCTTTCATCAAGAAATTGAAGCCTGGCTTTCTCCGTGACAACTAATCATGGTGACCGACAATGGGAAGAAGATGGTGTCGGCGCTCCGTCAAGGAGGGATGAGCCATGTGCCATGCATGGCACACATGTTCAATCTGGTTGTCAAGCGGTTCCTGAAACCTTTCACCCATCTGCAAGACATCCTAAAAATGGCCAGGAAACTTTACATGCACTTCAGCCACTCGTACACCACCAAGAACACCCTCCTTGAGCTGCAGCAGCAGAACGGCGTCCCCCAACATAGGCTGATATGCGACGTTTCCACCCATTGGAATTCCACCCTCCATATGTTGGACCGACTACACGAACAGAGAAAGGCCATAAACGATTTCTTGATCCAAGCAGACAGGAGTGCTCTCCTGTGTAACTTCGATGTCAGCCAATGGCAGCTCATGTGTGACACCTGCCGTTTGCTCAGGCCCTTTGAGGATGCCATGTTATTTGTCAGTTGCTAGGACTACAAGATGAACGTCATTCCACTGCTTCATATTCTGGAACAGATGCTGGTAAATCTGGCTGTTCAGGGGACTGGAGACGTGGTTCCTAGAAGTCACGGCTACATGAGCCCTGTGGGGGCTGAACTGGAGGAGGAGGACATTGGAGCACAAACAATGTGTAGCAAAATGGGTGTTTTTTTGACACAGGTGA
Organism: Bufo gargarizans; assembly: GCF_014858855.1. Lineage (NCBI taxonomy): Eukaryota > Metazoa > Chordata > Amphibia > Anura > Bufonidae > Bufo > Bufo gargarizans. The sequence continues at coordinate 459,875,486 of NC_058083.1, read as the reverse complement.
CAGGAGAGGAGGAGCAGGGGCAGTCGGAGGAGCTACAGGAAGAGGAGGCAGATGACCCAGGCACACCATGGCAGTATGCCATGGAGATGGAGGCAGGGAGTCCCTCTGAGTCACTTGCGCAAATGGCCCACTGCATGGCCCACTCTGTCACCATTCGTCAGAGGGATGACTTCTGGCCCTCCACCTTGTTAGACGCTCGCAACTGGTCCAAAATGGGGGCCTTTTTTACACCCGCTGAGAGGGAGGACAAACTGAACTACTATAGAGACATCCTATGTAGTCAGTTGGCCGCTGCCTATCTGTGCCATTGTCCATCCTCTCGCAGGTCTGACCAGGGGGGACCTCTGCGATCTCGATCCACTGCCATGGCTGCTGGGTGGGGGGGGGGGGGGTAGGAGAAGTACCGGCTCCATCAGCAGCAGCTTGAGTCTAGAGTCGCTGATGAGCAGCTTTCTTCACCCACCTAGTGAGGAAAATACTCACCAGCAGCAGCAGCAGCAGCAGCTAAACCTGGAGCAGAACCTGAACCAGCAGGTGGTGGCATACTTGGACAGCACCCTGCCACCCAACATTGAAGATCCGCTGGACTACTGGGCAGCCAAACTGGATTTGTGGCCGCAAGTGGCTGAGTTTGCCCTGGAAAAGCTGTCCTGCCCGGCCAGTAGTGTGGCATCAGAGTGGCTGTTTAGTGCAGTGGGGGCCATAGTTACCCCAAGGAGAACTCGCCTGTCCACCCAAAGTGTGGAGAGACTTACCTTTGTCAAGATGAATCAGGTGTGAATCAGCCAGGATTTACACCCACCAATGCCTGATGCATCAGATTAGATCATCCATGCTGCCTCACCCAAACCTTACAACACCTACAATAAGCATTACGCAGAGCTACATAAATATATAATCTTTATTAACCACTTCAGCCCCGCTAGGTGAAACCCCCTTCATGACCAGAGCACTTTTTACACTTCGGCACTACACTCCTTTCACCGTTTATCGCTCGGTCATGCAACTTACCACCCAAATGAATTTTACCTCCTTTTCTTCTCACTAATGGAGCTTTCATTTGGTGGTATTTTATTGCTGCTGACATTTATACTTTTTTTGTTATTAATCAAAATGTAACAATTTTTTTGCCAAAAAATGACATTTTTCACTTGCAGCTGTAAAATTTTGCAAAAACAAACGACATCCATATATAAATTTTTCGCCAAATTTATTGTTCTACATGTCTTTGATAAAGAAAAATGTTTGGGCAAAAAAAAATGGTTTGGGTAAAAGTTATAGCATTTACAAACTATGGTACAAAAATGTGAATTTCCGCTTTTTGAAACAGCTCTGACTTTCTGAGCACCTGTCATGTTTCCTGAGGTTCTACAATGCCAAAACAGTAGAAAACCCCCACAAATTACCCCATTTCGGAAAGTAGACACCCTAAGGTATTCGCTGATGGGCATAGTGAGTTCATAGAACTTTTTATTTTTTGTCACAAGTTAGCGGAAAATGATGATGATTTTTTCTTTTTATTTTTTTCTTACAAAGTCTCATATTCCACTAACTTGCGACAAAAAATAAAAAATTCTAGGAACTCACCATGCCCCTCACAGAATACCTTGGGGTGTCTTCTTTCCAAAATGGGGTCACTTGTGGGGTAGTTATACTGCCCTGGCAATTTAGGGGCCCAAATGTGTGAGAAGAACTTTGCAATCAAAATGTGTAAAAAATGACCGGTGAAATCCAAAAGGTGCACTTTGGAATATGTGCCCCTTTGCCCACCTTGGCAGCAAAAAAGTGTCACACATCTGGTATCGCCGTACTCAGGAGAAGTTGGGGAATGTGTTTTGGGGTGTCATTTTACATATACCCATGCTGGGTGAGAAAAATATCTTGGTCAAATGCCAACTTTGTATAAAAAAATGGGAAAAGTTGTCTTTTGCCAAGATATTTCTCTCATCCAGCATGGGTATATGTAAAATGACACCCCAAAACACATTCCCCAACTTCTCCTGAGTACGGCGATACCAGATGTGTCACACTTTTTTGCTGCCAAGGTGGGCAAAGGGGCACATATTCCAAAGTGCACCTTTCAGATTTTGCAGGCCATTTTTTACACATTTTGATTGCAAGGTACTTCTCACACATTTGGGCCCCTAAATTGCCAGGGCAGTATAACTACGCCACAAGTGACCCCATTTTGGAAAGAAGACACCCCAAGGTATTCCGTGAGGGGCATGGCGAGTTCCTAGAATTTTTATTTTTTGTCACAAGTTAGCGGAAAATGATGATTTTTTTTTTTTCTCTTTTTTCCTTACAAAGTCTCATATTCCACTAACTTGCGACAAAAAATAAAAAATTCTAGGAACTCGCCATGCCCCTCACGGAATACCTTGGGGTGTCTTCTTTCCAAAATGGGGTCACATGTGGCGTAGTTATACTGCCCTGGCAATTTAGGGGCCCAAATGTGTGAGAAGTACCTTGCAATCAAAATGTGTAAAAAATGGCCTGCAAAATCTGAAAGGTGCACTTTGGAATATGTGCCCCTTTGCCCACCTTGGCAGCAAAAAAGTGTGACACATCTGGTATCGCCGTACTCAGGAGAAGTTGGGGAATGTGTTTTGGGGTGTCATTTTACATATACCCATGCTGGATGAGAGAAATATCTTGGCAAAAGACAACTTTTCCCATTTTTTTATACAAAGTTGGCATTTGACCAAGATATTTTTCTCACCCAGCATGGGTATATGTAAAATGACACCCCAAAACACATTCCCCAACTTCTCCTGAGTACGGCGATACCAGATGTGTCACACTTTTTTGCTGCCAAGGTGGGCAAAGGGGCCCAAATTCCTTTTAGGAGGGCATTTTTAGACATTTGGATCCCAGACTTCTTCTCACACTTTCGGGCCCCTAAAAAGCCAGGGCAGTATAAATACCCTACATGTGACCCCACTTTGGAAAGAAGACACCCCAAGGTATTCAATGAGGGGCCTGGCGAGTTCCTAGAAATTTTTTATTTTTTGCATAAGTTTTTTGCATGGTTTTTTTCTCACAAAGTCTCACTTTCCGCTAACTTAGGACAAAAATTTCAATCTTTCATGGACTCAATATGCCCCTCAGCGAATACCTTGGGGTGTCTTCTTTCCGAAATGGGGTCACATGTGGGGTATTTATACTGCCCTGGCTTTTTAGGGGCCCTAAAGCGTGAGAAGAAGTCTGGAATATAAATGTCTAAAAATGTTTACGCATTTGGATTCCGTGAGGGGTATGGTGCGTCCATGGGAGATTTTATTTTTTGACACAAGTTAGTAGAATATGAGACTTAGGCCCCATGCACACGACCGTTGTGTGCATCCGTGGCCGTTGTGCCATTTTCCGTTTTTTTTCGCGGACCCATTGACTTTCAATGGGTCCGTGGAAAAATCGGAAAATGCACCATTTTGCAGCCGAGGCCGTGATCCGTGTATCCTGTCCGTCAAAAAAATATGACCTGTCCTATTTGTTTGACGGACAACGGTTCACGGACCCATTCAAGTCAATGGGTCCGTGAAAGAACACGGATGCACACAAGATTGGCATCCGTGTCCGTAGGTTGCTTTCATACAGACGGATCCGAAGATCCGTCTGCATAAAAGCTTTTTCTGATCTAAGTTTTCACTTCGTGAAAACTCATTTCCGACAGTATTTTCTAACACAGAAGCGTTCCCATGGTGATGGGGACGCTTCTAGTTAGAATACACTGCAAACTTTGTACAAGACTGCCCCCTGCTGCCTGGCAGCACCCGATCTCTTACAGGGGGATATGATAGCACAATTAACCCGTTCAGGTGCGGCACCTAAAGGGGTTAATTGTACTATCATATTCCCCTGTAAGAGATCAGGGCTGCCCCTCCCCAGTTTGAATATCGTTGGTGGCACAGTGTGCGCCCACCATCGCCCCCCCCCTCCCTCCCTCTATTGTAATAAATCGTTGGTGGCACAGTGTGCCCCCACCATCGCCCCCCCTCCCTCTCTCTATTGTATTAAATCGTTGGTGGCACAGTGTGCCCCCACCATCGCCCCCCCTCCCTCCCTCTATTGTATTAAATCGTTGGTGGCACAGTGTGCCAACCACCATCGCCCCCCCTCCCTCTATAGCAGTAACATTGGTGGCAGTGTGCGGTCTCCCATTCCCCCCCCCCCCCCATCATTGGTGGCAGCGGAGTTCCGATCGGAGTCCCAGTTTAATCGCTGGGGCTCCGATCGGTAACCATGGCAACCAGGAAGCTACTGCAGCCCTGGTTGCCATGGTTACTTAGCAATAGTACAACAGTAGAAGATTCATACTTACCTGCTTGCTGCTGCGATGTCTGTGAACGGCCGGGAGCTCCTCCTACTGGTAAGTGACAGTTCTTTAGCAATGCGCCGCACAGACCTTTCACTTACCAGTAGAAGGAGCTCCCGGCCGGACACAGACATCGCAGCAGCAAGCAGGTAAGTATGAATCTTGTACTGTTGGGGGGGGGGGGGAATGGGAGACCGCACACTGCCACCAATGTTACTGCTATAGAGGGAGGGGGGGGCGATGGTGGTTGGCACACTGTGCCACCAACGATTTAATACAATAGAGGGAGGGAGGGGGGCCGATGGTGGTTGGCACACTGTACCACCAACGATTTAATACAATAGAGGGAGGGGGGGGCGATGGTGGGGGCACACTGTGCCACCAACGATATTGAAACTGGGGAGGGGGGGGCTGCCCCCTGCTGCCTGGCAGCCCTGATCTCTTACAGGGGAATATGATAGTACAATTAACCCCTTTAGGTGCCGCACCTGAAGGGGTTAATTGTGCTATCATATCCCCCTGTAAGAGATAGGGTGCTGCCAGGCAGCAGGGGGCAGTCTTGTACAAAGTTTGTAGTGTATTCTAACCTGAAGCGTCCCCATCACCATGGGAACGCCTCTGTGTTAGAATATACTGTCGGATCTGAGGTTCACGAAGTAGCTCATATCCGACAGTATATTCTAACATAGAGGCGTTCCCATGGTGATGGGGACGCTTCAAGTTAAAATATACCATCGGATTGGAGAAAACTCCAATCCGATGGTATAAAAGAACTCCAGACTTTACATTGAAAGTCAATGGGGACGGATCCGTTTGAAATGGCACCATATTGTGTCAACATCAAACGGATCCGTCCCCATTGACTTGCATTGTAATTCAGGACGGATCCGTTTGGCTCCGCACGGCCAGGCGGACACCAAAACGACTTTTTTTTCATGTCCGTGGATCCTCCAAAAATCAAGGAAGACCCACGGACGAAAAAACGGTCACGGATCACGGACCCACGGACCCCGTTTTTGCGGACCGTGAAAAAAAACTGTCGTGTGCATGAGGCCTTAGTAAGAAAAAACAAAAACAAAAAATTTCCGCTAACTTGTGCCAAAAAAAATGTCTGAATGGAGCCTTACAGGGGGGGGGGGTGATCAATGACAGGGGGGGTGATCAATGACAGGGGGGTGATTAATGACAGGGGGGTGATCAATGACAGGGGGGTAATCACCCATATAGACTCCCGGATCACCCCCCTGTCATTGATCACCCCCCTGGTAAGGCTCCATTCAGACGTCCGTATAATTTTTACGGATCCATGGATCGGATCCGCAAAACACATGCGGACGTCTGAATGGAGCCTTACAGGGGGGTTATCAATGACAGGGGGTGATCAGGGTGATCACCCCCCTGTCACTGATCACCCCCCCTGTAAGGCTCCATTCAGACATCCGCATGATTTTTTACGGATCCATGGATACATGGATCGGATCCACAAAACACATGCGGACGTCTGAATGGAGCCTTACAGGGGGGTTATCAATGACAGGGGGTGATCAGGGTGATCACCCCCCTGTCACTGATCACCCCCCCCCCGTAAGGCTCCATTCAGACATCCGCATGATTTTTTACGGATCCACTGGATACATGGATCGGATCCACAAAACACATGCGGACGTCTGAATGGAGCCTTACAGGGGGGTTATCAATGACAGGGGGTGATTAGGGTGATCAGGGTGATCACCCCCCTGTCACTGATCACCCCCCCTGTAAGGCTCTATTCAGACATCCGCATGATTTTTTACGGATCCATGGATACATGGATCGGATCCACAAAACACATGCGGACGTCTGAATGGAGCCTTACAGGGGGGTTATCAATGACAGGGGGTGATCAGGGTGATCACCCCCCTGTCACTGATCACCCCCCCTGTAAGGCTCCATTCAGACATCCGCATGATTTTTTACGGATCCATGGATCGGATCCACAAAACACATGCGGACGTCTGAATGGAGCCTTACAGGGGGGTTATCAATGACAGGGGGTGATCAGGGTGATCACCCCCCTGTCACTGATCACCCCCCCTGTAAGGCTCCATTCAGACATCCGCATGATTTTTTACGGATCCATGGATACATGGATCGGATCCACAAAACACATGCGGACGTCTGAATGGAGCCTTACAGGGGGGTTATCAGTGACAGGGGGTGATTAGGGTGATCAGGGTGATCACCCCCCTGTCACTGATCACCCCCCTGTAAGGCTCTATTCAGACATCCGCATGATTTTTTACGGATCCATGGATACATGGATCGGATCCACAAAACACATGCGGACGTCTGAATGGAGCCTTACAGGGGGGTTATCAATGACAGGGGGTGATCAGGGTGATCACCCCCCTGTCACTGATCACCCCCCCTGTAAGGCTCCATTCAGACATCCGCATGATTTTTTACGGATCCATGGATCGGATCCACAAAACACATGCGGACGTCTGAATGGAGCCTTACAGGGGGGTTATCAATGACAGGGGGTGATCAGGGTGATCACCCCCCTGTCACTGATCACCCCCCTGTCACTGATCACCCCCCCTGTAAGGCTCCATTCAGACATCCGCATGATTTTTTACGGATCCATGGATACATGGATCGGATCCACAAAACACATGTGGACGTCTGAATGGAGCCTTACAGGGGGGTTATCAATGACAGGGGGTGATCAGGGTGATCACCCCCCTGTCACTGATCACCCCCCCTGTAAGGCTCCATTCAGACATCCGCATGATTTTTTACGGATCCATGGATCGGATCCACAAAACACATGCGGACGTCTGAATGGAGCCTTACAGGGGGGTGATCAATGACAGGGGGGTGATCAATGACAGGGGGTGATCAGGGAGTGTATATGGGTGATCACCCGCCTGTCATTGATCACCCCCCTGTAAGGCTCCATTTAGATGTCCGTATGCGTTTTGCGGATCCGATCCATGTATCCGTGGATCCGTAAAAATCATACGGACGTCTGAACGGAGCCTGACAGGGGGGTGATCAATGATAGGGCGGTGATCAATGACAGGGGGGTGATCAGGGAGTTTATATGGGGTGATCATGGGTTTATAAGGGGTTAATAAGTGACAGGGGGGGTGTAGTGTAGTGGTGTTTGGTGCGACTGTACTGACCTACCTGAGTCCTCTGGTGGTCGATCCTAACAAAAGGGACCACCAGAGGACCAGGTAGGAGGTATATTAGACGCTGTTATGAAAACAGCGTCTAATATACCTGTTAGGGGTTAAAAAATTCGGATCTCCAGCCTGCCAGCGAGCGATCGCCGCTGGCAGGCTGGAGATCCACTCGCTTACCTCCCGTTCCTGTGAGCGCGCGCGCCTGTGTGCGCGCGTTCACAGGAAATCTCGCGTCTCGCGAGATGACGCATATATGCGTGACTGTGCGCAGGGCTGCCACCTCCGGACCGCACATCTGCGTTAGGCGGTCCGGAGGTGGTTAATTTGAATAGTTTAAAAGTAATAGATAATACATAACGGTGACAGACATAAAACACACTGTCGATGATTAAATATCATAAACTTCTGAACTACTTCTAGTAGCGGGGTGCCGAAGGCGCACTCGGTCTCCCATCAGCCACATACCTGCTGCTTAGCTTCGGGAGCGAGGATCTGTGTTTGACCTCCTTCCCAGGGCGGCTTTGCTAGCTGGGAGGCTCCCTGCTCCTAGGTCTGCCTTGAGCGCCGAGCTGATCACTCGGTGCTCGACTGCCCGGTCTGTCGGTCATGTGACGCTGGCCACATCACATGACCCTCACTCCCCACTATAAATACAGGAAGCCTGCTGGCCACAGGTTGCCTGTTAATTTAGGTTCCTGGCAGTTGTTGGATACCTGTGTACTTACCTGATCCTGTTCCCTGACGACCCTTTGCCTGCTCCTCCTGTACTGCGCATCCTTCCTGGTATATTGACCTCAGCTTCCCCCTGACTATTCTTTGCGGACTCCTTTGGTACTTCTCGACTCTCCTGGTATTTATGACCCCGGCTTCTCCTGACCTTTCTTTGCTTACCCCTTTGTACTGTGTTGTCCTCTTGGTTTTGACCCGGTCCGTTCACTATCCGTTTTGTCTGTCCTTCCCACACGTATCCTAAGTTAGGGACTGCCGTCCAGTTTTCCCCTGTCATCAGGACTCGTGAGGCAAGTAGGCAGGGCCAGGGGTGAGGGTGGAGCGCAGTGGTCACTATCCTCCCCCCTGTGTGTGTGTGTGTATGTGTGTACGTGACCGTTACACTTCTCCTATTAGCTATAAACTGAGTATAATGTGTCACATATAGCATTATAAAGTGCATAGTGCAAAACATACCGCCATATTAATACACAAAAAGATCTGAAAAAAATAACACAGTAATACAGCAGTCCAATGAATCCAATATAAATAAGTAAAATAATACCGACCAGTGTGATCATATACCGACGCACGTTTGGCATCTCACTTCTGCAGGGTCCCCAAACGTTGACAAAAGATACCGGTTTCTTCTGGGTACCTGCCTCAGCTACTATTCTGATGCTGCCACCTGCATGATGCCACACATCTGATGCCAAGTGCTCCTTATTACACCCACCATCATCAGCAGGTACTGTTATTGACATCCACCTCCCCACTCTGTCACCGGGTCACTTTGTGGTCTCCTGATGCTGCTGTCGCCACCTCACCACTCAGGTCTCCTCGTGCTGCTGTTGCCACCTCCATACTATGTCATTGTGCTGTGGTCTCCTCATGCTGCTGCAGTTGTCTCCTTCACACTATGTCACTGGGCCATTCTGTGGTTGTCTCGACCCTTGGTCATAGCCGTGACTCTTGTGGCCGCATGCAGTTGCCTACGGTCTTAGTGTTGTTGTCAATCACAGGTGAGGGGGGCTATAGTATGTTGCCTCACCTGTGGGTATGTGGCAGCAGTGCAGCCTGAGCAGTGTTAGGCAGCTTGCTGCAGTAGGCATGCGGTTGCACCTGGCAACCTCTTTATAGGTGTGCCTTTTATCGGTGTGCACGGAGTGTTTTATGTGTTGTGTGCACTTCCCCTTTAAGTTGATGTCTTCCCTTCCCTGGTGTTGGAAGGGTTAACTTCCTTCCTAGTATGTGTGTGCACTGGGTGTGTCTCACTGTGGGTGTGGCTACTTGGCCCTATAAAGCCTCAGTGAATAGCAGTAGTCAGTGGGGGTTCTTCAGCCATGCTTGCTGGAGACAGCCTCCTGGTTACTTACCATCTGCCAGTGAGGGCCACCCTGGTGGTCATAAACTTTATGTTTGGTGTTAGTTTATGGTTTATGTGTTATTGCAGCATATGGTTACTGGGTTCCCGTGCGATGTCTGTTGTGTGCTGTGTCCTTAGTGTTGGTTGTGGATAGCAGTACTTGCACGTGGGTTCCAGGTTGTGTGTCTGTGGCAGGTAAGTGTGGTACTAGTCTCACTTACCTGTCATTGCCATATGTCTGTTTATGTTTCCCCTTTCTATGTAGCTTGGCCAGTGAGACTCCTGTTCCTCCGTGTCTAGGAGGAACGGGTCGTCTTACCCTGCTCCTAGTCCAGGGCCACCCTGAGGGCGAGCAGGAATATCAGGTTCCGGAGTATGAGCCCTTCTACCTTCAGGGTTGGCTCATACGGAAAGGAGACAGGGTCAGAATTAGGGATGTGTAGGAGGTGACCAGCTCCCTAATTCTCTGTCCTAGCCTTGCAGCGACTACATCTGCTGATACCGCACGGCTGAGGGTTTTCCCCATCCTCAGCCGTGACAGTGGTCTCTTCATGCTGCTGCTACCTCAACACTATGTCACTGGGCCACTCTGTGGTCTCCTCATGCTGCTGCTACCTCACCACTATGTCACTGGGCCACTCTGTGTTCTCCTCATACTGTTCCCACCCTCCCCACTCTGTGACTGATCAACTAGTGTCCCTGATTGGCCTTGTTGACATAATCCTTTATTTGACCCTTCTTCTGATCTGTCAGAAGGAAGTAAAAATGAGACACAAAATGGATACTATCTATGTAGAAGCTGTAAGGCCTGTATGGTCCCATCAGAATTGACTTATGATTTGGTAGCCAAAAGCAGAAGTGGGTACAAAACACAGAAGACATGCAAATATTCCATTCATGTGTCATGTCTGTTTTGGATCCACTCCTGTTTTTTTGGCTTTAGCAATACTGATGGATTACTGACCAAATGCTGACCGAGTGAAGGCGGATGCTCAACAGACAGGATCAGTTTTTTGGGGGTTATTGTTCTGACGGATCAGAGGAATGGCAAAATAATCAGTGACGTCAACACAAACTGTGGATATACTTAAATGCACACCTGAAACACATGGCTTCTTTGTGTAGCATCATGGGAAAGTCTAAAGAAATCAGCCAAGATATCAGGAAGAGAATTGTGGACTTGCACAAGTCTGGCTCAACCTTGGGTGCAATTTCAAGATACCTGAAGGTACCTCGTTCATCTGTACAAACAATTATACACAAGTACAAACAAGATGGGAATGTCCAGCCATCATACCGCTCAGGAAGGAGACGGGTTCTGTGTCCCAGAGATAAACGTGCTTTGGTCTGACATGTGCATATCAACCCAAGAACAAAAGCAAAAGATCTTGTGAAGATGATGACAGAAGCTGGTAAGATTGTGTCAATATCCACAGTGAAACGAGTACTGTATCAACATGGGCTGAAAGGCCACTCTGCCAGAAAGAAGCCATTACTGCAAAAGAAACATTAAAAAGCCTGAATAATGTCTCTACATTTCTCTACATTTTTAGAGACATATCCTGTGGTCTAACAAAACTAAAATTGCCAGGAAGTTAAAGCTTGGGCAGAAATGGGTCTTCCAAATGGAAAATAACCCGATGCCTACTGCCAAACTAGTTACAAAGTGGCTTAAGGATAAAAAAGTCAATGTTTTTGAGTGACCATCACAAAGCCCTGATCCCAATCTTATTGAAAAGGTATGGGCAAAGCTGAAAAGGCAGGTGCGAGCAAGGTGACCAACAAACATGGCTCAGTTACACCAGTTTTGTCCGGAGGAATAGGCCCAAATTCCGACCAACTATTGTGAGAAGCTTGTGGAAGGATATCCAAAACGTTTGACTCAAGTCATACAGTTTAAGTATAATGGTACCAAATAGTGTTGGGCAAGTGTAACCACTACACTACAGTGGTATACTATATATAAAATCATACTTCTGATATATATGAATGCATAATATGTAGGAAACTACCTACTGATGTTTTAGCCATAATATATTATATATTTTAAATATATAATAATATATGTAAATATATTATGGCTAAAAATGTACATATATGTGTCACGACTGTGACTGATCCAGACAGGTCTGGGAGGAGAAGGTCGCAGCGACTTGCTACTCGCGATAGCTTGTGAGTTTGCTCCGTGGTTCAGGGTATGTCATCCGGGTTTTGCCTTGTGAACCTTTTTGTCCTGACTGGGAGTTTGTAGGCATCCTTCTCAGGTGAGTCCTGTCTGCCACTCCCAGCTACTATATTAGTTTCAGTTTCACTTGCAGTCATTGCCAGATATAGTCCTTACTTCCAGTGCTATTCTGACCTTTGAAGGAGATCGTTTGACGGTATTGCTGTGGAGCTCTGGTCTGGTGTGGACTGTCGTTATTGGGATCACCTTCTCTGCTCGTGACTGGATAAGTCTATCTATGTTATAGATTGTTTGTTTGTTTGTGTCTTCCCCTGTTGTTCTCCTAGACGTGAGTGATGGTGACTAGTGCTCCCATCTGCCTTTCCCCAGTCTAGTCTTGTTAGGGTGACTGAGGGTTTAGGCATCCTGCTCGCCGCATGGGTTCACACCCCGTCTAGGGTATCAGGGCAGACAGGTGCCAGCTTAGGGTTAGTCAGGGGTGACCGTTCTATTTCCCATCCGTAGATAAGGGTCCCCCTTCCCCTCCGTCTGGTGCGACACGACTGCTGCTGGGATAGCGGTCGTGACAATATGATTAAATTTAGCCTTTATTTCTGGAAATTTTCTGATGGGATTTGAACTTACAACCTTCTACATTACAGCCAAGAATCTTAACCACTAGACTATAGAGCTACATGGCCAATTACTAAAAAAAAAGAAAATATGAGACTTCTGCTGTATAGGAATATTTACCAGTAGTAAGTATTCCTATATAGCAGAAGTCTCATTTTTATTTTATTTTAGTTTTAAACTAACTGGCTATGCAGCTCTATAGTGTAGCGAATAAGATTCTTGGCTGTAATATAGAAGGTTGTGAGTTTGAATCCCACCAGAAACTTTTCAGAAATAGTCTAAATTAGATATAAAGACACTGGGTGTCCCCAAGCACTGAATCCATATATGGACACAGTTATATATGGAGTCAGAGCAGGGACTCCTAAGCCGAACTAGAGTCCCAACACCCTCCACTCTTCAGAGCAGGGGGTGCCTGGTTTAATGCTCGTGCATATTTACAAATGGTCACGTGGACCAATAATTGTCTCTAGGTTTACACGTGTGAATATTGCTTAATATAAAACACTATACTAAACTCACACTTTAAAATTGTCAGTTATGTCTGCGATTTAATTACTTAAACTATATCCTCGTAATAGCGCTACTGTCACGACCATGGTTATGGTCGTGACTCCTTCAACCGCATGCAGTTGCCTGCGGTCTTGTTGTCAATCACAGGTGAGGGCTGAAGTATGTTGCCTCACCTGTGGTTGTCGCTGGCAACATTATCTATTGGCAGTATAGCAGCCTAAGCTGTGGCTAGGCAGCTTGCTGTCAAGTGCATGCGGTTGCACCTGCAACGTGTGTTTATATGTGTGCACTTTCCGTTCTGGTGTGCACGGGGTTTATTGTGTGTATTCTCCTTTAAGTTGCTGTCTTCCCTTCCCTGGTGTTGGAAGAGTTAAATCCCTTCTGTGTGTGTGAACACTGGGTGTGTCTGTGTGGGTGTGGCTACATGTGCCTATAAAGCCTCAGTGAAGATCACTAGTCTGAGGGGTACTTCAGCCATGGCTAGCTGGAGTCAGCTTCCTGTGTTACCATCTGCCAGTGGGGGCCACCCTTGTGGTCATTATCTTCATGTATAGATGTTTTTTTGGTCTTTATTTTTTGCAGCATATGGTTTCCTGGGTTCCCGTGTGATGTGTGTTGTGTGCTGTGTCTTTTGTGTTGTTGTGGACAGCAGCAATTATACATGGGTTCCAGGCTCTGTGTCGGTGGCAGGTAGGTGTGGTATTAGTTGCACTTACCTGCCATTGCCATATGTCTGTTCCTGTTTCCCCTTTCTTTATAGCTTGGCCAGTGAGACTCCTGTTCGTTTGTATCTAGGAGGAACAGGTAGTCTTACCCAGCTCCTAGTCCAGGGCCATCCTGAGGGCGAGCAGGAATATTAGGTTCTGGAGTATGAGCCCTCCTACCTTCAGGGTCGGCTCATACGGCTAGGAGACAGGGTCAGAATTAGGGATTGTTAGGAGGTGACCTGCTCCCTGATTCCTGTCCTGGCCTTGCACTGACCGTCCATCTTCTGGCATCGCACGGCTGAGGGTTTTCCCCATACTCAGCCGTGACAGCTACAGGGTTGACTGGAGGTTCAAGTGTTTACCCGGCCTCGCTATCTCTTCACCTCTGCCCTATAATGAGTGCTGTAGGCTGATACTAATACTTGCAGTGTTGTATTCACAGTGTATAGTCACTAGTGGTCTCAGGGGAACACTCTCTAAAACAGGCCTCCTTGTCTATATGGCACTGTATATTAATCACTGGTTGTTGGCTGCAGACATGAGCTGTCTAAAACACATGCACTATTTCGCTCTGCCCCCCCCAGGGGCAGTTGAGAAAGGCTAGATGGGTCGAAACGTCCTGTGAATATCCTATTGTGAGTTACAATAAAAGAATATAACAGATTGAAAACAATTACGCTGCTGGGATTTTCTTTGCTGGATCTGACCTGTGGATTTCCCTTTCCCGTGCAGCTTGAAAGGATCGTGAGCTGTTACTTTCCTCTCACACCCTCAAAAGACTGACGGGGATTGAAAAAAATGAAGGTGAAAATCAACTTCTGTCAGCTGCAGGGGTGGGAGGGAGGGTGACTATCCCCCTGCAGCTTACATTCAGACAGTACAGTGCTGCTTTCTTAGAGTGAGCTATTCAAAAGGACACACCCCGATCCAGTAAAGGCCACTGTTAAGGGGGCGGGCCCCTGTGGAGGTTGCTGTCAAGGCGTGGTATGCTGTGAAAGTCACTGTTAAAGGGAAAGGCTGCTGTAAAGGTCAAAGTTAAGGGGGTCGGCTGCTGTGGAGGTCCAATTTTAAGGGACGGGGCACTGTGGGGGGAAGTAATAAAAATGCCTTAAAACTTATTCTCTCTCTCATTATTCTGGCATTTGGCAAATAATAATAATTATGGTAATCCTAATTGATCAAAAACAGTAAAGGTTTATTCTGATTTCATGTCAGATATTGAGAAAAACATGCATATGTGTCTTTTTATATAGTGTATGTAAACTTCTGGTTTCAACTGTACTTAGTAATAGAGATGAGTGAATCGATTGTAAATGAAAAAACTTTTCAAGCTAATTGGAGCCCTTTTTGGATTTTGGTAAAATTGGTTCAGACCTGAATCAAAAAGGTTGACTGATTTGTCTGAATCAAACCTAAATTGAATTTTGAGCAATTCTACTTAAAGGGATTTTCCAAGATTTTCATACTGATGACCTATCCTCAGGATAGGTCATCAGTATCTGATCGGTGGGGTCTGATACCTGGGACCCCTACCAATCAGCTGTTTCAGAAGGCACCAGTGCTCCTGTGAGAGCCACGGCCTTATCCGTGCTCACCAAGTACAGCGCCTTGC
Source organism: Bufo gargarizans (assembly GCF_014858855.1). Classification (NCBI taxonomy): domain Eukaryota; kingdom Metazoa; phylum Chordata; class Amphibia; order Anura; family Bufonidae; genus Bufo; species Bufo gargarizans. Next base: position 459,860,298 of record NC_058083.1, on the reverse strand, counting down.
ATTGTATAGCGGCTATGCTTGGTATTGCACCCAGCCCCATTGAAGTGAATAGGGCTGAGTGCAATACCAAGCACAGCCGCAATACAATGTAGGGCGCTGTGCTGGGTAAGCTGCAAGAAGGTCACGGCTCACACAGGAGCGCCGCTGCCTTCTAAAATAGCTGATAAGAGGGAGCCCTGGGTGTCGGACGTCCACCGATCAGTATCAAAATCCTGAAAAACCCATTTAATAAGATATTACAAAGTATCATATTCATGTACTGAGTTCTGTAAAATAAAATTACAACAATAGGCGCATGCATTTTCAAAATTTTTAAATATAATAAGGAAATATTACACAAATAGAGGAACATCGGTGCTAACAGTTTACTGTCATTTTTTACATGACCTTAAGTTTTTCTTACAGTACAATGATAATCTGAATATAGATGTGATAACACTGAGAAGTATTTATTATCGCTTCTTTGACAGCAGCATCGCTGTGAAGCAGGAAATAAGGCTTATCTGGTTCCGTTTGGTCCGTACATGCTATCACATTTTCATACGTTTGTGGTGTTTATTAGTAATCTGTTAGAAAAATTACTTGTAATGTGATAAAAAAACTGTTTAGTGGTTTGGAAAGAATAGGATTTTTCAGAATTACTACTGTATATCCATTAGTCCATTACCAATTCAAAGTCAGGCAGACAGTATGTAAATGGAAAGAATGAAACACCTTGGTAATCCTTCTAGGAGTAGTATTACAATTAAAACCATATTAACCCTTTAAGGACCGGGCTCATTTTCACCTTAAGGATCAGGCCATTTTTTACAAATCTGACCAGTGTCACTTTATGTGTGAATAACTTTAACCACCCCAGGACTGCCTAACGCACGGATGCGTCCTGGAGGCAGTCGATTCATTTCTCCTGGACGCATCCGTGCGTCATCTCGCGAGAGGCGAGATTTCCTGTGAACACGCGCACACAGGCGCGCGCGTTCACAGGATCGGAAGGTAAGAGACTGGATCTACAGCCTGCCAGCGGCGATCGTTCGCTGGCAGGCTGTAGATGCAATTTTTTTTAAACTCCTAACAGGTATATTAGACGCTGTTTTGATAACAGCGTCTAATATACCTGCTACCTGGTCCTCTGGTGGTCCCTTTTACTTGGATCGACCACCAGAGGACACAGGCAGCTCTGTAAAGTAGCACCAAACACCACTACACTACACCCCCCCCCTGTCACTTATTAACCCCTTATGAACCCCTGATCACCCCATATAGACTCCCTGATCACCCCCCTGTCATTGATCACCCCCTGTAAGGCTCCATTCAGAGGTCCGTATGCGTTTTTTTCGGATCCACGCATCCATGGATCGGATCCGCAAAACACATACGGACGTCTGAATGGAGCCTTACAGGGGGGTGATCAGGGAGTCTATATGGGATGATCACCCCCTTGTAAGGCTCCATTCAGACGTCCGTATGTGTTTTACGGATCCACGCATCCATGGATCGGATCACCCCATATACACTCCCTGATCACCCCCCTGTCATTTATCACCCCCCTGTAAGGCTCCATTCAGACGTCCGTATGTGTTTTGCGGATCCGATCCATGGATCCGCAAAACACATACGGATGTCTGAATGGAGCCTGACAGGGGGGGTGATCACCCCATATAAACTCCCTGATCACCCCCGTCATTGATCACCCCCCTGTAAGGCTCCATTCAGACGTCCATATGTGTTTTATGGATCCACACATCGGATCCGCAAAACACATACGAACGTCTGAATGGAGTATTACAGGGGGGTGATCACCCCATATAGACTCCCTGATCACCCCCTTGTCAGGCTCCATTCAGACAAAAAAGTGTCACACATGTGGTATCGCCGTACTCAGGAGAAGTTGGGGAATGTGTTTTGGGGTGTCATTTTACATATAACCATGCTGGGTGAGATAAATATCTTGGTCAAATGCCAACTTTGTATAAAAAAATGGGAAAGGTTGTCTTTTGCCGAGATATTTCTCTCACCCAGCATGGGTATATGTAAAATGACACCCCAAAACATATTCCCCAACTTCTCCTGAGTACGGCGATACCACATGTGTGACACTTTTTTGCAGCCTAGGTGGGCAAAGGGGCCCAGATTCCAAAGAGCACCTTTCGGATTTCACCGGCCATTTTTTACAGATTTAGATTTCAAACTACTTTGCACGCATTTGGGCCCCTAAAATGCCAGGGCAGTATAACTACCCCACAAGTGACCCCATTTTGGAAAGAAGACACCCCAAGGTATTTCGTGATGGGCATAGTGAGTTCATGGAAGTTTTTATTTTTTGTCACAAGTTAGTGGAATATGAGACTTTGTAAGAAAAATAAAAAATAAAAAAATCATAATTTTCCGCTAACTTGTGACAAAAAATAAAAAATTCTAGGAACTCGCCATGCCCCTCACGGATTACCTTGGGGTGTCTTCTTTTCAAAATGGGGTCACTTGTGGGGTAGTTATACTGCCCTGGCATTTTAGGGGCCCAAATGCGTGAGAAGTAGTTTGAAATCAAAATCTGTAAAAAATGCCCTGTGAAATCCGAAAGGTGCTCTTTGGAATGTGGGCCCATTTGCCCACCTAGGCTGCAAAAAAGTGTCACACATGTGGTATCGCCATACTCAAGAGAAGTTGGGGAATGTGTTTTGGGGTGTCTTTTTACATATACCTATGTTGGGTGAGAGAAATATCTCGGTAAAAGACAATTTTTCCCATTTTTTTATACAAAGTATCCATTTGACCAAGATATTTATCTTACCCAGCATGGCTATATGTAAAATAACACCCCAAAACACATTCCCCAACTTCTCCTGAGTACGGCGATACCACATGTGTGACACTTTTTTGCAGCCTAGATGCGCAAAGGGGCCCAAATTCCTTTTAGGAGGGCATTTTTAGACATTTGGATCCCAGACTTCTCACGCTTTTGGGTCCCTAAAATGCCAGGGCAGTATAAATACCCCACATGTGACCCCATTTTGGAAAGAAGACACCCCAAGGTATTCAATGAGGAAAATGGTGAGTTCATAGAATTTTTTTTTTTTTGGCACAAGTTTGCGGAAATTGATTTTTTTTTTTCTCACAAAGTCTCCCTTTCCGCTAACTTGGGACAAAAATTTCAATCTTTCATGGACTCAATATGTCCCTCAGCGAATACCTTGGGGTGTCTTCTTTCCGAAATGGGGTCACATGTGGGGTATTTATACTGCCCTGGCATTTTAGGGGCACTAAAGCGTGAGAAGAAGTCTGGAATATAAATGTCTAAAATATTTTACACATTTGGATTCCGTGAGGGGTATGGTGAGTTCATGTGAGATTTTATTTTTTGACACAAGTTAGTGGAATATGAGACTTTGTAAGAAAAAAAAAATAACTTGTGCCCAAAAAAATTCTGAATGGAGCCTTACAGGGGGGTGATCAATGACAGGGGGGTGATCAGGGAGTCTATATGGGGTGATCACCCCCCTGTAAGGCTCCATTTAGACGTCCGTATGTGTTTTGCGGATCCATGGTGTCGTGTTTTGCGGATCCACGGATCCGAAAATCCGTAAAACACATACGGACTTCTGAATGGAGCCTTACAGGGGGGTGATCAATGACAGGGGGGTGATCACCCCCCTGTCATTGATCACCCCTCTGTAAGGCTCCATTCAGACGTCCGTATGTGTTTTGCGGATCCGATCCATAGATGTGTGGATCCGTAAAACACATACGGGCGTCTGAATGGAGCCTTACAGGTAGGTGATCATCCCATATAGACTCCCTGATCACCCCCCTGTAAGGCTCCATTCAGACGTCCGTATGTGTTTTGCGGATCCGATCCATGGATGCGTGGATCCGTAAAACACATACGGGCGTCTGAATGGAGCCTTACAGGGGGGTGATCAATGACAGGGGGGTGATCAGGGAGTCTATATGGGGTGATCAGGGGTTCATAAGGGGTTAATAAGTGACAGGGGGGGGGGTGTAGTGTAGTGGTGTTGGTGCTACTTTACAGAGCTACCTGTGTCCTCTGGTGGTCGATCCAAGCAAAAGGGACCACCAGAGGACCAGGTAGCAGGTATATTAGATGCTGTTATCAAAACAGCGTCTAATATACCTGTTAGGGGTTAAAAAAAATATCGCATCTACAGCCTACCAGCGAACGATCGCCGCTGGTAGGCTGTAGATACACTCTCTTACATTCCGATCCTGTGAACGCGCGCGTTCACAGGAAGTCACGCGTCTCGCGAGATGGCGCGTAGACACGTGACTCTGCCTGGGACAGCCGCCTCCGGACCGCGATCCTGCGTTAGGCGGTCCGGAGGCGGTTAAAGTCCGACACATTCACCTTCCAAATCAGCAAGGAAGAAAAGCCCTTCACACGTAGAGGAGTCCTGTCCACCATAAACAGCTTACATGATCCTCTGAGATTCGTAACGCCTGTTACCATCCAAGGTAAAATGATGCTAAGGGACTTAGACTTACCTACGGAGAAAAAGGACCTGTAGACAGGTTGGAAGAAGTCTCTTGAAGCTTCGTCCAGCCTTCATGTTGCACGACCATATGCTTCTGTGCCATATACTAAAGTTGCAAAGACTATACATCTGCAATACTTCAGTCAAGGCGATTGCAGCCATAGCATACCTACAGACCATTCACGTAAAAAAAACAATGCCATATAGGATTTGTCATGAGTCTGACCAAACTAGCGCCACTCCGCGAACACACGATTCCAAGACTGGATCTCTGCGCTACTATGCTTGCAGTGAAGTTGGCTGAACTTATAACATCAGGAATGAACCTGGAAATTGAGGAAGTTGAGTTTTATACGGACAGCAAGGTAGTCCTAGGATATATCTGCAACAAAACCAGATCTTTTTACAACTACGTCTGCAATCAGGTGCTAAGGATTAGTGATGAGCGGCAGGGGTCATATTCGAATTTGTGATATTTCGCAAATATTTTGCAGAATATTCGTTGAATATTTGCAAATTCGAATATTCGTTATATTCTACGATTTTTTTACTCGAAAAATCGGCAAGGTAATGATCGTGTAATATGCAAATTTTCGTAATGCGAATTTTATAGAGAATTTTTCAACTTACAACTATTAGACCAAGAAGATTATAGCACTATATTAGCTAACTTGTTCTATATTCATTTTTTTTTCTTCGAATATTCGCTATATTGCTATAACTTTGTTTTTTCGAATATTCATAATATTCTAAAACAAGAATATATAGCAATATAGCGAATATTCGGGAAAAAAAACGAATATAGGGCAATTTAGCTAATATAGTGCTATAATCTTCTTTGTCTAATAGTTGTAATTTTTTTCTCATCTGAAGTTCAGATTGAAGAAAAATTACAACTATTAAAAAAAAGATAGCACTATATTAGCTAAATTGCTCTATATATAGTTTTTTTTTCGAATATTCGCTATATTGCTGTAACTTAGTTTTTTCAAATATTCGTAATATTTTAAAACAAGAATATATAGCAATATAGCAAATATTCGAAAAAACGAATATAGAGCAATTTAGCTAATATAGTGCTATAATCTTTTTTTTATAGTTGTAATTTTTTTCCAATCTGAACTTCAGATGAGAAAAAAAATTACAACTATTAGACAAAGAAGATTATAGCACTATATTAGCTAAATGGCTCTATATTTGTTTTTTTCGAATATTCGCTATATTGCTATATATTCTTGTTTTAGAATATTACGAATATTCGAAAAAACGAAGTTACAGCAATATAGCGAATATAAAAAACAAATATAGAGCAATTTAGCTAATATAGTGCTATAATCTTCTTTGTCTAATAGTTGTAAGTTGAAAATTTCGCATTACAAAAATTTGCATTATGAAAATTCACAAACAACACTACTCCTAAAGTCAAATGCAGTCTTCTCATTGGCCCACAAGCTAGAAGCAGGGAGGGATCATGTGTACTGATAAAAAAAAAAAAATCGAATATTCGAAATTACAAATATATATAACTATATTCGAAATATTCGCAAATTTTCGAAGTACCTATATTTGCAATAAAAATTCAAAATTCGGATATTCGTGATCAACACTACTAAGGATCAGGAGATCCACTTATCCCAAACAGTGGCACTATGTACCCACAGACCATAATCCTGTGGACCGCACGACTAGATCTGTTGCACCAAGCCACCTGAAGGACACAACATAGTTTACGGGTCGTGCATTCATGTACCGTTCAACGTCTTGCAATATCGGATCCGACACATTTTAATTGGTAGACCCAGATGCCAATGAAGGAATCCGACCTGAAATATCTGCTCTACGCACAGTAACTTCGAACCACCAACACAAATCCCATCGTTTCAACAGGTTCTCCGCCTGGATGTTGCTCTTTTGTGCTATATAGAACCAAGAAAAAGGCCTCAATATACAAAGCTGAGTCTGGGCAGAGAAATTGGAAACCATATAAACCTACAATGTTGTTAATCAACAACAAAAAAATGCCCAAAGTAATCAAAAAATATAATTCATTTTATTGTAATAAACATATCATAATATACATAAAAATAAAGATAACAGGGAAGAGAACCATCAGAAAGGCAAATGCAGCAATCCACTGGCCTATACCGCTGTCACCCACCAAAAGATGTAACGCATGTCAGGTATACAGACAATATATATAAAGATAATACAGTCCCTAAAAAGCAACACTGATAATGCTGCTATAGTTCAATATGGGACATTCGATCATCACCTAAAGCTCTAAAGTAGAATCTCCAAAAAGAATAATAGAGATAATACATACGCTAGCCAGAGACAGAAGTTAATCAGAGGCTAAATCTATTCTAGAGACAAGAGAGAAGATATGTCCCTCAAAAAGTAGCAATACAAAACCCTATGATGAAGGGTAAACTGAGCCTAGCAGAAAATCAAAAGACACATGAGGGGTGAAAACCGCAGCACAGGTCAGAATAGGAACCTTAACGCGCGTTTCGCCTCAGCTTCGTTGTAGCCATACGCCCCTATTTATATCTCCCATGAGTCCCAGGTGCATATGATGTAAGTGAAAGTCGCAACAGCTGATGCCTAGTACCGAGCGCTTCATATCTGGTGATGCATGCCGAGCCAGCAATGGTGATGCTGCTCTCGTCAGGAGGAGGGGTGGAACGCACGCCATGTGTTACAGCCCGCCTCCCAAGGAAACGTAGCGGCGTCACCACGTGACCCGGCGCACATCGCACCACGGCAGAGCGCTGCATCAGCTGATCTGGTAACCAGGATACCCGGGTAAACGGAGTATGCCCAGCACATCCACCCCAACAATAAGGAGTCCGGCACATGGGAGATATAAACCATCCAGAAATGAGAATACATATATAAATATAGATATCGACAGAGGGATAGAATTTTTTTCAGAAGATCACTGCATAACATGGGATAAATTGGTAAGTATAGTAACCAGACATAAAAAGGTTTTTTTGCCTCAATGAAATTACATCATTAGACCATGATATAAACAATAAATTATCAGATCAAAAACAATCCGTATATAAAAATGAAAAATACATGATCAAAAATATATATAGTGTATAACATAGATTACATGATTAGACCGTAGTGTAACGAAAGAGATGGATTATCCTATGACCAACCAAATAATTGGTCAGTAATAAAGACAATCCATATAAAGTGCAAAATTCATGATAATAAAATAAGATCTAACAGAGATAATAAATATATAAAAGTGAAAATTCATAATAGCACTGTCAAAAATGCTGACATATTCAAGTGATAACTCAGAGCAAAAATTTCAAAAATATCGATTACGTGATAGAAAGTGACATAGTGCAATAACCATCATAAACTATAAAAGATGCTGACATCACAAAGAATACTGACGTCAGCTTAAAGTGACACAGTGTAATGCCCATCAAAACCTATGGCTCATAGAGGTGTCGGAAACTACTGACATCACAATACACAGTGTTACAAAAAAATGTATATATTGGACGTATCCATAACAATAAAACAGAAAACTCAAAAGTGACTAAAAGAAAAGAAGTGCATACAGAATAGAGATGTGCAATAATACATAATAGGAACCGAACATGTATTATCAAGAAAATGTCCCATGATAGTGTCGCTGCAATAATCTATCTTCATGTTTTAATTCCATATAGTCCATCACTCTCGTCACATCTCACAGATAATGATTAGAGTTGAGCGAACCCGAACTGTAAACTTCGGGTTCGTCCCGAACTTTAGCTTTTTTTTTACCCAGACCCGAACATTTACGTAAAAGTTCGTGTTCGGCGATTTTTATGGCGCTTTTTGAAAGGCTGCAAAGCAGCCAATCAACAAGCGTTTACCTGTGTGCCCTTAGAAGCCATCCCAGCCATGCCTACTATTGGCATGGCTGTGATTTGCCAACTGCAGCATGTGACCCCGCCTCTATATAAGGCTGAGTCACGTAGCGCTGCAAGTCACTCTGCTATTCTTCTTATTTTACTTCAGTTTGTCACTATGAATACCTAATCGGCAGCCATGTGACGCTGGGTTCAGACCTGAGCGTACTTGAACGTACGCTCTGTATGCGCTATTGTATGGGCGTTTGCAATCGTGCATACAGAGACAAGCGAACGCCCATTGTCGCGCGTTCCCGCTAAAGTCTATTTATGGGAACGCGCGACAAGACGCACCAAAGAAGCTCATGTACTTCTTGGGGCATCGGGCGTTTTACAGCGCGATCGTACGCTCAGGGAATCATTGGTTCTTGCCTGTTGAGCGTTTTACAACGCGTAGGAATGCACTGTAAAACGGTCTGAACCCAGCCTTATGCAGACATGCTGGTGCAGCACTATCTATCTGCATGTCTGCTAGTCCAGAAATACAGCTTTTTTGCTGACTGTGCTTAAACTTTTTTTTTTTTTTTTTTTCATATAGTGCACCAGCACTATCTATCTGTATGTCTGCTAGTCCAGAAATACAGCTTTTTTTGCTGACTGTGTTAAAAAAAAAAAAAAAAAAAAAAAAAAATTTTTTTTATATACTTGTCATCTTTGATTACACGTGCATAGGTGACAGTCACATTTAGGCCACAAATACGGCCATTTGTTTACTGCGGCTGAAATAAACCGTGTGTTCCTATACTGCTCATTTTGAATTTAACGTACATAGAATACAGTCACATTTAGGCCACAAATACGGCCATTCGTTTACTGCCATTTAAATAACCCGTGTGTTCATATACTGGTCATCTTTGATTACACGTGCATAGGTGACAGTCACATTTAGGCCACAAATCCCCGTTACAAAGACAATGTGCCCTCCTTAATTCCCTCACTGGAGCGTGATCGGAAGATGCGCGACTACAGGCGCACACTGGTAGACGCGCTCCTGAGAGCATTCCCGACTGACACCGGGGGACAAGTGGAAGCACAAGGCGAAGGCAGGGGAGGAGGAAGAGGTCGCCAACGCAGCTGTGTCAGCGCCAGCACCTCAGAAGGCAGGGTTAGCATGGCCGACATGTGGAAAAGCTTTGTCACCTCGCAGCAACAACCGGTCCCAACTGCTGATATGGAGCGTATTAGCAGGAGGCAGCTTTGAACAACATGGTGGAACAGTACCTGTGCACACGCCTACACGTACTGACTGATGGTTCTTCCCCATTCAACTTCTGGGTCTCCAAATTGTCCACATGGCCAGAGCTTGCCCTGTATGCCTTGGAGGTGCTGGCCTGCCCTGCAGCCAGTGTACTCTCTGAACATGTATTTAGCACGGCTGGAGGCGTCATTACAGAGAGACGCAGCCGCCTGTCCACAGCCAACGTGGACAAGCTCACGTTCATTAAAATGAACCAGACTTGGATCCCACAAGACTTGTCTGTACCTTGTGCAGAATAGACATTTATACCACCATCAAACATACATTCTTGTACTCAAGTCAAGTGCAATGATTCTTTGTTTTCTTTTTTTTTATTTGTCCCAATATTTTGGGGGCTACCTACCCCAATAAAAACAAAACATTGTTGGCTACCTGTTCCTCTCCATTGCTGCCTCCACCTACAACACCACATTCACTGCCTCCTCAACCTCCGACTCCATATCCACCTCCTTCTCTGAGTTGCAGGTTAAGAATTTGTAATTTTTAGTTATTTTATTTCATTTTAAGTTATTTTCCTATCCACATTTGTTTGAACAGCAGTTGCCATGCTCTTAAGCACATTTTACTGTAGAGAAAACTTTGTATCCAGCTCACCTTCCTGGTGTGGTGTATAAACCCGGCTCCAGAGGCCCTGGGGGAGTGTTCTCGTAGCAGGCAGCAAACAAAATAGGAAAAAAGGTATCTGGAGACATCCATTGTCTCCAGATACCTTTTTTCCTATTTTGTTTGCCACATTTTACTGTCTTTTACATCCCTCTAGCCTTTTCAAGGACTATTTTAGAGCCATTTTAATAGAAAAGAATTCCAATTTTAGTGCCCTAAATTGAAAAAAAATCTTATTTTTAATTGTCGGGTGACATTTTACCATTTTTGGCGTATACAAACCCCTGCTGTGCCTGGGTGACAGGGGCCTAAATCTCTCAAAATCCTCTGTTGTATTGCTGGGTGACATGAACCCCCTTTTGCCGTGAATGAACCCCTGCTCTGCATTGCTGACAGGGGCCTAAATCTCTCAAAATCCTCTCTTGTATTGCTGGGTGACATGAACCCCCTTTTGCCATAAATGAACCCCTGCTCTGCATTGCTGACAGGGACCTAAATTTCTCAAAATCCACTGTTCTATTGCTGGGTGACATGAAACCCCTTTTGCCGTTAATGAACCGCTGCTGTGCCTGGGTGACTGGGGCCTAAATCTCTCAAAATCCTCTGTTGTATTGCTGGATGACATGATCCCCCTTTTTCTCGTGAATGAACCCCTGCTGTGCATTGCTGACAGGGACCTAAATCTCTCAAAATCATGTTATATTGCTGGGTGACATGAACCCCCTTTTGCCGTGAATGAACCCCTGCTCTGCATTGCTGACAGGGGCCTAAATCTCTCAAAATCCTCTGTTCTTTTGCTGGGTGACATGAACCCCCTTTTGCCATGAATGAACCGCTGCTGTGCCTGGGTGACTGGGGCCTAAATCTCTCAAAATCCTCTGTTGTATTGCTGGATGACATGATCCCCCTTTTCTCGTGAATGAACCCCTGCTGTGCCTCTGTGACAGGGGCCCAAATCTCTCAAAATCCTCTGTTGTATTGCTGGGTGACATGAACCCCCTTTTGCCATGAATAAACCCCTGCTCTGCATTGCTGACAGGGGCCTAAATCTCTCAAAATCCTCTGTTCTTTTGCTGGGTGACATGAACCCCCTTTTGCCATTAATGAACCCCTGCTGTGCCTGGGTAACAGGGGCCCAAATCTCTCAAAATCCTCTGTTGTATTGCTGGGTGACATGAACCCCTTTTTGCCATGAATGAACCCCTGCTGTGCCTGGGGCCTAAATCTCTCAAAATCCTCTGTTGTATTGCTGGGTGACATGAACCCCCTTTTGCCGTGAATGAACCCCTGCTCTGCATTGCTGACATGGGCCTAAATCTCTCAAAATCCTCTGTTCTATTGCTGGGTGACACAAACCCCCTTTTGCCATGACTGAACCCCTGCTCTGCATTGCTGACAGGGGCCTAAATCTCTCAAAATCCTCTGTTGTATTGCTTGGTGACAAGAACCCCCTTTTGCCATGAAGGAACCCCTGCTGTACCTGGGTGACAGGGGCCTAAATCTCTCAAAATCCACTGTTGTATTGCTGGGTGACATGAACCCCCCTTTGCCGTGAATGAACCCCTGCTGTGCATTGCTGACAGGGGCCTAAATCTCTCAAAATCCTCTGTTGCATTGCTGGGTGATATGAACCCCCTTTTGCCGTTAATGAACCCCTGCTGTGTCTGGGTGACTGGGGCCTAAATCTCTCAAAATCCTCTGTTGTATTGCTGGGTGACATGAACCCCCTTTTGCCATGAATGAACCCCTGCTGTACCTGGGTGACAGGGGCCTAAATCTCTCAAAATCCTCTGTCGTATTGCTGGGTGACATGAACCCCCTTTTGCTGTGAATGAACCCCTGCTCTGCATTGCTGACAGGGGCCTAAATCTCTCAAAATCCTCTGTTCTATTGCTAGGTGACATGAACCCCCTTTTTCCGTGAATGAACCCCTGCTCTGCATTGCTGAAAGGGGCCTAAATCTCTCAAAATCCTCTGTTCTTTTGCTGGGTGACATAAACCACCTTTTGCCGTGAATGAACGAACCCCTGCTGTGCCTGGGTGACAGGGGCCTAAATCTCTCAAAATCATCTGTTGTATTGCTGGGTGACATGAACCCCCTTTTACCGGGAGAACAGAGTGGCGTCCAGGGATAATAGTAAGTGCAGGGAGATCCCTGGGCGCCGTTCTCCATGTCTGTATGCTTAGTTTAGATTTTTTATTGTAGTGAAAGGTCCTCATTAACTACAGGGCCCATTTTCGGTTTTGCATTTTAATTTTTTCCTCCTCACGTTCCAATAGCCAGAACTTTTTAAATGTTCCTTATTTTTTAAGGACAACATTTAATGTACTGGTGTTTACAGCGATACCAAACTTGTAAAGGTTTTTTTTTTGTTAAAGGGAACCTGTCACCTGTATTTTGGGTATAAAGCTGAGGACATGGGTTGCTAGATGGCCGCTAGCACATCCGCAATACCCAGTCCCCATAGCTCTGTGTGCTTTTATTGTATATAAAAAAAAAAGATTTTATACATATGCAAATTAACCTGAGATGAGTCAGAGCTTGAAAATATGACTCTTCTGTGGTCACACAAGATATGACTCTTTATGTTAATTTGTATAAAAGGCGTGAAATACAAAAATGCATAATACTTATTGAATTCATCTGCAAATGAAATTAAAAGTGTCTTTAATATGTTTAGGGTAACACAATGAACATTTAGAAAGTGAGGGTAGCATAGTAGAGGTGACAGGTTCCCTTTAAGAAACCTTTGAAAAAAACTACATTTTCTTTGTATCGCTATTTTCCATAAATAATTTCCATTTCCACAGAGCTGTATGAGGACTTGTTTTTTGCGGGACGAACTATAATTTTTATTGGTACAATTTTTGTTATATTTATGTTTGTTTATATTTATGTCTTTTTAATCACTGTTATTCAATTCTTTGGGGAAAAAGGTGGGGGAAATTTTACCCATTTGCGACATTTGATCAAATTTTGCAACATTTGGTGAGCCTCGCCACTTTTAAAAGTTGAGTGAAAAGTAGGTCAGGATTTCAGATTAGAACACCTTTGGGTACGGCCACACGGTCAAGTTTCTGGAAGCCAATACCAGGAATGAATTCAAAAACAAGAAGCTGTGTCAGTCCTTTATACTCTCTTTCCCTTTATGATCCACTCCTGATTTTGGGTTCCAAAACTACATGCAGAAACCCATGTGGCTGTACCCTTTAAAGGGGGTTGTCCCGCGAAAAATATTCTACAGTTTTCAAACCAGCACCTGGATCTGAATACTTTTGTAATTGCATGTAATTAACAATTTAGCACAGCCAGTGAGTTATTCAATAAAATGTATCTGTATAGCGCCACCTGCAGTTTGTTTTTTTTCTTATTTCTTCGACCTGCCTACTGAGAAGGCCGCACAGTTTCATCCTTCAGCTGCCTCCTGAGCTGTGATAGGGAGAGCTGAGACACGCCTCCTGAGCAGCAGCACAAAAAGACACTTCCCTAGAGCTGCCAGCTTGATATATATCTAGCAGAGCAATGAATGGGGAGATCTCTGGATCCATGTTAGCTACGGGGCTGGTTCTAGCTTTGTTAGAAAGAAATTGTCATGTACTGTATGATGTCTCATTTTCATTTTTACATTATTCATGGGATAACCCCTTTAAAGGTAACCTGTCACCAGGATTTTGGGTATAGAGCTGAGGACATTGGTTGCTAGGTGGCCGCTAGCACATCCGCAGTCTCCAGTCCCCATAGCTCTGTGTGCTTTTATTGTATATAAAAACCGATTTGATACATATGCAAATTAACCTGAGATGAGTCAGAGCTTGAAAATATGACTCTTCTCTGGTCACACAAGTAAGATATGACTCTTTTATGTTAGTTTGCATATGTATCAAATCGTTTTTTTTACACAATAAAATCATACAGAGCTATGGGGACTGGGTATTGTGGATGTGCTAGCGGCCATCTAGCAACCCATGTCCTCAGTTTTATACCCAAAATCCCAGTGACAGGTTCCCTTTAAGTCGCAGTTCCATGCCAGGCAACCCATTGGTGTACTTTTATGGTTCAATAAGATTTTATTGATATAAAAATCACACATTGCAGTATACAAACCGCACACAAGGTTACATTGCGACATGCAACTGTAAACAGCAAAACCGCATCAAAGACAAGGCTTGCGCATGTATCTGAACTAGTATAATCAAACAAACAATCAGCTGACAGAAGACGGCGGAGACATAGGCCCTGAAGGGCTTAACAAGGCCTCAAGCAAATGATGTAAGGGCCAATAATTCCAGACAATCTTGACAAAAATGTGGGGAGACAGGACGACACACAAAAGGAGGGGGGGGGGAGAGATTGTAGGGCATAGCTAGAGAATAGCTGGGTAGTATTAAGGAGGGGAATCAGGGAGCACCCCGGATGCCACCCAACCCGAGAACGAAACAGAAGATCTAAACCTGGACCATGGCTCCCAATTCCGGAGAAACGCCGGAACCTGGTTAAGATCAGAGGCACACATCTCTTCCATGTGAAGCAGCGCATCCAGAGCCGATGCCCAAGTGACCCTTTTCAATCTCTCAGTTGACTTCCAATTACGCGGGATAATTTGTCTCATGGCCAGCACAAAGAGCCTCAATGAACCTTTTTTAACATGTGAGATCCGCCCCGGGAAAATAGATAGCAGAGCGATGGAAGGGGAAAATGCTATGGAGGCCCGGAATAGAAAATTATACAGTTTGAGGACATCCATCCACAATGGGTGAAGCCTCGGACAACCCCACCATATATGGGTCATGGTCCCCCTATCACTATGGCATCTCCAACATAGGTCAGAAACCGAGGGGTAGAACCTATGCAATTTTTCCGGAGTCCGATACCATCTGGTAAGAATTTTATAATTGAGTTCTTGTAGATTACACGATATAGAGAGCTTATGCGTAAGAAGCAAAGAACGTTTCCATTGATCCCCCGTAAATGTTTCACCCAATTCCGTCTCCCAATCAAGCATAAACCTGAGTTTGGGGTAGGAATCTCCAGATTGGCTGCCCTCAGTCTCCTCGGCGCTCAACATGATATAAAGTAAGGAAATAGCATGGCCAGGGGCCGTCTGAGCAACACATAGCTTTTCAAAATCTGTTAAAGATGTGTGGGGCTGCAAACCAGGCATCAGAGAACCAACAAAACCCCTGAGCTGAAAGTAAAGGAACCATCTACCGGGAGATGGTGGGAGTATGTGCGATAGGTCCTCGAGGGGGCGTATCCCAGTAGAAGAACAGACGTCTCTCAGTCTGACAGTAGATGTGTGGTTAGTACGAAAGGCGGGAACCTGCCTTAGCCCCACAGGTAAATCTGGATGATCAGTGAGCATTGAGAGGGGACCTGGGATCCTAGCCAAATTCAGTTTGGTTGCAAACTTTATCCATGAGGCGGCTAAAGTAGGGAGGAGCATATCAGAATGGGCCAGCGGGAGGTTGCATAGGGAGTTAGGGGGGCAACCAAAATATGCCTGTGGCAAGGTGGGGATTCAAAACATGCTCGATTTCCACCCACAGCTTAGTAGTCTTATTGTGAAAAAGATCTAAAAGTTTGGTAAACCCGTTCCTCCCTTTATTTTAGAGCGGGTCAAAAGACTATGGCCAAGCCGGGCTCTGGACTGCTTCCACACGAATTGAGAGGTCAAGCGCCGGAGGCGAGTAAAGTAGATCAAGGGGATCTTACATGGAATAGTTTGAAATAAATAGAGCAGGCGCGGCAATATATCCATTTTAAGGGTGTTAATTTTACCAAACCAGGAGATTCGTAGGGGCAGCCATTTTTGTAGGCTCTCTGTAATGGATTTGAGGAGAGGAGTATAATTCAATTTAAATAGGTGCGAGGGATTGGCAGGAATGTGAACTTCCAAATATTTGATAGAATCTTCCGTCCATTTAAAGGAGAAGGATTGTCCAAGGGATAGCAATTCCCTATGGGGAAGGTTAATATTCAGAATTTCGGACTTGTGTACATTAACTTTGAAGTTACTGACGCGTCCAAATATACCAAATTCCCTGAGAACGGACGGAAGGCCTATCCTGGGGGACGTAAGGTATAAAAGCAAGTCGTCCGCAAACAACGAAAGCTTATGTTCGGTTTGTCCGATCCGAAAACCTTTGATTGCTGTGTTCGCCCTAAGGGCATTGGCCAGGGACTCCATAGTCAGTATATATAGAAACGGGGACAAGGGACAGCCTTGGCGTGTTCTGTTTCTAATCTGGAACGGTGAGGATAGAGTGCCATTGACCCGCACACATGCTGATGGCGTAGAATAAAGAGCCATGACACGCTGGAGCATCTTGACACCCAGGCCTAGGTGGGCTAGGGTTTCAGACAGAAACCTCCAGTCCACCCGGTCAAATGCCTTCTCGGCATCAATCGACAGAAGACAAAGAGGTGATTTATATTGTCTAGCTCTGGCTATGAGCCCCAGGGTCTTCAGAGTATTATCACGAGCCTCACGGCCGGGGACGAATCCCACCTGTTCCTTATGAATACTGCCAGGGATGTGTGGGCGCAATCGCATGGCCAATATCTTTGCATACATTTTTAGGTCGACATTAAGAATCGAAATGGGCCTGTAGTTTCCACAAACCGTATGATCTCTACCCGGCTTAGGGATGACTACTACGTGTGCCTGCAGGGCCTGATACGGAAAGGGGCATTCGGCAGAAATAGAGTTATAGGTCACAGCCAAAAATGGAGCTAAGTCCTCTATCAGGACTTTGTAAAAACGGGGAGTGAACCCGTCAGGACCCGGGCATTTCCCTATTTTCAGATCTTGGATTGCTGCTTTGATTTCAGATATGGAAAAATCGCTCTCTAGGTCGGACGATGTCTCCGAATCAAAGGGCCGGGGACCGTGGGAGGCAATGTATTGACGGATGTCCTCCAACGGGAGTGCCGAAGCTACATCTCGGGAGGCCTGCAGGTCGTAAAGGGTGGAGTAATAGTTTTTAAATTCCGCGGAGATCGCAGAAGGGGCATGGACCAAGCCATTTTTGCTTGTGTTGATGGCCTGCACGTGTGTCGTTGGGGGTTTGGGATGGAGGGCTCGTGTTAACCATCGGCCGCTTTTATCTCCATATTCATAAAAACCATGTCTAACTCTATCTCTGGCGCATAAGGATTTTTGATCTAATATCTTTAAGATCTGCTGACGAAGGGAAGAGATGTCCGCCCTCAGGGAATCCGCAGGAAACAGCTTATTCCGCTCCTCACTCCGAGAAAGCTCAGAGAAAAGATTGGACAGTTTCAAGGTACGCTCTTTTTTCAACCTCGACCCGTGTGAGATAAAGAGGCCACGTAACACACATTTGAGGGCTTCCCATTTTAACGGTTGAGCAGTAGTGTCGGATTCGTGATTTACAGAGAAATCCGCCACGGCTTTCCTGACGTCAGCCATATACACCCCATCGTTAAGCAGATTATCGTTAAGCCGCCATGAGGACGCCCTATTTCCTAGCGTGGAACCCTTCAGTAGCCCATATACAGGGGCATGGTCGGACCACACAATATTGTCTATGGAGCATTTGGGATCAAGGTCAAGAAGATTCTGTGATATGAAAAGATGGTCCAGCCTGCCGTAGCTATTATGACTATGGGAGAAATGGGTGTAGTCTCTGATGCCTGGGTGCAGGACCCGCCACATGTCCACCAAACCAAGTACACCTAAGTCCTTTTGGAACTGATGAACCGACACCGAGGAGACTGAGGACTTACCAGTGGATGAGTCAAGGGCCGGGTCCATCACTAAGTTAAAGTCGCCACCTACGATGATCGGGGAACCATCCGCAAATTTAGCCACTTTCCTCAAGACCTTAGTCCCGAATGCGGATTGACCCTGGTTGGGGAAATAAACGTTAGCAATTGAAATAACAACAGATTGGTCAACCGAGATCTTTAGATAGAGATATCTGCCCCTAGGGTCCACCTCAGAGGACAGTACAGAGTGGCGGAGGTGTTTATGCAAAGCAATAGACACCCCGGCCGCTTTTCTCTCAGGATTGGGAGCATGAAACCAGGTTGGGTAATATTTAGAGTCACATTTCGGGATAGCAGTAGCTTTGAAGTGCGTTTCTTGTAACATAGCAATCAGTACCCTTTTTCTATGTAGTCTGTACAGGATCTGACTCCTTTTTTGTGGTACATTGAAACCCCTAACATTGTAGGTACAAAAAGAAAGAGGTGTCATCTCTATGTAGCTCTACAGTAGCCTGTATGGGGAGAGGGGTTGGTAGGAACACCGGGAGGGGGGGAGACAAATGGGGCTAGGGACAAATACACGGAATATAGGACTAGACAAGACACACACTGAAGGCCGACGACGTCCGCCAGAAGAAAAAGAAAAAGGAGAAAAAACTCCAGGGAGGGATGGGAGGGAGAAGAAAGGAGGACTAGAAAAACAAAAAGAAAGAACTTAGGTCGTGACTACGGTCACCGGCAGTACTATGTACCGCAGACCCCTAGGTGGGAGAAGGAGAAGCCCAGAACCAAGTGGACTCCATCTTAGACTCCAGCAACATAAGAAAGTGAACTTATAACAGTGCAGGACAATTCAAATACACAATGAGACCCATATAGAAGACAGGTAAAGAAAACTAGGTGAGTAATACAATCGCGACAAAGGTGACTCTTAAACATCATCAAGAGTCCGCGAGAAATAACAAAGGCTAATCGGCAATCGCTGGAGGATCTCTGGGTGGTCTCTTCGGTTTAGCCGCCACACTCTGCCATTGCTCGCGACGTGGGGCCCCCGGGATTTCCCGAGGTCTAGGCCACTCTGGCAAGTCCAGATGAGGGAGATCGAAGGTCTCCAGAAATTTCGGAAGGTCCGATATAGATTTGAATGACCCCGTCTTCCGATCTTTATTGGCGATTAGTTGAAAAGGATAACCCCACCTATACGGTATGGAACGCTTCTGTAGCTCAGAAAGAAGGGGTTTTAGGGCCTTTCTCAGGAGCAAGGTGCGTCTGGCCAAATCTGGCAGGATGAAGATCTCTTTATCCTCCGACCGGACATGTTCCGCATTCCTGTAGGCCTTCAGGATTGCCTCCTTATCTCTGTAAAAATGCACCCTGCATATAACGTCACGGGGACGCGTAAGGTCACTGGGTTTGGGGCCCAGTGCCCTGTGGATCCTGTCCAATTCAATATGTTGATCTAAATTTCTTTGTAGGATGGATCCGAAGAAGGACAGGGCCCAGGCTTCCAGGTCCTGAGGGAGTATTTTCTCAGAGAGGCCCCGAATCCGGAGGTTATTCCTCCGGTTACGGTTTTCAATGTCCTCAAGATGGGAGAGGATATCTTGGATCTGGTCAGTATGATCTTGCAGAACCAGCCTGTGTGATTCTATTGTCGCCTGAAATTGCTCCTGGGCAGACTCTATGTCCTCCACCCGGTTGCCGACATGTTGTATGTCTTGCTGTAGTGCCGCCATGTCTTGTTTGTGAGACGCCTCAAGTCTCATGAAAAGCCCGTCCATCTCATGTTTAGTGGGAAGGGACTTGAGGTGGGTTTTCCAGTCCCATTCATCCCCATCATTTTGCAGGCCACGTGGCGTCACTGACCTGGGTGAAGATTCTGGCGAGCTGCGGACCTGAGGTGAGGAGCTCAGGGATGCGTCCACCGTCTTGAAGAGGGCAGGAGAGGACGAGGGAGCTGAGGACGGATTCACCGCCGCTGCATATGAAGTAGGTGAGTGTCTACTCAGCAGGGTCCCGTTACCAGGTACAGCGTCCTGACCGGAGTTGTTCAGCGCACTGCTGGAAGAAGCGGCCGCCTGACTCTCTGCCTGCGCCATCTTAGGCTCCTCGTTTTTCCTGCCGTGAGCACTCGACTGGCTGGGAGTGTTGAAAAAGCGGGTGATCGCTCTCGTGGATCTCAGGGCAGGAGCAGGAGTCGACGGGGCCCCTCTCCTGGAAGTAATTAGTCCTGCAGAAAGAGTAATGGCTGGAGTCTTTCGGGAGCTCACACGAGACGCGTCTCACTCAGCCATCGGCAAGCTCCGCCCCCCCATTGGTGTACTTTTACAAAGCCATATACCTCATTGAACTTGTACCAAATATATTACTGTGCCCCATTTCATAAATTTGGCACAACTTCACAAAGCTAAGACAGACTTAAAACTGACACCAAGACCACAGAAAATGATAAATTCCCCCCTTGGTTTTTAGCAAGGTGTATTGTATACCTGTACATTAACTGTATCTGCCCAGGATGAAGAGACATTTCTTCCTGACAGACTGATGATCAGGGGACATCATAAGCACAGTGGCACACAGTGTTAAAAAATATCTACTTTATCCCTCTCATTTCATTTTTATCCATTTTCCATAATTGTACTTTCATACATTACTAGCTGCATGAGGGCTTTTTTTGCAGGAACAAGTTCTACTTTCTAATGACATAATGTACTATTTCATACAATATATTAGTAAGCTGGAAATAAAAGAAATGCAATTGTACCATTATTTTATTCATTATTATCATATTATTTCTTTCATTTTATGGTGTTCATTGTGAAGTAAAATGACTATTCCTTCGGGCAGTACAATCACAAAGATGCAAAATGTATATTACTGTACTTTTTTTATGTTTTAAAACAATAAAAATGTGAAAAACAATTCTTTACATTGTCATATTCTGACACCCATAACTTTTTATTTTAATATTTCAAATATTTCATTTTTATTTTAATATTACTGTTTGATCAGTTTTTATTACATTTACTTTTAGTGGTGAAGCAACAAAAAAAAATCCAATATCCGCATTTTCATTTTTTCTGCTGCAGTGTTCACTATACGGGATACATACTTTTATACAGTCAATCCTGATAATTTCCCAGTGTAAGCAGGCCTCTTTCACAGTCTCTGACTTTAATGTGTGTATTCACACATCAGTGGTTTTCCACGGATTGTGGGCCCATGATGACACTATGCCCTTTATCCGTGATTACGGATCCCTCATGCACATTATAGTCTCGGTGTCTGTGAAAACCACGGACACAACATGGATGCCATACGTTTTTTG
Source organism: Bufo gargarizans (assembly GCF_014858855.1). Classification (NCBI taxonomy): domain Eukaryota; kingdom Metazoa; phylum Chordata; class Amphibia; order Anura; family Bufonidae; genus Bufo; species Bufo gargarizans. Next base: position 459,838,967 of record NC_058083.1, on the reverse strand, counting down.
TTTGCGGTTTTTACAAACAAAACATTTCTTGCCACAGCAGCCCAGTCCAAGATCCCCAACTGCCCATGGATTCCAGTTGTAAACAGTGGATGGTAAAGGCCACCTTTGTGACCAATTCCATGCCTGCGACCTCTTCTTTGTCGCCGCTAAAATTATTCATCATATGCACAGATATAGGAGATTCCCCCACATGTATCCATGCATGCACACAATGCTTTCAGAGGATGCTTCTAGGGCAGCAATCATGTGGGAAAGGTCTTAAACACAGATGCCGGCAGATTAACTCCCTGTATGTACAGGGGGTTTGCGGCAGCTTGTATATCCCCATAGGTTTTCCGTGCTGCGGTGACGGGGACCCGATGGTTGCTATGGCAGACTGCCAGCTACAGAAGCCCAGGAGATCCAGCCCCAGGATTGAACACTGACAGTTCAATACAGCACAATACAGATGTATTGGGCTGTATTAAAATAGGGATCAGACCCTGAAATTTTAAAGTCTCATAGTGGGACAAAAAAATAAAGTTAAAAAAGAAGTTAAAAAAATAAGTTTTACAAAAAAATTCAACGTTTCAAGTAAAAAAAAAAAAAAGCACCCTTTTCCCAAAATAAAGTTAAAAAAAGTTAAAAATTGGGAAAAATAAAAAAGTTGACATATTAAGTATCGACGGGTCTATATCTACTGGCTTTATAAAAATACCACATGACCTAATCCCTCAAGTGAACACCATCAAAAAATTAAAATCTGTACAAAAAAAAATTTTTTGGGTCACCTTACATCACTAAACTTGCAAAACCAAGCGATCCAAAAGGCGTATGCCCCCCCCCCCAAATAGTACCAATCTAACCATCATTTCATCCCGCAAAAAATGAGCCCCTACATAAGACAATCACCCAAAACATTTAAAAACTATGGCTCTCAGACTATGGAGACACTAAAACATGATTTTTTGGTTTAAAAAAATGATATTATTGTGTAAACCTTAAATAAAAAAAAGTAAATATATTAGGTATTGACACGTCCGTAACAACCTGCTCTATAAAAATACCAAATGACTTAACCCCTCAGATGAACACCATAAAAAAAGGTGTAAAAAAGCGCCATTTTTTGTCACCTTACATCATAAAAAGTGTAATACCAAGCGATCAAAAAGTCATGCGCACCTAAAATCATAAGAATCAAACCGTCATCTCATCCCGCAAAATATTAGGTCCTAACTAAGACAATCGCCCAAAAAGAAAAAAAAAATATGGCCCTCAGAATATGGAGACACTAAAACATAATTTTTTTGGTTTAAAAAATGCTGTTATTGTGTAAAACGTAAATAAATAAAAAAGTACACATATTAGGTATCACCACATCCATAAGAACCTGCTGTATAAAAATATCACATGACCTAACCCCTCAGGTGAACACTGTAAAAAAAAAAAAATTGTATCAAAAAAGCCATTTTTTTTCACCTTACATCACAAAAAGTGTAATAGCAAACGATCAAAAAGTCATATGCACCCTATAATAGTACCAATCAGACCGTCATCTCATACTGAAAAAAATGAGCCCCTACGTAAGACAGTCACCCAAAAAAATTAAAAACTATGGCTTTCAGAATGTGGAGACACTAAAAAAATCATTTTCTTCAAAAATGTTTTATTATGTAAAACTAAAACAAAGTCATATTTGGTATTGTCGCGTCTGTAACAACCTGCTCTATAAAAATAGCACATGATCTAACCTGTCAGATAAACATTTTAAATGACAAAAAATAAAAAAAAAGGTGCCAAAACAGATCTTTTTTGTTACCTTGCCTCACAAAAAGTAGAATATAGAGCAACCAAAAATCATACCATAGTACCAACAAAACTGCCACCTTATCACGTAGTTTGCAAAATGGGGTCTTTTTTTAGAGTTTCTGCTCTAGAGGTGCATCAGGGGAGCTTCAAATGTGACATGGCAGCTTAAAATTATCCCAGTGAAATCTGCCTTCCAAAAACCATATGGCATTCCTTTCCTTCTGCGCCCTGCCGTGTGCCCGTACAGCAATTTACGACCACATATGGGGTGTTTCTGTAAACTACAGAATCAGGGCAATAAATATTGAGCTTTGTTTGGCTGTTAACCCTTGCTTTGGAAAATCTGCCAAAAAATGTGAAATTCTGAAATTGAATCTCCATTTTCCATTAATTCTTGTGGAAAACTTAAAAGGTTAACAAAGTTAGTAAAATCAGTTTTGAATACCTTGAGGGGTGTAGTTTCTAAAATGGGGTCACTTTTTTGGAGTTTCTACTCTATGGGTGCATCAGGGGGTCTTCAAATGTGACATGGCAGCTTAAAATTATTCCAGTGAAATCTGCTTTCCAAAAACCATATGGCGTTCCTTTCCTTCTGCACAATGCCGTGTGCCCGTACAGCAGTTTACGACTACATATGGGGTGTTTCTGCAAACTACAGAATCAGGGCCATAAATATTGAGTTTTGTTTGGCTGTTTACCCTTGCTTTGTAACTGGAAAAAAAATTGATTAATATGGAAAATGTGAAATTCTAAAATTTCATCTCCATATGTCATTAATTCTTGTGGAACACCTAAAGGGTTAACAAAGTTTGTAAAATCATTTTTGAATACCTTGAGGGGTGTAGTTTCTAAAATGGGGTTGTTTTAGGGTGGTTTCTATTATGTCAGCCTCACAAAGTGACTTCAGACCTGAACTGGTCCTTAAAAAGTGGGTTTTGGAAATTTTCGTAAAAATTTCAAGATTTGCTTCTAAACTTCTAAGCCTTCTAACGTCCCCCCCAACGCACACAGGAGCTCGCGTTCACAGGATCGCGTAGTGTACAAGTTCATCTACGGTCTGCCGGCCGCGATCATTGGCTGGCAGGCTGTGGATTTTTGAATCGACCAATGAAATGGTTATGTCAGACGCTATTTTGAAAATAGCGTCTGATACAACTGCTACCTGCTCCTCTGGTGGTCCCTTTTGCTTGGATCGACCACCAGAAGACACAGGCAGCTCTGTAAGTAGAACCAAATCACCACACTACACATTAGATATTACCCTGTCATTTATTAACCCCTTATTTAGCACCTGATCACCCATATTAGACTCCCTGATCACCCCCTTATCCACCCCCCTGTCATTGATCACCCCCCCTGTAAGGGTCCCTCATCCCTGCCAGGTAGTTAGCTACTTGCTAGGTAGTTTAGCGCCCAGCCCACCGCACCGCAGTCACTGATTAGCGTCATCGCTGTCGCTAATCAGCACTAGTACTATATAGTATCTGTAAGTGATCAATACTGATCGCAATCAGATCTATATAAGTACATTAGGGTCACCTTAGGTTCTACAAAAAACGCAGTGTTCGCCCGATCAGGCCTGATCTTGTGCGCACACTTGCGTTCAGTCCGCCCCACCGCAGTGACAGAATTTTTTTTTTCTGATCACTGCAAAAACACCGTAAAATTGCTGCGCAGCTATAAAAGATCACTTTTGAGCTTTTTGGATCTTTATTAGCAATCGCAGCTTTACTTCGCAATCAATCTTTTTTACTAGGTAGGTTTGCTCTTTTTCCCGGATAGTCTCATAGCAATACCCCCTAAATTTAGTGAACCCAAAATGTCAAATAAGGGGTATTCCGCTGAAGAGGCCTACAGGATTCTGGCCGTGATGGATGAAAGCGATGGGGACGCCTCATCCGCTGAATCCAGTGGTTCAGAATATGAACCTGTAGACAGCAGTGGCACTCTAACCGCTAGCGAAGATGACGAGGTAGAGGTCTCTGCTACGGTCAGGCGTACCCGATCCCATGTCAGAGTTCTGCATACCCCGCATGATGATCCTCATTTGCAGCAGAGTAATGCTAGCGCTGATCTTGTTTATGGTGCGGCCTACACCAGCAGCGCAGCACACCCTGGACCTTCTACCAGCACTGCCGTATTCCCTGGTAAAGTGGCGAGCACCAGAAGGGCAGTTCCAGCTGGTACGGTGGCACGTGCAATAACTCCCCTGCCGCAGCCACCATGTTCACAGGCCCGTAGAACCCTTAGTCTCCCAGAGGTGCTGGCAAATCCTAATTGGCAATCCCCTGCTTCCGCCGCACCCGTATTACCCCCTTTCACCGCCCAGTCTGGAGTTAGCGTGGAGACTGCTCATTTAGGATCAGGTCCTTCAGTTTTTTGAGCTGTTCTTCACCGCGGATCTCTATGACCTAGTTGTGGCAGAAACCAACCTCTACGCCACACAGTTTATTACCGCCAATCCGGAAAGCTTCTATGCCCAGCCTTTCCGGTGGAAACCAGTCACAGTTTCCGAGTTTAAATTTTTTTTGGGCCTACTCCTCAGCATGGGTCTAACTAAAAAAAATGTATTGCGGTCATATTGGTCTAAAGACCCAATACATTACATGCCCATGTTCTCTGCTGCAATGCCTAGGGCGCGTTTTGAGGCCATCATGTGCTTTATGCATTTCGCTGACAATAGCACCTGTCATCCAAGAGGCCACCCTGCTTATGACCGGCTCCATAAAATTCGGCCCCTCATAGACCATTTGTCATCCAGATTTGCAGATGCGTATACCCCTAATCAAAACATCTGCATAGACGAGTCCCTAGTACATTTTACCGGGGGCGCCTTGGCATAAAACAGTACATCCCCAGCAAGCGCGCCCGGTATGGGGTCAAACTGTATAAGCTCTGTGAAAGGGCCACAGGCTATACATATCGTTTTAGGGTCTATGAGGGAAAAGACTCAAAACTGGAGCCGGTCGGATGTCTTGACTACCTGGGGAGCAGTGGCAAGATTGTCTGGGACTTGGTGTCACCCTTACTCCACAAGGGGTACCACTTATACGTGGACAATTTTTACTCAAGCGTGGCCCTCTTTCGGCACTTACATCTAGTCGGAATTCAATGCTGTGGCACCGCGCGACCTAGTCGCCGGGGCTTCCCCCAACGACTCGTTAGTACCCGACTTGCACGGGGGGAGAGGACTGCCTTGTGTGACCAAGAACTGCTCGCGGTGGAGGGACGTTTACCTTCTGTCCACCATTCACGCAGACACGACTATACAAATTGAAAGGGCAACTGGAGTCATTGTGAAACCCCTCTCTGTCCACGACTATAACCTTCACATGGGAGGGGTGGACTTCAATGACCAGATGTTAGCTCCCTATTTAGTTTCCCGACGCACCAGACGCTGGTATGAAAAGGTGTCTGTTTATTTAATTCAATTGGTGATGTATAATAGTTTTGTTCTCTACAGTAAGGCTGGGAGAACAGGATCCTTCCTAAAATTCCAGGAAGAGATCATTTCGGAACTCCTGTATCCAGGAGGGTCCGTGCCCCAAGTCCCTGATGTAGTGAGCCGGCTACATGGCAGACACTTCCCGTCTGTCTATCCTGGTACCCCAACTCAAAGTTCCCCAAGAAAAAGATGTCGTGTCTATAGCACGGGTGGAATAAGGCGCGACACCACCTTTTTTTTTTTTTTTTTTTTTTGATTAATAATTTTTTATTGATTTTAAAGACATACATAGTTATAAATAAAGCAAATGAAAAAAAAACGGCTACACAGTTAAGGCTTTTCATAGCCACTTGGAAGCATCGACTTAACCAAAGCCAGTATCGAAATAGATATAGAGTAAGCAAAATACAAAAATAAAAAAATGAAAAATACAATAAACTTAATTAAAAACACATAAAAAAAATTAAAAAAAAAGTACAGTGCAATCATTTAAAAGAGAATAAATAAAGATCTTATTCTAATATCATCTTGTTGCTGATCAGCATTATATCTTATAATCATCTTAATTAGGATATGGTGCTGCAAGAGGAGAAGATCTCCAATTGCTCCATTCCCTCTCAAACCTCACTGCTGAGTCTCCAAATCCCGCCACCACCATCTCATGTATATAGGTTGAATTTAGTTTCCGGATAACCTCTCTCCAACTAGGGACTATTTGAGATTTCCAATTTTTTACTATAGCCAGTTTGGTTGAGAGGAAGAGATGACCAAGTACCACTCTTGAATCACAGGGCATCTTGGTCAAATCAATCCATAGAAGGGCCATTGAGGGGGAGGGTAGGAGACGGAGACCCGACAGATCTGAGGCAATGGAAAATATAATATTCCATATATCCTGTAGCCTAGGACAGGACCACAGGACATGGTATAATGTACCTCTCTGTCCACATCCCCTCCAGCATAAAGATGAAGAGCCAGGGAAGAGATGGCTTAGACGATCAGGGGTATAATACCACCTTAGTATGGTTTTCATCAAGGATTCGTAATGTGAGGCGCATCGGGTATTCTTGGAGACAAAGGAAAAAGCCATAGACCACTGCTCATCAGAGAAAACCATCCGCAGTTCTCTCTCCCAAGTAAGCAGTGGGGTTGTCTTAACAAAGGATCCCTTGTCTCCAAGAATCATATATACAGGCCGCAATCGTGTGCCCTGTGGGGGGGGAAGTGACCAAGTTTTAAAGACTTCCCAATTAGCCATAAGATTTAGAGGAACATTGGCAGAAAGAAAATGTCTAATACATAGGTATTTATAAAAGTCTGTATATGGAATCAGATACTGTCCACAAAGATGTTCAAAGGAACATAGGGTCTCTGAAACAAAAAGTTTAGGTAGAAGATCCAATCCTTTCAACGCCCAGGAGGAAATCGAAAGGTTTGGAATAAGATGATTGAGTACCGTTATAGGAGTACAGGGTGGAAATGGTCCAGGTTCGCATAAACATCGTTTGTGGTATTGAGACCAATTATCCAATGACATAGATACTAATGTTGGAAGCAGTGGGCGGTTAAATGACGGGTGAAGAGCAGCCAATAGGAACATTTTAAGGCTGTTGCCTGGAGATAAAATTGCCTTAATATGTACCCACTGTTTATTATAGTTATCCATCCACCATTCTCTTAACTGGGATATCTGTGTAGCTAAAAAATAGTCATAAATATTTGGGAGGCCCAGCCCACCTCGATTTTTAGCTCTCTGCATTATTGTGGTAGCTATCCTAGGTTTATGTTTTTTCCAAACCAGAGCATTAATTATCTGACTACACTTCCTGAAAAAAGCTAGTTGGAGGGGTAATGGGCAATGCCTTAAATATATACAATAGTTTAGGGAGAGTAAACATCTGAAAAGATGCAATACGACCTACCCAAGAGATCTCAAACCTACCTAATTTATCTAGATCCTTCTCTAAGGTCTCCAAAAGAGGAAGGTAATTTGCAGCATATAGCTTCTTAATGAGTCTGTTAGCTTTATTCCCAGGTAATTAATCTGGGTATCTTGCCAGTCCAGCCCAAAGCTATCTTTTAGTATCCTCCTCTGAATAACAGGGATATTTATTGGAAGAGCTTGTGATTTTGCAGGGTTTAATTTATAAAAGGAGAGGTCTCCAAATCTGGATATAATATTTATGGCAGCTGTTAGAGACTTCTGGGGATTTGAGAGAGTCAAAATGATATCATCAGCATATAAGCTGACTTTATGTTCGGTCTCTCCTATGTTTATTCCCTCTATATTCGGGGATTGGCGTAGGGCTTGGGCTAACGGCTCTATGCTCAAAATGAAAATCAAGGGGGATAAGGGGCAGCCCTGGCGAGTGCCATTAGATATATCGAAGGGGTCTGAGAGCGCCCCATTAACCCACACTCTAGCGTTAGGTTGAGTGTAGAGTGCTCTGATAGCCCGCCAGGATAGCTCCAGAAAATCCCATCCTTGACAATACCGAGAAGGCGAACCGCCAATTAATACGGTCGAACGCCTTCTCGGCATCCAGTGTGACCAAAAGAGCAGGAATTTTCAGCCTCTGGACATAGTCCATGATATTTAATGTCCGCCTAATATTATCTTGTATTTGCCTACCTCTTACAAATCCCACTTGGTCTACATGAGTAAGAGTTGTGATGTGAGGAGCTATCCGTCCCGCTAAAATTTTTGCATATATTTTTACATCTGTATTTAACAGCGAGATCGGGCGATAGCTCCCCACATCATCTGGAGGGGGATCGGTTTTCGGTATAGTGACTATAATTGCCTCCAAAGTCTCCTTTGGAGGCTGGCTAGTTCTCGCTATTTCCACACAGAGTTGACATAAATAGGGAGAGAGTTCTTTTTGAAATACCTTATAGTACTCACTTGATAGCCCGTCTGGTCCTGGGGCTTTGTTGTTGGGTAATTTTACAATGGCATCAAGAACTTCTTGTTCTGTCACTGGGGAATTCAATTCCATTAATTGAGCCTGAGTAAGATGTGGGAGATCAAGGGTACTCAGGAACTGATCTATGTCTTCTGCTGTTGGAGGAGATCTTTCTAATGGTGATTCCAGATTATATAGAGTTCTATAGAATTTTTGAAAAGAGTTTGCTATTCCTTGAGGATCTATGATCTTTTTATCTGCCGATTTTGACCTAATAAACGGGATCTTAGTCCTAGTAATTCTCTCTTTCAATCTACGAGCAAGCAGTTTCCCCGATTTGTTATCTTGTGCATAATATTTTGCACGGGTCTTTTTTAGATCCCTTTCATATTTATAAAGGAGATGCGCTTTTAGTTGAAGGCGAAGATTTTGTATTTGAGTTGTTATAATGGAAGAGGGATCTGTTTTATTATTAGACTCTAGAGACTTGATCTCTGTAATCAAGCTATTCGTCCGCTCCTCTCTGTCTTTCTTTGCTCTAGAGCCAATCTGGATGAACAACCCTCGGATGAATGCCTTGTGGGCATTCCAGAGGGAAAGGGGGCTGGACACCGATCCATCATTAATATGAAAAAATTCTTTTAGACCTTTCTGCAAGAATTTTTTATATCTAGATTGTTCCAGTAAGGAGATATTATTACGCCAGGGAGCATAAGGAGGTCGGTTTATGGTTTCCTCAATCGATAGAGTAACAGGGGCATGGTCAGACCATGTAATCGTTCCTATTGTGGATTGCGTAGCTTTACATAACAGATGTCGATCCACTAAAAAAAAGTCAATCCTGGAATAGGTTTGATGGGCGTTTGAAAAAAAAGAATAATCTCTTTCTCCATCGTGGTGAAACCTCCAAACATCATAAAGATCCTCTTTCAGTAGGAGGGAGTTGAGGCTCCGGGAGTAAGACGCAACTCCAGATGAAGAATCCAAAATTGGATCCAAAATAGAGTTAAAGTCTCCCCCCCAGAGGACCAAACCCCTCCTAACAGAATTCACTTTGTTTATCAGTTTCTTTAAAAAATGCACCTGATGCCTATTAGGAGCATATACAAAGACCATAGTATATATCAGGTTATTTATAGATGCAATAATGATAATGTATCGACCGTTCTGGTCTATTATAGATTTGAGCAACTGAAACGCAACCGAGTCCCTGACTGCCACCATGACCCCTCTCTGTTTTTTGACATAGTGGGAATGAAAAACATAAGGAAAGTGGGGATTGTTGAGCCTATTAGCATCCTCTCTCAGCAGGTGCGTTTCAGTTGCGCAAATAATATCCCCTTTCAGATTTTTTGCTTCCCTCCAGAGCATGGACCTCTTAAATGGGCTATTAAGGCCCTTCGTATTCACTACTATGATTTTAAGAACCATATAAAAGGGAAAAAAATAAGGGTCCATATTCTGGAGAAGCTACTCTTAAATATAGAGCATACTTCCCCCTCAGCAGCCCCCCACACAATTAATACCAGTTGACAAATTTGTCTATTGATGCACTGTAGAACAAAACATATATAACAAATAAATCTACATAAAACCCAAAAAAATAATAAATACAGAAATCTTTTTTGACAAACATTAAATCGGCATTTAATACCGATGACCATTCTATAGGGCATATACTTCGGCTCTTGGCCGAAAGGCGCTGCTCAGCACTGCAATAGAGAACTCTATTCCACTGACGGTCATACTATTCACCTATGGCGGGACCCCTTGCCCTGAGTAACTACTTGCCAACCAGAGTCTAGCGGGGTAGATGAGCTTTGGACCGGGATTTCCATCTTTATATTCCAAGCATCTAGTAATTGCTTCCCGGATTCTAAGGAAGTTATCACATGGGCAGCCCCCAAATGATAAATCAAAACCTTAGTCGGGAACCCCCATCTATAGGAAATATTATTAGATCTTAAAGCTAAAGTAAATGGACTGAGCAAGCGGCGTTGTTGCAATGTGGTAATGGACAAGTCTGCAAAAATCTTAATATGACCATACGGAGAGGGTAAAATGTCTGATTTCCTAGATGTCGCCAATAATGCAGCTTTAATATGAAAAAAGTGCACCCGCACCAAAACATCTCTCGGTGCAGAGTTAGAAAGGTGCTTCGGTCTCATCACCCTGTGCACTCTGTCCAAAGTCAGATCGTATGGAGAGAGTTCTGGGATCAAGGCTTTCATTAAATTCTGTAGGTAAGGGGTCAGATCTTTTGGCATAATTTCCTCTGAGATCCCCCGGAATTTAAGATTGTTCCGGCGCGATCTATCCTCTAAATCGACCACTTTTACCTTAAGTCGATCTATTTCTTCTAGGAGATCTTTATGTGTCCCTTTCATCTGATTATAGGAAACAGCATATTCTCCCATTTTAGATTCAATAGAGTCCACCCTGGTTTCCAATTCTGTTACTGCGGTCTGAAGCGGTCGGACCAAGGAAGCCAGGTCTTTATGGATAGATTCACTAAAAAGAACTAGCACATCTTTCAAAAGATTGCTTGATGCCGGTTGATCATTGGTAGGAATTGCCTGAATAGTTAAAGCAGTATGATCGCTCACCTCAGTCATCAGGGTCTCCCCTCTGTGTTGCAATCCGGCTGGCAGGTGTTCCACCGTGGAGGGGCCCAGGGATGGAATCGACGGGGCGGCAATCTCCTGCAATCCCTCAGCTCCAGGTCCGCGAGTCTCTCGGGGCCTCTCACCTCCTGCGTTTGCACGTGTCGGTGTATAATGGAGTGCGTCAGACAGAGCGTTTGCTGAGATTAGCTCTGCATTGGACCCAGGACTGCCCCCGGCTTCCTCAGGACGGGGATTCCGCTGGCGAGGTGACAGAGGTATTTGCGGCGTTTGTGATATTTGGGATGGTTGAGATGCTTGAGTATCTTTAGGTGGGCTTCCCTTGGCCAGGAAGCAATCCATCTTCCCTTGTTTTTTTGCAGACCTCGTACCTCGGGTCATTTTCCAAGCCAGCTGATCAAATAACCGCTTCTCACAGTATAGTCCAGGGTCGATTTTTTTTTAAGGTGGATATTGCACCGCTATTATCTTCTTGTTATCCCGCTATTACTAGAGTAGCTGGAATAGCTCTAGCAGCGTTGGAGCTCCTGCCTCAAGCAGCCATCTACTCGGCCTGCAAGCCACACCCCCACACCACGACTATAACCTTCACATGGGAGGGGTGGACTTCAATGACCAGATGTTGGCTCCCTATTTAGTTTCCCGACGCACCAGACGCTGGTATGAAAAGGTGTCTGTTTATTTAATTCAATTGGCGATGTATAATAGTTTTGTTCTCTACAGTAAGGCTGGGAGAACAGGATCCTTCCTAAAATTCCAGGAAGAGATCATTTCGGAACTCCTGTATCCAGGAGGGTCCGTGCCCCAAGTCCCTGATGTAGTGAGCCGGCTACATGGCAGACACTTCCCGTCTGTCTATCCTGGTACCCCAACTCAAAGTTCCCCAAGAAAAAGATGTCGTGTCTATAGCACGGGTGGAATAAGGCGCGACACCACCTTTTTTTTGTCCTGACCAGCCTGCCCTATGCATAGGGGAGTGTTTCCGCAAGTTCCACACTACACTATTAGCGTAGGGATTGCGTACACAGGACAGGCACACAGGGGTCTTAGGGCCCTTTCACACAGAGCTGCCACAAACCTCTCCTTTTACCTGGGACAAAGTGCATAATGTACTTCGCCACATCTCTGGGCGATTTGCGCTTTGCACATTGTCCCATGGGGAAGGAGAGGTTTGTCCTATAAAGATTAAAAAAAAAATATATAAAAATCACCGGTAAGCAAAAAAGTTATTGTTCTGTTTCAAAAGTTTATAAAAGTTAATGTTCTCTAAAATTAATGTTAATAAATTTATTGCATTGCGGCCTGTTTTTTTTTTTTTTTTTTACCTTCTAGGTGGACCAAGCGATCAAGCAGCTGCAGCACTGATGTGCATTCTGACAGAAGCATTGCGCTGCTGTCAGATTACACAAAAGTCGGTGTATGCGGCGTAAATCCTGGCAATGATTTATTCATCCACATTGATTGTGTGAATGGAGAAATCTGGTTTTCCAGGGCATACGAGCTAAGTGGGTATGGATGTTGGGCGGAGCTCCTATGTCCTGGCAGACACCTTTCCCCTCCTTTTTTTTTTTTGGCAGAGATTTTTTCATCCACATTGATCGATGTGAATGAAGAAATCTGTCCTGTTCATTTTTTCTTTCAGCCCAGAGGCTGAACGGAAAAAAAAAATCTCATTACCTGTATGCTCAATATAAGGAGAATAGCAGAAACTCCTAATGCTGGCAATACATGTAATGACTGCGGAGACCTTCAAATGCCAGGGCAGTACAAACACCCCACAAATGACCCCATTTTGGAAAGAAGACACCCCAAGGTATTCGCTGAGGGGCTTATTGAGTCCATGAAAGATTGAAATTTTTGTCCCAAGTCAGCGGAAAGGGAGACTTTGTGAGAAAAAACTAAGAAAATAATTTTCCGCTAACTTGTGCCAAAAAAGAAAATATTCTATGAACTCACCATGCCCCTCATTGAATACCTTGGGGTGTCTTCTTTCCAAAATGGGGTCACATGTGGGGTAGTTATACTGTTCTGGCATTTTAGGGGCCCTAAAGCGCGCAAAGAAGTCTGGGATCCAAATGTCTAAAAATGCCCCACTAAAAGGAATGTGGGCCCCTTTGCGCATCTAGGCTGCAAAAACGTGTCACACATGTGGTATCGCCGTACTCAGGAGAAGTTGGGGAATGTGTTTTCGGGTGTCATTTTACATATACCCATGCTGGGTGAGATAAATATCTTGGTCAAATGCCAACTTTGTATAAAAAAATGGGAAAAGTTGTCTTTTGCCGAGATATTTCTCTCACGCAGCATGGGTATATGTAAAAAGACACCCCAAAACACATTGCCCAACTTCTTCTGAGTACGGCGATACCACATGTGTGACACTTTTTTGCAGCCAAGGTGGGCAAATGGGCCCACATTCCAAAGAGCACCTTTCGGATTTCATCGGCCATTTTTTACAGATTTTGATTTCAAACTACTTTGCACGCATTAGGGCCCCTAAATTGCCAGGGCAGTATAACTACCCCACAAGTGACCCCATTTTGGAAAGAAGACACCCCAAGGTATTTCGTGATGGGCATAGTGAGTTCATGGAAGTTTTTATTTTTTGTCACAAGTTAGTGGAATATGAGACTTTGTAAGAAAAAATAAAATAAAATTCATCATTTTACGCTAACTTATGACAAAAAATAAAAAGTTCTATGAACTCACTATGCCCATCAGCGAATACCTTAGGGTTTCTACTTTCCGAAATGGGGTCATTTGTGGGGGTTTTCTACTGTCTGGGCATTGTAGAACCTCAGGAAACATGACAGGTGCTCAGAAAGTCAGAGCTGCTTCAAAAAGTGGAAATTCACATATTTGTACCATAGTTTGTAAAAGCTATAACTTTTACCCAAACCATTTTTTTCCCCAAAACATTTTTTTTATCAAAGACATGTAGAACAATCATTTTAGAGAAAAATGTATATATAGATGTCGTTTTTTTTTAAAAAAATTACAACTTAAAGTGAAAAATTTAATTGTTTCGCAAAAATTTCGTTAATTTCGATTAATAACAAAAAAAGTAAAAATGTCAGCAGCAATGAAATACCAGCAAATGAAAGCTCTATTAGTGAGAAGAAAAGGAGGTAAAATTCATTTGGGTGGTAAGTTGCATGACCGGGTAATAAACCGCTAAAGATGTGGAGTGCCGATTTGTAAAAAAGGGCCTGGTCACTAGGGGGGTATAAACCTGTGGTCCTTAAGTGGTTAAATGTGCCTGGAGTTATGTGGCATTCATCATCCGGTTCCTCAGGGCATTGTTCACAATGAAGCGGTCATTAGTGTGCGATGTGGCCAAAGGATGTCCACTGCTATGACTTTCTGTGACTCTTCAAATCTCTCTGTTGCAACCTGCTGATGACCCTTTGTGACACTCTAAGCTCAGTCGCCACTTCCAAATCCTGCTTGAAGCCTTGCAATGGCGAGGTACTGTTGATCAATTGTTATGTGTCGTCTTGGTCTTATGATGTCAAAATGTGAACGGCATAATGAGAAGGACTGTTTTAATACCAGTTCTAATTGAACAAGGCAATGTATTAGGCAATTCATGGATCAAACACCTGTTGTGAATTTTGCCGTGAAGCTCCTTGTTAAAGAACAGCAAGTTTCTCAAAAAGTACTTAAATATTGAACATTTGGACATGTGCATTCAAAAGTTTACAGAAGGTCACATTAACCTCCCTGGCGGTATGATTATGTCAGGAATTTTGTTCCAAAAGCGGTACAATTTTTTTGCATGGAAATTTGGTGTTATGTATTGTAGGCTTGCAATTCTTAGTAATTACTTACTTAAACCTGACCAAAGAAGAGTCTAGTAGACCTCTCAGATGTGATAAAGTTCGAAAAAATTAAATCATGAGTTATAATCTAATAAATAATATAATTTTATTCAGTAATGTAATTAATAATGAAATTTGTCAAACAAAAGAAAATTCAGTAAACATCCTGGGTGTGGTAAATTTTGAAACATGGGACTGCACATAGAATCAGGGCAATGGAACCTGGTTTCCTTTCGGATTTTTTTTCCATTTCCATCTCGCTTTGAGCAGCAAACTACACACATCCTTGTAGGTGCTGCCTTTTTTGCGCTTGGCGGGATGTAATCCATAAAGTGACGACCAGTCAGCCTCTCTGGGTTTACAACGTCAACAGCGCGACGTCCAGATCTGTTCACGGCCACTGATGGCGTTTGGTAGTTCACAAAAATCTGCTCCGCCACCTTCCAGATGAAGTCAGAGTGAACAAGAGGCTTGTCACTCTTTCCTTTGTACAGTATATAGGCATTCCACAGACATTGTTCCAGGAGATGCCTGAATATTTTTTTGTAGTATTTTTTTTTGTTGCTTCCGCATTGCTGGATAGAATGTCATCGCCTGATCGGCTCTATCGACTCCTCCCATGGTGTTATTATAGTCGATCACAAGTCGTGGCTTTATGACATCTTTCCCACCTCTTGTGTGGACCGTGGTAGTGGAGGTGTTATGTACTGTACTCATTAGGCACACGTCTTTTTTGTCACGCCAACGCATTGCCATCATCTTTCCTTTCTGCCAGGCCACCATTTCTCCTGTTTTCAGTTTTTTCTTGGAAAACATACATGGCAGGCCACGTCGGTTGGCCCTAACGGTTCCATATCCGTCAGTCTTGTTTTTTAGTAGAAACTCGTACAGCTCAGGCGACGTGTAAAAGTTGTCTGTTGTCACACAATACCCCTTATTGAGCAATGGTTCAAGCAGTGAAAGGACTGATGACGTTGCCATCCTATAGCCGCTGTACCTGGGGTTGAATTGTGTTCCTTTGCCGGTGTATATGATGGAATTCCATATATAGCCAGTTGTAGACTCGCAGAGCATATAGGATTTTATTCCAAACCGCGCTCTCTTGGATGCGATGTATTGAATCCAGCTGAGGCGTCCTTTGTAAGCCATCAGACTTTCATCAATGCTGATGTCTCTGTCTGGCACAAAGGCCTGCTGGAAATTTGTTATGATCATTTGGAATACTTCCCAGATCTTCTTCAGTTTTGGCGCTGGATGTGTGGCTTCGTCAAATTCCTCATTGTTGGTGAAGTGTAAATTC
Source organism: Bufo gargarizans (assembly GCF_014858855.1). Lineage (NCBI taxonomy): Eukaryota > Metazoa > Chordata > Amphibia > Anura > Bufonidae > Bufo > Bufo gargarizans. Next base: position 459,823,083 of record NC_058083.1, on the reverse strand, counting down.
TTCATTATGAGGGAAAATCGGTACTCGGACATGATGGTGCCAAAAAATGGGGTTGCCAGCAATTTATTGGTAGTCCAGTACCATTTCTGCAGGGGTTTCCCCACCACCCCCTGAAGAAGTATTAGCCCCAGAAATTTCCATATGTCCTCCTTACTCACCGGTTCCCATTTTCTGGTTCTGGAAAACTTGCTGTGCAGAGTAGTGGATTGCTGCTCTTTGTAGCGGTTTGTCTCCGTGACAATCTTTTCAATGACGTCATCAGTCAGAAATAATTTTAGGTACGCCAAAGGATCATTGTGATCAACTTCTACCTTTATCCCAGGCGATCCTGTAAACGGGAATCTTGGCGGTGGTACTGCATCCATACCGCAATCAATAGGGCACCAAGAGCGCACCTCACTGAGCTCAAGTGCAGATTCGTCGCTGTCGCCACTTCTCTGGTCAGGTTCAGAGTCGGATGATGAATCTTTCCACGAATCGCTATCGCTGTCGCTCAATTCTGCGAGGGGCTCTGTGTCGCTGTCGCTGTCACTTATCTGATCCAAACCCGCTTTAGTGATGCTAAAGTGACGCTTTGATGCCATGGTAAAAAATATATATATTTTTTATATATATTTTTTTGCTTAGAAAAAACAGCCAGGGCAGTGTAGAATGATCAGATCAAATCTGAGGTGATAGTGTAATCTGACAGGATTGTATCACCTAACTTTATAGTGTGTGTGTTTGACTTATATACAATGTATTTTTTTTGAATCTCCCGCCCAGTTCCGCCTCTGTGAGGCGCTGCGGCTTACAGAGGCGGAACCAGGAAGAGAGATGAGACATCCGCCGGGGCTCTCACCGGCGATCACAGCGGGGAACATCGCTGGATCGCCGGGATTAGGTATGCACACCCGCGGCTCCCTCTGCAATCTACCCCGAGCGTGACTCGGGGTTACCGCTTCTGGCAGCGAAAATTAACCCAGAGTCACGCTCGGGAATACCGTCAGGGAGGTTAAGTGAACCTGTAAGGCAGGGGTCGAGTCCAGGGGGAACGCGTGGGAACGGCGTTCCTGCACTTTTTTCATGGCAGGAACGCCGTTCCCTTTCATCTGTGTGCGGCGGGGCAGGCAGTGTGCGGCGGCGGGGCAGGCACTGAGATGAGCGCTTCCATTGTGGAAGTGAAGCGCTCATCTCCATGGTGATCTGTTTCTGTTTATATCGCTGTCCTCAGGACAGCGATACAAACAGAAGGGTAGTGTCTAAACTCCAGACACCAAACGGACCTTCTGACGTCACACTATCACGTGACATTTCTAGGTCACGTGGGTCGGCAGCCAGCGCGCGCTTCAGAAGTTCTATTACAGCAGGAAGGTCAGGCATGGCTGCTCTGCGCACCAGCGTCTTTAGCACTGACAGGGGAGAGTGTCTGCCTGAGAGGGACATGTGAAGCCTGTGGAGGGGGCTGACAATTCTGTGAGGTGTGCCATGTGGGATGGGGGGGACTATGGTGTGGGATTGTATGATGGGGGGGGGACTATGGTGTGGGATTGTATGATGGGGGGGGGGACTATGGTGTGGGATTGTATGATGGGGGGGGGACTATGGTGTGGGATTGTATGATGGGGGGGGACTATGGTGTGGGATTGTATGATGGGGGGACTATGGTGTGGGATTGTATGATGGGGTGGGGGGACTATGGTGTGGGATTGTATGATGGGGGGGACTATGGTGTGGGATTGTATGATGGGGGGAACTATGGTGTGGGATTGTATGATGGGGGGGGACTATGGTGTGGGATTGTATGATGGGGGGGGGACTATGGTGTGGGATTGTATGATGGGGGGGACTATGGTGTGGGATTGTATGATGGGGGGACTATGGTGTGGGATTGTATGATGGGGGGGACTATGGTGTGGGATTGTATGATGGGGGGGACTATGGTGTGGGATTGTATGATGGGGGGACTATGGTGTGGGATTGTATGATGGGGGGGACTATGGTGTGGGATTGTATGATGGGGGGGGACTATGGTGTGGGATTGTATGATGGGGGGGGACTATGGTGTGGGATTGTATGATGGGGGGACGACTATGGTGTGGGATTGTATGCGGGGGGGGCGCTGCTGTGTGGGATTGTATGGGGGGGCGCTGCTGTGTGGGATTGTATGGGGGGGGCGCTGCTGTGTGGGATTGTATGGGGGGGGGGCGCTGCTGTGTGGGATTGTATGCGGGGGGGGGGGGTTTGCATTGCATCTTGGGTGAGTTTTGGGTGGGTTTTTTTCCCAGGACTTAACCCCTGCTGTAAGGCCTCTTTCACACGGGTGAGATTTCCGCATGGGTGCAATGCGTGAGGTGAACGCATTGCACCCGCACTGAATCCGGACCTATTCATTTTGTATGGGGCTGTGCACATGAGCGTTGGTTTTCATGCATCACTTGTGCGTTGCATGAAAATCGCAGCATGTTCTACATTCTGAGTTTTTCACGCAACGCAGGCCCGATAGAAGTGAATGGGGCTGCGTGAAAATCACAAGCATCCGCAAGCAAGTGCGGATGGGGACCCGATCATTATTACTTTCCCTTATAACATGGTTATAAGGGAAAATAATAGCATTCTTAATACAGAATGCATAGTACAATAGGGCTGGAGGGGTTAATACATTTTTTTTAACTCACCTTAAAGGGCTTCTGTCACCCCACTAAAGTCATTTTTTGTTGTTGGGCTAGTTACATTCCTTATAGTGCGATATATGAAAATATTATGGTGTTACTTACTTTCATTCAGCTGTTTCTTATAAAAACGAAGTTTTATAATATGTAAATCAGGTCTCTACCAGCAAGTAGGGCGTCTTCTTGCTGGTAGCCGCCGCAAAAAACCGCCCCCTCGTCGTATTGATTGACAGGGCCAGCCGTGATCTCCTCCTCAGGCCGGCCCTGTCAGCATTTTAAAAATCGCGCGCCTCTGTTCATTCGGCGCAGGCGCTCTGAGATTAGGAGGCTCGTCTCCTCAGAACTCCCTCATTGCGCCTGCGCCGATGACGTCTTCTCTTTCGGTGATGTCATCGGCGCACTGAGGGAGTTCTGAGGAGACGAGCCTCCTAATCTCAGAGCGCCTGCGCCGAATGAACAGAGGCGCGCAATTTTTTTTCTCTGATTTAAGTCCTCTTCCTTTCCGTTATTCCACAAAACATATCCGTATGGTTTCTGTATTTGATCAGTTTTTTGCAGATTGGAAACAGTAACTATTTAATCACCAAACACATGAGCAATATGGGCTGGGCATAGCATTTCTACAGTGTGGATCCGCGAAATACGGATGAGTTCCGTGTGCGTTCTGTATTTTTTGCAGACCCATTGACTTATATGAGGCCTTATTTGCGGACAATAATTGGACATGCACTACTTTTTTGCAGAACGGAAACGGAATGCACATGGAGTACCTTCCATTGTTTTTGCGGACCCATTGAAGTGAATGGTTCCCCATATGGTCCATAAAAGATGGAACTGAAGCAGAAAGAAAATAAGTTAGTGTGCATGAGCCCTTAGGCCTCTTGCACACGACCGTATGCCCTCCGAGATATGCGGTCCGTGAGCGGGCCAAATGTCCCGGAGCGGCATTGATCGCGTGCACGGGAGCACACAGCATCATAGATTACAATGATGCTGTGGACGTCGGGCCGTCCGCGGGACTATTGTCCCTCACTCATAAAATCATATGAGTGAGGGACAATAGCCGTGCAGGAGGCAAGACGCGCACAGCATCATTGTAATCTATGATGCTGTGCGCTCCCGTGCACACGATCAATGTGGCCCCGCCTTGTAAGAGCCCAATCCCTCACACAAGCACAGAATGGGCAATGGCCTGCGTTTGCGCACTCTTCCCTGTGCTGGCCATCTGAAGCTATAGCGCATGCGCTGAGAACTTTTGTTTCCGCTCACGGTTTTAAAAAAAGAAGTGTCCTGTCCATTCCTGACATGGATTAGGTACTCCGTGTGCATTCCGTATATACAGTCCGCTCCCAAAAAAATAATAGAATATTTCCTAATATTGTCCGCATTACGGACAAGTATAGTACTGTTCTATTAGGGGCCAGTTCCGATTCACAAAATACGGAATGCACACGGACGTCATCTGTATTTTTTGCGGATCCTTGTTTTGCAGACCACAAAATACATGGTCGTGTGCATGAGCCCTTAGGGTCCATTTACACGTCCGCAAAATGGGCCTGCATCCATTCCGGACCCATTCATTTTCAAGGGGGCCGGACTGTGCGGTCCACATTTGTGGATCCGCACTTCCGGATCCGCCAAAAAATAGAACATGTCCTACAGACGTGTGAATGGACCCTAAGGCCTCATGCACATGAACGCATTTTCATTCCTTGTCCATTACATTTTTTTGCGGACCGTATACGGAACCATTCATTTCAATGGGTCCGCAAAAAAATGGAAGGTACTCCGTGTGCATTCCGTTTCCGTATTTCCGTTCCGCAAAAAAAGGCCTAAGGTGTCGTGTGCATGAGGCCTAAGGTGTAGTGGAAAGATCTGCACCTGTTCTGTGTTTTTGACCCACACCTAGTTTTGGCTCATAATTACTGATGGAAATAACTGACCAAATACTGAAGTGTTGTTGTGGAAATTTTATTATGTGGACATTTTATTTTAGGATGTGTGTTTTTATAGATTGTCACCTGTCTTCCTGTGTCGGATTTAGCCAAAGAACGCTCTAGCAGAGGGTACTTTGGCTGAATCGGGACCAGTGGTAAAACCATCAGTATGAAAACCCTCTGATGGGCTTGGAGACGTGTTCTCAGTGTGTAGGGGGCGTTTGCCGGTTTGTGAGCACCAAGTGCAAGCACTGGGCTTCTTCCCTTCAAATGTCTATACACATTAGAGAAGTGAAGTCTGCATAACGAGAGATACATATTATACCTCTGCTGCGGCTTCGCTATCCCTTTCTTGATACATATCTGCTTTTAAGACATGCATATCTGCCTTGTCGGTATACTCGTACCGTATACTGACAATAGCCGTAGCAATGTCTCGCAGATAAACCTATAAGAATCAGCAGAATGATCCTTATTAGATACTGGTCACTTTTGAGCAGTATTGAATAAGGTCCATGCTGACAATGATGGGGGTGGGCAGCCACCTGGCTGGTCAGACAATGGACATGACTCATCCTTCCTTATACAGGGATGGGGTGTGTGCATTGTCTGCCCAGCCACATTGATTGTCCCTCCCTGTCCTATGTCATCACTTCCTGTATCCTTGTCTTGGGCCAGCCCCTTTTGTGAGTAAATAAAAGGAACAGACTGGGCAGGAGGAAGGGAGGGAGTACTCAGCAAGAATTCAATCAAGATGGTAGCACCTGGGTCTGTCTCTGACTGCGGCTAAGAGAGGAGGGATTTACCGTTTTCCTTACACAAACTTTTATGCAAGCTGACTACAACTATAAAAATTTCTACAACAGTGTGAACTTAAAAACGCATAAGGCTACTTTCACACCTGCGTTAGGTGCAGATCCGTCTGGTATCTGCACAGATAGATCCGCACCTATGATGCAAACGCTCACATCCGTTCAGAATTGACTTGCACTGAAAGTCAATGGGGGGCGGATCCGTTTTCAGTTGCACCATATTGTGTCAGTGAAAACGGATCAGTCCCCATTGACTTTCATTGTAAGTCAGGACGGATCCGTTTGGCTCTGCATCGTCAGGCGGGCTAAACTGATCCCTTTTGGGCCGCTTGTGAGATCCCTGAAACGGATCTCGCAAGCGGACCCAGAAATGGCAGCGTGAAAAAAGCCTAAGGAAAAAAAAAGCATAAAAAAAAAAAAAAAACTGATGCGAGATTTTCTCAGCACAGAACATACCCTAAATTATAATTCCGCACATCCCATGACAGGCACCGTTGTCACAAGACGTTTCTCACTTCACCTCACAGTGGTTTTAATCAGCGCTGTTCCCGCCTAGAGGACAGAAGTGTCAGTTTGACGTGCCTGTAGCTATCATGTCCATATACAGAGGGCACAGAAGCCGCCATGTCATGTGCTACACGGGGAGGAGAGTGTACACTGCCAGATATAGGTTATAATAGGGGATGCGCCATATTTATAGAGCCCTGTGCACACAATAGCGCCCTGGCACTAGGCTCTGTCTCAGTGGGAGGAGGTGACCAAGCAGGGAGCGGCAGTGCAGGGGTTAAGCAGCGCTCACTTCCTCATCGCACCGCCTGACGTGCGTTGTGTACACGGTGATGGCGGGCTCCGGGAGGCTGGCGGCCGCCGCTGACAGGGGGACAGTGCGGCGGGCAGGACGAGCCGGGGCGGCGGTGGCCCTGGCCGTGGTGTTGGCGCTGTGCCGGGTGCCCGAGCTGTGCGGAGCCACACAAGAGGAGAGCGCAGTGACGACGGTCACCTCCAGCAACTGGACTGCGGTGTTAGAGGGGCAGTGGATGGTGACATTGTGAGTATGCAGCCGCCGGTGACAGGAGGAGGGGAGGACATTGCTGTCATTGTGTGCGCCACCGCTTATACGCCACGGCCACGTCATTGGTCAGAGCGGTAACGCCTCGGTGTGTACTGTGTGTGACAAGTGCTTTATAGGGATGAGGAATCGGTCCTAGCAGAGGACTCGCCTCCCCCTACTAAATATAAGGCTACTTTCACACGTTCAGCAGAGGATTCAGGCGGGCAATCTGGAGGCAAACGGATGCATTGCAATACCGGATCCGGTTGTCATCTGGAAAAACGGATCCTGTATTTTTATTTTCACGGATTTAATGCTCTGCGCATGCACGGACGGAAAGAACGGATCTGTTTTGCCGAGACACTTGGGTCCGGATCTGGTGTAACATTACATTACCCTACTTCGTCAGACTTCCCTACCTCGCAACTTCCGGTCGCACCGGAAATGACATGAGGAGGCGTGCCGGAATTGTGCCGATCTGCGCATGCGCAAAAACACGGTTTAGGGAAATCTCACAGCGGAGTTCAGCTGGACACTGCGCATGCGCCGGAGAGCCTCACCAGCCTTAGGGTAGGGAAAAATTACGACCCAGTGCGCAAGTACAGAACAGCCATCCGATCTCTGCGCCTGCGCAGTGTGAGGGTAGGGAGATCTGATGGCCAATTTAACAAAAAAAACTGCCATCAGATCTCCCTATCCCCACACTGCGCAGGCGCAGAGATGGGATGGCTGTTCTGTAGTTAGCCTCGCTTGCGCACTGGGCCGTAATTTTTCCCTACCTTAAGGCTGGTGAGGCTCTCTGGCGCATGCACAGTGGCCAGCTGAACTCCGCTGTGAGATTTCCCTAAACCGTCGTTTTGTGCATGCGCAGATCGGCACAACTCCGGCACGCCTCCTCACGTCATTTCCGGTGTGACCGGAAGTTACGAGGTAGGGAAATCTGTAACGTTACACCGGCATTAATGCATTTCAATGGAAATTAATGCCAGATCCGGCTTCCCGACAAGTGTTCAGGATTTTTGGCTGGAGAGAAAACTGCAGCATGCTGCGCTATGTTCTCCGGCCAAAAAACGTAAGAGGGACTGAACTGACGCATTAGGATAAAACTGATCAGTTATTTTCCGGTACTGAGCCCCTGTGACGGAACTCAATACCGGAAAAGAAAAACGCTAGTGTGAAAGTACCCTAAGGGCTGCACTACATCTGGTTATTGGGGGCAGGAGGGTAGCTATCCCCTTAGGGAGCTCTAGACCAATCAGAGGTCGCCATTGTTTATAGTAGTGGATGCCCCGCCCCCTAAACGTGTTCAAAGGAAATAGAAAGTGTTTAGGAGCAAGAATCACATGACGCTCTCTAAATCTGATTGGTTGAGCAGTCAGACTATGGCTACTTTTACACTTGCGTTTTGGGCGGATCCGTCATGGATCTGCAAAAACTGATCCGTTACAATAATATAACCGCATTTATCCGTCGTGAACGGATCCGTTTGTATTATCTGTAACATAGTCAAGATGGAGTTCATGACGGATCCGTTTTCTATTGTGCCAGATTGTGTCAGAGAAAACGGATCCGTCCCCATTGACTTACATTGTGTGCAAGCGTCCGCCTCCAGAGCAGAATGGTGACTGAACTGATGCATTCTGAGCGGATCTTTTTCCATTCAGAATGCATTAGGGCAAAACTGATCAGTTTTGGACCGCTTGTGAGAGCCCTGACCGGATCTCACAAACTGAAAGCCAAAACGCCAGTGTGAAAGTAGCCTTAAAGGGGTATTCCAGTTATAGAAAGTGATCCCGGATAACTATCAGATCGATAGGGGTCCTCCTGCTGGGACTCCCCCCACTGATCACAATAATGAGACCCGCGTTGTACTCGGCTATCTCTGGCGCTCCCATAGAAGTGAATAGTGTGGCGGCACTCATTTCTGAACAGCCATGCTGTCCGTTTGTGTCGCTCAATATCAGTGAGAGTCCCAGTAGTAGAACCCTCACCGATCTAGTACACAGGATAGGGGATAACTTTCTATAACCAGAATACCCCTTTAAGGCCCTATTAGACTGCACAGTTACATGCCAGTTAGGGTCCATTCAGATGTCCGTATGAATGGGTCTGCATCGTTCCTGCAATTTTGCAGAAAGGGTGTGGGCCCATTCATTTCAATGGGTCCGCAAAAGATGTAGTTCTGTTCCGCGGCCCTGCAAAAAAGCATGTCCTATTCTTGTTTGCAGCCACGGACAAGGCATTTTCTATATAGCGTCGGCCATGTGCGGTCCACAAAACACTTGTGGACGTGTGAATGGACCCTTATCGGGAATATGCATGCCAATGAGTGTGGAAACGCCTGTATATCAGCTGATGGGCACCCTTCATGGGTGCAGGCTGCTCAGCTATCGGCAGCACATCGCCCTGTGCACTCACGGATGTAAATGACCCCCACAACACCAGGATGTTTAAGAGGGTTCAAGATAAGTAAAAACGGAGGCAGCAGCGCCCTTACTCCCCTGCGGTCCTGCTGCGCTGACGTCAGAGGTGATACTCCCTGCGCATGACTGCTGAGGCCGGTGATTGGCTGCAGCGGCAATGTGGAGTGTACAGGATGTCGGTCACTGCTGCTGTCAGGAAACCGATAGCACACAGATGATAAATAACGTCTAGACATTTAGGCCCCTTTCATACGAGCGTGGCGGATTGGCTCTGAATGCGTTCAGTGAAACTCGCACCATTTTGCAAGCAAGTTCAGTAAGTTTTGTTTGCGATTGCGTTCAGTTTTTTCCGCGCGGGTGCAATGCGTTTTGATGTGTTTTTCACGCGCGTGATAAAAAACTGAAGGTTTACAAACAACATCTCTTAGCAACCTTCAGTGAAAAATGCATCGCAGCCGCACCTGCTTCCGGATGCAATGCGTTTTTTCACTGAAGCCCCATTCACTTCTATGGGGCCAGGGCTGCGTGAAAAAACGCAGAATATAGAACATGCTGCGTTTTTCACGCAATGCAGAACTGATGCATGAAAAAAACGGTCATGTACACAGACCCATTAAAAAATGAATGGGTCGGGATTCTGTGCGGCTGCTATGCGTTCACGTCACGCATTGCACCCGCCTTGAAAACTCACTTGTGTTAAAGGGGCCTTAGGAGTCTCGTCTGGTAGGTGTGAGGGGGGGTCTCACCTATCGGGATTACGGGAGCTCAGCCAGTCAGGGTGGTCGGCAGCGGCCCCATCCAGGAGCAGACTGGACTCTTTACATTGAGGTCTATAGGACATGCATGTCGCCGATTCTTTGCATTGTATTTCATTTAGACAACACCTTCCATCTTTGTCACCTGTTCCTATTGCTAATCAAAAACGTTCCTTTGCTCTTGTCTGCAGATGTCTGATTTCCATACTCCCACATGTAGGTAATAATTGGGCTCCAGTATAAGTGCCTGACATCTGTTGTGCCATGTCCTGGCAGTGGGTGCTGCCCGTCTCCTCATAGAAGTCAAGGTGCTGCGCCCAGTTGTAGCCACTACTATACTTGCTGTGACAGAAGTTCAGACTGATAAAGAGCGGTGGCCTTCCAGATAACGAGCTGCTAGAAAGTATGACCTTTCCAAAAAATAGCTGCTGTGTCTGAAAGTGCCCCACCCCAACCCCCTGTCAACGCTGCACATATATCTGTGTCCAGAGCAACACCGAATGGCACGTTTACTAAGAGCGGCTTTTTACGGCGGTCTTAGTTTCCCCCTCTGCGCTGCCGCTAGATACGTCTAATTTATGACTAGGCGTGCGCCTGGAGTAAAATCTCCCCCAAAAAAGCCTGGCTGGTGTAGTTTTTAGCTTACATTTGCGCCTGTTTCCAGCTGTAAATGTAAGAAAATTTGCCAAGGCTGGAGTCCCGACCCCAGTACGGCCTCCGGCGCGCCACTACTACATCCCTGGCACATGCGGTAACATTGTGTCGCATGGCCGGACAGAAAAGGGACCGGCCACACTTTTTACGTCTAAATGTGCCCCACACTCGCAGTACAGCCCTGTACATGGTGGAAAGCCTAAATAACCCTTAGGGCCAGTTCACACAGCTGATTAAAAAAAAACTAACTTTAAAAATCTGCGTGAAATCCACATGTTTTTATGCAGCGGTTTTTCAGATGTGATTTTCTGCCGCTCTTTTTTTTTTTTTTTTTTCTTTAAACCAATGGGTGTTTAATAGAATTGGAATAGCTGCATTTTCAGCTTGAGGTTTTTGACGCGAATCTGCGTATGGATTTACATGAAGCTTTTTTTTTCTATGCTACCCTTTCATTTCAATGGGAGATTCGGCGCTGTTTCTGCTCCGTGATAGGGCAAGTGCTGCTTCCTATTTAAATGAATGAGGCTGTTTGGGGTTTTTTTTTTGTGGTTGATTTTGAGGCAGTAACGCAACCCTAATCAGCGCCAAAAATGTCTGTGTGAACTGGCCCTTAGGGTGCGGCTACACGGCGACACAATTATGTGCGACTTGTCTGCAATTTGCTGTTGTACCGCTATTTTAGAACTGTGACTATGAAAGCACAGCCAAGTCACAGGCGAGTCTCGTGTTGCGCGCAACTTACATTAAAGGGGTTCTTGGATCATCTCTAACCTGTGGAGGGAAGATGTTTCACATAGTACTTACGCTCCCCCGATGCAGTCATCTGTACTGCAGCCTTGCACACTACAGGCTCCTCCGCCCTGTATATTTTCAGTTGTTTTTTATTTTATTATTTTTATGTGACTGTCCACAAAGGCTAGCCTTTTATTACAGTTCTCACACAGACGTCACAGTAGGCCGACTTTTCCTATTTCCTGCAGCTCACTTGTCGGCTTTGACGTGTAGACTGGGGAGGTCTGAGCAGAGTCACATGATGCACTCCTTTTAACCCCTTGAGGACTGAGCCAATTTTTGTTTTTGCACTTTTGTTTTCTTCTTTCTACCTTCCAAAAGCTGCAACTTTTTTACATTTTTCATTCACATAGCCATATGAGGATTTAATTTTTGTGGGACATGTTTTATTTTTTTGACACCATTTAAAGGGCATCTGTCAGCAGATTTGTAACTATGAAACTGGCTGACCTGTTACATGTGCACTTGGCAGCTGAAGGCATCTGATATTGATGATCTATCCTTTGGGTCCTTTTACACGGACTGATATTAAGGCCAGTTATTGGGGATGAGTGTATAAACGGTTGTTCCCGATAATTGACCTATGTAAAGGGTGCCGGTGATTGTGTCATCTTTCCTGTGCAGCAGATCGTTCTATCTAAATGGCGATCTGCTGCCCAGGGGGCAATGATTTGCTGTGTCATCATCATACAGTGGAGGTGATTGCTGTATGTAAATGCCGCCCTCATCTCTGCTGACGATCAGGCAATTATGGGAACGTCTGGTTCGTTATAACCAAATAAACAGTAAAAGACAATAAATGTCAAAAGTAGACGTCACTATGAATCAAATTAAAGAACATAAAGTGGTGGTCATTTGTTATATTACAACATAACTTTTACTAATACCTTAAAAAGGATAGGCCCTAAATATATAAATCATACAAAATAATGAGATCAAAAGCAGCGGTAGTAAGGACCAAATGTGCACAGCGGCACCCAGCCAATAAACATAAGATAAAGGTGCACAGCGGCACTTGGGATTGATAACCGTAGTCCTACCGCTCCGTCCTCAGAATCCATGGTGCAGTCTGTGTCCTGATGAAACCGGAGTTGTATTGCTCCAATCGGACCATTGGCTGCTTGAGGCGGCGGGGTCAGTATAAGCCCTATTGTAACCCTGTGGTGTAATCCTAAGCTGACCCTGATTACTAAATAACAGGAGCAGCCTAACCTCAGGGCACTCGTCCTTATAAGGGCGACCCCCGTCAGGAATCTCTCCCTGTGAACTGGCCCTGATTGGCCATAATCTAGTCCTGCTCCCTACATGCACGTTTCATATTTGAAAAATCATCAGGGGAAATTTAACTAGAACTTTAAAAATAGACGATCGGGTGATACCAGTTATAACACACCCATAAGTTTGTCTATTAAGTATATGGACAAGTGGGAAAGGGAGTACTAGATGAAGCTCCTTAACCACATAAACGGGGCATGTTGCTAGCCACGGGCAATAGATCGCCTGGTTCGTTCCCAATAATTGCCTGACACACCGGTCCATGTAGTACACTAAAGGACACTAAGCATCCATAAGCTGGTCCTGGAAAACTCCTCTAAAGAGTGGGTCAGGATAAATCCACCTTGTTCAAATCAGATTGCAATAAAAATCTTCCAGACTATCAGGCCAGGAATAAAGGATAAGCCGGGGACGTCCTTGACTTGGGTGCAGTTCACCCAGTCGTAGTAATCAGTGCCTCCATATTGCTGTACCGACTAGACTGCATAATGCCCCGTGCTGGAATCACAATACCAATCATTGCTGATGACTGTACATGAGACCGCCGTCCCTGCCTTCACCTCAAGAAGCTATGCCCAGCCCTCGGAGCCATGCTTGGGGGTAAAGAAAGCCACAGGACAATGGGGGGGGGGGGGGGGTTGGGGTAATTGCTTGTGCTGGGACCATTTTGCTTTTTACATGGAGACTGCAATCATCTTGTGTTGCATTTTCAAGAGCAAAGAAGCCGTCCTCTGTGACCTCACTTGTGGTCTAAGTTTATACAATCTTTTTGTAGTGGCTGTCTCATGCACGTTGACATTGAGCGCAGTTTGACGCGTGCCTCTATATCGGGGGTAGCGAGTCTAATCTGAAATGTAGGGACTGGACATTGTGTACTTTGTGCTTGTCGATCTACCAGTTCACCTACGACGTCAGTAGACAGTCATGGTGCCCCAGTTATATTAAATTATCTTCTATCAACAAGATAGGAGATGACGATTAGATTGTAGTGGCGCCTACCGCAGGGATGCCCACTATCATGAGAATAGGGAGTCCGTAACCTGTGAACAGAGTGGTCGGTCGGGCATGCTCTTGGCTGCTCCATTCACATTTCTATGGTGAATTGCTGTTATTGTGGGTATCCCAGTAGAACGACCTCCACCAATCTAATAGTTATAACTTTTGTAGGAGGGTTCATGGGATGATCGTGGGTGATAGACATGTCACCGATGTTCCTGGCCTCGGTGAAGTAAGAGCCGGTTTCATGTGTTAGCAGCAGTTGCCGTTTGACATGTTGCTATTTAGTATGGCTGTAATAGCTGATCCGGGACGGCTCTTACTGGGAGTAGTCAAAGTGCTGGGTGGGTGACTACTCCCCATGTTCCAGACCGGGTCCTGATTTTGGGCTATAAAACACAGGCAGCACTGTCAGGTGGAGTGGATTACTCCTCTCTGACACTGGAGCTATGTCAGTCTCTGTGTTGGGACCTGGGATTTTGGGCCTGGATTTAGGCTAGGTCTACACGACGACATTTGTCGCGCGACCGACAGATAGGGCCCAACTACACTGCAACATTTGTAGCGCAACATTTTGTTGCACCAGTGTCGCGCAACAATTTTTATAATGGTAGTCTATGGTGTCGCACTGCAACATGCAACAGTCGCAGAAAAGTCCATCTTGAATGAATTTTCTGCGACTGTTGCGTCGCAGTCGCTGCATGTTGTAGTGCGACACCATAGACTGCCATTATAAAAATTGTTGCGCGACATTAGTGCAACAAAATGTCGCGCGACAAATGTCGTCGTGTAGACCTAGCCTAAGGCCTGCTACCTTGTTGGTGTGAAAGCAGATGGATTCTGCTTCGTCCAAGGACTTCTTCTTTGCTGCATGGTGTGAACGAACACCAGTATCACAAGGTGACTGTTTTCCTTGAAACTGACTTTTTGTTTTGTCGTTTACCTAATGTGTGAATAAACACTGAACTGTTTAATTTAAGGACTTTGTTGTTGCCTCTATTCTGCATCCGCTAACCGGCCTACCAGAGCGAATCCCCACACTTTATATAACTGGAATACCCTTTTGGCCTCATGCATCACTTGAATGGGTCCGCAATCAGGAGCTGCGGTACTATGGAGTGCTTCCGTGGTGTTTCTTTCTGTGCCTCTGCAGTGCAAAAAAATAGAACATGTTCTATTTTTTTGCGGTGCGGACGGATCACTGACAGTAAGAGCCGTCCCGGCTGCCACACAGACGTTGCCCGTGCATTGGGGACCGCAAATTGCGGTCCCCAATGCACGGAACGGCCGTGTGCATGAGGCCTTTAAGTGTATAATAATGACTGGCTCCCAATATAGGCGCTAAACTTGTCCATTGGTTACCTTAACCATTCAGAAGTCCATAGTGCATTGCAGATCCGCAATACACCTGGCCGGCAACCCCATAGAAATGCTTAGGCTGGGTTCAGACCTGAGCGTCCTGACCTGAGCGCTGTGTATGCGCGATTCTCCGGCGTCTCACCTACGCGGCTCCAGTAGTATGCGAACGCCCATTGTCGCGCGTTCCCGGAAGTCTATGTACGGGAACGCACGACAAGACGCCCCAAAGTCGCTCATGTACTTTTTTGAGCGTCGGGCGTTTTACAGCGCGTTCGTACGCGCTGTAAAACGCCCAGGTGAGAACCATTCCCATAGGGAAGCATTGGTTTCTCCTTGTTGAGCGTTTTACAGCGCGTAGGAACGCGCTGTAAAACGCTCAGGTGTGAACCCAGCCTTATTCTTGTCCGCAATTGCGGACAGGAATAGGACATGTTCTATTTTTTTTTTTTCCGGAGCCACGGACCGGAAGTTCGGGTGTGCGCTCCGGAAATGCAGATGTGGAGAGCACATAGTGTGCACTCCGCATCCATTCTGTCCCCATAGAGAATGAATGGGTCCGCGGACTGAATGAGATGCGGACTGATTATAGGGACGTGTGAATGGAGCCTAATGGGTCAGCCAGTAAATGGAGGTCATAAACTAGATTTGCAGGATTTTCTGCATATGTCTGAAACAAACGGTAGAACAATTCTGCAGAGATTACAGGATTATAGCTGTTTGAAGGGACAGGTGGGATTTATTTTGCATACTATTGCAGTCATGGAGGGGGGAGGCTCCTGCTGCAGGCTTCCCTTCTGCCAGACATTAATCTGAGGTAAAATAGGATAACCGCAAAAGAGGAAATTAAGGGAGGAAGTTCTGGGATATATATATTTTTTAATAATCTTTTTGTTCATTTTCTATCTTTAGTGTTCCCTTAAGTCCATTCATATGACCGTATTTCTGGGTACGCATCTGTTCCACAATTTTGCGGAACGGGTGTGAACCCATTCATTTTAATGGGGCCGCAAAAGATGCGGACAGCACACAGTGTGCTATCCGCATCCGTTCCATTCCGTGGCCCCACAAAAAAGAGAGCATGTCCTGTTCTTGTCCGCGGACAAGAATAAGCATTTCTATCATAGGGACCGCAAAACACTTACAGTCATGTGAATGGACCCTTAAGTGGTTGTCAAGTTTCTGATATTGAAGACCCTTCCTTAGGATAGTTCACCAATATGAGATCGGCAGGGGTCAACTCCAGCTGTCTGAGAGACCACAGCACTCGAATGAGCCCTGCCTTCTTGTCACTGTCGACATTGCAAAGCTGAGTGATATAATTACAGCTCCTCTGTCCCATTAAAGTGACGGCGGATCAGCGGGGGTGGGTGCCTGCAGTCGGACCCCCCGCCAATCTGTTATTGATGACCTATCCTGAGTATGGGTCATCAGTATCGAAAACCAGACAACCCTTTTAACATAGGCAATTCTATACTGTGTGTTCATTCCACATAACTGACCTGCCACATAGCAGTGGCTGTGATCGCTATGATAATTACACATAGATATATGTACACACTATAGTTAATGCAGATACACATGTACCATCCTGTAATACAACTTATCTACCTCCCTCTATTGTTCTGTATACCTTGCATAGCGGCTTATATACAATATGAGCAGGCCTTCTTGTATACCTTGCATAGTGGCTTATATACAATATGAGCAGGCCTTCTTGTATACCTTGCATAGCGGCTTATATACAATATGAGCAGGCCTTCTTGTATACCTTGCATAGCGGCTTATATACAATATGAGCAGGCCTTCTTGTATACCTTGCATAGCGGCTTATATACAATATGAGCAGGCCTTCTTGTATACCTTGCATAGTGGCTTATATACAATATGAGCAGGCCTTCTTGTATACCTTGCATAGCGGCTTATATACAATATGAGCAGGCCTTCTTGTATACCTTGCATAGCGGCTTATATACAATATGAGCACGCCTTCTTGTATACCTTGCATAGTGGCTTATATACAATATGAGCACGCCTTCTTGTATACCTTGCATAGCGGCTTATATACAATATGAGCACGCCTTCTTGTATACCTTGCATAGCGGCTTATATACAATATGAGCACGCCTTCTTGTATACCTTGCATAGCGGCTTATATACAATATGAGCACGCCTTCTTGTATACCTTGCATAGCGGCTTATATACAATATGAGCACGCCTTCTTGTATACCTTGCATAGTGGCTTATATACAATATGAGCACGCCTTCTTGTATACCTTGCATAGCGGCTTATATACAATATGAGCACGCCTTCTTGTATACCTTGCATAGCGGCTTATATACAATATGAGCACGCCTTCTTGTATACCTTGCATAGCGGCTTATATACAATATGAGCACGCCTTCTTGTATACCTTGCATAGCGGCTTATATACAATATGAGCAGGCCTTCTTGTATACCTTGCATAGCGGCTTATATACAATATGAGCAGGCCTTCTTGTATACCTTGCATAGCGGCTTATATACAATATGGGCAGGCCTTCTTGTATACCTTGCATAGCGGCTTATATACAATATGGGCAGGCCTTCGGCAGGCTCTTAGACGTGGCCATCTCTTCCCGTGGCTTGGACATGCAGTATCTGTCGCAGGTCTAGTATTACATGTACTACGTGCGCCTCCTGTAAACATCTTGCTCATTTTGTGTGAGGTGTAGACCAGAGCCAACTGTCATGTCACCTCACATCATCCGCCAAGCAGTTTTGTGTTTGTGAGGGAATGAAGGTGCCGCAGGGACCATCGCAGCACTCTCTCCTCCTCGCTATGGTTATGGCAGCTGTTTCCTGCAGCAGAAATCAGTTACCGTATTTCTGTGGCTTTTCTATCTTTTAACAAAGTGTTTGCCGTTTTGGACAAACTCTAGAGGGAAACAGACTTCAAAAGAGAGCCCTTTACAATCCGTACTTCTACAGTCTTCCTTCTGTAACATTTAAAGGGGTTACACAAAGAATAACACCAGCATCCTACCTTACCGCACTGTATAAGTCAGATGATGACGTTCTGGGTGCATTTTGACTCCAGCGTAATAGTGATGTGTGACCTGCGTCCTGTGTTTACATCCCAGCGCAAGACTCACATGGAGTGTCTGTGGCATCAGGTGGGGGTCCGTGTCTGTGGTCATCAGTATCTGATCGGTGGGGGTCCGACACCCAGGACCCCCACCAATCAACTGTTTAAGAAAGCACTGGTGCTCGCAGTATAGTGCCGCGGCTTTCTCTCAGCTGTTCCTAGGCCAAGTGAGTACACGTACATCGGTCACATGGCCTAGGCGCAGCTTCCACTGAAGGGGGTTAGCGCAATACTATGTACAGCGCTGTGCTTGGGGAGCACCAAAAAGTGCCTTTTCAAGTAGATGAATGGCAGCGTTCCCGGTTGTCGGACCCTCGACAGTCTGATAGTGATGACCTTTCCAGAAAACCCTTTTAATAAATTGATGCTGCATATAAGTTGGTGGAAGGGCCCTCTTTCAGTACATAGACTTTTACTAAAGAGATGCTTTAAAAGGGTTTTCTGTGATTTTTATACTGATGACCTGTCCTCAGTATCTTATTGGTGAGGGTCCCACACCTAGGACACCCGCCGATCAGCTGTTTTGAGAAGGCAGCGCTGCTCCTGTGAGCTCTGCAATCTTCTTACAGCTCACCATGCATGGCGCCGTACGTTTGTATAGCTTCTTGGTATCGCGCTCAGTCCCATTCACTTGAATAGGGCTGAGCTGCTCCTAGGCCACGTGACACATAAACGTGACGTCACTGGCCTAGGAGAAGTTTTGAGCGCTGGTGCCTTTGCAAACAGCAGGGGTCTTAGGTGTCGAACCCCCACCAATCAGATAAAAAAATTATCTCGGAAAAAACCGAGTTTATTTTTTTGCAGATTTCCTTTCAGATTTTTCTGACAAAAAACAGAAGTGGATTCAAAATGAATTGGAAATATAAAGGAAATAATTTATACTTTATACCTGCTGGATCCAGCTTTGGCTGAAAAACCTGAAGGGAAATCTGCCACAAAAACTCCTTAAATAAAACTCTGTGCATTTCATGCTCCGATGCTCTCCTTTGTCCTGTGCTGAATCGTGCAGGACAAAGGCTTTTTCTGGATATCCGGTGACGTACCGGGCTCTCCATAGGGTAAGCTAGGCGGAGGCTTCTGCCTAGCAGTGAGCCCGGTGACGTTACCGGGCACTAATGGGCTGGCTTTAGCGCTGTCCTAGCCTGTAAAATGGACAACCGCTTCAAGTGACCAGGATGGAGTGCAGGAAAACTGGGCATTACAGAGAAACAGTCACTATTAGGCCCCTTTCACACGGGCGAGTTTTCCGTGCGGGTGCGATCCGTGCAGCGAACGTATGGCACCCGCACTAAATCCTGACCCATTCATTTCTATGGGGCTGTGCACATGAGCGAAGTTTTTAACGCATCACTTGTGCGTTCAGTTGAAATCGCAGCATGCTCTATATTGTCCGATTCTGACGTGACGCAGGCCCCATAGAAGTGAATGGGGTGTGTGAAAATCGGATGGCATCCGCAAGCAAGTACGGATGCCGTGCGATTTGCACGCACGGTTGCTAGGAGACGATCGGGATGGAGACCCGATCATTATTATTTTCCCTTATAACATGGTTATAAGGGAAAATAATAGCATTCTGAATACAGAATGCATAGTAAACCAGCGCTAGAGGGGTTAAAAAAAAATAAAAAAAAATTTAACTCTCCTTAGTCCACTTGCTCGCGAAGCCCGGCATCTCCTTGTGTCTCCTCTGCGCTGAAGTTGAACAGGACCTGGGGTGAGCTGCTCCATTAAATATCGGTTAAGGACCTTCGATGACGTCACTCCGGTCATCACATGGTCTTTTACCATGGTGAATCACCATGGTAAAAGATCATGTGACGTACCATGTGATGACCGGAGTGACGTCATCGAAGGTCCTTAACCGATATTTAATGGAGCAGCTCACCCCAGGTCCTAATACAATCTTCAGAACATCAATCACAAGCCCAAACTTCTATGAAGAAGTTCGGGTTTGGGTACCAAACATGCGCGATTTTTCTCACGTGAGTGCAACGCATGACAATGTTTTGCACTTGCGCAGAAAAAATCGCGCATTTTCCCGCAACGCACCCGGCTCTTATCCGGGCAAAAAAACTGACGCCCGTGTGAAAGAGGCCTTAGTAAGTGATAATGTTGTTTCCTGTCAACTGATACTGAAAATTGTAACGCCGGAATACCCCCTTAGCTTGCTGTATTGGTTTTACATTTGAGACCCATAGCTGAGGGCTGTGGAGGATTTCCATCTTGACTAGTTACTGTATGACTCTCAGCAGCCTGCAGGGTATGTTTTAAAGAGGACCTGTTGCCACCCCTGACAAATAAATAAATTTTTGTAAATTCTTGTATTCCTCATGAAATAGCAATTCTGAAACATCTTTTTTAAGAACTTTACATTGTGGTTTTCCTCTGTTATTCCTCCTAGAAATGTATGAATAAATTGACTGCTGGCTGTAACCAGTTGGAGCTGTCACTTGCACTGTCCAATCAGCGCTAGACAGTGGAATATTAATGAGCGGGTGTGAGTTCAGGAGGAATAACAGAAGAACGGAACAACGCAGAGTTGTAAGAAAATAAGAGCGAGGAGAGAGAAGCTCTCACATAGCGTGCTCTACCCGCTCGCTGCAGGAGACAGTAGAAAGTCTGGGGCCCATTTCAATTCTGTGTCCATCTTGCGTCTCTTGCAGTGAGGAGACGGCCCTGTGTGAGCGCTGCTCTATCCTCATTCTAGTGCTCAGTGGGGAATGATAAATTAAAGGGATATTCCAGAAACAGCAAGTTACAACCTATCCACTGGATAGGGAATAGTTGTGGGGTCAGTGAGAATCCAACCGCTGGGATCCCACTCATCACTAGAACAGGGGACGTGGAGTGGAGTAGCGGTTTTGCATGCACACTGGCACTCCTTTCATCTCTATGAGACTCAGAAATGGCCAAGTACAGCGCTCTCTACCTGGGACTCCGGGTCTTGTGATCACCAATAACAGTTATCCCCTAAGCGGTTACCTAATGAATGTTGCACATGTTGGTCCTCACTGTAGTATAGGGACAGCATTCAGTGTAAATGATATGTCGACAATTTAGTGATAAGAACATGGCACATTGCCCACCAATGATCCTACAGATTAGTGTGCGTACTGGTGAATATTAAGTTGCCTCCAATGTAAACACGGCTTGAGACCATACCGTCATATCCTGCATTCAGAATAGAGCTCCCCTTAGTAGAGCAGCGGTGGATCCTTCTTCTAGTAATGGACTCTGTGCAGCTCTTTGCTCCTTCACTTTCCCAGTAGTTAGCACAGGCACAGCATTTGACCCAGCAGACTCATTGCCACTAACCCAGCAGTCAGAACAACTTCATTTGTGGTGAAAGCAGGCCCTCCCTAATAACCGCAGTCTAATATCACCATAGTAGTTTTAGTAGACTTCCATCCCCCAGTAGTCACAGCAGCTCTATAGTAGTCACAAGTGCCCACAGTGCTGTCTTTATACACTACTCACAAAAAGTTAGAGGTATTTAGCTTTTGGGTGAAATTTATGGAAAACATAATATCACTGTCGCATAAATTTTTTTATATCCTGAAAGAAGGGCATTTAAGTAGAAGCAGCAATGATGATCTCCTCATCTCAAACAATTTATTGAAACAAAAGTCAACAACAATGGTGGGTATATCCCCTCAAATAAGATTCAGGTCTGGAGAAAGTGCAGGCCACTCCATTTGAGGTACCCCAGTCTCCAGCAGCTGTTCCCTAATGATGCGACCTCGATGAGCTGGAGCATTGTCCTCCATGAAGATGACATTAGGCCTGTGTTGTTCATGCAGAGGCACAATGACCGGATTAATGATGCAATTCAAGTAGTATGGATTTGTCACTGTACCATTCACAAAGTGTAGGGCAATTTTGTATTGTCTAGACACACCTGCCCACACTGTAACACCACCACCACCAAAGGCTCATCTGGTGACCACAGTGGCTGATGCACAGCTCTCTCCATGATGTCTCCAACATCGTTGGTGGCCATCATGCCTGCTCAGCGTGATTAACTTTTATCAGTGAACAGCACTGAAGTCCACTGGTCCCGGTCCAGCGTAGATGCTCCCTGGCCTATGCAAGACGATGACGCCTGTTGTCGGGTACCCTTGCAGATGGTCTAGCACGCAGACCACGCTGATGTAAACAGTTTTGAATGGTTTGATGTGACACTTGGGTGCCTCTCACCTCCATTAAATGTGCCTGGAATTGCGTGGCATTCATTATCTGGTTCCGCAGGGCATTGTTCACAATGAAACGGTCATCAGTGTGGCATGTGGACAAAGGATGTCTACTTCTATGCCTTTCTGCGACTCTTCCAGTCTCTCTGCATCTCTGTTGCAACCTGCTGATGACACTGTGTGACACTGTAAGCTCAACGGCCACTTTCATCTGAGAACATCCTGCTTGAATCCTCGCAATGCCGAGGTACTGTTGATCAGATGTTAGGTGTCATCTTGGTCTTATGATGTCAAAATGTGAACAGCATGATGAGGAGGACTGTTTAAATACCAATTCTAATTGAACCAGGGAATTTATTGGGCGATTCTTGGATCAAACACGTTTTGTGAATTTTGTCTTTAAAGGGGTTGTACCGGGTTCAGAGCTGAACCCGGACATACCTTCATTTTCACCCCGGCAGCCCCCCTAACTTAAGCATCGGAGCAGTTCATGCTCCGATGCGCTCCTTTGTCCTGCGCTAAATCGCGCAGGGCAAAGGCATTTTTTGGAGATCCGGTGATGTACCGGGGCTCTCCAGGGGGCTGCCAGGAAGCCCGGTGATGTAACCGGCACTGATGGGCGGGATTTAGCGCTGCCCTAGCCAGTAAAACGGCTAGGGCAGCGCTAAAGCCCGCCCATCAGAGCCGGTGACATCACTGAACACACTGCCGGGCTGGTAGCTTCCGCCCGGCAGTGTGATTGTAAACAAAAGAGCCCGTACCCTGCGCGATTTAGCGCAGGGCAAAGGAGAGCATTGGAGCATGAGCTCATGGGTGCTGCCTGGATAAAAATAAGCTCCTTGTTCGAGAACAGCAAGTTGTGCAAAAAGTACTGAAACACTGAACTTTGGACATGTTCATTCAAAAGTTTAAGGAAGGTCACATTAAGTTCACCTGTAAAGGTTAGAGTTCATTTTAGGTTCATCCTGAAATTTCACCCACAAGCCAAATATCCCTAACTTTTTGTGAGTAGTGTAGTCCAGTTGTGACTGCATCTGCTGGGAATGATGGATCTCAAGGGTTCTTCCAGAATGACAACATACCACCTATCGACAGGATAGGTGACAAGAGTCTGACTACTGTTTGTCTGACTGCAGGGGCGCCCACCGATCATGAGTCCCCAACCTCTCTGTTATGAATGGAGCGTGGAAACTTCTGTTTAATTTAAAGTTTTTTGCCGCAGATAGAGTACAATATATATGGCCACTGCTTCATCTAGAGGGGGAGCACAGCACTCTCATTCTTATGATTGGTGTGGGTCCCAGCAGTTGGACCCTCACCAATCAGACATTTATCCTGTATCCTTTGGATAGGTGATTGGTTATCGTTCTGGGTCCTCCCTTTAAAACTGTCAGCAACAGCCTTTAGTTCAGTACATTTGGCACACCGCCATTTACCATATGACAGTCAGTTAGAGGGGCACCAGGTGAAAGCATTCTTGCAGTGACATACAGGGTGCCCTTAGTCACAGGGGCATTAGTTACCATCAGGATACCTGATAAATTTGCTGTGCATGTCCCTGCTCTTCTTTCCTATTCTGTTACATATATGGTCCTGACCCCGGTCATCCTTCTTGCTGATCATTTTTCTCTTTAAGGCTACTTTCACACTAGCGTTCGGCTGTCCGCTCGTGAGCTCCGTTTGAAGGGGCTCACGAGCGGACCCGAACGCTTCCGTCCAGCCCTGATGCAGTCTGAATGGATGCGCATCCGCTCAGACTGCATCAGTCTGGCGGCGTTTAGCCTCCGCTCCGCTCAGTAGGCGGACACCTGAACGCTGCTTGCAGCGTTTGGGTGTCCGCCTGGCCGTGCGGAGGCGTGCTGGTCCGTCCAGACTTACAATGTAAGTCAATGGGGACGGATCCGTTTGAAGATGCCACAATATGGCTCAATCTTCAAGCGGATCCGTCCCCCATTGATTTTACATTGAAAGTCTGGACGGATCCGTCCGAGGCTATTTTCACACTTAGCTTTTATATGCCAATATAATGCAGACGGATCCGTTCTGAACGGAGCCTCCGTCTGCATTATTATGATCGGATCCGTTCAGAACGGATCCGATCGAACGCTAGTGTGAAAGTAGCCTAACAGATCTATCTGAATTCTACGATGAAATTATTACCTCCCTTTTTTTTTTTTTTTTTCCCATTAGGCTTTCTAAATATAATAAAAATAAATGCTTATTATATAATGAGATGCGAAGGCTAAACTTTGTCAAAATTGATTTCACCCTGGCTTTACAGGGATTAATATTTAAGAATTGATTTAGTCCTTTAATCCTAACACTACAGCAGTAAAGTAATCTTGCAACAAAAATCTGCGATGAAAGTAGTATAAAAGGTCAAACAACTACTTAAACCTGAAATCCACACGGTCTCTGCCGGCGACATCTACTGCAGGTTTTGTATGCTGGAAGTAAATCTTTAGTGGGAAGCATACAGTCACCTACAGAGATGTCCTCTGTGTCTTAGATACTTGTGTCCCGTTACTATGGCAAATAGTAATAGGAAATGTTTCTCTCCTTAGGCTACTTTCACACTTGCGGCAGAGTGATCCTGCAGGCAGTTCTGTCGCCGGAACTGCCTGCAGGATCAGTCAAAACGTATGCCAACTGATGGCATTTTAAGACTGATCAGGATCCTGATCAGTCTTACAAATGCATTGAAATGCCGAATCCGTCTTTCCGGTGTCATCCGGAGAAACGGATCGGGCATTTATTATTTTCGCCTATTTTTTTCTTGCTGCGCGTGTGCAGACTGGAAGGACGGATCCGGCATTTTGGTATTTTGAATGCCGGATCCAGCACTAATGCATTCCTATGGAAAAAGAATTCAGGCAAGTTTTTTTGGCCGGAGATAAAACCTTAGCATGCTGCGTTTTTTTCTCTCTCCTGGTCAGTCAAAAAGACTGAGCTGAAGACCTCCTGATGCATCCTGAACGGATTACTCTCCATTCAGAATGCATGGGGATAAAACTGATCAGTTCTTTTTTTTTTTTTTTTTATTCTGTTTATTTGGAGCAGATTCACAAAAGAACAAAAGCAAGGGTCATGTACCCGCATATCATACATTATACATACTTCCCCCACATGGCCTCCAAAGGAAGTCAGGGAGTCAAATACAGCATCATAGGGGACATGAATTCAGTAAATATGAATCTAACTGCATTTTTTATTTTAACTTAGAGTAAGTATAAACAAAAAATAGAAAAGCAAAGAAAAGGAAGAGGTGGGGGGGGGGGGGGGGGGGGGGGGCAGGACTACACTGCCAGGGGTCCCAAGGTATTACCTAGAGATGCTTTAAGATACCACGAGGTGTACTGAAAGGGTTTAACTAATTCCCCAATCTCTACCGGGCTAAAGTGCACGGTAATAAAAGTGCGCCATTTATTGAAGAATTTGGAAGCTGAACCTTCTTTGTGCCTAGACGCCTCAATCCTCTCAAATCCCAATAGGACTTTCAAATCAGAGATCACAGCTGGAATGTCTGGCATGGCATCTATGAGCCATCTTTGAAGCAAGACTCTTTTGGCTACTAATAAAACAGAGTGCAATATGATCGGTATCTGAGTTGGGCTTTCCGGATGTATATAATGGAAGACCAGGGCCTGGGGTTCCATGGGTAATTCCACCGACCAGTTAGTCTTGATATAATCAATCACAGTGGCCCAAAATTTGACTACCTCAGGACATGCCCATATGCCATGCCAGAAATCCGTAGCCGCCAAATTGCAATTTGGACAATGTGTGATACGGTCCGGAAACTGAGGCGAGGCCGGAAAATTAAAGCCATAGATCGCCCGATGCATAATTTTAAAATACGTTTCACGCCAAGTCTCACCTATCACGCACTGGCGTACCTTACTCCAGCCTTCCAGGATCTTCACCCCAATCTCATCATCCACTTTGGCTTTCAGTGAAATTGCCTGAAAAAGCCCTATACAACCTAGAGAGAGAAACTGTTTGGGGAGAGTAACTGAGGATCTCGTGAAAGGAATTTGTAGTCCCCTCCCTTGACAGATCACAGCAGTCTATGCGAACAGAAACCCACAATCTGCATTATATGCAGGAAATGGGAATCCGGTAGGGCATATTTTTCCTTCAGTTCTTTTGGGGTCAGCCAACGCCTTTCCCCTTGGTGCATCAGATGTTCCGCCCTAGTCACACCTCTAGATACCCACAGCTCAGGGGGTCTCAAACTAATTCCTGATGGAAATTCTGGATGACCCCATAGCGGCATCCATTTAGAGATTGCATGGGGCAGACCTTCTGTCTTCCTTATAGCCTTCCAGGCTGCTATCGTATCTCTCAATAAAAGCGAGGATTTAATATCCCCAGGTAACGCGGCCAGGTTAGAGAGAAGGCACGATACCAAGTTCCAGGGAGCTACCAGATTTTGTTCCAATTCCCTATTAGAGAAAAGATCAGTATTGTGCACCCAATCGGATATGTGACGCATAAGACATAATAAATTGTAGCCCCGCACATTCGGGAATTTCACCCCTCCCTCTGGTTTCCACAGCATAAGCTTCGAAAGAAAGATACGAGGGCGCCTGCCGGACCACAAAAATGTGGTAAGCGCTTTATTCAGGGCAGTGACATCAGTATGTTTCAGTAGAATCGGAAGCGTTTGGAGGGGGTAGAGCAGCTTAGAGAAGCTCATCATTTTAATGAGCTGGCACCTTCCTAGTAGAGACAAGGGAAGTGAGTGCCATTTCTGTAGTTCAGATATTATTTTTGCTATGAGGGGAGGGTAGTTCAGCGAATACAGTGACCCCGGGAGCTTCCCAATTTTAACCCCTAAGTAAGTGACATATTTCTTAACAGCAGACAAAGAAAAACCTACGTCCAGCCAAAACTGCGGTGGATTAGTGGCGTGTAACTCCAGAATCTCACTTTTAGACAAATTTATTTTATATCCCGAGAAGGACCCAAAAAAACGTAGGAACTCCATTAAGGGGCCTAAGTGTCGCTGAGGAGTTTCCATAAAAATCAGAAGATCATCAGCATATAAAGCTAGTTTGACCTCTTTCTTACCTATGGTGATACCTGAGTACAAGTCAGAGTCCTCCAAAAATCTAGCTAGAGGCTTGATCAGTTCTTTTCCGGTATAGAGTCCCTAGGACGGAACTCGGTGCCGGAAAAGAAAAACGCTAGTGTGAAAGTACCCTAAGTAGTCATTTTATTATCATCACAGGCAGGATTACAGTGAAAGGTAACCATTTGCCGCAGTCTGTTAGAGGGAGGGGGGCTCTCTCTATTCTCCTTGTGTCCCCCCCCCCCCCCCCATCGTGGGATGGCGATGCTTCGCCATGGCAACCGGAGGCCTAACAAACCCAGGAAGATTAGGTCCAGTTCTAAATTGCTTCTCCTGTTTGCATTTTTATTTTTTTTTAACCGGACGTTCATTGACAACAAAAACGCATCCAGATTTGCTGCAAACCTCGCCTTGCAGTTATGTCTCAAACAGACAGATATGAACATGACCCCTGTGGTCTGATTAGACACTAGACCTTGCCACAGGAGGGCATAAAAGTGCTTCCCCGGCTGTCCTATAAAAAGACTCTCGGAGGCTACTTTTGGGTAGTGTATCTCTTGAGAGACCTTTGACTGCTAGATGTGCCTCTAAGACGCACCCAAAAAAATTTTGCGCAGTTGACAAACTATGAGAGGGGGGAGCATCATTGGACTGAGAGAAGTGGGATGGTAGTTTCAACAACTTGCCTGGGATCTAGTCCATTCTGACCTAGCTGATAGGAGGTGTTGGGAGCAGTGGTTACAAGAGTGCGCGCACACAGTAAACGGGCTTGGGATGACCCAGACAGACCACCAGTAGCAGACAGACCACCAGTAGAGAGGATCATTTGATCCACCAACAAGCATGATTAGCTCCCACAGTTTCGTTTTCCACTGTCCAGACGAGGGTTGTCACAATACTAAAATTTTAATTCAATTTCAATACCATAAAAGTATTGCGAAACTCTATACCATTTGATACCACGCAAAAAAAAAGTTCGATACCTGGTGCAACCCTAGTCCAGGCACAGGTATCGCCGCTGTTACACACCCCTGTCTCTGCTCGGACAATTCCCAGGTGCTTAGCAGACAAAGTTTTGGGGTCACTGTGCCAGTTACATTTCCTGCCATTGACAGTCTCCTTCATTTGCAGAAACCTGGACTGCTATGAACTGGAGCTGTATTATCTCGAGTGATGAATCCAGGTTCTGTTTGAGATCCCACAACGGTTTGGTTTAAGCATGGAGGTCTCTTGGTGAGAGCTTCAATCCTGCCCTTGCTGCGGAGCGACCCCCTGCTCCATCTGCTGGTGTGATGATCTGGGGAGCCATCACATACGACAGTCACTCCTAGTAATGATACGAGGGACACTAACACCTCAGAGATATGTGCAGGACATCCTGTCTCTCATGGCAGGACTTCCAACTGGTATTTTTCAGCAGGATAATGCTCTCCTGCACACAGCAAGGGTTTCCCATGAATGCCTCTGCCAGATTGCAACACTTACTTGGCTGCCCGGTCACCAGATTTATTACCAATCGAGCATTTATGGGACTAGATGAGACGCCAGCTTCAGCAACCTACAAGCATGCAGGATCTACCGGCCCAGCTGTTACATCTGTGGGCAGATATGTATGTGTATGCCTCCATCCCAACCGTATCTCATCTTGTACCCAGGCTAGAGGTGCCCAACAGGGTCCTAGCGCCTCCTTTCAATTGTACAGTTTTCCACAATAAACTTCTTTCGCTCCAATATTGTAATCTCTTACATATATCATCATTACATTCACTCCTAGAAAGTTACATTCTAATCCAACAACGCCTTCTTGGTGCATTAAGTTTTTTTGCCAATGAGTGTATATGGTATCACCATGTTCATCACATTTTGTATGATGTACGATTATTGTGCATAAAAAAAATACATATTTGGTATTGTTGTCCCATATAACCTTAGAATAAAAATGTACGTTACTTATGTCGCACACTGAACGACATAAAAGTTAAAGCACAAAATTAATGGCAGAATCCAATCCTCCAGAAAGAGTTAATAAAAGTTAACCATTAAGTTATATGTTCCCCAAAATGGTATCCTATGGGTACAAAAAAACAAGCCCTCCCTTGGTTATGTCAATGGAAAAATAACAAAAAGTTATGGCTGAATATGACAATGCTAAAATGGAAAAAAGTCCAAAGACCAAAATAGTACTGTAAGGAAATCAAGGTTAAAATCTTTAAAGGGGTTTTCTGGTTTGCATGAAAATGCTTTAAAATAATTTATGAAAGTCGCTGTAATGTTTTTCTATTACCTACATTGCTCCTATCTTCTGTTCTGAGCCGTGGTCACATGACCATGTCCATGCTGCTCTATCTTACTTCCTGTGACGTTATGTCCATGGGAGTGTCGGAGCAGCAACACGGGCAGTTATAGGGGAGTGTCTATGTACCTTGGTGGGAGGAGCTATAAACTAGCTGGGGGTTAGGGGCAGTGATAGGGGAGTGTTTAGTTAAGTGCACTATTATTTACCTGAGGTACAGATGGACCAAAAGATAAAACATTTTCTAGAGTGCTTCTTTAATATCACCCAGAACAGATTTACAACACGTAAATCCATGAAGAATGGAGCATTTTCCTGTGTACGGCCTGCTGATGGCACAGACTGCTGTGGGCCCAGAGAGTGCATGTACCATGTAATTGCTTAGGTTGGAGTGTTTTGGTTTCTGTCTAATTTAGCCTCAGGCTGTATGAATTCTATATAGATGCTAATATACATAACTCATTTGCATATACAGGAAAGTAAAATATAAGAATCTCTTTGCACATATTTTAATTTACTGCTCCAGAACTTTCACAATTGTGTCAACTTCAGGACTGAAATCTCCCAGCATTCTTTGCTGGCTGAGCATCAGCACATGGCCTTCTCTGGTGATTACACAAAGAAAAAAAACACAATGCAACAGCACTCTGCAAAGCAAATAAAGTACAATAATGTCATAGTAATAGAAAATATTCTGGTGCTAATGCTTCTCTTATTTAGTAAATTTGAGATTATTGGAAAATACATTTTGTACAAAATTATTTGGGCCCCTCTGCCACACGTCAAGGAGATCTCTGTAAGGCCTCATGCACACGACCGTTGTGTGCATCCGTGGCCGTTGTGCCGTGTTCAGTTTTTTTTCGCGGACCCATTGACTTTCAATGGGTCCGTGGAAAAATCGGAAAATGCACCGTTTTGCAGCCGCATCCGTGATCCGTGTATCCTATTTTTTTTGATTGACAACGGTTCACGGACCCATTCAAGTCAATGGGTCCGTGAAAAAGACACGGATGCACACAAGATTGGCATCCGTGTCCGTGATCCGTGGCCGTAGGTTACTTTCATACAGACGGATCCGAAGATCCGTCTGCATAAAAGCTTTTTCAGAGCTGAGTAAGTGACAGATCATTAAGCAATGCGCCGCACAGACCTGTCACTTACCAGTAGGAGGAGCTCCCGGCCGGTCACAGACATCGCAGCAGCCAGGAGGTAAGTATGATGCTTCTAATATTGCTAAGTAACCATGGCAACCAGGACTGCAGTAGCGTCCTGGTTGCCATGGTTACCGATCGGAGCCCCAGCGATTAAACTGGGACTCCGATCGGAACTCTCCTCTGCCACCAATGATGGGGGGGGGGGGGGGCGCACACTGTGCCACCAATGAGTTAAATACAATAGAGGGAGGGGGGGCCGCACACTGTGCCACCAATGAGTTAAATACAATAGCGGGGGGGGGGCCGCACACTGTGCCACCAATGAGTTGAATACAATAGAGGGAGGGGGGGGCTGCACTCTGTGCCACCAATGAGTTAAATACAATAGAGGGAGGGAGGGGGGGCCCGCACACTGTGCCACCAATGAGTTAAATACAATAGCGGGGGGGCCGCACACTGTGCCACCAATGAGTTAAATACAATGGAGGGGGGGGGCGCACACTGTGCCACTAATGATATTCAAACTGGGGAGGGAGTAGGGTCTGCTGCCTGGCAGCCCCTGATCTCTTACAGGGGGATATGATACGCACAATTAACCCCTTCAGGTGCGGCACCTGAGGGGTTAATTTTGCGTATCATTTCCCCCTGTAAGAGATCGGGTGCTGCCAGGCAGCAGGGGGCAGTCATGTACACAGTTTGTAGTATATTCTAACTAGAAGCGTCCCCATCACCATGGGAACGCCTCTGTGTTAGAATATACTGTCGGATATGAGTTTTCATGATGTGACTCAAATACGATGGTATTTTCTAACACTAGAGGTGTTCCCATGGTGATGGGGACGCTTCAAGTTAAAATATACCATCGGATTGGAGAAAACTCAGATCCTATGGTATAAAAGGGACTCCTGATATTACATTGAAAGTCAATGGGGACGGATCCGTTTGCAATTGCACCATATTGTGTCAACGTCAAATGGATCCGTCCCCATTGACTTGCATTGTAATTCAGGACGGATCCGTTTGGCTCCGCACGGCCAGGCGGACACCAAAACGACTTTTTTTTCCATGTCCGTGGATCCTCCAAAAATCAAGGAAGACCCACGGACGAAAAAACGGTCACGGATCACGGACCAACTGGAACCCCGTTTTGCGGACCGTGAAAAAAATACTGTTGTGTGCTTGAGGCCTAAGATGGGAACCTAACACTAAGCGTAGCATTAACACCAGAATATTTTCTATTACTATGGCATTATTGTACTTTATTTGGTTTGCAGAGTGCTGTTGCATTGCCTTTTTTTCTTTGTGTTTTGAGCCATGACAGCGCGCACCTGCACATTGGCATGTGCTGACTGACCCCCCTTTTCTTCTCTGGTGATTGTCATTGTGAGTGATGTCTTTACATCGGACATTGTACAATGTACAGATGTATAAAAGAGAGCCTTCCCCAATACATTATACCAGCTGAGCACAGCAAGTGCGTATCTGACAACAAGCTTGTTGCTGTTTCCTATGATGATCAGCAGAACGGTAAATCCATGACTGGACTGTGATACAGGCAGTAACTTGAGAGCCACCCCATAGATGCACATCCAACCATAAAGGGATACAAAAATATATATAAAGTTTATTTAGACACAACAACACACACGCATTAAAAAATTGTATACAATATGGAACAAAGTGCGGTATGCAATAAAATATATGTAACCGACACATACAGGTCCACTGAGTTATCACATCTGAATGTATGCGTTATCAACCAGCATATAAAACAGTACAATGAATCACATATAGCAAATGTAAGGTAAGGTAAGACCACTAGAATTGAAAATGCAGACAGACCGACATAGGGTCAAATATCAAGAGCCAAACCTACATAGCCAGCTGGTGCAGTGGACCTGGAAATATAACAAGCGCCCAACGCGTATATCGCCGGAGCAATCCGGCTTCCTCAGGGGTAAAGGACTGTGTGTTGGGGCGTCAGTTAATATAGGGTATAAGATAAGGTGTAACTACATTCACCTGTGCAGCAGGAACTGTGATCGGTGTGTGAATATATCAAACTCCAGTCAAAGCAGGAAACCGGAAGTGGGTTTTCATTTGCTGTAAGCCATAATCCTCAACATTAAAAGAAATAAATGCTTGAACTAGATCACTCTGTGTGTCGGATGTCCTGAATGTATATAATATTTTAAATTGAATTACTGAAATAAATTACCTTTTTCAATGATATTGTAATTTATTGAGATGCCCCCCGTATGGACACCTCAAGACCCCCCCAATGCAGCGAAACTTCAGTCTATCATACAGTCGATTTAAGTAGGAGATGTAATGGGATCCCAGCCTGTTAGTCATCCATCTGTGCATTTCCTGCATTTGGAGGACAGTGTCCTATAAATGAAATTACAATTTATTCCAGGCACATTTTGAACAGAAAGAGTTAAGTACAAAATGTGACTTGAGAGAACAATAGCCTTCCATGGCTGATTGTAATGCATTGTTCCTGTAATAAATGTCTTGCTCGGAGCTACTTTTCGGTATGATTAAGATTCAGCATTGCTGTGGAAATTGAAGTACATTGTTTTTCTTTTCTCTGCCTTTTCGCCCCTTCCCCCGTAAAGTAACACAGATTGTTTTATCTCAGAGATGTTCATTCATAATCCAAAGGGCAGATTGAAGAGATGTTACAGCCTTGGGAGACATTTAATTATTTTGTGCTCACGGGCCCTTAGAGCATCACAACAAAAAACAAAACAAAAAAAAGAAAATCTCACTTCCAAAGCTTCTTGATTATATTTTGCAAACAGATTTGATTGATGTGGCTGAAAAATCCATAGTCAGAGACTGAAATATGCAAGTTAATGCCATCGGTCACCGCTGACCTGCTACAAGGAGGATTTCTTTAACAAAGACAACATTTTCATTTAGAAGCACACTTTCTTTGCTTCAAGTTATTAAATTCATGAACATGCTAGAAGTTGATGACAAATGCTACTTGTAAGTGCAGATGCGTAGTTTGTGCAGATTGTATTTTCAGCGTTAGGAAATATTAACATTATAAGTTCATTTGAAGTTCCCAAATGTGAGTGGTCAAGACTGATGGTGAGGTGGTTCACATAGCCTTAGAGACATACCATTTATTGAAGCTAGGGTTGGTTTGTTGTATATAAACTGGTTGCAAAGATCACGCTGGGACTTTTTGCTGTGAGAAGGGAGGAGAGAGCTGCTTGACGAGGCTTCTGCAGTGGAACGCTGGTAAAAATAAAAATCTTGCAAATTTTTGCATTGGGCTGTCAGTGACTACCATGTGCATTTGGCATTTATGACTATATTCACTGTGGCATGTGTTCATAAAAAGTTGCTGTCCATGCCCTCCACGTTATATTGAAACCACAAATAGTTGTTAAATATTTTTTGAGTGCTTATTCACATCAACAGGAGAATTGTGAGTTTGTGTCTTTCAATAATTTTCAGTTGTGTATTAGTTGAAAATGTAGTTTGAAGTGAATGTAAACCCTTGAAAAGAGAGAAAAAAGAATCCACTCTTAATAGGTCCAAAATTCTGTACTAATATATTTCATAATGCAGTTTATCTTTAGGCCTCATGCACACAGCTGTGGTTTTGGTCCACGGAATAGGCGAACGGATGCGGACAGCACACAATGTGCTTATACACATCTTTTGCAGCCACGCTGAGTTTGAAATGAATGGGTCCGCGTCCGCATGGGGAATAAAATGAACCCTCTATTGATTCAAATGGATGTCCATTATATAATTATTACTTTTAACTTTATGCAGATTAGGTGATTGGAGCATCAAGGGGCTGGCCTAGCCTCTCGGAACATCTCTTCACCTCCTCCTCTCCACCATCACCACTGTCCGTCGTGGCCTAATAGACAGGGTCAGGTATGCTCACTGTTCAGATGCCTGGCCCTGAAATCTCGTGCTTACACCGCCAAGACTTCGTCGGTACATGCACGGTTGATCTCGGGCAGCTCTCCCTGCTTTTAAATCTACACTGCGCAAGCGCCGATTCTGCCAGCCCTTTGGTGCTCCGATAAGCTCATTTGCATAAAAAAAAGTAATACCTTGTAAATTCAGGTCTCCTAAATGGAAAAAATAAATAAAAACTGAATTATATGCATCATCCTTATAATAGGGAAAAGTGCTCCATATTTGCTGTAATGCAATGTCTGATCCCATAATCACTGCAAAGTGCTGAAGACCCCTGGTCGGCAAAATGTCCTAAATAGCTTAATGCGTTTGTATCTTCCACTTTCTTTCATTTGTCACTCTGACTGTAGTAGAAGAGTGCATACTTTCTGTACAGACATCATTACCTAGGATAATGGAAGTGATAATCGGAGTGCCTTTTATTCCTTATGTGACTGTGTGGTGCCATAATAACCCCTATGCAACTTTTTTCATTATTTTTTTTTTTGTAGGGAAATAACATCTCCTTAGGGAGGCATTCATGGAAATCTATTCACAAGACCATAGACTGTGGCATCATTTTAGTTACGGTGTCTTGTGATCTTGTACACACTGTATAGCTTCTTCTCACTTCCATCAGCAGGCCGGCGGGTGTTTTACAGAAGCAACATTTTTCTCTGGTACTGTATGTCTGTATTGGATGTCATTTTACTTTGCTCTTATAGATCCCTCAAAATACCATAGCATTGGGTTACAGCCTGTATTATAGTCACAAGCTGCGTCCGTAAGGGTCCAGTCACTTGGTCAGGAGTGGATGATAAGAGGAGAAAGCATACAGGACAGATGCGACTTCTTCTCTTTTTCGAATTGACTCCTGGTTTTGGTTTCCAAAACTCCCTGTAGAAAGTTGATTTTGTGGTCAGAACTAGTTTTGAGCAAAGCGAGCTTCGGATGCTTCATCCGAAGTTGCTTCGTTGAAAAATTCTGAATACTGTACGGAGATCTGTCTCCATACAGTATTAGAATGTACGGGCTCCGAAGAGCCGAAGTAAGTTATTCACAAAGTCGCGCGTGACTTCTTTGAAGAACTTTAGTAGTTGATTTTTGAACTGGAAAACCACTTTAAAACTTGAAACCAAACTCTGCTTCACTTCCGAGGTACAGCGGTTTCAAGATGCTGCGGACAGTATTGCAGGTGGATGTTGGCTGTGTAACAGAGCCGACACTCGCCTGAGGGTGCTGCCGCATGTCGCAGCTGTACTGCGTCAGAAAACGCAAAAAATGCATGCGTTTTTTGCAACAACATACCTGTAGTATGGTGCTTTTACTTCTAGCAAAACAAAAGGAAAAAAGCAAATCACACACAACAAAACTGAATTGCATTAATTACAAAATAGCTATACATTAATGTAATTTGTCTGCTGTGTGTTTTCCCTTGCTGGAAGAAAACGCGGCATAACTGCAGGTTATGGTGTTGCAAAAACGTCATGCATTTTTAATGTTTAATCCCATCCAAAACGCAGCACAGCCACAACGTGTGGCAGCACCCTTATGGAGCTGAGCGTGCTCTATACACTCCCTCATGAATCTTGACACTTATGTACAACAGGGATGCCCAACCTGCGGCCCTCCAGCTCTTGCAAAACTACAACTCCTAGCATGCTCAGACAGCCTACAGCTATCATCCTACAGCAGGGTAGGTTGAGCATCCCTGATGTACATCACTGTTTTTTATCGGGTTATACTAACAATGAGCTGCAGCTCAAGCAGCTCTGGATAATACAGGATCTCACTCGCTTTCATTACAAGTTACAAAATCTTGAAATATTTGAGTTTTCACAATAGCTACTTAGAGCAGTCCTAATAGGACCACATTTCCTATTTTCGGCAGCTCACCTATCAGGATGTGGTACAGACTGACATGATCAGCAAAGGGTAGTGTATTTTTATGGAGTTTTCCGGGGCTTAGATATTGATGACCTCAAGATAGGTCATCAGCATCAGATCGATGGGATTCTGACACCCCCATTGATCAGTGGAAAATATGAGATGGCAGTGGAATATGCTGGGGATGGAAGCAGAAAGCTCCTTCCACTGTGTAGTGACTCTGCCAGGGTACTGCAGCTCAATTCCATTTGAGTGAAAGGTAGGCGTCCGTCCACTGCTTCTGGCTGATCAGGGAAGGTGCCATGATCTGTCTTAAGGATACAGTAGGTCATCTATATCGAAGTCTTGGAAAAATACTCCTTTAATGACAGGTTCAATGTACTCCTAAGGCCCAGATACAGCAGGGTACTAAGGGCACTTTTTACATTGGTTAAGGATTGGGTCAATTATGTGAATTAAAGGTTCCTGTGAATACTGATTCAGGATAATTGCCCATTGTAAAGGTACTGTCTATTGCATCTTTGACGTGGCACTTAAAACTGTTGTTAGTCAGCAGCACATCACCCTGGCAGCAATATGTCAAGTGAATGGAGGATAAATAATTGTAAAAATAATAGATTTTTACGCGTGAAAGGCCAAGCACGCACTGATTGTCTTGTACAGTACATCTTCGATTGGCACTCATTTACTGTCTACCATTTGCTGATGTACAGTAAGAAGACCCCCAATTCTATGTCTGACATTACATGACTTGCAGTGTGCATTTTTCAACAGATTTGCCCTCTGCAGGCTCCAGCTCAGGTTTTCTTGACCTACAGGTTAGATGCTAGCTGCTATGATGTCTCTCATACACAGCACACACACAGAAAAGGAGATCCTGCTCTCATACAGTATCTGTCTATAACACTTTCAGTAGTAGCAGCAACATTGATGGCATTTATGCAGCAGTACTTACCAGTTGTATATGTAGCATAATCTCTGTGTGTATGGGAATTCTCTGCATTAAGATGGATATCTAATATGATGGAAATGATAGAAATGTTTTTATTTTTCTAATACAGTTATTACTAGGGTAATATCTAGAATCCAGAGATGCGGTTTGGGCAGACGGGGCTTGTTTGTCAGCGTTACATAAAGAGCATTAACTTCGGCATGGCTTGGCACAGTGTCCTGCAGATGGCATGCCTTAGGTTACTCTTGTTCTTTTAGTTTTAAAGGACTAAAATAAGCATTACGGTAGTAGGCCAATGGCAAAAAAAGTAGAAGATGAGTGGTTTCTATTGGCATGGATTGCC
This sequence comes from Bufo gargarizans, assembly GCF_014858855.1. Taxonomy (NCBI): domain Eukaryota; kingdom Metazoa; phylum Chordata; class Amphibia; order Anura; family Bufonidae; genus Bufo; species Bufo gargarizans. The sequence goes on along the minus strand of NC_058083.1, from coordinate 459,785,426 downwards.
TTATTGTGATTGCATTCATTTTTCAGATGAATGAACGCTATAGGTTTCTGGCAGTAAAGCTGTTAGGCTGGTTCCAGACGTGTTCAGTCTTTTCTATAAAACCTAATACTACCCGAGTTAATGTCGAGATTTGTCAGGATGGGATGGATTTAATGTGGCTCCGTGGACAGATTGGTATTTATCTTGGTGACACGGAGAAGTAAACTTACATCTATGAACTCTTCAGAATTATTAACATTTTTGTTTGGGTCGTATGTGTGAAATGCAGGCTTATTAGACTACTTTCAGATGGTAGAGCGCAGTCCATGAAGCGCGCTCTGCGTGACTGCTGCATTCCCTGGACTGACCACTGCTCGTCTGAGCAGAACGCACTACATTGTAGTGATCTGTGGTCCTCTAATTGCCAACGTGACCGCGGGTTTACTGTGCTATCACTTAGGAGAACAGAGGCTGCCGCATACACCATCCAGCTCCCTGATCCTCGCTAAGGGAAGCCAGAGCATGGCAGAGAGCACACGCTCCCGGCTTTTATCGTCACAGATACCGTGGTCACATTTGACCATGACATCTGAGTGGATAAATGTGTGCGATCGGCTTATTGTCATTTGCATACATTTAGAACAGCAGACACCCATCGGTTATGGCGCCCGCTGCACTCCCGACCACCAACCTATATATTTGTAAGGGTTTCGGGAACCGGTTAAATTCCTATTTATCCTCTTGGACCTATATCTATCTCCAAAATATGGAGCTCCATATTCTGGCTGCCAAGACAATGGGGATGTTCAGGGCTCTCTCCATTCACCTCTTTTGGAGTTACAGAAACTGTCTCTAAAGAGTCCTCGTCTGTTTTCTTATGTGTCTAAATATTGCCGTTATATACATGTTATGGCGCCCCCTGCTGTTTTTTTTGTTATGTCTCTTCATGTCCACCTAATGTAACCAGTGCTGGTGATCACACTTGCTCAATAACCACCAGGATCCTCGTGTACAGTGGAGCGATTATGACATTTGTACAGGTCAGAATCACTAGAATTGACTTCTACTCACGAGCAGTGGACATGTTACATGTATGCTCTGAGCAGGGAGCGCCGTGGCAAGTATATAGCCGTCATTTCTACACACTGGAGCATTTAAAAAAAATAAGTACTCCAATAGATAACTTGTTCCATTTAGCGTGAGTAAATGAGCATTTCATTTTGAGACAACCCCTTTAAGGTCACAGACAGAACTTGTGTGTGAGCGCGGGTGTGTTGCTTATCACAGATGTGACAGCTGCCTTATCTATCAATAGTCTTGTCACAATTCTATGGCCAGAAATGTAATACGCCCTGACCAAGTTAGCTTTGTAGCGTTAAATATTGATCTTACGTCAGGATGTGCTATTTTGCTGTATGATATGTACTTGTATGACTTTGTATGGCCTTTTAGCTACTTTACTATATTTAGGACTATTGGAGATTACATACTACAGTAATTGCCTGTACTTTTAAAGTGGTTTTCCAGGAGTTCAATATTTATGACTTATCCTAAGGGTAGGTCATCAGTATCGTATGGGTGGGGGTCCGACTCCCAGCACTTCTGCGGTGCTCCGTTGACCGTTGGTGCTTACTTGCAGCATGCCAAGCACAGCGCCGTACATTGCATAGCACAGCGGTGTTGAACCCAGGGCAATACGCCTTAGACTTTTCCTGCCATTGATCAGCGCAGGGAACTTTGTGAGCGGCCCAGGCAGCGCAGCGAAGCTGCTACTGCCTGAAACAACCAATTACAAAGCTACTTACAGAAGTTTGTTATTGGTCGCTTTGAGCGGGCTGCCGGAGCATTTGGCGTACCGCTGGATTGAATGCAGGCAGGCTACTGTAGCTAAATGATAAAGTACATGGAAGATATTCTATATTGCTATTCAGGTTAAAATACTGTGTTGGCACTTTGTGATAAGTAAGTGGGTTTTGGGTTGCAGTTTGGGCACTCGGCCTCAAGAAGTTCGCCATCACTGGTATAGTGGCTTTGCTTGGTATTGCAGCTCAGACGCATTTACTTGAGCTGCACCTAGGCCAATGTGAACGCTAAACATGATGTCCGTGGCTTTGGAAGAGGCCATAGCGTTCAAACAGCTGATGGGAAGGGGTGCTGGGTGTCGGACCCCACTGATCTGATATTGATGACCTATCCTGAGGAGATGTCATCAATGTCAAACTCCTGGAAAACCCTTTTAACCCGTGGAGGACCCTCGCCGTACATGTGCAGCGCTGGCGGACGTGACTTAAGGACCAATGCCGTACATGAACGGTGGGCTGATCGGGTGGGTGCAGGAGCTGCACACGCCAGATCAGCGACACGGATCTGGCAGTCACTGACAGCCGGGCCCCTGCTGCATATGCCGGCATTGGTAAAAAAAACACCGATGCCGGCGTGTTAGCCCCTTGTTTGCCGCGGTCAAGGCTGACCACAGCAGAGGGTTCACGGAGGGTACGGGTGCCCTCCACTTCCCCATCGGGGACCCGATGGCACAGAATGCATGCATCGGGGCTTGCCTTCTACGGAAGCCTGTGAGATCCAGCATAAAAGCTGACATCCAATACATTACAATACAGGTTGTATTGTAATGCATTGCAGAGGGGATCAGACCCCCAGAAGTTGAAGTCCCAGAGTTGGGACAAAAGTAAAAATAAAAAAAGTGTGTTTTTCATAATAAAAAAAATAGTTTCAAGTAAAAAAAATAAAAAAATTCCCAAAATAAAACACCTAAAATTATAGAAAAAAAATGAAAACCAGACATATTTGGTATTGCTGCATCCGTAACGACTGGCTCTACAAAAATATCACGAGATCCACCCCCTCACCTGAACGCCGTAGAAATAAGAAAATAGAAACTGTTCTAAAACCATCATTTTTTTTTTGTCACCTTACATCACAAAAACTGCAACACCAAGCCATCAAAAAGGCGTATGCTACCCAAAATAGTACCAATCAAACCGTCACCTCATCCTAAAAAAAAATGAGCCCCTTCATAAAACAATCGGGAAATAAAAAAATAAAAAATGTGAATATGGAGACACTAAAACATGATTTTATTTTTTTTTTTAAAATGCTTTTATTGTGTCAAAGTGAAGAAAATTAAAATAGTAGACATATTAGGTATCGCCATGTCCGTAACAACCAGGTCTATTAAAATATGACATGACCTAACCCCTCAGGTGAACACCATAAAAAATAAACAAAAACTTTGTCAAACAAGCCATTTTTTTTGTTACCTTACATCACAAAAAGTGTAATACAAAGCGATCAAAAAGTCATATGCACCCTAAAATAGTACTAATCAAACCGTCATCTCATACCGAAAAAGATGAGCCCCTAAATAACAGTCGCCCAAAAAATAAAAATAAACTGTGGCTTTCAGAATATGGAGACATTAAAAAATCTTTTTCAAAAAATGCTTTATTATATAAAACTGAAAATCCATATTTGATATTGTCGCGTCCGTAACAAGCTGCTTTATAAAAATAGCATATGATCTAACCTGTCAGATGTAAATAAAATTGTAAATAACATTGTAAATAACAAAAAATAAAAACCATACGTACCCTAAAATAGTACCAACAAAACTGCCACCCTATCCCGTAGTTTCCAAAATCGGGTCACTTATTTGGAGTTTCTACTCTAGGGGTGCATAGCAACTTAAAATTATCCCAGTGAAATCTGCCTTACAAAAATCATATGGCGTTCCTTTCCTTCTGTTCCCTGCCATGTGCCCATACAGTGGTTTACGACCACATATGGGGTGTTTCTGTGAACTACAGAATCAGGGTAATAAATATTGAGTTTTGTTTGGCTGTTAACCCTTGCTTTGTTACTGGAAAAAAATGGATTACAATTAAAAATTCTGAAATTTCATCTATGTTTTTCTTTAATTCTTGTGGAACACCTAAAGGGTTAACAAAGTTTGTAAAATCTGTTTTGAATACCTTGAGTGGTGTAGTTTCTAAAATTGGGCCATTTATGGGTGGTTTCTATTATCTAAGCCCCACAAAGTGACTTCAGTCCTGAACTGGTTCTTAAAGTGAGTTTTGGAAATTTTCTTAAAAATTTCAAGATTTGCTTCTAAACTTCTAAACCTTCTAACGTCCCCCCAAAAAAAAAAAGTAATTTACAAAATGATCCAAACATGAAGTAGACAAATAGGGAATGTAAAGTAATAACTATTTTTGGAGGTATCCTTATCTGTTTTAAAAGCAGAGCAATAGAAGTTTTGAAAATTGCAAATTTTTCTCAATTTTGGGTAAATTTGGTATTTTTTTTATAAATGAAATATTTTGATTCAAATTTACCACTGTCATGAAGTACAATATGTAACGAAAAAACTGTCTCAGAATGGCCTGGATAAGGAAAAGCATTTTAAAGTGATCACCACAAAGTGACACATGTCAGATTTGCAAAAAATGGCCTGGTCCTTAAAGGTGTTTTCCCATCTCGGACAATGGGGGCATATCGCTAGGATATGCCCCCATTGTCTGATAGGTGCGGGTCCCACCACTGGGACCCGCACTTACAATGAGAACGGAGCCGGGAAATGAACGGAGGGCACACTGCGCATTCATTTCTATGGGGCCGCTGAAAATAGCCGAGCCATTGCCGAGGTATTGCCGTCTGCCCCATGGAAATGAATGGGAGCATGGGCCACGCATGCGCGGTGCGCTCCCATTCATTTCTACTAGAGCAGCGCTTGGTGGTGGACGGACCCCGGGAAATCCGGCATCATCCAGCCACAGTGCTTCCCGCTTCGTTCTCATTGTAGGTGCGGGTCCTAGCGATATGCCCCATTGTCTGAGATGGGAATACCCCTTTAAGGTGAAAAATGGCAGGGTCCTAAATAGGTTAATATTCTTCTTGTGAGGACAGTTATGTCGCCCTGTGCTAACCTCAGTTTCTCACCATGTAGTGATGTGTAAGGCCTTGTTCAGAGACTGTGCGTAGGTCAGGGTAGACTTCTGTCACTGGACCAGCTATTTCTTTTAGTTTACCTGTATTTTACAGTGTGGTCCCCCCAGCAGTGCGGATTCTGGGGGAAGCATCTCTGCTTACCTTTCACAGCAGCAAGAAGTCCCAGCAGTTACCACCAGCCGATCATCTGCCTGAAAACAAATCTTCATCCCCTTCTACCTTTCATCTACTTGTATCCCACAATACACCAGCTTCAACAGGGGCAGATTGGGAACTTAAAGTTGCCCCAATGTTGTAAGTGGATCACAATTGTCAGATGGCAGGGCAACACAAGTAGATGAGGCATTTTTGCATAACGCACGCGGCCAACTCTGACAGCAATGCCTCTTCTTGTCCGTGGACAAGAATAGGACATGCCCTTTCTTTTTTGCCGGGCCGCGGAACGGAATTACGGTGTGTTGTCCGCATCTTTTGTGGCCCCGTTGAAATGAATGGGTCCACACACGTTTCGCAAAATTGCAGAACTGATGCGGGCCCAGAAATATGGTTGTGTGAATGGACCCTAAGCGTGTTGCCTGGATGTCCTCTAGTAATGACCCCTTTAGTGACCCTAGTAATATGTACCCAACCAGCGGCAGTAAGGGGGGCTCGGGTTACCCCATGGTCATCAGCCCACTGAGAAAATTCCCTGAGGGGTCTATGGCCAGTTCCCCCCTGAGCTTCAGCAATAGTATACTGTTGAATCTTTTCTCCGATGCTCAAGATACACAGGAGCGCAATAGACATCCCAGTACTGTGCTAGCAGTGCAAACATTGGGGGCAACACAAGTGATTATTGTCAATTAAAAACTGATTTTTATTTTGTTCACTCATTAATTGGAATCTAAACACATTAACCATTTTCAAAATAAACCTGCTTGATGTGGAAGTGGCGTTCAGATTCCCCTGCGATCGGCTAAAATCATGGCCACGTTGTGCTCAATTGTATAAATTAAGTGCTGTGTAATACAGTGCTTATTAAACTATAAGGTGTCCCCACTGATGAGGCCCGCCCCATTTCTGTAGAAGAAGATTGACAAGTCCTTACACGTGTTCAGACCAAGTTCACCCATAGCAGGAGCCATTCTTTCTTGGTTGTCTACCTCTGATACATGGACAATGGTTAAAACGTCTTCTTGACGACAACCTTTACCTTTGCATTAGTAAAATGGACAGCATGGTGTAGGCTATGAAGCCATAAAATTCTGCATTCAAAGATGACCATGGGAAACATCTACATTTAGTTTGTTTGTCTGTTTGGTTTCCTCCTGCATTCCCCAAAACATGCCGATAAGATAATTAATATATTTCTTATTAAATGAACCCTGGTTGTATGTGTGAAGTAGGGAAACTAGAGTGATTGATCACTGTCTGTGTATAGAGCTGTAGAGTAAGTGAGATCCGGCTGGTGCAATGCAGGCGCATCAAACGTTGACGAACACCCAAAAGCCCAGCCGAATATAGGAACCAAAGAAGAAGCGCCAAAAACTCTTATAGTGGATCATACATGTTGCAGTAATGACACCAATAGAGGTGAAGTATTAGCTCCACTGAAGCCTCAAGTTTGTTCTTATCTTTCGGATAAACCAATCCCTAAGAGCTGACTGACCCTTGCTTTTTCCTTTTATTTCTACACATATAAAGCTGTAGGACATGCTTTATTCTTCTTTTTTTATTTCAGCTTTGCTCCATGGTGCCCTGCGTGCCAGCAGATGAAGCCAGAGTGGGAAGATTTTGCAAGACGAAGTTCTGTCCTTGAAGTAAATGTAGCAAAAGTGGATGTGACTGAAGAACCAGGTACAGTCATGCACATAAGCTGTGAATGTTCGCTGATATAAGGAGCTGTCACCACTCCTGACACTTCTGTTTTAGTCTCTACTTGCCTTCCCCATGTAAGAACAATTCTGGAGCATTTATTTTTATGACTATGTTGTGCCTTTCCTTCATTATTCCTGCTAGAAGTTAAGAATACATTTCAAGGGGTTTGCAATGATGGTGCAGTTGGGTTTTATCATTTGGAGGTGTGCCCCAGCACAGGCTGACACTGGCCACACTGATTGGATATGTCAGACTGTGCAGAGACACACCCCAAACATGTTAGAACAATTCAACCTGTCCACACCTTTGTTATCACTTTGAGGGTTTTTTGTGCACCATAACTGCTCTGTACTCCTGTGATGCTGTTTGTCACATTGTATATTCTGAGAGGTGGAGCTTCAATTGAACCCCTTCAGGACCCAGCCTAGTTTTGCAAATCTGACATTTGTCACCTTGTGTGGTAATAATTTTGGAACCCTTTTACTTGGGCTACATGCACATGACCGTTCCGTTTTTTGCGGTCTGCAAGTTGCGGATCCGCAAAAAATTGAAGCTTCCCGTGTGCCTTCCGCAATTTACGGAACGGGCGGCCCCTTGTAGAAATGCCTATTCTTGTCCGCAAAAACTGGCAAATATATAGGACATGTTATTTTTTTTGCAGGGCCACAGAACGGAGCAAAGGATGCCGACAGCACACTGAGTGCTGTCCGCATCTTTTGCGGCCCTATTGAAGTGAACGGGTCTGCACCCGAGCCGCAAAAACTGTGGCTCGAATGCGGACCAGAACTACGGTCCTGTACATAAGGCCTAATCCAAGTGATTTTGAGATTTGTTTTTTTTTGTGACACATTGTACTTAGTGGTAAGTTTGAGTCAATACATTTTACCTATATATTTTTACCCAAAATGTACAAAAATTTTTGAAAAATTGCCAATTTTTTTAATTTCTATTTCTCTTCTAAGACGAAAAGTGATGCATCACAAAATGTCTAATATCAAGTCTACTTTCTGTTGGCATCATTTTGTTAGGATGTTAGAAGTCTTAGAATTTTAGAAGGAATTTTTCAAAAGTTTCAAGTAGGGATCGACCGATATAGATTTTTTAGGGCCGATACCGATAATTTGTGAACTTTCAGGCCGATAGCCGATAATTTATACCGATATTCTGGGAATTTTTATTTTTGAAAAAAAATTAAAAAAATTCCCACAAATCTGCTGAAAATTAATGTTTATTGTTAATGTGTAGTTTTTTTTTTTTTGTAAATCTTTCTTTTTCATTTATACTTAATATTTTGGTGTTTTTATTTTTGTAACTTTTTTTTTTTTTTTTACTAACTTTTAGCCCCCTTAGGGACTAGAACCCTTGTCCTATTCACCCTGATAGAGATCTATCAGGGTGAATAGGAGCTCACACTTTCCCTGCTGCTCTGTGCTTTGTCCACACAGCAGCATATGGAGCTTACCATGGCAGCCAGGGCTTCAATAGCGTCCTGGCTGCCATGGTCCTGGCCACCAATACTTAATACTTGGGGGAGAGGCGCACTGCGCCGCCAATGCTTAATACTGGGGGGGGGGAGGGGGGGCGCACTGCGCCACCAATGTCTAATACTGGGGTTGGGGGGGGGGGGGGCCGCACTGCGCCACCAATGAAGATTAAAGGGGTTGTCCAAGTTATATTTATTGATGACCTATCCCCAGGATAGGTCATCAATATCAGATCGGAGGGGGTCCGACACCCGGCACCCCCTCCAATCAGCTGTTTGAAGAGGAGACTCGCACGGTGTCAGCGCTGCCTCCTCTTCACTGTTTACCTTCTAGCCATTGCATCTGCAGTGGTGAGCAGGTGTAATTACACCCAAGCCTTCCTATTGAAATGAATGGGACGGCTGGGGTGTAATTACACCTGCTCACCACTGCAGATGCAATGGCTAGAAGGTAAACGGTGAAGAGGAGGCAGCGCTGACACCGTGCGAGTCTCCTCTTCAAACAGCTGATCGGAGGGGGTGCCGGGTGTCGGACCCCCTCCGATCTGATATTGATGACCTATCCTGGGGATAGGTCATCAATAAATATAACTTGGACAACCCCATCTCTCATTTATTCATATACAGGAGGCGGGAGCTGGCTGCAGAATCACATACCTCTATGAGCTCCCGACCTCTATGAGCAGTAGCTGCGATCCGTGGCACCTGAGGGGTTAACTACCGCAGATCGCAGCTACCGCTCATAGAGGTCGGGAGCCGGCTATGTGATCCTGCAGCTCCCGCCTCCTGTATATGAATAAATGAGAGATTAAGCTTCATTGGTGGCGCAGTGGCCATAGCTCCTCCCCTCCTCCTGTCCCCTGTCCTTTCATTGGCGGCGGCGGCAGCAGCAGCAGCAGCAGCACAGGGGGAGGAGACACTGCTTCCTTCTCCCCTGTGCTGCTAAGGGGAACACGGAGAGCGCTGACAGCAGCGCGATCTGTGTTCCCCATACGCTATCGGAATATCGGCAAAATAAATGCCGATACCGATGGCGTTCAAAATCCTGAATATCGGCCGATAATATCGGTAAATCCGATAATCGGTCGATCCCTAGTTTCAAGAACATATCCAATTCAATTCTGAAGTTAGCTTTTGGGGCTTACCTAATTGAATCCACTCACAAATGACCACATTTTATAAACTACATTGCTTAAAGTATTTAAGAATGATTTTACAAACTTTATTATCCCTTTAGGTGTTTGAAAGGGATTAAAGCAAAATGGAGGTGAAATGTAAAAAAAAAATTTTTTTTTTGTGTGCCTATTCTCCATTTTTATCCATTTTTCCCAGTAATGTGGCAAGGGTTAGAAGCAAAACAAACCTTAATATTTATTACCATGATTTTTCAGTTTAGATAAACACCCGATATATGATTGTAAACTACTGTATGGGCACACAGCAGAGCTCAGAAAGGAAGGAGCGCCATATGGTTTTTGGAGGGCAGATTTTTTGGTCTCACTAGGGGACTTCAACTTTTCAGGGTCTGATCCTTTTACAATGCTTTATAGTACATACTGTATTGTAATGCATTGTAACTGGGCCTTTTATAAGGACTTGGGCCGCCACAGCAACCATCCATTGCATTGCGAGGAGCCGATGGGTTTAGAAAGGGAGCCCCCTATGCAGTGATCAGCACTTGATCACACTTTGATGTGGTCCCAATTCAGAGAAATAAGCCTTTGTATTACCGTATATGCAAATGAACCCCTAGGGGCTCCAGAATGTTGTAATGACCGCTTCACTTTAATTTCTGTATTAAGTAGTTCGAATAATTCAGGCATACATGACCTGATGACTAGACAGCACTGGGGCCATGTGTGAGGGAGATCTGTGACACCTTTCCAGTAGCTCATGAGACATCCACACAATCAAATATTTTAAGACTAGCAGTCATTGAGAAACTGTCAGTGGTTGAGCTTATTGAAAGACACTCTGCTTCATTATTCAAGTAGTCGTGTCTTTATGCCTATACCAGCCTAAAATCATTACATTCTAAAAAATACTTAGAACATTTCGAAACAGGAGAGGGGAATACTTGTTACAACAAACTATTCCATATATAGATAGGGAATAACTGTTAGATTGATAGTGGTCAAACTGCTGGGACCCCCCCATCAATGATGAGAACAGGAGAACCGTGCCCCACATTTTAATGGAGTGCAGAAATTACAGCTCCATTCAAAGTCTGTGGGACTGCCGAAGATAGCAGAGCGCTGTGCTTGGCTTTGTCCGGCAGTCCCATGGAGATGAATAGTGTGTTGGTGTGCATTCTTCACCAGAACGGCAGTCAAGTAGGGGATACGAATCCCCCATTCTCATGATTGGGGTCAACCCCCAATAAACTAACAGTTATCCCCTATCTTTTAAATGTGTAATTTCATGAAAATCAACCCTTATAAAATGGAAGCTGCTCCAATAGGTCTGGCTCTTCTCATCCCTAGCGAGCAGCTATTATAGCTCGGAACCACTTCTGGCTATGTAGCACTTCATGCTGGTAATTTAACTACCCACAAAAGGAGATCGTGTCCCTGCACTCTTTTTAGTATTGCTTATGCAAACCTGTCGGCTTTTACTAAGAGGTTTATTAAATTTTTTTCCTTATATTTAACATATACGCTCGGAAAAAGATGCAAAAGCGTAAATCCTGCAGGATCCAGAAAAAAAATAAAAAATAAAAATCTTGTGTTAATGGATATTTTTTTACATTAAAACTAAAAATAAAATTTTCTTTATTTTTTTACCCTATGGTATGGCATCCAATTAATGTATATGTCATGTGTATACCTTACATATGGGACAAAAGCCCAACAGATCAAACTAATTACAGGTGACTCATGGGTGCTTTTCTTTCTCTTGTAAAAGGAACGTGCCCCTACACAGTTTGACACCAGAAGCACTAATTGGACAGTGTCCGAATATAGCGACACCCAGTGGTCTTGTTATTCATAAGTTTCTAGCAGGAATAACAGAGGAACTGGGCAATATAGAGTTCCAAGTAAAATGCTCTAGAATAGAAATATTTGCTAAAACATAATCTCAAGAGAGCTGCCAGGTCCTCTTTAAAGGGTTTCCCCCAGAAAAAGACATACATTATATAGCTACAGGATAAGTGATAAATCACTGGGACCCCCATCATTCACTAGCAGTGAGTATTCATCTTGACTGTTTTCCTCTGCCATATAAATTCTGAATGGAGCGGCAGGGTACATGCTCGGCCGCCACTTAAATTCGTCCATGTCACAGTCATGCAGTGAGGAGTCGGGGCTCCCATTTACCGTAATCGTCGATGGGGTCCTACCGATCATATATTTATGACCTATCCTGTAGATAAATGATAAATGTCTTTTCTAAATGGAAGAAAATACAAGACAGCGACTCTACCTATCAACCGAATGGATCAGGGTGCACACCTCTCGGTCCACCCAGACCGCACGAAAAAGCAATAGACAATGAGGGGCACTCCACGTTTGGGAAAAGAGAGCAGCAAGTGTCTAGTGGCTAAGTCAATAATATATATTTATTACCTATTCACTATAGGGAGCCAATGCATAAAACAGTAAAAACATCCATAAAATATAAACAATAGATAAGGACCTCAAATAATCGCCAAACAATCGTGAATATACATAGGTATATGAAACAATCGTATTCGCGAATATATTGCAATTCCCACAGTGTTCCTATGAGCAATTCTCTTTGTAAATAGTCGCAGGAGATACTTTATACACTTGGAGTGATGGTTCCTATCTCCAGCCAAATGAAAGGCTCCAAATGATTCGCATAAAAGATCTTACTATATAAGGTAGTATCGCACCACACGCTGTCCAGATTCAGTCCTCTGGCTTATTCGGATAAACCGATATATTAATAATCGTGAGGGAGAGCTCTTACCATGTATTGTCACAAGCTCGATGTTACAAATCAAAGATTCTGCCAATCTTACCCTACGCGGCGTCCCACGTGGTATGGAGTCTCAAACGTGACTCCTCGGCTTGGCAGCTGTAAAGTATCAGATCCTTCTCACGATTCTGCCTCTAGTTTGAGACAATGGCAATAGTCCATATGAGAAAATCCACAGGACTGTAACCTTCTGTCGATAAATCCTGGTATTTGGGGAACGGCTCACTGTCCCAGCAGACCCAGACGCGTTTCAGGGTATACACCCCTTCCTCAGTGAGCCGTTCCCCAAATACCAGGATTTATCGACAGAAGAAGGTTACAGTCCTGTGGATTTTCTCATATGGACTATTGCCATTGTCTCGAACTAGAGGCAGAATCGTGAGAAGGATCCGATACTTTACAGCTGCCAAGCCGAGGAGTCACGTGAGACGTCACGTTTGAGACTCCATACCACGTGGGACGCCGCGTAGGGTAAGATCGGCAGAATCTTCGATTTGTAACATCGAGCTGGTGACGATACATGGTAAGAGATCTCCCTCACGATTATTAATATATCGGATTATCCGAATAAGCCATAGGACTGAATCTGGACAGCATGTGGTGCGATACTACCTTACATAGTAAGATATTTTATGCGAATCATTTGGAGCCTTTCATTTGGCTGGAGATAGGAACCATCACTCCAAGTGTATAAAGTATCTCCTGCGACTATTTACAAAGAGAATTGCTCATAGGAACACTGTGGGAATTGCTATATATTCGCGAATACGATTGTTTCATATACCTATGTATATTCACGATTGTTCGGCGATTATTTGAGGTCCTTATCTATAGTTTATATTTTATGGATGGTTTTTACTGTTTTATGTATTGGCTCCCTATAGTGAATATGTAATAAATATATATTATTGACTTAGCCACTAGACACTTGCTGCTCTCTTTTCCCAAACGTGGAGTGCCCCTCATTGTCTATTGCTTTTTCCAAATGTCTTTTCTAGCAAACCCCTTTAGAGACTAATGTGGATCGGACAATTTCAGACAAAAATATATAATTTTTCTACTTGGTTAAATAAGCAAATTTTTTTCTTTTTTTAGGACTGAGCGGTCGTTTCTTTGTCACGACTCTTCCAACGATATACCAGTAAGTGGATGTATTACCTTACAGAAATATACATAATATCTGGAGTCAGGAAGTCTATTTTTCTCTAAGGGCTTTTTTATTTTGGTGCTGCTCTGCTCTCCCCTTTTCCATTGTTCTGCTTTGTTATAAGAGTACAGGTGAAACTCAAAAAAATTAGAATATCGTGCAAAGTTCATTTATTTCAGAAATGCAACTTAAAAGGTGAAACTAATATATTAGATAGACTCATTACATGCAAAGCGAGATATTTCAAGCCTTTCTTTGTTCTAATTTGGATGAATATAGCTAACCGCTTATGAAACCCCAAAGTCTCAAGTTTGAGGTCCCCTTTACTCAGGGGATATGGATTAATTAGCTGACTAGAGTGTGACACTCTGAGCGTAGAATATTGAACCTTTTCACAAAATTCGAATTTTAAACTGCATTAATGCAATTCCTTTTCACTTGCATTAGGCCTCATGCACAGCTATTTTCTTATCAGCTGTATGTAATATCGTAATTCATGACAGAGCTGAGACAGCTATCTGCTTTGAAGTAACCCGTCCAGCTGTGTTATTAGGATGGGTTTTGTGTGTGCTCATAGGGCAGCGGCCATTTTATTTCCCCCGTTGCTTACCCCCTTTAAAAAACAAACAAATTTTTTTTTTATAAATAATAACATTTATTTGGGAATGTTCTTATAATGAAGTAATATTATTCATTCCTGGAGAACCCCTTTAACTGAATTCTGCATATGTGGCATATTTTTTTTATCTCCTAGTGTCATGGATGGAGTGTTCAGACGTTATCATGGTTCAAGGATTGCTGAAGACCTTCACACATTCATTACAGAGAAGAAATGGAACGTTATAGAGCCGGTTGCTGGATGGAAAGCGCCTTCATCTTGCTTGTAAGACAAACATTTATTACAGCTTACCTTAAAGGAGTTGTCCAGGTTATTTTTTTTGTTCTTTATATGTTTCTAGCTAATCAAATGTAATTCACATAATCTGCAGTGGCCCCTTTCTCATATTTCACTGAGGGTCACATGACCTGTGATGTCAGCTTCTCTCCCTGCTCTGATGTTTCGTGCACAAACCTGAGGAGCAGGTCTGTCTGTCCACACACCCCTGCACTGCGATCTGCCCTGTGTCTCCCCTCCACTCGACTCTTTAGCAAAGTTTAACCCTTTCTACCATCTGCAGCACAGACTCAAGGTTGAAGGCTTTGCAGAGCAGCTGCCGGGCTTTCTCTTCTCCAGGCAGTGGAGAGAAAAATGCTGGGCACAGGTTCTTTCCTCTTTACCCTGCAAACACAGAGCTGACAGACTAGAGGAGCTCTGCAGAGCATTGCACTAGAACATGTAGGGTGAATATCCTGTGTGTATCAGCAATGTCATTGTACTGTACAGCTGGGACTTGTAGTCCTACACATACAACATGAGTATCCCAGCAGTCAGACATTTTACTCAGGACAGCAATTTTATTCACTCCCTTTGTAAAGCAGGGGGAGGGAAAAGGCAGTCTTTGTTGACACCCACAAATATTCATGAGGAAATGAGGAAAACCTCACAGATTGCATGTAAACAAAGGGCCAGATGAGAACTAGGGAAATAAGGAAATAGAATTGTATTTAATTTTTTTGCCTAAAACTTGCTTAGCCTATGTATATATTGCTGACCTTTTAGATTTACAGTGCTGTATTTTTTATTTGTTTTATATAACTCGGACAACCCCTTTTAAGATTGTGGTCCACATGTTTAACACCAGGTCTTTTAGGTCCAGAACGGAGTGCTGATTCATTTGTATTTTGTGTCTTTTAAAAAAAAAACTAAAAACTTTTTATTAGAGGTTCCATAAATCATATACATAGACACCGCATGTAATCATTAAGTGTCAGAATAAAAGGATGCATGCACGCCTCCATAGTACGTACATGGGTATTGAAAAGAAAAGGAGCCAGTATTTTTCAGGAAACAAGAACTATAAACACAGTCAATAACCAAGCCCCTGAGGAAGGCGTCTTGGGGCACAGGGAGACACCGGTGGTCTGGTGTCTTCATAGCCAAAAGAGTAGATGCGTAAGGGTGAGTCAAATTACATTTGAAATGAGGGGGTAGAGAGAAGAGCCGTAGCAACGTGCCAAAATGGTAAGTATGCTGTCCCTATGCAGCACAGTCACGGGGTGCACGCTTTCGCGTCCAGGAGGCCTTAGAGAAAAACACAAAACACTGACAGAAGATTAAATTATAAGAATATTTTCAAATACATATCAATAGCAACACAGCTAATTTCCCTCAGTGTTACAAGTACTGATATTTATTTTATTTATTTATGTTTTAGCTTTCAATTTGTGAAATTTTGACTGTCCTATAAGAGAAGGACCAACTATGAGGGAAGGGGGTGTTGATTTCATAGAACATCTGGCCAGAATTCAGGCTCAGTAAATCAATTTGCCAAAAGTGAATCACAGAACTGGTGAAGCAATTTGCCCCTGCATCCTAGTGGGAAAAGCATTAGTGAAACATATATGTCAGGTGAAAAATGATGGGTATTATCCTGTCCAGCTAGATGAGGGGACAGCTTGTGAAGGGTTTATCTGCTAGAGCAGGAGACAGCTTCTTGTAAAGCGTGTATAGGAGTCTCTCATACACGCAGAGTTGGCTGCAGCCACACACTGAGGAGAAAGTGGGAGAGGATTTACCTTCCCTGTGTCTCTACTGCTTCTAGTAAAATTACCCAGAGCCTCCTTCTCTAACTGCCCCGTAATACACAGGAATCCATCTTATATTAATGCTAATTCACCATCCAGCAGGACGAGCAGAGGTGGGACCTGCACCTGTCTGACATTGGTGCCATGTCCTAGTGATTGCCCTCAAAGTCCCAGATAAAACAATCCCCTTTACATTCCTTCCCACTGTGGGCAATGTTGGCTGAATACAGGAAATGTCTCACTTTTTTTTTTCTGCCAGTTAAAATCAGATAGTGACATTTCTATGCTGTTTTTAATATCTGGTTGCAAATTTATTTATTCTCTTTCCTGCACATG
Source organism: Bufo gargarizans (assembly GCF_014858855.1). Lineage (NCBI taxonomy): Eukaryota > Metazoa > Chordata > Amphibia > Anura > Bufonidae > Bufo > Bufo gargarizans. The sequence continues at coordinate 459,769,032 of NC_058083.1, read as the reverse complement.
ATTATGGGACAGCCATCTTGCCGGAGCATTTACAATGCATTAAGAAAATTGCTTTACAGGAGCCCCATTGGCCATAGACACAATGGTCAGGAGGGGACCTCCTTGACTTGCATGGGGGAGTTTTCAAGGCATGCTCTGTGACCTGTGCAGAGATCATTGTACAAGGAAAGAATAGATAAGCTGTGAAGCCACCTATTGTGAATGGTGGATCCTGTCTAAGGCTACTTTCACACTGGTGTTTTGGCTTTCCATTTCTGAGATTTATTCAGGGCTCTCACAAGCGGTCCAAAACGGATCAGTTTGCCCCTAATGCATTCAGAATGGAAAAGGATCCGCTCAGAATGCATCAGTTTGCCTCCGTTCCGTCTCTATTCCGCTTTGGAGGCGGACACCAAAACACTGCTTGCAGCGTTTTGGTGTCCGTCCGACGAAACTGAGCCAAACTGATCCGTTCTGACACACAATGTAAGTCAATGGGGACGGCTCCGTTTTCTATGACACAATCTGGCACAATAGAAAACAGATCCATCCTCCATTGACTTTCAATGGTGTTCAAGACAGATCCATCTTGGCTATGTCACAGATAATACAAACTGATCCGTTCTGAACGGATGCAGACAGTTGTATTATCTGAACGGATCTGCACCAAATGCGAGTGTAAAAGTAGCCTTATCTGTACACAGAGGCGTTATCACTAAAGGTAGGATTAGAATGACAGATGAGCAGATAACGGCAGTAAAGTGATCTGTACAGACCTATTATTAGGCTTAGTCGCCCCTGTGAAAACTGCAGGATTTTATGGTTTTTGTTTAAATATAGATATTGACATGGAAAATTAAAAATAACCACTAGAAATTCTTTAAAAATATATTAACAATAAAAATGTGATTTAAACAGTCATTTTCTGATGACCTGTTTCCTTCAAATCTATTTCTGTCAATGGATCATGGCAGCTACTGCGAGTATTCACTTATTATAACAGTGCTTGATTTCTACTGGCACACTATATTACCATACTCTTTCATATTAGGACCCTAGTTCTTAAGCCTGTGCTACTCTGTAAATTGAAGATGCTCAATGCGCACATTTCCTTATTTCACTTTGCATCTATTTGCTTTTTTTGAGCGTTTTTCTCAGTTTTTGCTGCTAGGGCAGGGGATTTTTGGAGGGGCGGTTGACTTAACTCTCAAAGACCTTGTATTCAGACCAACTTTCTGTCTGCTTCCTAAATAGAACTCACGTTTTCATTCTTTCTCCAGCACTTGCCTTTTGTCTGAAGATTACAATCAATTTTTCAAATAAAATAGAGTCCTGCTGATCATAATTGTAGGAAATGCCTGTGAGAGACGCCATTGCCAACTGCATCCTGTTCCAAACACAGGAAGATGCATGAAGTTACTTTTGGTTATTATTTTCAGTATGTGGCCTGTTTTAGGTACTACCCACATACAGTATATTTATATGGACACACGTCATCACTGAAGTGTCAGGTAGAGAATAGAAGTGTGTAGGAAACATTACAGGTTAGTTTCTGGTAGAACAGCCACCTACAGAATACGTTTTAGCATTCCTTTTATTCTGTCTGTCTTCCATAGCTTATTAGAGATGCATTAAAGGGAATGTTTCATTAGAGACCGCCCCTTTAAAGGGTATCTGTCATGTTTTCATAAAAAAAAAATCAATTTTAGCATATGTTACTGCTGCAGCAACATTATGCATAAAGCAATCTTTAGTTTCTTCACATACCACTATTTTCCTTGAGTTTTTCCCTTAGTTACGACTGTTTAAACATTTACAATATGAGGATCCTCTCAAGATAGCTCCTCTGCCAGTTCTCTGAGGCCAAAACTGCTTTCCCTCATTTCACATACACACTTGCTGTAGCCAGCATCTCCCTGCCAGCCAATCAGATTGGATTACTGGGAGACACGCCTCCTTACTCTGAACCCTAATGCAGGCATGCAGTGTGAAGGACCGCCCCTCCGTCTTCTGCTTACATTGTTGGGAGACAGACGAGCCCTAGTTAACGGTCTTTTAAGGGAGCAGTGGAAAGGGATAGAGCAGATTCATGAAATCTGTTATTATAAGGTAATTAAAGATCTTTCGACAATCATTGACAGACTAACTCAGGTGTACATGCCTAGCTCTAAACTAGCAAATAACAGTTATGCTTTAACCGCCTCCGGACCGCCTAACGCAGGATCACGGTCCGGAGGCGGCTCTCCCAGGCTCAGCGACGCATATACGCGTCATCTCGCGTGAGCCGAGATTTCCTATGTGCACGCGTTCACAGGATCGGAAGGTAAGAGACCGGATCTCCAGCCTGCCAGCGGCGATCGTTCGCTGACAGGCTGGAGATGCGATTTTTTTTTAACCCCTAACAGGTATATTAGACGCTGTTTTGATTACAGTGTCTAATATACCTGCTACCTGGTCCTCTGGTGGTCCCTTTTGCTTGGATCGACCACCAGAGGACACAGGTAGTTCAGTAAAGTAGCACCAAACACCACTACACTACACCCCCCCCCCTGTCACTTATTAACCCCTGATCACCCCATATAGACTCCCTGATCACCCCCCTGTCATTGATCACCCTCCTGTAAGGCTCCATTCAGACGTCCGTATGATTTTTACGGATCCGCGGATACATGGATCGGATCCGCAAAACACATACGGACGTCTGAATGGAGCCTTACAGGGGGGTGATCAATGACAGGGGGGTGATCACCCCGTATAGATTCCCTGATCACCCCCCTGTCATTGATCACCCCCCTGTCATTGATCTCCCCCCTGTAAGGCTCCATTCAGACGTCCGTATGATTTTTACGGATCCACGGATACATGGATCGGATCCGCAAAACACATACGGACGTCTGAATGGAGCCTTACAGGGGGGTGATCAATGACAGGGGGGTGATCACCCATATAGACTCCCTGATCACCCCCCTGTCATTGATCACCCCCCTGTAAGGCTCCATTCAGACGTCCGTATGTTTTTTACGGATCTACGGATACATGGATCGGATCCGCCAAACGCATACAGACGTCTGAATGGAGCCTTACAGGGGGGTGATCAATGACAGGGTGGTGATCACCCCATACAGACTCTTTGATCACCCCCTGTAAGGCTCCATTTAGACATTTTTTTTTGGGCACAAGTTAGCGGAAATAGATAGTTTATTTTTATTTTATTTTTCTTACAAAGTCTCATATTCCACTAACTTGTGTCAAAAAATAAAATCTCACATGAACTCCCCATACCCCTCACGGAATCCAAATGCGTAAAAATTTTTAGACCTTTATATTCCAGACTTCTTCTCACGCTTTAGGGCCCCTAAAATGCCAGGGCAGTATAAATACCCCACATGTGCCCCCATTACGGAAAGAAGACACCCTAAGGTATTCCGTGAGGGGCATATTGAGTCCATGAAAGATTGAAATTTTTGTCCCAAGTTAGCGGAAAGTGAGACTTTGTGAGGAAAAAAAAAAAAATCAATTTCCGCTAACTTGTGCCCAAAAAAAAAAAAATTCTATGAACTCGCCATGCCCCTCATTGAATACCTTGGTGTGTCTTCTTTCCAAAATGGGGTCACATGTGGGGTATTTATACTGCCCTGGCATTTTAGGGGCCCGAAAGTGTGAGAAGAAGTCTGGGATCCAAATGTCTAAAAATGCCCTCCTAAAAGGAATTTGGGCCGCTTTGTGCATCTAGGCTGCAAAAAAGTGTCACACATGTGGTATCGCCGTACTCAGGAGAAGTTGGGGAATGTGTTTTGGGGTGTCATTTTACATATACCCATGCTGGGTGAGATAAATATCTGGTCACACATCTGGTATCGCCGTACTCAGGAGAAGTTAGGCAATGTGTTTTAGGGTGTCATTTTACATATACCCATGCTGGGTGAGATAAATATATTGGTCAAATGCCAACTTTGTATAAAAAAATGGGAAAAGTGGTCTTTTGCCGAAATATTTATCTCACCCAGCATGGGTATATGTAAAATGACACCCCAAAACACATTGCCCTACTTCTTCTGAGTACGGCGATACCAGATGTGTGACACTTTTTTGCCGCCTAGGTGGGCAAAGGGGCCTACATTCCAAAGAACACCTTTTGGATTTCACAGGCCATTTTTTACAGATTTTGATTTCAAACTACTTCCCACACATTTGGGCCCCTAAAATGCCAGGGCAGTATAACTACCCCACAAGTGACCCCATTTTGGAAGGAAGACACCCCAAGGTATTTCATGATGGGCATAGTGAGTTCATGGAAGTTTTTATTTTTTGTCACAAGTTAGTGGAATATGAGACTTTGTAAGGAAAAATAAAATAAATAAATAAATAAAAATCATCATTTTCCGCTAACTTGTGACAAAAAATAAAAAGTTCTATGAACTCACTATGCCCATCAGCGAATACCTTAGGGTGTCTACTTTCCGAAATGGGGTCATTTGTAGGGTTTTTCTACTGTCTGGGCATTGTAGAACCTCAGGAAACATGACAGGTGCTCAGAAAGTCAGAGCTGCTTCAAAAAGTGGAAATTCACATTTTTGTACCATAGATTGTAAACGCTATTACTTTTACCCAAACATTTTTTTTTTATCAAAGACATGTAGAACAATAAATTTAGCGAAAAATTTATATATGGATGTCGTTTTTTCTCGCCCAGTTTCCTTGGGGGACACAGAAGACCTTGGGTATAGCTCATCTCCATAGGAGGCGTGACACTAAGTGAAAACTGTTAAGCCCCTCCTCCACAGCTATACCCTCAGCCTGGAGAGAGAGACTGCCAGTTTTTGCTTAGTGTCCAAGGAGGCAAGACACTCCCTGCTACTGCAGGGCTGTTTTCTCCTTTGTTGTTTTAAAATTTTTGATTTTTACTTTTTCTTTTTGTTCCAGAATACGAGACAACAGAGACGCACTAGACCTCTCTGTTTCTCCCGGGGTTGAGCTGCGCCAGTGCCGGTCATCCGCACTGCTGCCTCCCCCACAGAAGGCAAGGTGGACCAGGGCAGCCCAGCTCCCCTGCATCCCGCCAGCGCAAGGGTCGCCCGCACGCCAAGCCCCTCTTCCAGCGTCCTGCCACTACGGTGCCAGTAGCTGAAGGGGCGACCCTGCTGGAACGGACCGAGGGTGAAGACATCTGTGGTGAGAGAGTGGCTTCTCCAGCCCTACGTCCCCTCCCTCCCCGGTCTCCTGCGTGACTGACCCCCATACTGGTAGCCTATCCGAGAGCGGAGAGGTGCAAGGTTTAGGCATTACCCATTGCTTTACCAAAGACAGATTTAAAATGTTTGTCTCTTATAGCAGAGTGGCTATAGGGTGGCCCTACTGGACCTAGGGTGGTCCCTGGGGTGCCGCAAGGCGGCAATCTGCTCCTCTCTTCCCCGCCATAGATCATACCGCTGGTGCAGGACGCGCGCAAAGAGGGGGCGCTTACCGGTGCGCTGCTCAGGACCTGCTGCCGCTCCTGACGGCATGGGTAATCCTGGGCGCCGCCAAAATTTAGTCCAGGCTTCGCGGCCTGCTGGCCCGCACCATCCGGTGCTCCTTCCTCGGGCCCCTGACTCTTCCGGGCCGCGGGGTGGGCACCCGCGGTCTGCATTGCAGTGCGCACTATGCTCTAACTAGGCCGGCCGACCATCCGTCCGGTTGGCCGGACGCCGCAACTTTGGGCCCAGACATCGCGGCCTACTGGGCCGCACCTCCACGCTCCTCTCGGGTCCCTGATTCTCCCGGCTGCCGGGTGGGCTCCCGCAGCCGGCATTGGATAGCGCTGTGTTCCAACAGGTCCCGGCCGGCCGTCGGTGCATTCCGGCCGGCCGGGGCGCTGCATAGTTTGTTCAGGCCTCGCGGCCTGCTGCGCACTTCCGGCGCTCGGGTTGGGCACCCGCGACCGGTACGGGGGCTCCCGCGGCCGGCTTAGGCCCGGCCGATACTTTAAATACTTGCGGCCCCGGTCAGCCGGGCGACGCTAAAATTTAGGCCCCGGCTTCACGGCCTACTAGGCCGCAACATTCTGGCCTCTGGGGGGGGGGGCGGGAACTCTCCAGGCGCGGATTCTTCCCGCCTGGAGGTTCCCCCACCCCCAGGGGTTCGCTGCGCCGCCCCCAGGCCAGATGCCTGTTAACCCTTTGGGTACTGGCCGGCTCCTGAGGGCCTGTACGGCCTGTGCCCCTGTATGGTGGCCCCCCTTCTGCCTCAGGGAGGCTGTAATATTAATAAATAAATAATAATGATAATAAAAATAATAATAAAAAAAAAAAAAAAAAAAAATACTATTATTTTTTTTAAATAACTGGACTTGTGGGCTGCGCAGGACGCGGCAGCCTCATCATTCAGTACTGCTGTCTGTATGCATGCCCCCCTCTCTTAGGCGGTGTGTCGTGTTCCCCGGCCGCGGCGCCTCCCAGGCGTTTTTTTCTTGCCCTCTCCCGGGATTCGGCGCTGGCCAAGTGCATGCAGATTTTTTTCTGACCAGACTTCGTCACCCACTCCAGTTCTGGTGGCTGCAGGTGCATGACCCTCCTTCCTAGGCGGAATACTGCACTCTCCCTGGCTGCGGCCTGGCCTCGTGCATGATCCCCCTTTTCTAGGCGGACTGCTGCACTCTCGCCGGATGCTGTGTTGGCCATATGCACGACCCCCTTCCACAGGCGGGACGCTGCACTCACTGGATTCGCTGCCGGCTATGTGCATGAACCCTTCCATAGGTGGAATATTGCACTCTTACCGGATACGGTGCTGGCCATGTGCATGAACCCCTTCCATGAGAGGTATACTGCACTCTCCCCGGATAAGGAGGTATACTGCACTTTCCCCGGTTACGGTGCCGGCCATGTGCACGTTCCCCCTTCCATAGGCGGAACACTGGATTCGCTGCCGGCCATGTGCATGAAACCTTCCTTAGGCGGAATACTGCACTTTCACCGGATACGGTGCCGGCCGTGTGCGTGAACCCCTTTCATAGGTACACTGCACTCTCACTGGATCCGTTGCAGGCCATCTGCATGACCACCACCCCCCCCCCCCTTCCGTGGGCGGTGTGCCGCACTCTCACTGGATTCGCTGCCGGCCATGGACATGTCTCCTTTCCTCAGGCGACATACGTGCACTCTCATCCATGGCGGCGCTCTCACTGGATGCGTGGCTGGCCATGTGCATGACCCCCATTTCTGGGCGGAATACTGCACTCACTGGATGCGTTGCCGGTCATGAGCATGCCCTCTAACTTGGGTGGAATGCTGGCACTTCCATTGGATACGGTGCTGGTCTTGTGCATGACCCCCCATTATTCCATGGGCGGCATTTTGCACGCTCACACGATCCACGGCTGTCCTTGTTTATGCTGTGCTGGACTGGTACACGTCCCCCTTCATTGGCGGAGTGGTGCACTCTCACGACATTCGGTGTTGGGTGGATTTTTGCACAATCACTTAATGATAGAATAACCTGTGCATGCCCCCTTTCACTAAAGTGGACCTTCCTGCGTTCTGCTGGATATGTGCGGCCATGGGCATGGCCCCCTTCTGGGCGGAGTATGGTATGCCCTACCTTTCCGGAGTAGGTACTGGCCTTGGCATCCCCCCCTTTTGTTTTTTTGGGCAGGCCTCTGCAGTGGTTGCCAGGTACATTTTCCCCCTTTTCTGGGCGGACTGTTTGCGTTCCATCGCATGCCGTACTAGTCTTGTGCATGACTACCTTTCGGGTTGCACTTTGCACTTCCATTGTTACGGTTGGACTCTGGCTGATTCTTCGCTGAGTGACTATTTTTTGCAGTGGGCGGACTTTCTTGTGCGCTCTATCCGTTGTTTGGGCCGTGTATGCCTTCTCACTGCTTACGGGGCTACTCGTCCGTATGCCCCCCTTTATCCTGAGATGTACTTTTTTCTCTTGGGATATGGTGCTTCCAGCAAGCCTTGCACTATTCTCTAAAGAGCTCATTCGGTCCAACTGTGTGGGCCTGAGGTGGTGTCCAACAAACAGCAGATGAATGCCCAATGTATTCAAGGTATATACCCTTTTTTATAAGTAGACGGGCTCTACTTGTTCGCTACTGCACCTAGCTGGGTGGTACTCATTCCTTTCGTGGCCCTTCCGCCCGGGGTGTGTTCGTGGTCCCTAGATACGTACCCATTCGTCCTCCCGCGGCATTGTTCCCCTGCGCTAGTGGTCACATGCTCGAGAGTGCTGTTGTCTGCAGCGCCTCTCGAATTCTTCGTTGGCTCGTGCAGGACTGCGATTCCCTTGCCTGCTGCAATTTCCTCCTCTTCGGATGCAGTGTGGTATGAGTCCTTCCTCTTGGCGCCTCTGCGCTTCTGTCTGATCTGCTGCCAGGTTCGGGCTGCTATTCTCTGGAAGGTCACCCAACTTCTCTTGGGTGCTCGATTACCCAGGTCCGGAGGACCTCCGCCTTGGGTTCTCCAAGGTATTCGCCTTCTGCGAGGCGGTGGACCGGGCGTCTCTCAGTGTAGCGGGTTCTGCTTTTCAGCTGGCCTATGGCTTCCCTGTTGCCCACCCCTCCTCCTTTCGGTTGGAGGGTGTTATGCCGGCCTCTGTCTCCACTGCCTTATCTCGCCGGCTTTGTTTGGCTCCCGCTCGGTACGGATCACTCCGATGTGGCTTCCCGCCGGACTTCAGAGGCTGTTCTTTCACTGTCCTCCCCTCTGGGGAGAGCATGGTTGTTCATGTGGATGGTTCCGGTGTTCCTTTTGGCCTCGTGCTGTCTCCCTGGTTCACACTGGCTGTATTAGCTGTGTGCCTATTTACCGAGTCTACCGCGTGCTGTCCTCCCGCTGAGTGCAGATTGCATGGTCCTGCTGTAGACTTGCCTTCTTGATAACTTGGGGGGACTACCTTTTTCGATCCAGATTGTCCTTTGATCTCCCACACCGGGGCTGTACAACGTGGTTACATCAGCATGGACTTTTGCCTGTCTTCTCCTGGTATCTGGCGGATCCTTTGGGTTCTTTCCATCTGTCCTCTGCTCCCCCACTCGGGTGGATACGGGACAACGTTGTTCGAGGGCTGACGGGGCTAGTTTTGTCGACCCTTCTGCCCGTGTTACTGGTCTGCGCCTGATCACATTGGGTTTTCGCCCGCTTGCCAGGCGACTCCAGCGGGTTCGCTACTGTCCACTCCTGGCTGTGTTTCGTCCAGGATCTGTCGTAAGGCTTAGGGTTTTTTGTATGGGGTTCTGTGGGAAGCTGTGCATTCCCCACTCTGAATTTCTCTCCCCATGGTTCTGTCGTTTACTTGGGGTGTCAAGTGTCGGCGCTGTTCTTCCTCTTCCAGCGTTCCCGGCCCTCTGGGCCTGCCAAGACCTTCTTCCTCGGAGTGGCTCTTTGGTTCCTCTGTACTGTCCTTCGGTACCGCCCTGGGACTATATACTGAGCTCTTGGCGCTCCAATCTTGTCCTTGGGGCCGTTACAGAGGTTCTCTCTACCCCTTCTGTCCGGTACGGTTGTGTTCTGTATCAGTCGTGTCTCTGACGGGTGCCGGAATGGCCCTTTTTTTGTTACGAGCCTTCTGTCTTTTCCAGGACAGGGCTGTTCTACATCCCGTTTTTCTTCGTTCCTTCCTTCCTTCCTTCCTTCTGAAGGTGGTGTTTGCCTTTCGCTTCAACACCTCACCTATTTGGACGTTGTTTGGGCCTTGCCGTTTTTTTTTACTTGGAGATCTCCGACTCTTGTAGATGTTCGGCCTCTTGGGTTTCCAGGAGGTCTGTGCATAGGGTTGACGGACTCCAGGGTGGTTGTCCTCCGCTTGCTCAGATTGGCTATTGCTGAGGTTTCCGCACCTAGGGCAGGATTCTGTCTTGGTGTCACCGTTCATTTCACCAGAGCGGTCGGTGCCTCCTGGGCCGGAGGCATTGGGCTTCGGCCATGCATTTGGGCAAGGCGGCCACAGGTCTACCTTGCACGCCTTGACAAGTTCTACAGGGTGCATACTCTGACTTTGGCAGATGCTGCCTGCCCCGCCTGGGTTTGCGGGCGGCGGTTCATTGATGCCTTTCGGGTGCTTCACCTTGGTGCTGTGGTCCCTCCCCCTTTTGGACTGCTTTTGAACATCCCAAGGTCTTCTGTGTCCCCCAAGGAAACTGGGCGAGAAAACGAGATTTTTGTATAACTTACCAGTAAAATCTCTTTCTCGCTCTTTCCTTGGGGGACACAGCACCCACCCATTCATTGTTTTTCTCTGTACAGTTTCCGAGTTTTTTGTTACCCGTTGGGTAGTTGGCTTGTTGGTTCCTTGTTGGGCTTTGCCTTTTCTCACTGCTTGGACACGCAACTGGCAGTCTCTCTCTCCAGGCTGAGGGTATAGCTGTGGAGGAGGGGCTTAACAGTTTTCACTTAGTGTCACGCCTCCTATGGAGATGAGCTATACCCAAGGTCTTCTGTGTCCCCCAAGGAAAGAGCGAGAAAGAGATTTTACTGGTAAGTTATACAAAAATCTCGTTTTTGCAAAATTTTACAACTGAAAGTGAAAAATGTCATTTTTTTGCAAAATTTTTTTTACATTTCGATTAATAACAAAAAAAGTAAAAATGTCAGCAGCAATGAAATACCACCAAATGAAAGCTCTATTAGTGAGAAGAAAAGGAGGTAAAATTCATTTGGGTGGTAAGTTGCATGACCGAGCAATAAACGGTGAAAGTAGTGTAGTGCAGAAGTTTAAAAGGTGGCCTGGTCATTAAGGGTGTTTCAGCTAGGGGGGTTGAAGAGGTTAAAGGATAAATGTCATTTTTTAAAATTTTATTTGCTAGTTTATTAGAGCTATGCATGTATACCTGAGTTAGTCTGTCAATGATTACAACAGCTTTCGTTAATGTCTCCTGTCCCTTTCCACCGCTCCCTTAAAATACTGTTACTATGGCTCATCTGTCTCCGGCTAGGAAGACAGAGGGGCGGTCCTTCACACTGCATGCCTGCATTAGGCTTCAGAGTGAGGAGGTGTGTCTCTAAGTAATCCAATCTGATTGGCTGGCAGTCAGCTGCTAGCTACAGCAAGTGTGTATGCGACCTGAGGGAATGCAGTTTTGGCCTCAGAACTGGCAGAGGAGCCATCGTGAGAAGATGCTCGTAATGTAGGATTCAAAACTGCTGTAACTAGGGGGAAAACTCAAGGAAATTAGTGGTAAGTGAAGAAACTAAAGATTGCTTTATGCATAATTCTGCTGCAGCAGTAACATATACTAAATTTTTTTTTTTATGAAAATGACATTTATCCTTTTAAGAATGTGGCAGTTGATGTTGCTAGAGGAAGCCGCAGTCAGCCAGGCATTTCACTGCAGGATAGTTAGTATTATTTGGACGGCTCAGAGTCCATCAGATCAGGAACTCCTCTTGTAAGGAAACCCCACTGTAATAGGGCACATGGACAGGGATGTCTTCATGAGACAGGTTCCCCTCTTTCAAACAACCACATTATTTTTTTAAAGAGGACCTGTCACCACTCCTGACATGTCTGATTTAGGCTACTTTCACATTTGCGGCAGAGTGATCCGGCAAGCAGGATCATGATCAGTCTTAAAAATGCCTGATCAGTCAGAAAAATGCATTGAAATGCCGGATCCATCTTTCCAGTGTCATCCGGCAAAACAGATCCGGCATTCATTTTTTTTTCACCTTTTTTTCGGTCTGCGCATGCGCAGACCACAAGGACGGATCCGGTATTTTGAATCCCGGATACGGCACAAATACATCCCTATGGAAAAAAAATCCGGCATTCAGGCAAGTCTTCCGTTTTTTTGGCTGGAGATAAAACCATGGCATGCTACAGTTCTATCTTTTGCCTGATCAGTCAAAATGACTGAATGGAAGACATCCTAATGCATCCTGAACGGATTACTCTCTATTTAGAATGCATGGGGATATGCCTGATCAGTTATTTTCCGGCATTAAGCCCTTTTGACGGAACTCGGTTCCGGAAAAGAAAAACGCTAGTGTGAACGTACCCTTAATAGCTTCATGCATTCCCCATGTAATAACAATTCTGTTGCATCTATTCTTATGTCATTCCTTTATATTATTTCTACTAGAAGTTATGAATGAATTGCTAGCAGTCTGCAGTAAGGGTACAGAGGGGAGGTAGCCAGTTGTGGGGGTGTCCCTTTTCACAGTCTGAAAATGGGAGCACTGATTGGATACAGTGAGTGTGTAGGTACACCCCCCCCCCCCCCCCAACTAGTTAACATTCTTCTGTACCCTTACTGCAGACTGCTAGCAATTAATTTATAACTTCTAGTAGGAATAATATGGGAACGGCACAACATAGAGCCATAAGGATAGATGCTCCAGAATTATTATTACATGGGGATTGCATTAAGCTATTACAACAGGCCTGTCAGGAGTGGCTCGAAGGAGAGTCCCTGCTCAGGACCTTTCAGCTCTCCTGTCAGTCTTAGCAAGTAATTGAATTCCTCATGAAATAACAATTCTGGGGCATTTTCCTTAGAAATGTACTTTGTTGTTCCTCTTTTATTCTCCCTAGAAATGTATAATAAAATAAACTACTTGGTTTTACCCTTTAGGTTAGGTACCTAAACAGTCTAACACTGTCCATTTAATGACGACAGTGTCAGGGTTTGTAACGACACATCCTATCAACAAGGCATATATAATGCCCAGTTCTCAGTTTATTCATTCTGTAAGAAGGGACCAGACAATGCACACTATTTAGTAAAGGTTGTTTTGAAGGAAAGTTTGAATATTAGTGGTTGTCACGTGACACATGGGGGTCAGGCTACTGCCGTGGTCAGTCACCTGTGACCCCCGTCAAACTGGATGTTGACATGCAGTACCTGAGCAAGTCTGTTGCAGGGGAAACCGAAGGAGCCGGGACCCAGTGGTATGAAGCAGGTAAGAATGCTTCCATACACAGGTTTGGGGTGGGGGGCTTACGCAGGCTGAAAGCTCCCCAAAGGTGGACAGCCCTTCTATGTCCAGTCTTGTCAAATAAACTGAGAAAAACATAAGTTTCCAATAGCAAATGGCAGTTGTGTCTTGTCACGGCTGTCTACCAGTCACAGGATGTGTCTCTCCCTCTATAAATCACACTGTCTCCCCAGTCACATTAGATACTGTCTCCAGCCGGATCCAGACAACCAGCTGTGATAGTAAATTGATTGATTGTGTTATCTCTGTAATGCTGGACTTTTCTCTTTTAGGATGTCTGGGATGGCCGGTCTGTTTCACTTATCCGGATGGATTCGGGTAAGATTTTCTGTTCACTTTACGTAGATTATTTCATGTGTCCCTGATATTGATACTTCACATTGACAAGTACAGATGTGTCACCCTTACTTTACCTCAAATTTGGTTAAAGACTCCATTTAGTCATGAAACCGCCACAATAAAGTATTGCAACAGGTTAGTAAAACTGTTGCCTGACTGCAGTTCACTTCACGACCACTGGGTGGCCACACATAGACAGATATGGCATAGACATCTCGTGGCACTCTATCACAAAATCAATTTTTATCTTTCTTTTTTTTTTTTTTTTTTTTATAACCTGAACATCTCGTGCCTCACAGCTCGGGATACAGTATGTTGTGTCAAGAGGATAGGTAAGGAGGGCACATCTGTATGCCTTTAGCATGTTGTAAATCAAAAGTCCATGCACAAGTATAACAGAGCGGAGCAGATTTATTATTAGTGTCCGAAATGTAGACAACATAAACTAAACTAGAATGCATTTTTCTTAGTAAATGTTATCCTTGGTTTTAGATCGGCAAGTAAATTTACAGTATTATCTCCCTTGCAGGAGGCCTTCTAGTCTCCATTCATAGGGAAAATGATAATTTTTTTCTAAGAAACATCTGCAATGTGGTTGCCATTTCCTTGAAAACAAGGCTTCTCTCCAGCTCATGGACAGCATGCTCTATTACATCTGGTGTTATTCTCTTAACTATGTGTTTTTTTTTTTTTTTTTTTTAAATTATATTGTTTCTTCATGCACCATAAACTTCAAATGACCCTTTAAGGAATAATCACTTGGGATGGGGTCTAATTACACTGGACCACTAATGCACAGCAGTGTGCAGCTTCTGGTGGTCCCACACAAATAGGATGCTAGGCTACTTTCGCACTGGCGTTTTGGCTTTCCGTTTGTGAGATGAGTCATGGGCTCTTACAAGCATTCTGAATGGAAAAGGATCCGCTCAGAATGTATCAGTTTGCCTCCGATCAGTCTCCATTCCGCTTTGGAGGCGGACCCCAATACTCTCCCTGCGACGAAACTGAGCTGGACGGATGCGTTTTCAATGACACAATCTGGCACAATAGAAAACTGATCCGTCCTCCATTGACTTTCAATGATGTTCAAGACTGATCCGTCTTGCCTATGTTACAGATAATACAAACTGATCCATTCTGAACGTATGCAGACGTTTGTATTATCTGAACGGATCCGTCTGTGCAGAACCATGACGGATCCGCACCAAACGTGAGTGTGAAAGTAGTCTTAGTCGTATGTATTGATTTTGTTGGTTTACAGAAAATAAGTGCAAACACTAGTAAATAATTCCTCAAATTGCAATTGCTTAAATAAGGCTAAATGCATGTTTTCTTGGACAATCCAGCAGCAGTACGTACATGTATCTCTTCTGCTCACCCCAACTAATGTAGAGTATTCTTTGCGTTACTCTTCTCCTGTCTTATAAAGCTGGCTGCCATTACTATAATATTTCAGTCTCCCATCCCAGTGTATAATGTTTCCAGAATGAAATCTAATTTTATATTTGCAAATTGGCGCCACCTACTGTTTATATCTGATAATGGCACTGCAGCTAAACCTTAGAAATAAGCCATAAAAAATACCTCTTACCCCTTTAAGGACCCAGACTGTTTGGCCTCCTCAACCCAAAGATACTTTTTCACTTTCGCCTCCTCTCATTCTGACAGTCGTGTTTTTTTTTTTTTTTTTTTTTATATAACTACCCGTATGAGGAATTGATTACTTGCACTATTTTGCACTGCATGTACATTAGCATTGCTATTCTAAAATGGTAATATTAAGAGGCCGTCCAGCTTCTTCTTCTTCTTTTTTTTATTTTTTTTTATTAATAGACATCTGCAGTGTGTTGTACCCGTTGAAAAACCAATACTCTCCTGCTCCCCACCACCCTGTTCAGTCTCCTGGCTCCCTTCAGTGTTTTTTCAGTCACTGGTCAGTCATTGGCTGCAGCAGCGCATGTCATCCTGTCCATCCAGAAGTTTACAGGACAAAGACCAGAAGACCACCAAAGGGAACTGGAACAGATCAGCAGGGAGAAGATGAGTATTGCTATTATTTTCCCTTATAACCATGTTATAAGGGAAAATAATAAAATCTACAGAACACCTAACCTAAACCCGAACTTCAGTGAAGAAGTCCGGGTTCGGTTCTGGGTACCACATTCATTTTTTTATTGCGCGCGCGCAGAACGCATTGCACT
Source organism: Bufo gargarizans (assembly GCF_014858855.1). Classification (NCBI taxonomy): domain Eukaryota; kingdom Metazoa; phylum Chordata; class Amphibia; order Anura; family Bufonidae; genus Bufo; species Bufo gargarizans. The sequence goes on along the minus strand of NC_058083.1, from coordinate 459,753,593 downwards.
CGCATGATAAAACCAGAACAACGCAATCGCAGTCAAAACTCGCACGCGATGCATCCGGAGCAAATCCGGGACACTCTTGTGAAAGAGGCCTTAGTGTATCTGAAATGAAGAATGGAGGGGTACATTATGCCAGATCACACCATAATCCCAGGACTGAAGACCTCTTAATGGCATAGCTGGATATTGGTCTGGAAACCACATAGGCAATCATTGCATCTGAGACAAAAACAAGACTCTTTGCTGAAGAGGACAGACCTCCATTCCAGCCTCCAATGTCATCTTGCTGTGTACCATGATGGCCTTTGAGAGCAGTGGCGTGAGGTCAGTGGACCATCTGTAGCTGGACATTTGGCTCACAGCCTAATGGCGTGCAAATGCCTTCTGATGGTTTGTGCAGACACTGTTTGACACCCTAGGCTTCTGATGTGACGTCCAATTTCACTCGCAGACATTGCAGACACATTCTTCAGACGATCCGTTTGTGCAGAGGTTCGCCTCTATGCACCTCTTGCTGTAATCGCAGCAGTGTTGACCAGTGCTGACATCTCAGCCTAGGCAAGTAACGATCTTCCGGAGTGATAAACTAAGGCCTCTGAGTTGAAGGATTCTGTTCTTCTTTGTTTACATCAAGTGACAGTAACTGGCACAGCGACAAACATCGCACAATCATCCCACATGACCTGATCAATTTTTTTAAGGTTTTTCATGTGGCTAAAAACTTTGCTTTTAATTTGGCTTTTATGCCACAGAGTAGAGCTAGGTGCTTGAAAGTTTGATCATCTGCAGATCTTAAACGACACCTGCTACTTTCTCAATTTGAGAAACCTTATGGCTTGTCCGTCTTGGTTTTGCAACTTCAATGTTGCTGATCTGTTTTCTAAATATGCACTGTACTTTTAACAAACTTTGCATATATAAATAGTTCACAGATATGCAAAGTATATTTTTCAATTAAATCTTATCTTATTAGAGAACAATTCTTGTTTCTCCAGTTTAAACCAGTTTCTCTCCTCTGAGCTGCCTCCTGAACTGATCCTTTACCCTCAATGCACAACTAAAATCTGTATTGAGATACCAGATCAGCTCATTGAGGGATCAGCTAACGTGCTGCCCATAGAAGTGTATTGAAGGTTGGAGGGAAGGTGAGCTGCTGGAGGGAGACAGAGGCACATACACACAGATGTTGCTATTGGCTCTAGTAATTTTCTGCCTCACTCCTGTCTGGATTTGCAGTCACACTGCTCAGTACTACTGTATATAGGCCTTCATTTTGCTGGTGCCTTGGACATTGTGTAACATAGAGATATGAGAGCAGGATCTCCTCTTCTTTTGTGTGCTGTGCATGGGAGACTTCATAGCAGCCAGTCTCCTCCATGCTATATGCAAGTCATACAGTATAATGGTCAGACATAGTGTTTATTTCTCATGAACATACAAGTTACGGTACATCTTATACTGAAAGTCACCGGAAACGACAGGTATGCTTTAAAGTCTATAGACACATTTGGAGCAGTTTTTTAATTATTGTATTTTACTCATTTAAGGTTAAAAATCATTTTACCAATTGCTTAAAAAAAAATCAAGTCTTTGCAGACTAGCTTTACACTGAATCCATCAAAGACTGTTCTGACAGCTTGATCTGTAGCCCTTAAAGAGGACCTTTCACTACGGTACAAACTAAAAACTAACTAGATCAGTGGGCAGAGCGGCGCCCAGGGGTCCCCCTGCACTTACTAGTATGCCTGGGCGCCGCTCCGTTCGCCCGGTATAGGCTCCGGTGTCTGCGCTCCCTCTGACTGATTTTTTGTAGGAGGCGTGTCCCTTGCTGCACTGCTGGCCAATCGCAGCGCACAGCTCATAGCGCACTGGCTACTGCTGGCCAATCGCAGCGCACAGCTCATAGCCTGGCTATGAGCTGTGCGCTGCGATTGGCCAGCAGTGCAGCAAGGGACACGCCTCCTACAAAAAATCAGTCAGAGGGAGCGCAGACACCGGAGCCTATACCAGGCGAACGGAGCGGCGCCCAGGCATACTAGTAAGTGCAGGGGGACCCCTGGGCGCCGCTCTGCCCACTGATCTAGTTAGTTTTTAGTTTGTACCGTAGTGAAAGGTCCTCTTTAACTCTGAACTCCTGACACCTTATAAATACTCTTTTAAGCTAAATTCTTATCTTTTCACATAACTGTATATTATGTTGTACCTCTTTTATTCCTGCTGAAAGTTTATAAATGAATTCACAGGGTCTCCTCTGCCCAATGGCCCCACAGTGAAATTGCAGGGTGCCAGTCTCTCGATTGTAAAGGCTACCATGTCTGCCATTGTTAACTGCATATTAAGCCCTCCCTGCAGCAGAATCATGCATGTTTGTCCCCCAAGGTGGACTAAAAATAAAGAAATTTTAAAAAATATAAAAAGTATTTAAAGGGATTCTGTCACCTCCTCTAACCCAAAATCCGATTTTAAAGCAGCCATGCAGCACAGCTTACCTTGATTAGGCTGCGCTCTTTTATCTTGTAATCCGTCCAGTAGTTTCTGCAAAAAACGACTTTTATGGATATGCAAATGTGTCCTGAAGGTGCCCAGAGGGGCGTTTTGTTCCTCTTAGAGAGCCCAGGACCGCCCCTCTTACAGTGCCCAGTCCGCCTTCCTTGCACTGTCTAACCGCCCCCAGCCTGCCACAACCTCTCCTCCCCCTCCCTCACGGCCGAACGAACTCTCGCACAGGCGCAGTACCCACTGAGGGCTGCGCCTGTGCAATCTGCAGGAGACTGAGGGCAGGAGCTTCATCCTCGTCACTGGGCATGCGCCGAGCCCAGTGACGTCCGATGCTCGCTCTTCCCTCAGTCAGCAGGGAAGAGCGAGCATCGGACGTCACTGGGCTCGGCGCATGCCCAGTGACGAGGATGAAGCTCCTGCCTCAGTCTCCTGCTGATCGCACAGGCGCAGCCCTCAGTGGGTACTGCGCCTGTGCGAGAGTTCGTTCGGCCGTGAGGGAGAGGGAGGAGAGGCTGTGGCAGGCTGGGGGCGGTTAGACAGTGCAAGGAAGGCGGGCTGGGCACTGTAAGAGGGGCGGTACTGGGCTCTCTAAGAGGAACAACACGCCCTTCTGGGCACATTCAGGACTCATTTGCATATCCATAAAAGTCGTTTTTTGCAGAAACTACTGGACGGATTACAAGATAAAAGAGCACAGCCTAATCAAGGTAAGCTGTGCTGCATGGCTGCTTTAAAATCGGATTTTGGGTTAGGGGAGGTGACAGAATCCCTTTAAAATCAATTTATAAAAATTAACAGAAAAATTTATTATACGGTAATTGGTATCGTTTGTGTCCAAGAATATACAAACTATTAAAATATAAAAGTATTTATCCTGCACAGAGAACACCATAATGGGAAAAAAATAAGCCCTCATATAGCTCTGTGAGCTGAAAAGTGAGGACGCTGCTGATTTGCCAGTATCAGCGTGCTGCCCTGCCATTGGCTGCTCCTCTCAAACCCCCCTTTTCCCTCGCTTTTCCGTTATGACAACGGGGAGTGCGCTCACTGCCGACTGCTCCATAGAAAAGGTTAGCTCAAGTAGAGAAGTTTTTCAGTCCTGCAATAAGAGCGGTGCATGGAGGTGAGCGTTCTGCTTACACCGCCATGTGCTGAGGGTGCCCTGTGCTCCCAATGTAAGGGGCAAGTGATGGAGAACAGAGGGCAATGATGGTGGACAGCTGCAGTGCGCTCAGCCACACACAGAATGCCGAGTCATGCTAGCTCCTCACACTAGCAGATGAAATGGATTCCATAGCTGGTTTACCCAAGCTCCCGGCCTGAACTCCCATAGCTGCCGGGGTCACATAGCATTATATTGATTTATGATGCTATGTAACCCATACAGTTCTGGAATGTATTGGATAACACTGGCATAATGCTGTCAGTGTTATCCAATACATTCCAGAACTGTAAGGGTTACATAGCATCAGAAATCAATATAATGTGATGTGATTCCCGTCAGTGCTGGGAGGTCAGGCGGGGTGCTGTGTTGCAGACTCGCTGCAGGAGTAACGCTCGTCTGCGAGGGGCCAAAGTCACCATGTAGCCCCAGGCTTATCTAACCTGTGGTTATGTAATAAATGGCCATTTGGGACAACCAGTTTACACCCCTTTTTTTTGCACTTAGTCTATCCTTTTTGTATGCACAGTACGGCTGATGTGCAGGAGAGGTCCAATGGCGCTCCTCATTAAAATATGGCTGTTACCTGCCAGGCTTCAGGTGGAGTCTCGACAGAACAGCAGGGTTAGGGCATGTAGCATCGCAGACATAGTAAGCCGCAGAGGTCGCAATTAGGGAACAAATTTTTATGCGAATCGACTTTGGATGTTCCATCCGAAGTCTATTTGCTCATCCCTAGTTGCAATAACGACTGTACAAGCGTCATAGATGCCTATACAAGCAGTTTTTCTCCCTAAAAATTGTTTACTGCGTCTAAATACGCACAATAATTTGACTGCCATTCATGGAGCAGGGGAGCACATGCCACTGCCGACTGTTCATGAACTGCCCAGGACAGCATGGCGGGAACGGAGCATCTGCTGGGGCTCCGATCAGTTACCATGGCAGCCAGGATGCTGCTGAAGCCCTGGCTGCCATGGTAAGCTCCCTGCTGCTGTGTGCACTATGCACAGGGCAGCAGGGACAGTGTGAAGTCCTATTCACCCTAATAGACCTCTATTAGGGTGACAATATAAACACAATCAAAAAATTAATATATTACATATCGCCACGTCCGAAAAAGTTCAAATGATTAAAATATTAAAAAATATCTCTTATGCGGTGAACACCGTAACAGAAAAAAAAAAATGTTAAAACACTAAATTTACCATTTTTTTGGTGACCTTGTCGCCGCCCAAAAAATACGGTAGGACTGTTCTATTATGGGCCAGATGTTCCATAAAATGCGTAATGCATTATAATATAGCATACCATTAGGGTGGTTTTTGAATGGCATTTTTGTGTTTTTGGTGTGTTTTTAGCGGTAAAACGCTGCTCCAGATGTCAGCAGAAAGTGTATTCGAAATGCAGGACACCCTTTTTTGCTACTGACGTTTTTGTTGATTTAGGTGTTTGTTTGTTTTTTATTTGGTCTCAAGCTTTTTTGAAAAAAGCAGGATTCTGAAGCTTTGTGAATGTGCTTTAGAAAAAACGCCATAAAAACTTTTAGTAGTTTCTGTAATGTTTTTTAGTGGTAATAAAAACGCCAGTGTAAATTCAAATGTGTATAAACCCCTTGGGCCCCATTCACATGGCACTTGGCTGTGGTCAATGGCAACTGTGGCGGCTGAGTTGTTTAGAGAGAGGGAGCTCCCTCTGTCTTGCATCGGCGCCCCCACGAATGAGATTGCAGTCTGCCGATATCTTTGCATGGTAGCTGGGGACCTAATAAAGGCCCGGCCTGCCTGCAGTATATTCCTAGCATGCTGTTTCTCTCTGGCGCAGCCTGCTGGTGCATTAACAATACAAATGTATTATAGAAGTGATCAATAGATCATGTATTAAAGTCCCTTTTAACAGGACTAGTAAATTGTAAAAAAATAATAAAAATTATTAAATAAAAAAAAAATCTTTTTTCCATTGAACGTGGCGCACCACATGGTCACTATAGTGATTGCTTTTGGCGCTGATTGTGTGATGATTTCTGGCTGGGAGGAGCTATAAGTAGCGTGTAAATGTAAGCCTGTGACCCTAAACTGAAATGCAGGGTGTAAGTGGCGGTTACAGGGCGTTTCGTGACAGTTACAATAGCATCCTCAGTATAAGCATCTTATAGATTCCCTTTTACGAATAATCACACATTCACGCTGACCAAAATGTATACGTTACAGTTACCGCCTTCTAACCATCTACCAACCTACCTCTCTCATGCTGTTCTATGCCGTTTGTGAACCAGGAAGCTCAGGATGAACAGTGAGATAAATATGAAAGAGAATTTTTGGTGAGAAATATGTGAAGGTCGCTTGGAATAGCAGTGAAATGGCTAGGGTTAGAACATAAAATAATCTGCAGAAAGTAACAGAGCATTTGTAAAAGGGTCTCCAGCTACAATAGCAGAAGGGCAGCCGGCCACATAAGTCAATTTCCACCGGGTTTCTGATAGCATAGACTTTGTGAATGCAGACGTATTGATTTCCTAATTGTGTGTGACGGGCCCAGGAGCTGCGCCTTTTGCTCGCTTCTCTCCATCTCAATGTCACAAACAGAGAAAAGATAACACAACAAAAAAGAAATAAAATTGCTATTGCAGTCTATTGTCCTTAGGGTATCTGAAGAATCAATAGTGTATCTGTCTAAGAGTGACCTTCCCTGCCATTGCATATCCTTTGTATTATAGCAATGATACTGTCACCGGAGCTCTTTCGCCTTTCCTCAGTGTGAGCAAAATTGCCCTTTCACAGTGTTTCTTGAGCGCACGCTGATATTCATCAGACTAGGTTTTCCCTGCATCTTTCTTATATTGGTTCTGACAGACGGCAAAGACTTGAAATCTCTTTCCTGAGAGCCTATGTTGCGTGGGAAATAATTAGCTACTACTACTACTACTCTCACTGTGGTGACTGGTCTTAGTTTAGAATCCATTTTGTTTCATTTACGGTTCTAAAACCCACTATAGAGGTAATGATAGAGTTCAGCTGTAGTTATGCGCTCGCACATTGCGCTTAAAAGGGTTGCCTGGTTTTGATAAAGCCCTGTTACCGGTCTCAAAGTAACTTTTTTTTTTTTTTATCCCAAAAATGAAAAAAATGAAAATATCTGCAGTAATACACACTTATTTTAAACTACTGATATATCAATGAGTAATAAGCTGCTCTCCAGGGTCATTTTCATCCTTTCTTGGCTTTTTACTCACCCCTCTGCAGCCATGGTATCTTCACTTTCTGTGGGTGTGAGCTGCATCTCCCAAGAGTGCATTGCAGTCAGCAGCTGTTAACCCTTTCACCTGCCTTCCTCCACTACACAGAAAACAGAGAGAGATGGCTATATGTTTCTATGAATTTTGAAGTAGGGATGAATGAAAGGTGGCACATTGTGTTACTAGCTAATACCTGAACATAAGTTCAAGACCTGTGAAATTTGGCCAGGTTCACATCACGTCTTTGTCTTACATTTAACATATATAAAAGATATACTGTATACATTAACCCCTCAAAGACCCGCTCCATATATGTACGGCGAGCGGGGGCAGGTGCTGCGTCCGCTCGATCAGCGGCAGGGGTCCGGCAGTCACTGACAGCCCGACACCTGCTGCATACGCCGCCATCGGTGAAAGCACTGATGCCAGCGTATTAATCCCTTTTATGCTGCAGTCAAAGCTGACCGCAGCATGCACCGGGGTTTTCCGAGGGTACAGGTGCCCTCTGCTTTCCCATCGGGTTCCTGCACTGCAGTGACGGGGGCCTGATGCCCTCCATAGACATCGGAGCTTGCCTTCTATGGAAGCCTGTGAGATCCAGCCCCAGGCTGGGTGTCACAGGCAGGCTGTCAGCATAAAAGCTGACAGCCAATGCATTACAATACAGGTTGTATTATAATGCATTGCAGAGGGATCAGACCCCAGAAGTCCCAGAGTGGGACAAAAATAAAAAGTAAAAAAAAGTGTGTTTTCCATACTAAAAAAAAGTTTCAAGTAAAAAATAAAAAAAACGCCCTTTACCAAGATAAAACACAAAATTGTAAAAAAATGACATATTTGGTATTGATCCAACTCCATAAAAATATCACATGACCTAGCCCCTCAGGTGAACAACGTTAAAAAAAAAAAAAAAAAACTGCTAAAAAAAAAATCTTTTTTTTGTCACCTTACATGACTAAAAGTGCAACACCAAGCGATCAAGAAGGCGTATGCCCACAAAATAGTACCAATCTAACAGTCAGCTCATCCTGCAAAAAAGTTTTTGCAATTGACCAAAAAATAAAAAAAACTATGGCTTTCAGACTATGGGGACACTAACGCTGGGTTCACACCTGAGCGTTTTACAGCGCGTTCCTACGCGCTGTAAAACGCACAACAGGTAAGAACCAATGATTCCCTATGGGAAGGGTTCACACCTGGGCGTTTTACAGCGCGTACGATCGCACTGTAAAACGCCCGACGCTCAAACAAGTACAGGAGCTTTTTTTGGCGCGTTTGACGCGCGTTTGGGCCATAGACTCTTTGGACAACACTGCTGTCAATCACCCAAACGCGCGTCAAACGCGCGTTCACTATTAAAAAAACCGCGCATAAAACGCGCGACAAAAACGCGCGTTTGAGAAACGCCTAGGTGTGAACCCAGCGTTAGGCTACTTTCACACTGCCGTTTCTGGGTCCGTCTGTGAGATCTGTTTCAAGGCTCTCCCAAGCGTCCCCAAACAAATCAATTCAGCCCCAATGCATTCTGAATGGATAAGGATCCGTTCAGAATGCATCAGTTTGCCTCCGTTCAGCCTCCATTCCGCTCCATGTCCGTCTGACTTACGCCAAACGGATCCGTCCTGACTTACAATGTAAGTCAATGGGGACGGATCCGTTTTTACTGACACAATATGGTGCAATTGAAAACTGATCCGCCTCCCATTGACTTTCAATGTACAGTAATTCAAAACGGATCCGTTTGCATTATCATGAACAAAAAATAAATAAAAGTTTTTTGTTTTTTTTTTGTTTTTTTTTGTTCATGGTAATGCAAACAGATCCGTTCTGAATTGATACAAGCGTTTGCATTATAGGTGCGGATCCGTCTGTGCAGATACCAGACGGATCCGCACCAAAACGCAGGTGTGAAAGTAGCCTAAAACATGATTATTTTTATTTATTTTTTCATCAAAAATGCTTTTATTGTGTTAAATGTAAAAAAATAAAAGTATACATATTGGATATCGCCGTGTCTATAGCAACCTGCTCTATAAAAATACCACATAACCTTACCCCTCAGGTGAACACTGTAAGAAAAATTAAAATAAAAACTGTGTCAAAAGCAATTTTTTGTCATCTTACATCACAAAAAGTCATATGCACCCTAAAATAGTACAAATCAAACCGTCATCTCATCGTGAAATAAATGAGCCTCTACATAAGACAGTCACCAAAAAAAACTATGGCTTCCAGAATATGGAGACACTAAAAAATATATATTTTTTTTAAATGCTTTATTATGTAAAACTGAAACAAACAACCAACAATATTTGGTATTGTCGCGTCTGTACCATCCTGCTCTATAAAAATAGCACATGATCTAACCTGTCAGATGAACGTTGTAAATAACAAAAAATAAAAAGTGGCAAAACAAATTTTTTTTTTTTTTTTTTTTTTTTTTTTTTACCTTGCCTCACAAAAAGTATAATATACAGCAATATTTTTAGGTATCCTAAAATAGTACCAACAAATCTGCCACCTTATCCCGTTGTTTCCAAAATGGGATCACTTTTTTGGAGTTTCTACTCTACTCTACGGGTGCATCAGGGGGGCGTCAAATGTGACATGGCAACTTAAAACTATCCTAGTGAAATCTGCCCTCCAAAAACCACATGACGCTCCTTTCCTTCTGCGCCCTGCCGTGTGCCCGTGCAGCAGTTTACAATCACAAATGGGGTGTTTCTGTAAACTACAGAATCGGGGTAATAAATATTGAGTTTTGTTTGGCTGTTAACCCTTGCTTTGTTCCTGGGAAAAAATAGATTACAATGGAAAATCTGCCAAAAAAAGTGAAATTCTAAAATGTAATCTACATATTCCTTTAATTCTTGTTGAACACCTAAAGGGTTAACAAAGTTAGTAAAATCAGTTTTCAATACCTTGAAGGGTGTAGTTTCTAAAATTGGATCCTTTTTGGGCGGTTTCTATTATGTAAGCCTCACAAAGTGACTTCAGTCCTGAACTGGTCCTTTAAAAAGTTTGGTTTTGGAAATTTTCCAAAAATGTTCAAGATTTGCTTCTAAACTGCTAAGCCTTCTAACGTCCCTAAAAAATAAAATGGCATTCAGAAAATGATCCAAACATGAATTAGACATATGGGAAATGTAAAGTAATAACTATTATATGAGGTATCATTATCTGTTTTAAAAGCAGAGGAATAGAAATTTGGAAAGTTGCATATTTTTCCTTTTTTTTTTGTGTGTAAATTTTGGTATTTTTTAAATAAAAATGAAAAATATTAACTGAAATTTTCCACGATTATGAAGTACAATGTTTCACGAGAAAACAATCTCAGAATTGCTTGTAAAAGTAAAAGCTTTCCAAAGTTATTACCACAAAGTGACACATGTCAAATTTCCAAAAAATTGCCTGGTCCTTAATGTAAAAAATAACAGGGTTCTGAAGGGGTTAAACAAATCCCTCTGACGCTTTTTTTTTTTTTTCTTTTACTGTGCAATGATTACCATATATTTTGACCTGCGCCATTGTTCACTACAATTCTATATGCCGTATACTATGATTTAGATACACTTGGTGTCAGTATACAGTGCTAGTCTAGTATTATATTTATTATATTACTTTAGCGTCCCGGCAGCCATGGTAACCATTCAGAAAAAGCTAAACGTCGTATCCGGCAATGCGCCGAAACGACGTTTAGCTTAAGGCCGGATCCGGATTAATGCCTTTCAATGGGAATTAATTCCGGATCCGGCCTTGCGGCAAGTCTTCAGGATTTTTGGCCGGAGCAAAAAGCGCAGCATGCTGCGGTATTTTCTCTGGCCAAAAAACTTTCCGGTCCGGAACTGAAGACATCCTGATGCATCCTGAACGGATTTCACTCCATTCAGAATGCATTAGGATAAAACTGATCAGGATTCTTCCAGCATAGAGCCCCGACGACGGAACTCTATGCCGGAAGAAAAGAACAACGCAAGTGTGAAAGAGCCCTAAGTTCTTCTGAGACATTGTCCTTCATCCAAAATGAAAACTTACTAAGTGCACAAAATCAAATTATACCAGAACTGTAACTAATAAAATAATCACTGCAAACAATGTTTTTGCTTCCCAGAACTATCAACCCTATTTTCCTGCACTGCCTGAAACACCATAAAACCCCTGCACCCAGCAAGGAACTTATCATCTCTCCCTCCATCTGACCTCCTGCTCATATCTGTTCCTTACCATAAAACCTTCCTCTCTAGAGGGAATTTTAAAAATGAGAGACAGGAAAAGCTGGGAATTTAAAATGAGCCACTGTTTAACAAAATCCTCACCTTCCTCAGTTCCACTCCCAACCCTTAGGCTTAGATACACAGCTCAGCAGACAGTATCACACAGGGTAGGATTAGATACCCAGCTCAGCAGGCAGTATCCCACATGATGTTTGGATTCTGGATTTAGTGTTCCTTTATTCTCATGTGTTTGACGTTCACACACTTAATATTCTCAATAGATCTCAACAAATTTAGCTAGGTCTGCCGCTAAATATCTCATATCTGAGGCTAGCTTCTCTGTTCTCGAAACAGAAGAAAAAGCAGCTTGAGCAATAAGCTAAATGTGGAGCACTCACCGCCCAGTGGTTGTGATGTGTGTTGCAAGCATTTAGGCTGGGTTCACACCTGAGCGTTTTACAGCGCGTTCCTACGCGCTGTAAAACGCACAACAGGCAAGAACCAATGATTCCCTATAGGAATGGTTCTCACCTAGGCGTTTTACAGCGCGTACGATCGCGCTGTAAAACGCCCGACGCTCAAACAAGTGCTTGAGCTTTTTTTTTGGGGCGTTTGTCGCGCGTTCCCGCACATAGAAATTCGGGAACGCGCGACAATGTGTGAACGCCAGTCTCTGTATGCGCGATTGTAAACGCCCGTACAATCGCGCATACAGAGCGCTCGTTTCAGAACGCTCAGGTCTGAACCCAGCGTTAGAGTTTAGTTACAGTCTTGCAATATTATGTTGTTTTGCTGTCAGAGCAAAATTGACACCACTTCCAATTTGGAGATCAGGTAAGAGTAGACACATCTGTATTTTGGTGTATATATTACTTCATGCCCTATTCATTGCATAGCAACAACGTTTTGTAGGGATCCTTCATCCAGGATCCTCATCAATTAGCCAGAGGGAAGGGTGGAGGACCCATGTCTGTGCATTATACCAATAGCCCAGTGATTTCATTGGGAACGGTGTAATGCTTAAAGGGGTTCTCTGGGCTTTTAATACTTATGACCTATCCTCAGGATAGGTCATCAATATCAGATCGGCGGGGGTCCGACACCCAGCACCCCTCGCCGATCAGTTGTTTGAAAAGGAGGCGCGCGCTGTGCCCGTGCTGCCTCCTCTTCACTGTTTACCTTCTCGCCGTCGCCTCTGCAGCGGTGAGCAGGTGAAATTACACCCAACCGTCCCATTCATTGAAATGGGACAGAACGTTCCCATACACTTGTATAGGAGCGATCCGTCCTATTGAAATGAATGGGACGAGCTTGGGTGTAATTACATCTGCTCACCGCTGCAGAGGCGACGGCGAGAAGGTAAACAGTGAAGAGGAGGCAGCACGGGCACAGCGCGCGCCTTCTCTTCAAACAGCTGATCGCGGGGGTGCTGGGTGTCGGACCCCGACTATCTGATATTGATGACCTATCCTGAGGATAGGTCATGAATATTAAAAGCCTGGAGAACCCCTTTAATTTCACCTGTAGTGCACTGCAGAGCAATTGAACACTTACTACTGGATATCCTGATCATTTACTGATTAAAGATGAGTAAAGCGACTTCGGATGCTACATCCAAAGTCACTTCGCTAAAAAATTCGTTATTATGATGTATGGAGATACTTCAAAGTTTTTAAGTGCTTTTTCACTGTAATAATCAATTACCGAAATTATTCAGCGAAATCTCACACAACTTTGTAAATAACTTGCTTTGGCTCATCGGAGCCCATACATTCTAATACTGTATGGAGACGAATCTCCGTACAGTATTATAACAAAAAAATTTTAGAAGCGACTTCAGATATAGCATCCGTTGCTTCTCTCATCTCTACAACTGATTACTGATTTGATAAAATCAAATGTGGCAGATTTGCTGTGCAGATTTCTCACCACAAATGACTGACAGCGTATTATACATGGATGGGGTCAAAACGTCGTAGCAGAAAATTTCCGTGTGGAAAAAATAGCATACTGGATATCCATAGCATAAACTGACGCAAGACAGTTAAAAATCTGCCCCACAGGTCAGTTTATGCTGCAGATATGCTGAGGTTTCTTAAAGGGGTTATCCCATGAGAAATGTAAAAAATGAAAATCAGACATCATATAGTACATGTCAATCTCTTTCTAACAAAGCTAGAACCAGCCCGGTACCTCACATGGGTCCAGAGATCTCCACATTCATTGCTCTGCTAGATTTATATCAAGCTGACAGCTCAGGGGGCGTGTTTTTCTGCTGCAGTTACTCCGCTAGATTTATTTCAAGCTGGCAGCTGAGGTTGCGTGCACTTTCTCAGGGGGCATGTCTTTTCTGCTGCAGTGGTGGCAGGTGAAAGATGGACCTGAGCACGTATGTCAACCTCAGTGACCTGAACTGAGAATTTAGGCCTCTTTCACACGAACGATATGGATTGGCTCTGGGTGCATTCAGTGAAACTCGCACCATTTTGCAAGCAAGTTCATTCAGTTTTGTCTGCGATTGCGTTCAGTTTTGATGCGTTAACGCGCGTGATAGAAAACTGAAGGTTTACAAACATCATCTCTTGGCAACCGTCAGTGAAAGACGCATTGCATCCGGACCTGCTTGCGGATGCAATGCGTTTTTCACTGAAGCCCCATTCACTTCTATGGGGCCAGGGCTGCGTGAAAAACGTAGAATATAGAACACGCTGCGTTTTTCACGCAATGCAGAACTGATGCGTGAAAAAATAATAAAACACTCGTACACAGACCCATTGAAATAAATGGGTCAGGATTCAGTGCGGCTGCTATGCGTTCACGTCACACATTGCACCTGCGCTGAAAACTCGCTCGTGTGAAAGAGGCCTAGGCAAATAGCAGGTGCCACTACAGATAGGCCTATTTCATACGGGCGAGATTTCCGCGCGGGTGCATTGCGTGAGGTGTACACATTGAACCCGCACTGAATCCGGACCCATTCATTTCTATGGGTCAGTGTACATGAGCAGTGATTTTCACGCATCACTTGTGCGTTGCGTGAAAATCGCAGCATGCTTTATTTTGTGCGTTTTTTCACGCAACGCAGGCCCCATAGAAGTGAATGGGGCTGCGTGAAAATCGCAAGCAAGTGTGGATGCGGTGCGATTTTCACACACATTTGCTAGGAGATGATTGGGATGGGGACCCGATCATTATAGTGATGGACCATGTGATGAGCACAGTGACGTCACCACAGGTCCTGCACAGCAAAGAAGAGAAGAGAAGCCGGGCTGCTCGAACAAGTGGATTAAGGTGAGTTAAATTTATTTTATTTTTTTTATCCCTCCAGCCCTTTTTTTTTTACTAAGCATTCTGTATTAAGAATGCTATTATTTTCCCTTATAACCATGTTATAAGGAAAAATAATACAATCTACAGAACACCTAACCCAAATCCAAACTTCTATGAAGAAGTTCGTGTTTGGGTACCAAACATGCCAATTTTTCTCACGCACGTGCAAAATGCATAAAAATTTTGCATTTTCCCGCGACTCACTTGCATCTTATCCGGCTCAAATCCATGACGCCTGTGTGAAAGAGGCCATAGAGTTCATTTAATTGAATATGTAGAGTAGAATATTTTTTTGTTAACCCCTTTCAATTCTCATCCACTTTGCTGATACTGTAAGTCTGCAGCATCTACTCTTCATCAGCGAACACATACCGGCTGTCATCTTTATTCACAAGTCCGGTGATGCACAGGTAAGTGCTAAGGGTACTTTCACACTAGCGTTTTTCTTTTCAGGCGCTGAGTTCCGTCCTAGGGGCTCAAATCCGGAAAAGAACTGATCAGTTTTATCCTAATGCATTCTGAATGGAGAGTAATCCGTTCAGGATGCATCAGGATGTCTTCAGTTCAGTCTTTTTGACTCTTCAGAAAACCGTAGCATGTTGTATTTTTACCTCCGGCCAAAAATCCTGAACACTTTGACTAAACGCCGGATCAGGCCTCTTTCCCATTGACTTGCATTAACGCCCGATCCGGCGCCGTGTGTTCAGTCAAACCGGATCCGGCTTTTGCATGTTAAACCGGAAAAATGTGGAAAAAAAAGTTAAAGTCCATAAATGGCGGATCTGTTTTTTCCAATGCATTTTTTCATTGTGATCAAAATCCTGATCAGGATTCAAATGTAATCCGTTTTCACATGTTTTTCCGGATCCGGCGGGCAGTTCCGGTGTCTGAATTGAACGCTGGATTTAAACAATGCTAGTGTGAAAGTAGCCTTACCTGTGCCTGTGCCGCGAGCTGGTCTGAAACAAATGCGGTCAGCGAAGCAGGCAGTTCCGAG
Organism: Bufo gargarizans; assembly: GCF_014858855.1. Taxonomy (NCBI): domain Eukaryota; kingdom Metazoa; phylum Chordata; class Amphibia; order Anura; family Bufonidae; genus Bufo; species Bufo gargarizans. The sequence goes on along the minus strand of NC_058083.1, from coordinate 459,738,159 downwards.
AACAGCCGCCGGGGGCCTTCATCGGGCTGTTCCCGGAACTGCCTGTTCCCGGTGACCACATTAGTTTCAGACCGGCTTGCCGCACAGGTAAGGACTTACCTGTGCATCGCCGGACTTGTGAATAAAGATGGCAGCCCGCATGTGTTCACGGGCGAACTGGCCATCACTGCTCTTCATGTGAACATACCCTTCCAGTCTACTATATTGACATGATGTCTATCTAGAGATGTGACTCCATACATTTAGAATTATTTAACAGCGCCCTGCCCTCGGTTTTTGTTTGGTAGCCGGGTTAAGCTTGTACATTGTGATCCGGTGCTCGCTTGCTATAGACCCCATCCTGTTAGTGGTAACTGGAGAAGTTTGATTACAAGTGCCACATGGCCGCTGTGCGTTTTACTTAATAGTGACCTTGTCAGACTGATGACTTTGCAGCGTGTAACATGCTGCTTCTCACTGCTGGGATTCAAGTCTGTCAGATCGTCACCCTAATGACTGTGAACATGAGCTGACCTCCTTGCATCTATTAGAAGCATTGCTGGAGGTCATAGATTATTATTTCTTTTAGTTGTCTGCAGATTTGCATCATGCTGAAAAATTCACACCCCCACCTCTCCAAACATGGAGGACGTCTCTGCATACAGCACGGCGAGGTTCCACCAAGTCCGTGGTGACCATTGTGGTGTTACATATCAGAGTTTTTTTCCTTTAATCTTTAGGCCCTAAATTTAAATGTCATTTTATACCTACAGTTGATCAGGTCGTTTACAGGGAACGAAACCAAATGTTGCTGATAATTGCCTTTGTCAGCATTTATCAAAAATCATTGTTCCTGGGCATCTTAACACAGGTCAATTATCGGGAACAAGGGATTTTTCAGACGTATATCGCCGCTAATTGGCTTAAATATTGATAGGTGTAAAAGGACCTTAAAGGGAGTCTGTCACCTCCATATGGCCATATACAGTGCTTACATGGCTCTGTAGCACACCTATACAGGATTGTAATGGTACCTTTGTCTTTGTCTTTAGACTTGCACCAGCAGGAAAAACTGAGCTTAATTCATATGCAAATGACACTCGCAAGTGCCCAGGGAGGAGTTCAGTGTATAGGTGCCCAGGCTGCTCTGCCTTCTTTTCTCTTTACTCTTCCCCAGCCTCTGCCTTTGCCCGCCCTCCAAGTCTCTTGCCTCATCGATAGGTCCGGACTTGAGGGCGGGCAAAGGCAGAGGCTGGGGAGGAGTAAAGAGAAAAGAAGGCAGAGCAGCCTGGGCACCTAAAGTCCGGACCTATCAATGAGGCAAGAGACTTGGAGGGCGGGCAAAGGCAGAGGCTGGGGAGGAGTAAAGTGAAAAGAAGGCAGAGCAGCCTGGGCACCTACACACTGAGCTCCTCCCCTGGGCACTTGCGAGTGTCATTTACATATGAATTAAGCTCAGTTTTTCCTGCTGGTGCAAGTCTAAAGAAAATAACAAAGGTACCATTACAGTCCTGTATAGGTGTGCTACAGAGCCATGTAAGCACTGTATATGGCCATATGGAGGTGACAGACTCCCTTTAAAGGACATATGTATTATTGTAGATGGATGTCTGCTGTGATTGTGCATCACTTTAAATTGCCGTGTTTCTCCTGTATTTCAGCAAACACACAACTACTTCACAGGACCTCTTGGAATCCCGGCCTGGGGCTCGTACATCATCTTTATCATGGCCACCCTGGTGATTGGACTTGTGCTTGGTTTGGTAAGACTCGTGTTTACATGTTTAATTAGAAGCCCCTCCATGTAAGCACTAAGTGTGCCATCTGCACTCGGGTACAAGTGCTACATTTACAAAAAGTATAGGATCCATTTCAGTTATTTAGTCAGTTTCTATTTCCCGTCAGGGTAGCTCAGTGGTTGGCAGTGCTTTGTGGTGAGGCTGCGATTCTGAGTTTGAATCTGACTGTTCCCGATCATTGCTCATTCAGCTGCATTTCACATGAGCAGTCATCTCCTCTGTATTGGGATAAATGATGGCTACGACGATCATTCAGCCCCATTCAAATTCTTTATTTGTCAGCAAGACTGCCCTGTTTACACAGGGTGATGTGCTGCCTACTTAATCTAAAAAAAAATAGATATATAACAATAGTATAGGTGTCCGCAGTGTGAAAATAGGTATCAGCATTGATTAGCAATGAGTATATGGACCCTTTAAAATATAACTTTTTATTTTTTTTCTTCAATTGTCTAAAAAAAATTCCAAGAATAAACGTGGATGAAAAACAGTTTCTCTGGTGTACACTATTCATGTTAGAGATATAACAAAGAGCATTGAGCAAAAGATAGCATGTATTACACCGCTATGCAAAAACAGGTTCAAAGCATGTATTAAAAATTACAGATATAATAATCATTGAAAAGTAATATTGTGGTAGGAATCAACAGATTACTATAATGACAAAGTGTCTATTATCATACAATCTGTATGAAGACATACAAAAATTACTGTAAGAAAGAGGTTTAGACACACAAAGGAGAGTGACAAGACATGACACAGTAGGGTTAGGATGGGGGGAAAAGGGTGAAGGCCCAATCATTCTGGAGCATCAAACACTAGGTCCCATTGCTTCCAAACTCGGTCGAATTTATCCACCGAGGCAAGCAATGCGGCCGGCAAATGTTCAAGGCGTCTGACTTCTAATATACTAGTGATGAGTTCAGCCCGTGACGGGCAATCTGCCCGTTTCCAAAATCTAGCCAGTAAATGTCTGGCCGCAGTCAGAACATATAGCATTAACTTCAATGAGTGTTTCTTTAGAGGTATATGTGGGATATTTAGCAGATATGTGTAAGGGTCCAGGGGGAACCTAACCTCAAATAGACTGTAGAGAACTTCCTGCACCATGGTCCAGAAAGGAGGAGTAATCCGGCATTACCCAAAATCGCCATATTTTATGTCTGTACTTCTGTTCAAATTAGTTTGATTTCCTATATGAAGGCTCCTGTTCGTCCCCATATTATATTAAAGGTGTTATCTGACTCTTTGTAACTGATGACCTATCCTCTGCTGGGGGTCCAACACCCGGGCCCTCTGCTGAACAACTGTTTGAGAAAACCCTGGAGCTTCTGTGAGTGCTGCGGCCTTCTCACAGCTTTCCCTAGGCTAGTGACGCTACGACTATTGGTCACGAGGCCTAGCCCCATTCAACTGAAGGAGGCAGTGCTGGGGCTTTCTCAAACAGCTTCTTTAAAGCAGTGCTCTTATGTTGATGTAAATCCAAGCAAGACATTATAAAGGACTTTCACACTTTCCCTGCCAGAGCCCACTGACTATAATAGGACCTGGCGGAGATCTGGCCTTTTTCCAACATTAGTGCCAGGATTTTTAGCATAAGTTTTTGTCCGGTGGAGTCCTGGCACTAATGCTGGAAACAGGCCAGATCCCCGCCAGGTCCCGTTATAGTCAATGGGGCCTGGTGGTGCTCCGGCCCTTTCCGGCTATGCTGGATATCATGATTGACAAGTGATTGACAGCTCCCTTCTCCTATTCTTCAAGAAAATATCTACGAAAAAGTGGAAATGGTTGGTTTCATGCGGCTGACATTTCCAACCTATTGAAGGGCTTCTTCAGGACTTACTTATTGATGACCTCCCCCCAGCTCATGTAGCCCCCACTGATCAATGGGCTGCAGGAGCTGTGTTGTCGCACCAGACCTACAAAGGCTATTGTGTAAAGTTTCTCCTATGCAAGTGAATTGGTGCAGTGCTGCAATAACCAGGCCCGGATTCTACACAGTGAACAGAGCTTGTGCTGTAGATTCTGAATACAACGGATCAGGGAGGTCCCGCACTGATCTGATACTGACAACCTCGCAAGTATAGGTCATCAATAAGAGAGTCCTCGAAAACCCTTTTATTAGAGGTCTGCTTTACTGCTTATAAACCTTAGTTTGATGTCTTTCGGTTTTCTGTCTGTCATCTGTTGTCGTCCCCCGCCCCAAGATAAGAGGTTCTTCTGTTGGTGTTCTAGTTGAATGTACGTCTTTCTGGGGGAGGGAATATGGGTGATGGCAGCTAGATTATCATGCTACAGGTTTGTATTGCTGTAAAACTGACCTCTCTTCCTTGGTATGTTTCCTATGCAGATACTGGTACTTCTAGCAGATTGCTTTTGTCCAGCTAAACCTAAGTATCAAGCGGTGAGATCTGCTGGTAAGTATGGAAGACATCATCTCTATTGAAGTCAATACAGTTTATTTAGTTAGACTTTCTTCTCCAACGTCTTAACAGCTGGAGTAAATGAGTCTTGAAATGGAAGCCATACCAGATGTACTTAGCTTTCTCTAAAACATATCATCATTAGGATTTTAGCTGGCCATACGCTGTTGGCTAAATATATTCCTTCCCCCCTGTCCTCACATCTTACTCGAGCATGTTTGGTTTGACTGAGTGTACATGTGTTCTCAATGAGGAGAGAGGACTACACTAGTACACTAGTGATGAGCCAAGAGAGCTTTGGATGCTGTATTAAAAATCAACTACCAAAGTTATTCAATGAAGTCACGTACAACTTTGCAAATAACTAACTTCGGCTCATCGCAGTGCATACATTTTAATACTGTACGGAGACTTATCTCTGTACAGTATTATTCAGAAGTTTTGAACGAAGCGACTTCGGATGTAACATCCAAAGCTCAATTTATTTGTCACTACTAGATACCATTGGCGGCAGTGTATCTCCAGTAAAATAAAAGGATTGCCCATATTCAATTCTTCTTTCCTCTAATATCTGCTGTTAGGGAAGAGCCAGAAGACGCCCCGTAAACATTAGACGGTCAGTTGGTATTACCTGAATTAGCCAGTTCATCTAATGTGTTTAAAAAAATAAATAAAAAAAAGATGGCTGACACCTAATAAGTATATATGAATATATCAATGGTCAATGCAGAGATCTCTCCCATCATCTATTTATTCCCAGGACTTTGACCGTGATGAGGGGATTGGGGAGTTGGGATTTGTTTCCCATAAGATGAGGAAAATAAGCTTTTGTCTCATGGGGATTTTTCACTGGTTCATCATTGCAGGATAATGAGCTGAACTACATAGACGTATATCTTTCTTCAGCCTTACAAACTATGCTAGTGTGCTCGATCTAGTTGAGGAAGGGAGAAATGAAAACTAGTGGATATGCTGCTCATATGCTGCCTGTACATTGGGTAAGGTGATAAGGCTGGAGATTGAGTCACTTACGAACTGAGAACCATTAGATGGAGTTAAGAAAGCGGGAGCTGGATTGCAGAGTTGGAAAAAAGGGGGTTTCCGCTTTGGACAATCACTACTGATTAGAAGGAACTATTGATATTAAGGAAATGGGAAATGACAAAACTTCCCCTTTCTGGGACCAACTGCAATCTGTGTTGAAAGCTATTCAATTGGCCTACAGTGCCTCCACAGGAGAAATGAAGCATTACAGTACCTACTGTATTAACATTTATGGGATGTCTGTGTGTTGCAAGACGGGAGATCCTCTAGAGCCAGAGTTGTGGAACTTGAACAGGGAACCCCCGTCCCTTTTAAATTCAAGTCTCTAAAAGGGTATAAAGGGAAAATGGGTCTTCTCCTTAATTTGCCTAATACACAGATGTAGCAAACTTGACCTTGATCATTAATGAGTTAAGTAACTAATGGCAAGAGACTTTTCTTCACTTTTTCATGGTCTTTGGTGATGTAATGTCGTGCTGTGACAGGATATCGCCCTCAAATTTAGAGCTACTACATCCGTAAAATTTACAGTATATATTAATTTGACTGTGGTCCATACAGCCTCTCAAGGCGAACAGGTCAAGGCTATGCCTTCTGCCATTCGTCCTTCCTATAAGCCAGACATCTAAGTAAACCAAATAAAAAATACATTAGTGTCCAGTCTTTCATTGGGGTCCATGTATCTCACTGCCTCCCAAACACATGGCGCCTTTCAATTACGGCATCTGATCCGCCATGCCCCCCTTTTAACTCATTTTAGTAGCTGTATTTCTCCATTTATAACCTCACTTGCTTTGTACATTTTCTATCTCGGAGCTTTGCTTTTAGAAATGGAATGTCGCCCTGGTTCAAATTGGTTTCTTTCTGTAAACGATAAAGCCGCATTTGTTTGGTGATGCTTCTGTAATGCTCATCTGATCATTATCTTGTTCTGCTTTGTATATAAGATTTCCTTTTAGAGTACTTACCAAAAAAAAAAAAAAAAAAGTCTATCTTTTACAGCCAAGCGCTGTTCATCATGGTGAGACAGCTGGAGGAAAACATTGATCCTTATCCGTGTGTTTGTAGATAATGAAGGACAATGCCAGTAAGATTGTAGGTTCGTCATAAGTATTCTATTTGAGGTAGAATAATGATCTATTTCTTCGCCTTCTCAACAGATACCATATGTTGATAGAAACATCAAAGCTTAAACAGTCCGGGGTTTCATGTGCACATTACTGTAGAGGTGGTTGCGCTTGTGGATGAAAGCCCATATGTGCACCAGCTTCATTCAGACTAGCTGAGATATAGAGCCTGCCGTGCATGCATACCAATCAAAGACCATTGTCATCAGCCTTTTAGACTTCGGTGCTCTCTTATGCTAAAGTGGTGGTCCAGTAGAACAGATTGCTAGCCTTGTTTATCCAGGCACGCGGCCATACATCTCAGAGTGGCTGTGCCTGGTACTGCTCCTCAACCTAGTTGGTCTGCTTAGGCCTTATGCACATGACCATATTTTTGGTGCGTGTTCAATCCGCTTTTTTTGCAGATCTCACATTGACCCATTCATTTCTATGGGTCCGCAAAAAAACGGTCAGCACAGGTTTTCAATGTGTGGCCGTGCCGCAAATGATAGAACCTGTGTTAGTCTGCCTGACATTTCAGTTGTAGTAAATACTTGGATTCCCCAAGAAATAACAATTCCAGAGCATGTTTCCTTAGATCTCTGCTTTGTGCCGTTCCTGGATCTCTCCTGGAAATGTATGAATAAGCTGACAACCGGTTGGGGTTTGTCCAAACACAGTCTGATAATGTCCAATCAGTGTTGTCGGTATAAGACTTTGGAAGGAGACACCTCTCTGACCAGATGAATGGTAACACACAGTTGTCAGGTTATTCATAAATATTCTGGAGGAATAAGAGAGGGACGGTACAACACAGAGTTCTAAGGGCTCTTTCACACCTGCGTTCTTTTCTTCCGGCATAGAGTTCCGTCGTCGGGGCTCTATGCCGGAAGAATACTGATCAGGATTATCCTAATGCATTCTGAATGGACAGTCCGTCCTTCAGGATGCATCAGGATGTCTTCCGTTCCGGAACGGAACGTTTTTTGGCCGCAGCAAATAGCGCAGCATGCTGCACTTTTTCCTCCGGCCAAAAATCCGGAACACTTGCCACAAGGCCGCATCCGGAATGAATGCCCATTGAAAGGCATTGATCCGGATCCGGCCTTAAGCGAAACGTCGTTTCGGCGCATTGCCGGATGCGACGTTTAGCTTTTTCTCAATGGTTACCATGGCTGCCGGGACGCTAAAGTCCTGGCAGCCATGGTAAAGTGTAGTGGGGAGCGGGGAGCAGCATACTTACCATCCGTGCGGCTCCCGGGGCGCTCCAGAGTGACGTCAGGGCGCCCCAAGCGCATGGATGACGTGATCGCATGGATCACATGATCCATGCGCATGGGGCGCTCTGACGTCACTCTGGAGCGCCCCGGGAGCCGCGCGGACTGTAAGTATACCGCTCCCCCGCTCCCCACTACTACTATGGTAACCAGGACTTTAATAGCGTCCTGGGTGCCATAGTAACACTGAAAGCATTTTGAAGACGGATCCGTCTTCAAATGCTTTCAGTACCCTTGCGTTTTTCCGAATCCGGCGTGTAATTCCGGCAAGTGGAGTACACGCCGGATCCGGACAACGCAAGTGTAAAAGAGGCCTAAGAGAGAAAGCTCCAGAATTGTTACAAGTATTGACCTGTCTGCTGAGACCTAAATTAGGTCTGTGTGGAGTTTGTGCAGCTAAGGATCTGTTCACATAGCAGATTTTCCACGGGACATAAAGGGACATGTCTTTTTGTTGGCACAGTTTGGAAATCGTCTGCAGTTGAATGAATGGCAGGGTGGATTACCATTGACAACAATGCCAGGTGGATTCTAGGCTGTTTTCAGCGTGAAAATGTGCGCACAAAATCTGCTGTGTGAACAAGCTCCAACAGTTCGGCTTGCAGGAGAGAAGACTGATAAGACCTGCTACTTTTCTTGGCGCAGTATAGAAATACTTTGAAGCCCAGTGAACGACTGTTGACAGCAATGGAAGGTGGATTCTGCTCAGTGTTCAGTATGAAAATCTCTGCACAAAGTCCGCCATGTGAACGAGCCCTAAATGTCCAGATTGCAGGAGGGAAGACTGATAAGACCTGCTAATGTGTTTGGCTACAATAGTGTTTTGTTTTGTTTTTTCAGATTGACACACTGTAGCATATTCTCAGCTGTGTGATCAGGTTTTGAAAAAACAGAGTACATTAATAATGGGCAACCTATTAAAGAGTTATTCCCAGCTTAGGCTTCTTTCACACTTGCGTTGTTAGGATCCAGCGTGCACTTCCGTTGCCCCCCCCCCCCCCCCCCCCCGGATCCGTAACACCGCAAGTGAACTTAAAGCATTTGAAGACTGATCAGTCTTCAAAATGCGTTCAGTGTTACTTTGGCAGCCAGGACGCTATTAAAGTCCTAGTTGCCATACCGCCCGTGCGGCTCCCGGGGCGCTCCAGAATGATGTCAGAGCGCCCCACGCGCATGGATCACGTGATCCATGCGCGTGGGGCACCCTGACGTCACTCTGAAGCGCCCCGGGAGCCGCATGGACGGTAAGTATACTGCTCCCCACTACATTTTACCATGGCAAACAGGACTTTAGCGTCCTGGCAGCCATGGTAACCATTCAGAAAAAGCTAAATGTCGGATCCAGTAATGCGCCGAAACGACGTTTAGCTTAAGGCCGGATCCGGATTAATGCCTTTCAATGGGCATTAATTCCGGATCCGGCCTTGCGGCAAGTGTTCAGGATTTTTGGCCGGAGCAAAAAGCGCAGCATACTGCGGTATTTTCTCCGGCCAAAAAACGTTCCGGTCCTGAACTGAAGACATCCTGATGCCTCCTGAACGGATTTCTCTCCATTCAGAATGCATGGGGATAATCCTGATCAGGATTTTTCCGGCATAGAGCCCTAACGACGGAACTCTATGCCGGAAAAGAAATATGCAAGTGTGAAAGAGCCCTTAGATGTTTATGAATAATCTAAAAGATATGCCAAAAGGGTCTGTTTTCCACACTTTCGTAGAAGTGAATGGAGAGAGCTACGCACGCATGGCCAGCCCTCCATTCACGGCAGCCATGTCACCAGGTTGTAATTGCCTAAGATCTGAATGCCCCTTTAAGGCATTAGTCCTACCTGCGATTGTCATTCTGGTAAAAATCCATGATCTCAATCCTTTCTTTTATTTTACCTCAGAGATAAGCAAGGAAGATGTGGAAATTTCAGACCAAGACCAGATGGATTCTTCTGATGGACTGAAGGATGCGATTGACAAAGAAGATGCCATTGAAGAGGACATTGAAAGTGACAAGGAAGATGACCAAGCAGAGGACAGTGAAGATGTTAATTCTAATAGTGATGCTAAAGATTCTGAAGAGGACTCCGCAGTGGAGAAATCTGACCCCGAAAATGAAGAAGAACAGGATAGTCATCCACCACGGCCAAGCACACCGGAGACTGAGAGTGCCTTAAGACATCGCAAAACGGAAGCTGTGGACAGTGGACAGTAGACCTCCATATTTCCATACTTTATGGACCAAAGATATGTCCGCACTATTTTTGCTGCAGTTTTTTTTATGCTGTTTTTGTATTTTGCATAAAAACTTCCTTTCTTACAGTAATTTTGTAAGAAAGTAAGTTTTAGAAATTGTCTCCAGTTGTAGGTCCACAGCACAGGACGTTCACAAGTTGTTTTTAGTTGGTTTCAAGCATTGACGTTATGTCTGAAGAACCTCCTTTATGTCTGTTCATGTCAATTTGAAATAAGGGTTAGTTTACATTTTTTTTTATAGTTTTTTTGTTTGTTACTGTGCTTGAAGGTTAACTTCAGCTTTTCAGGCACTGTACATATCGTATTCAGTTAGATACATACATATATTTTTACATGTTTTGCACAGTTAAAGGTGTTTTTCGAGATTTTTCTACTGATAACCTATCCTCAAGATAGGTCATCAGTATCTGATCGGTCAGTGTCCTACACCTGGTGCTCCCACTGATGAGCTGTTTGAGAAGGCACCGGTGCACCTTTGAGCGCAGCGGCCTTCTCGCAGCTTACCAGGCACAGAGCGATATGTATAATGGCTGTGCTTGGTATCGCGCTCAGCCCCATTCACTTGAATGGAGCTGAGCAGCGCCAAGGCCGTGTGACCGATGAACGTGTCGTCACAGGCCTCAGGAAAACTGAGAGAAGGCCATGGCGCTACTGCAAATACCAGTACCTTTTCAAACAGCTGATTGACCCGGTTTCCAGTTGTCGGAACAGAGGATAGGTCATCAGTATTAAAAGTTTGGAAAACCCCTTTAAAGAATCGTTTACTGAGGCTCAGCATTATGCATTAAACGCCATCTGTCAGCAGATTTTCCTATGTAACTCTCTGACCTGTTACATGTGCGTTGGGCAGCTGAAGACATCTGTGTTTGTCCCATGTTCATATGTGCCCGCATTGCTGAGAAAAATAATGTTTTATTATATACAAATGAGCCTCTAGGAGCAGTGGGGGCGTTACCATTACACCTAGATGCTCTGCTCTCTCTGCAACTGCTGCGACCTCTGCCCTTTGATTGACAGGGCCAGGCGTGTTGATCTTTTTATTTCCTGGCTATTTTAATCAAAGTGCAGAGGGCTTGGCATTTGCAGAGAGAGCTGAGCCTCTAGGTATAACAGCAATGTCCCTGTTGCTCCTAGAGGCTAATATGCATACATACTCAGCATTGCGGGCACATATGAACATGGGACCAACACAGATGTCTTCAGCTGCCAAACGCACATGTAACAGGTCAGCCAGTGTCATAGGTACAAATCTGCTGACAGATGCCCTTTAAAGGGGTTTTCCAGTTTGAATGATTTTTAAGCGAGTGCTGCAGCCTGCCTCTTAAAATGGCTACCACCGCTGTCTCCATCCTCTGCTCCCTGCACTACTTACATTCGGTGGTACATGATCACTTGCATCGCTCCTGCCATTAACTGGCTTCAGTGGTGATGTGGCCACAAGCAGCACATCACCGCTGAAGCCAGTCATTGGCTGGAGTGGCGCATGGGACAGTGTCTATGCACTAACATATGTAAACAGTGTGGAAACTGGAAGGTGGAGACGTATGCAGACCGGAGCAGGCAAGCATTAATCCTCTGTTTCATCAGGTAGACTGCGGGCACTATATTAAAAATCATTATAACTGGAAATCCCTTTAAGTACCACGTCCTTCCCATTCTGGTGATGTACTGCAACTGGTAAGCACATTGCATCAGTCTCATCTGAAGATCTGGACTGTGACCTGTACTAGAGTTATCCATTAGTATAGGGCAGGGATACTCCACCTGCGGCCCTCCACATTTGGTAAAACTACAGCTCCCACCATGCCCTGCTGATAGCTGTAGACTGTCCAGGCATGCTGGGAGTTGTAGTTTTGCAACAGCTGGAGGGACGCAGGTTGAACTTCCTTGATATAGGGTATAATAGCGCTCCATTTTAGCTGTGGTACTCCAAGTAGGGTCTTGCCTCTTAGGCTACTTTCACACTTGCGTTTGGTGCAGATCCGTTCAGATAATATAACCGTCTGCATCCGTTCAGAACGGATCCATTTGTATTATCTTTAACATGGCCAAGACGGATCCATCTTGAACACCATTGAAAGTCAATGGAGGACAGATCCGTTTTCTATTGTGCCAGATTGTGTCATAGAAAACGGATCCGTTCCAATTGACTTACATTGTGTGTCAGAACGCTTGCAGCGTTTTGGTGTCTGCCTCCGAAGCGGAATGGAGGAGGAACAGAGGCAAACTGATGCATTCTGAGCAGATCCTTTTCCATTCAGAATGCATTAGGGCAAAAATGATCCGTTTTGGACCGCTTGTGAGAGCCCTGAACGGATCTGGCAAACGGAAAGCCAAAACGCCAGTGTGAAAGTAGCCTTACACAGATAATGAAATTGGGCACTCCAAGGAATTTGCGATTACTTGACAATATATCGGTTGAGCAAACCAAAGTGATAAAAAATCAATACATACAAAACATGGACCAATAAATAATCAAGCTTTGACAAATTTCTTGGGAGTGCCAAGTTTTCTTGTTCTGTATTAGTTTTAACATAATCTTCCTAATCATTCTGCCGAGGAAGATTAACTTTTTTCAGTATATTGAATTATCATCATTAGCTTCGTAATTTTATTAAATATTTTAATGTATTGTCACGTGGGAATTTGTAAAATGATAGATCCTTGGGTGACAGTCTAAAGTACATTTACTACATTCATGAGGGTAAAATACACAGACTGCAGTAAAATACCGTCACTCACTGTGAGATCTGTCTTTTCACTAAAAATAGAGACCTGTCCATGTCAGAAGCTTTCGCTATCACCCCCATACATGGCCTTATTCACATCCAGATTAGATTACCATAGTGTTATGGTGATTGATCAGTGCAAATTAGTAATAGTCATCCATTTGAAACAAAAGCATGTTGCTAAGAACATTTGCAATAAAAAGTAACCCCTTGGAATAACCTAAGATTCCGCATTGGTTACCAAAAACAATGTTATCCTGGAAGTAATATTTCTCCTTATGGAGAGCGCCTAGTAGGCATAAGGCAGGCATGTCCAAACTGCGGCCCTCCAGCTGTTGCAAAACTACAACTCCCAGCATGCCATAAAAGCTGTAAGCTATCCAGGCATGCTGGGAGTTGTAGTTTTGCAACAGCTGGAGGGCCGCAGTTTGAACATGCCTAGCATAAGGAGTCTTATAGGCCAGGCAATGCACCTCTGGGACAAATGTACAGAAATATGCTTTCTTTCTAAAAAGAAAAGAAAGCTGAGACTCTAGTGCCCCTAGATACAAGATGGGTATGCTATAAGTCAATGTTTGACCTTTTAAACAGGCCTTGAGATATAATTTAGGATTATAGCTAAGCCAGTATCTCACCTGTAGACAGCTGTTTCGGGGCAATGGCCTCTCAACAGTGCAGAGCAGAGAGAACAGGCTTAACTAGGTGGGAAGTCTTCATCAGCATCTGAGGATACTCTTTCTCCTTATGGAGAGCGCCTAGTAGACGTAAGGACTCTTGAAAGCCAGGCAAGGCTGGCTTAGCTACATAATGGTCATGTCTTTTATGGGCATATTGAGTAAGTGTTATATTTGTCGTCAATGCAGAATAAGTTTGCTTACTTTTTCTCATAACTTTACATTGAAACCTCCCAAAAAGATCACCCCAGATATTCAGTGACATATGTATACTGGCCATCTTCTGTGAACGGACCAACCATTTGTCTACTCAATTTTAGTTGGGCCTATTAGAACACTGGTTCATTTGCCTTATTAAAGCATAAGGAGATCATAGAGGAGGTCCCCACCGCAAAACCCCTCTATATGACCCAGGAAATGGCTGTATGCTGTAATATGTAGACAGCCAATCACGTGACAGTTTTATGTTATTGCATTAACAAGGTATGTAATTCATTTTATACATATGCATTTACTAGCATGACTCTCGTTTTTAAAGGTGTTTACAGAATTTGTCACTTTGTTATAGTAAATAAGATATACAGTGTATGTATGTGTGTGTATATATATATATATATATATATATATATATATATATATATATGTATATATGTGTGTGTGTGTATATATATATATATATATATATATTAGTATAAGCTGATGTTATGGACCACTAAATGGAGACTTTGCTTGAATAAGCTTCTCGCTTACACTTTCATATTCAGCTTTTTTGCAGATATGGGTTACCTATAGATGTGTCTTTCCTTACCTTTCTTCTATTCTCACCATGTGTCCTACATGTACAGCGGATGTCGGATCTTTAAAGATAGCCTGCTGTTTTTCAATAACCAAGACTATGGACTTTTAACCCCTCAGATGGCGTGGTCAATGGCAACCACAACATTTGAGGGAGAACCGTTCCCCCACAATGAGATTGCAGAAGGCTGTACGGCTTGCCATAGTAAAGAACTTGATAGGACCATAGTGATTCTCCCATAGACTGCAATGGTAAATCATTGCAGTCTATGGTATAAGACTATAAGTGATCTAATCTATGCATGTTGAATAATAAAAATAAAGATTAAAAAACAAACAAACAAAAAAAACAGTTCAAATCACTCCCTTGCCCTTTTCACAACAAACTAAAATAAAAAATATAAAAGTATTTCTTCCGTTTGTTGAATGGCATAGTGGAAGAAAAAATCAAAATGGCCCAATTTATTTTATTTTTTTTGGTCACTTCACTTTAAAAAAAATTGCATTAAGTGATCAGAAATTCACCCATACCCCAAATTGGTATCAATAAAAACGACAGATCACCCTGTAAAAAAATAGCTCTAAGTCTACTTTCACACTCGTATTTTGGCTTTCCGTTTGTGAGATCTCTCAGGGCTCTCACAAACTGTCCAAAACGGATCACTTTGCATTCTGAATAGAAAAGGATCCGCTCCGAATGCATCAGTTTGCCTCTGTTCCGCCTCCATTCCGCACTGAAGGCAGACACCAAAACACTGCTTGCAGCGTTTTGGTGTCCGTCTGACGAAACTGAGCCAAACGGATCCGTCGTGGCACACAATGTAAGTTAATGGGGACGGATCGGTTTTCACAATCTGGCACAATAGAAAACGGATCCGTCTCCCATTGACTTTCAATGGTGTTCAAGACGGTTCTGTCTTGGACCTGTTCATGATTGATGCATGCGGTTGTAGTATTGTAACTCATCCGTTTTTGCAGATCCATGACTGATCCGCCCAAAACGCGAGTGTGAATGTAGCCTTACACAGGTCCATACACGTACTGTATTAAAAAGTAACGAATGTCAGAATATGCCAATGCAAAGACATTTTTTTCATTTTTTTTTTGTGTTTGAAACCTAAGAAAAAACTAAAAATGTGGTATTGCTGTAATCATACTGACATGCAGAATGATGTTATTTTTACCGCATAGGGAAAGACTGTAAAAAACGACACCTGTATAACAATGCAGAAATTAAGTTTATTTCAGTTCCACCCCGTGCAAAATTTTCATGATATGGAACTGGTGCCATCAGAAAGTACAATTTATACCGCAAAAAACAAGCCCTGGTTTGGCTATGTTAACAGAAAGGGGAAAAAAATGATGGCCCCTGGAAAGCAGGGAGTTAAAGGCGAAAAGGGAAAATGGTTGCTTCAGGAAGGGGTTAATAGGAATCTATTTTTCGCAGGCTAAGAATTCCTAGTCATGTGACGTTTACATAGGAGCCCGGCTTGTTACAAGCAGAGTATTGTTAAAGGGGTTTTCTGAGATTTTTTTTTATCTGATGACCTATCTTCTGGCTAGGTCATCAGTATCTGATCAGTGGGGGTCAGCTGTTTGAGAAGACACCGGCGTTCACAGTAGCGCTGCGGCCATCTCGCAGCCTCGGTGCAGCTCAGCCCCATAGAAGTGAATGGGGCTGAGCGCAATGCCAAGCACAGCCGCTATACAATGTATGACGCTGTGTGTTGATGAGCTGAGAGAAGGCTGTGGCGCTACTGTGAGCGCTGGTGTCTTTTCAAAAAGTTGATGGGGGGGGGCTGGGTGTTTGATTCCTACTGATCAGATACCGATGACCTAATCCAGAGGACAGGTCATCTGTAAAATACATTTCGGAAAATCCCTTTAACTGTACTGTAATGATCCGAGGACCTGCGCATCCATCACATGGTTAGGACTTATCGCCTGGAATGACAAAGGTTCCTATTGAATGACAGCAAGCAGAGATCTTGAAAACTATGAGGAATTTCTATAGAAGGTATATTGGAAAAACGTCATCACACAATAAGTAACCTTTATTTGTTGAAACCGGAATACCCTTTTAAAGGACGACGAGCTTCTGATTTTTGTAATAGTATTTTTAAAAAAAATGAAAATGGAAGAAAACAGGAAGCAGACCTTTACCATACTTTTCACTTGACAGCTTTTTGTTTGTGTCATATTTTTATTTTATTTTTATTTTTTATTGTAGGTTAAACTGGGGATATGAAGGGATAAAGTTTTAGTTTTTGTATTTTTTTTTTTAGCTTGAACATGTAAATATGGAATAATCCTGTTTTATAGATCTATGGATCTTTCTGCAACAAGATTATTTTTATAACTATTTTAATGGCTTTGGAAGCTTTGATGTCTTGCTATCGCTTCTTGCACAAAGAGTAAGATTACTGGTTGCAGTTTTAGTATTTGACTGCAGGAGAAAAGATGTTTACATTGGCTTGAGGGCCATGTTTGGATCCTTTAAGATAATTGTAATGTACAGATTTGTAATCCTTTTCTGTGTCAGGCGTAGTACAATATTCTAACCTCACATGAACTCTCAGCATGTGAAAACCGTATGTATTAGCTTATGTTTACATGTGGCTTTGGCGTTTCCATGTACCTTTTGTAATATTTTAACCTTCCCATTAGGGTTTGGGAAAAGGGTTACGAACAGTATGTTTGTAGGGTAGATCATTAGCGTACTATTAATTAGCTCAGTTTTATAGCCTTTTCTCTATGCAATAAATTCAGTATTGTTTGTGGGATTTTGTACTGCGCCATCTTGTGGTAGTGAGTGAAAATTACAAATTGCAATAAAGCTGTTATAGCAACATTCTTTGTTAGTAGTTTTTTATTAAACTGAAAATGTCGTGTAAGAAAACTATTTGGGGGGCACGCATAAAATCTGCTACCCCTGTTTTGTGGTGTAAAAATGTTGTAAGCAATGTCGCTTTTGACATTATGTGCAAAATGTTGTGACTTATGTTGAGCTGTTCCTTCCCACACTTTTAGAAGTGGAGTGAAAAGTTGGTCAGATTTTGCCAGGAGATCACTTTTAAGTCACATTTTTGAAGTGTGACTGTATAAAATGTTGCAAAAAAAGTCACAACTCCACGCCTGGTAACTCCCAGACATACTTTCACTGAAATAGGTACAACAGTATTGCACTTGTACTAGATTTTTAAAAACCACGAAACCATCATAACTTTGGTGCAGGTTAGGCTACTTTCCCACTTGCATTGTTAATTCCAGTATTGAGATCCGGCAGAGAATCTCAATACCGGAATTAAACGGATCAGTTTTGATTTTACCCATTAAGATGCATCCTTTCCGTTAGGATGCAGTTGTGTAAAAACAAAACGGAAAAAAAACTGATCCGTTACTAAATACATTGTAAGTCCGAATGCACACGGCCGTGTTACGCGGCTGTGAGCGGTCCGTGGTAACACGGGCTGGATTCCTGCTGAGAGCAGGAGCGGACGCTGTCATTGGTTGCTATGACGCCGTGCGCTTCATGCCGCCGCTGCACTACAGTAATACACTCGTATAGATCATACGAGTGTATTACTGTAGTTCAGCGGCGGCATCATAGCAACCAATGACGCCGTGCGCTCCTGCTGTCAGCAGGAATCCAGGCCGGCATACCACGGACCGCTCACGGCTGTGTGCATTCGGCCTAAGTCAATGGGTGACAAAAACTGACCAGCACATGGGATTCCAGCACTGCTGCCCGCTCAGAGGAACTGGATGCCGGGATGAAATAGATGCAGAAAAAAGAAGGATGGAACCGCAATTGTGGCGCTGTTGGCAGTGTCTGGACATTTTGTTGGTATAAGTAGTTATATTTATTAGCCGTCAATGCGTTTCAAGGGCGAACAGCCCCCATCGTCAGGGCAATAATACATTACATACATATTATTTTCCTGACGAAGGGGGCTGTTCGCCATTGAAATGCGTTGATGGCTAATAAATATGTGTCCAGACCTTGCTAACAGCGCTACAATTGCGGTTCCATTCTTCTTTTCTCTGTATCTAATTCACTTGAATAGGACGGAGAGTCACTACAAATGCTCCTTTCCATTCAAGTGAATGGGACGGAGGAGCTGTGATGACACTGCAGTGTCAATGGCAAGAAGGTAAACAGTCAAGGGAACGCAGCCCTCGCAGAATACTGCCATTCATCCTATATCGGAAACCGGACAATCCATTTAATCTACTTGTTACAATTGTAATTGCTTCCGTTACAGCTTCCATATAGGTGTTCCCTCAGCTTTTCCTAGTTCCATAATGTGATATTTTATTTCATATAGGGCTGACAGTGTACTGCTAACTTCCATTCAGGAGTCTAAGAATTGCTGGTTAACATATGTTTACAAATGTCTCCATGGTGACAGACTACAAAGATGCCATGTGTAGTCCGTTGAAGCATATATTTTTAGCCTTTGATCTGCCTCTTTTTCTTGCTAAAGTACATACACAACCACCAAAAAAAAAATGTTCCCCAAAATGGTGCCATCACAAATACAATTCATACCACTAAAAACAAGCTCTCATACTGCTATTTTGATAGGAAACTTTGACAATTGTTATGACTTTCACAATTTGGAGGTGAAAAAGTAAAACATATTGTAAATAAATAATCATAATTGTCACATCATTAAGTGGCAAACTAGGCCTTAACCAGTTAGGGCAGGCATCATCAAACTGTGGCCCTCCAGCTGTTGCAAAACTATAACTCCCAGCATGCCCGAAACGCCTACAGGTAGCCTACAGCAGGGCATTGTGGGAGTTGTAGTTTTACAACGGCTGGAGGGCCGCAGTTTGAGGATGCCTGGGTTAGGGTATGTTGACACGAGGATATGCTGCAAATTTGTTGTTGTCTTGTTGCGGTCAGATGAGGTAAATGAGGCATAAAATGTACAGTGGTCCCTCAAGATACAATATTAATTGGTTCCAGGACTACCATTGTATGTTGAGTAATCTGTTCCGAAGCCCCAAAATGTCACCCAAGATTAGAGAAAATGAAGATTTGAGAAAAATAAGCAAATAACTAAAAGACAGCTAAAACAAGTCCTTACGTATAACAGTCAGGACTAGCTGCTAACTAGTAACTAATACAACCATTTTACCAGAGAAGTGGCTGTGATTGGCTGGGTCTAAATCTGAGGCATTGTATGTTGAGTCTAGTTTTTACTTACAATGGGTCAGAAAAGACCATTGTATGTTGAAAATATTCAGAGGCCATTGTATTTTGAGGGATCACTGTATTACATTTGCTCAATAAAAGTCTATAGTAACTACAGATCTGCACAGGCCTAACCCTTTAGCCTTCATTCTTTAGGCAGGTTTACACCACACCAGGGGCGGGCTAATCATTCGGGCATGGACCGAGGGCCCACAGCCACTAGGGGTCCCGTCAGGCCCCGCTGGACACTGACTCCGCTCCGCCGGCTCCATGTGTGTCCTGTCCCTATCCTTCACTATGCGAGCGGCATGGCTCGCATAGTGAAGGACTCACCGTGAATACTAATCAGTGTTTACATTTTGGAAGCGCTGATTAGTACCGGAGGACCGGGAAGTGGTGAAGGATCGGTACTCACCGCTTCCTGGTCCTCGGCTGTCTGCTGTGCAGGTCTGCGCACAGCGTGAGTCGCTCTGTGACGCCAGCCGACAGCAGGAGGAAGAAGATTGCGGTGCCGGTGAGGAGCGGCGGAGTCCAGGAGCAGGAGAGGTAAATGTTTTATTTATTTTTTGCTGGGGGCATAATGGGAGCTGACAGTCCGATTTTGTGGCTCCCTGTCCTCCGTCCAGCGCAGTGCCTGGATGGACACAGGGATGTCCAACCTTGCAGTAGCTCACGCTAAGAGAGCAGCACTGCGCTGTCTGAGCGTGAGCTGCAGCAACTGACTGAGGCTTCTCTCGCCCCCAGTCAGTCGCTAGAGCCACAGAAATGGGCTTCCTGTGGCTGACTGAGGGGGAGAGAAGCGCACTGGGCTGCCTCCATCTCGCCTTCCGGTCTGAAGGTTCTACCCTCTCCTCCCCTGTGTTTTTCTAGCCGACCGTGGGGGCGTGGCCTCATGTGGTTTGGATGTGTTGTGGGCGTGGTTTGGGGCATGGCTGGTGAGGTCCAGCTTTCTAGGGTAAAGCCAGTGGCCACCCTAGGGCTGAGAGGCATAAGGGCTGATAATGGGGGCTGAAAGGCATTAGGGCTGATTTATGAGGGCTAATGAGAGGCATGGGGGGTGATGAGAGGCATGGGGCTCTCATCTGAGGTCTGATTGGGGGTCTGACTTGAGGTCTTATTGGGGTCTTTTTAACATTGGGGGTCTGATTGGGGCTGTCAGCTGAGGTCTTATTAACATTGAGGGTCTGATTGGTGGTCTGACCTGTCCCCCTCTAAAACCTAGGTGCATCTTATAGGTCTCCTTCCTGAACTGCAGAGTGGTGCCCACTTCCAGCCCTGAGCCCAGCTGCCCACTGCACAGCACTGATCCTGCGCCTGCTGGAGTCTTCAGAACTGCAAGCTATATTATATATTATTTGTTTTATGTGAGGGTGGTTGGAAAAGGGGGTGGGGGGATGGAGAAGCAGGAGCAAGGGGTGATTGGAGGGGTACAGTAATCTGCACATTGTAAAAAAAAAAAGTAATCTGCAAAATACTATACATTTGTGTCAGAAGTTTGCAGTGTCCCAGGGGGTCAGTAGTGTATGCTGGGCTTTGTAGTGCAGATTGACCACTAACCTGGGATCCACTGTCGTCTTCAATTGGGGCAAATACTGGAACAGGCAGGTATTTAACAGTTCGTGACGCCAGTGTCAATTAAACGGTGACACGCCGTGTAGGGTATGGTAAAAGAATGAAGCAAGCACAGGATAGCCAACAAAAACTGGAACTTTTACTGAATATCAGTCAGGATAATACATGGACACAGGTAGAGCACAGTTCCATGAAAGACGGTTGGTTTTCCATACAGATACAGGTGGTTCTTGGGAATTACAGAATGGCCGGTCTTAGCAATGTATAATACAGAGTGTTGATTGCAGGAGATGCAGTACAGGCGGCTTGCACACTATTCCTGACTGGTCCTGACACATGTGACTTTCCCTCCAAGGTCTAATGCCCTTTATCTGGCGTACCCTTGAAGCTGTCCTTATCTAGTACCTCCTCTGTTATCTTGAGTACCTCTTGCTTTATCTGATCGGCCTCTGTGGTAATCTGTGTCTTGGCTGGTGGCTTGCTTATGCTGCTTCAGCTAAACGGATGATGACTCAGGAGGGGAACCTTTTCCTTGGATCCGGAACCCGGTTACAGGGCCTTTACTACCCTCTCCTAGCCGGCAGGCTTCAGGCCTGCTATGCTCTCACAGGCCCATAGCCTGGCCTTCCCTCAGACACAGGATCATTTCTGACCTCTGCTCCCACTGTCTGAACACTGCTATTCCTTCCTGACTGGGCCTTATATAACCTAGGGTTCCCTAGCTCCCTCTAGTGACTCAGAGCTGGAATGACACCCTAGCCGGCCTGCATATGCACGTTTCACAGTAACAGGAAAATACATAGCATGACATTATAAGATGTTTTATACCAACCTCCCCTTAAATACAGGGGGAACGACAATACCCAAGTGACCCTTCTGTAGTGACGGGGTATTACTCTCCCGTACACTACATACCCCGCTGCTTTAAGCTGAGTACGACCTCGTACTCCATCAGGGCCCGCCCAACTGGAATCATGACCTGAAATAGAGAAAGACACATGCATGCATACATATATGTCCATTACACTCTTATCAGACCCAATTGGAAATGGTGAAGTCTGGTGACAAGGGGCGTCGTTCTCTTTTTCACAGGATAGTGAGTGGAACGGGGGCGCTGACCTGGCACAGCGGATGTTGAAAGAACCAGGATAGTCCATGACAATAAATAAGTCCATAATAAATTAACCTCTCAGAGGCTTGCACATAGGAAGTCCATCTCTGGGCACATATACTTGAATAAAAAACCGGTTATTAAATACTGTCAGCAGCACATATATAAAATGACAATACAGGACTCTGACAATACCAGGGCCTTGTTATCCTGGCAAGTCCTGCTTACCCTTTAAAATAGTGCTGACATAAAAATGTCTTTTCAACCTGAAATGGGGGTAAAAAGGGATAAAATGGTGCAACATTTTAAGGCACAACTGGGATTGTAGCAGCAAACCGGATGTCCCAAACAAAACAAAGGCAGCTGGAAGCATTGATACACAGTGGCACATTATTTAACTAGGATGCCACCGGCCGTGGGTAACTGGCAGCGAGCTTCACCAGCTCTGCCAACTGGAGGGACAAACGGCCATTAAGGAGATGGACAGGAGGGCAGGAGTACTCACAGACGAGTATCATGTTCTTCCTCGGATGACGAGTCAATGTAGGGAACCTGCAGCAATTCTTCTGGCAAGGCCGGCCACATTTGGAACCCGTCTCCCCTGACAATTTTTAGAGGGGGAGGCTTGTCTTTTACGGCCTCCATTTCGGCCTCCGTTCTCGGAAATGGAAACCACCGCACGCCTCCGGCGCAGCCGAGGTCCGCCACCCAATACACCCTCTTGCGTAGGGCCTCTAGTTCCGCTTTAGTGCAGGTGGTCGGATCTACCGGAGGTTCAGGGGGTGCGGCCGCTGGGGTAACAATGGCAGCTGCTGTTTGGCGCCGGGCCTCAGCACATTCCTCTGCTCTCCGGCAGCTGTCCTGCCGCTCCTTCTCTTCCTCACGTCTCACTGCATCCGGAGGGGGATACCGCTCCTCCAGCCCCTGCAGCACGATGGGCTCCCAGAAAACGTCGGGACTGAGGTATGCCTGGCCTTGCAGATGGGTGGTTCGGGCCTGTTCCACGTGCGCTCTCTCCGTCTCTACTGGTTCTGACCTCTCTTTCCCAGAGTCCCAGTTTTCAGCCGGCGCCTTCGGGCGAGTCACTGCGGTGGCGTAGGGGCCCCTTAGACTTTCGGCAGGGGTGTACTCTACGATCTCCCCCATAGTCAGATTGTGGAGATGCTCCGGGAGGTAGTGCCGCTTCACCGATCGCCGGTTTACATAGAAGTCCCGGCCAGTCCCCAACTCCTGGATAAACCCGTAGCCTTTCTCTTTATCAAAGGACACCACGATCCCGCGGCGCCTTTCTAGCTGGGGCTTACCCGGAAAGGAGTCTCCTTGTATGGACTTAGCCATCTCCTCAAACCGCTTCTTCCGGCTGGTGTTCTTTTTTGCCACCGCGGCTCTCAACTCCTCCATAATAGCCGGCCATTCTGCATGCCGGCGACGGATCGGTGGGGACTCAGGTCGGGTGATGCTTAAGTCCATGGCCTGGGCCCAGGGGGTGGCCGTCCAGGCTAGAGGGTCCCACGGCCCCAACTCCGGAAAGTCCGGTGGAGTGGCGCCCCACTCGCACGTGGTCTCAACCTCTCTCTCTGCAGCACACGCCATCTCTTCTCTTCCTGGTTGCTGCGACTCTGACTCCTCCCACGCACTGGGCCAGTCTATCTCCCTCTGAGCCCCGCCTCCCAGGCGTAACTCTTCAAAGCAATCAGCCATGTCGTCACTCCTCAAGGTGGGTGGCGCTCCAGGGCAATCGTCTCCTCCTTCTTCCTGGAAGGTTTCGGCGCCAAATATTCGCGCCTCTGCACATCCTGATGGCGCAGTAAAAAGCCTCATGGCGTCGGCGGCCATTTTAAGTGTCCTGATGCCGCAATTCACTGACAGCAAGCAGGATGATGAAAAGTCCAATAAAACACAGTCCACAAATGCGATTTTCTCTCTGGGGGTAGCGCAACACAGTACAGCGTCTCTGATTCTTCCCAGGCACAATTGTAATCCACAGATTAGAAATAAAGGTTACAGTCTTTGTAATACGGTGGTGGAATAGTTAAAGCACACAGTTCACACTTCTCTGCACTGTAGAAGTATGCGGATCCTGTTCGTGACGCCAAAAAGAGCGATGCAGTGTCCCAGGGGGTCAGTAGTGTATGCTGGGCTTTGTAGTGCAGATTGACCACTAACCTGGGATCCACTGTCGTCTTCAATTGGGGCAAATACTGGAACAGGCAGGTATTTAACAGTTCGTGACGCCAGTGTCAATTAAACGGTGACACGCCGTGTAGGGTATGGTAAAAGAATGAAGCAAGCACAGGATAGCCAACAAAAACTGGAACTTTTACTGAATATCAGTCAGGATAATACATGGACACAGGTAGAGCACAGTTCCATGAAAGACTGTTGGTTTTCCATACAGATACAGGTGGTTCTTGGGAATTACAGAATGGCCGGTCTTAGCAATGTATAATACAGAGTGTTGATTGCAGGAGATGCAGTACAGGCGGCTTGCACACTATTCCTGACTGGTCCTGACACATGTGACTTTCCCTCCAAGGTCTAATTCCCTTTATCTGGCGTACCCTTGAAGCTGTCCTTATCTAGTACCTCCTCTGTTATCTTGAGTACCTCTTGCTTTATCTGATCGGCCTCTGTGGTAATCTGTGTCTTGGCTGGTGGCTTGCTTATGCTGCTTCAGCTAAACGGATGATGACTCAGGAGGGGAACCTTTTCCTTGGATCCGGAACCCGGTTACAGGGCCTTTACTACCCTCTCCTAGCCGGCAGGCTTCAGGCCTGCTATGCTCTCACAGGCCCATAGCCTGGCCTTCCCTCAGACACAGGATCATTTCTGACCTCTGCTCCCACTGTCTGAACACTGCTATTCCTTCCTGACTGGGCCTTATATAACCTAGGGTTCCCTAGCTCCCTCTAGTGACTCAGAGCTGGAATGACACCCTAGCCGGCCTGCATATGCACGTTTCACAGTAACAGGAAAATACATAGCATGACATTATAAGATGTTTTATACCAACCTCCCCTTAAATACAGGGGGAACGACAATACCCAAGTGACCCTTCTGTAGTGACGGGGTATTACTCTCCCGTACACTACAAGTTGTGCTTTATAAATTTTTAGAATAATGATACAGCCATTTTATTTGATACTTTTGTGCTGATTCATTTTTTTTTCTATATTAAGGGACACTATAGTCACCAGAACCACAACTCTGCAAGCTTTTTAATGTAAACACTGCCTTTTCAGAAAAAAAATGCATTATTTACATTACTGCCAAGGAACACCTCTGGTGACCACTCATCAGACGGCCACTAGAGGTGCTTCCTAGTCCAGTGTTGAACAACGTGCCACACTGGCATTCACGCTAAACACTGCATTGATTCAAAGCATCTCTATGAAGCCGCGCATGCGCAATAGCCTCCCAATGCTTCCCTATGGAAAAACAGTGGGTTGGCTATGATATACTCACACACTGAACATTCCTGTGCGTTGTATTGATGAGGTGATCTGTAATACACTCACAAACTGCATATTGCTGTAGAGCTTGCGACACTCACACACTGCACTTTTCTATGCACGTTATGGCTGAGGTGATCTGTGATGGACTTGCACATCGTACATTACTGTCAGTTCTATTGCTGAGTCTGAGATGCGCTTGTGTTGTGGTGGAGGGTGTGATTTATTTATTTTTAATTAGTAAACATTTATTTTGAACATAGTGAAGAGAAATTCTGCACCAAGTGTAGGTGATGTGAGCGGCGTGATATGTGGGTGGGTGTGGCTTGAGGGTGGGCGTGGACACGGGCCCCATAATCTCCTAGTGCCCGGGGGCCCCATGCGTTGTCAGTCCGCCCCTGCACCAGTGGATTGTTGGGTAGGAAGCTTTCTCAGGAATGGTCGTTCCCAACAATCTGCCTGAAAATCTCGCAGCCTAAATTACCTTTTGTTGTGTCTTTCCATAAGCAGACGGTCCTCTTATTCAAAAATCTGACATCACTAGAGCCAGAGGTGCTGACATTAGAGACCATCTCACAAGCGGGTAGAAATAATTGTGGTATTATTCCGAAATTCTGAAGCCAAAAGCACTGAAAGCACAAAGTGAGATCTAGAAGAGTCAAGCAGTCGATATCCGAGTCCCTTGTGCCTCCTGAAACCCCATGGATGCTCGCACAATGCGACTCTTGTCCATGACCTCTACCTGGTTTATTTAAAATTCTGCAAGGAAATGTGAAGTGAGGGATTAAAGTTCTTCAGATTAGGTTTTTGGACTTTGCAGACAAAAAATATATTCAAATCAAACTATTTTTCTTTAAAAAAAAAAAAAAGTCAAGCAAGCAGGACAGGCGAGCGGTTTCAGAGGTTATAATATTACTGTTTAATACGAGCCTCATCTGGCATGCATTACCGCAGAGCACAAGCTGGCATGGGAAAACAGTTGACTCTGACCACAGCTGTTGGGATAGGAAGTTAATAGTTAGGGAGTAAAAAAAAAGAGTTTGAGAAAACTAAATGTGCCCTCTGTTTACAGGCGCAGATGCACGCTGACATTAACCAGTGGCACAAACAATAAGCTCTTGCAAACTGGAAACACTCCTCGCCCGGCATGAAATATGTCTCGCAGGGCTTTAAAGATCCAGCATGGATTTATTTATTTTGTGCAATAAACAAAATATTTTGCAAGCTACATTAGCATGTATAAAAGAGTCACACTACAGGACAAGGGAGGTTTATGGTGTGTTATATTAGACGATGTGACCTGGCTAATACAGAACAGTCATCCCACATCCCCTGCTACGATTTATTTCATGTAGTGAAGCCCACAGGAACACTGCGGTTTGGTGAGTCTGTGGGACAAAGTACAAAAATAGTGTGCTGGCAGCCGAATTAAACAATGATGTTCTCAGTTTGTACTCACCGCCGCTGTTCGGTTTATTTTGGGGGCCACATATTGTTTTCCATCAAAGTAGCCTGGAAAGTTCAACTTCTTATGCAGCAGATAAAACCTTAGTATGTTTAAAAGTTTATTTCCGAGATTTAAATACCGATGGCTTATCCTCTGGATAGATCATCAGTAGTGTGGAGCGAACATAACTTATGGTCCGCGGAATCCAGACCGGAATTCTTAGATAACCCGAATCGTGTACGCCGAACTTGAAACACAAGATCGCTCATCCATAGTAATCAGTATCTGATGGGTGGGGGTCCAACACCCGCCAGGACCCCCGCCGATCAGCTGTTTGAGAGCGCACCAGCGCTCACAGTAGTGCCGCGACCTTATCATTGTTTACCAAGCACAGTGCTGTACATTGTACAGCGGCTGTGCTTTATATTGCACCTCCCCTCCGTTAGGCTACTTGCACACTAGCTTCCGTTACAATAATACAACCACATGCGTCCGTCATGAACGGATCCGGTTGTATTATGTCTTCTATAGCCATTACGGATCCGTCTTGAACACCATTGAAAGTCAATGGGGGACGGATCAGTTTTCTATTGTGTCAGAGAAAACGGATCCATCCCCATTGATTTACATTGTGTGTCAGGACGGATCCGTTTGGCTCCGCTTAGTCAGGCAGACAGCAAAACGCTGCAGGTAGCGTTTTGGTGTCCACCTCCAGAGTGGAATGGTGGCTGATCAGAGGCAAACTGATGCATTCTGAGCGGATCCTTTTCTATTCACAATGCATTAGGGAAAAACTGATCCGTTTTGGACCGCTTGTTAGAGCCCTGAACAGATCTCACAAACGGAAAGCCAAAACGCCAGTGTTAAAGTAGCCTTAACTTTTATGGCCATGTGACCGATGAACGTGTTATCACTCGGCCTAGGGAAGGCTGTGGCATTACTGCGAGCTCTGCTGCCTTCTTAAACAGCTGATCGGTGGGAGTCCCGGGTGTTGGACCCTCACCGATCAGTTACTGATCACCTATCCAGAGAATAGGTCATCAATATTTAAGTCTAAAAAAAAAACTTTAATATGGCTGATGGAGACTTTTAAATATCTGGACATATAACACGCCTGAAAATGGCAGGAAAATTGGCGTACATTCGTTACGCATTACACATATGACGCATGTTACTGGCTGCCCTGATCTGCTAGACACATGATGCCTGTGAAAAAGTAATACGTTTTAAAGGGGTTGTGCAGTAGCTTAATATTCATGGTCTATCATCAGATCTGTGGGGGTCCGGCTCCCAACACCTGCATTGATCAGCTGTTTAAAGGGGCCAGAGCGCTCACGCGAGTGCTGCTGCTTTTTCAAATTTACCTGCTTGTCATCTCCTTTGTAGCAGCCGTGCAGTGTCACTACAACTGCGCCTTCCCATTCAAGATGAATGCAGTTGTACACTGCACCATCAGACCTCCGCTGATCTGATATTGATTATCTATCCAGTTGACAGTTTATCAATATTAAAGGGTTTTTCTGGGAATTTATATTGATGGCCTATCCTCTGGATAGGTAATCAATATCAGATTGTGGGGGTCTGACACCTTGAACCTCTGCCGATCAGCTGTTAGAAAAGCTGGGTGCTCTGTGAACGCTGTAGCGTCTTCCTAGGCCATGTGACGTCACCGTACATTGGTCACATGGCCTAGCTGCAGCTCTGTCCCATTCAAGTCAATGGGGTGAGCTGCAGTACCAAGCACAGCCACTATATGATGTACAGTGCTGTACTTGTAAAGCTGTCGGGAGCCAGCTGCACTCACTAGAGCTCCTGAGGGCACAGTGGCTCCCTGAAACAGCTGATTTTTAGGGGCGTCAGGATTCAGACCCTGCCAATATGATAATAATAACCTATCCTGTTTCTGTCCGGCAGATGGACAGTTGTGCACGGACAGTCAGATGCGGATTGCAGATACACGTAAACATACAGCGCGCACATGGTCAGTGCCTGTGCATTGAGGACCACAGCAACGGCTGTGTGCATGAGGCCTAATGGGAAAGATTCTGGTGCAAGTTATGGTGCAAGTCCTGTATAAGGGTTGTAAATTAATTTATTGGATAACGGCAGTGCCTTCAGTAGGAGTCACTAAAGGGCAGCTTTCTTTTTCCTAGATGAGATCTAGTTTACATACCTCTTTTCCCAGGGAGTGCTGCCTGGCCTATAATACTCCCTATGCCAACTAGAAGACTCCACAAGGAGAAGCAGTACCCACCTTGAACTATAGAGCCCTAGGCATTCCATGCACCATAGATACTCTTTTAGGGCTCATGCACACGAGTGTATGTGGACCGCAAATAGCATGCTGTTTGAGGATGCGGAACCATAGACTTGAATGGGTCTGTGATCCACAAGACATACAGCAAAAAATTGATGTTCTATTATTTAGCGATCCAGAGGCACGGGCAGAAATCCCACAGAAGCACTTTGCACTGCTCTGTATCTTGAGGATTGCAGACACATTCAAGTCAGTGGGTCTGCATTCATGATCCGGGGTGCACACGGCCAGTGCCCATATATTGCGGACCCGCTGTTTGCAGTCTGCAATATGGGCACGGGGCACACTCGCTTGTGTGCATGAGCCCTTAGAAGTCATGGGAATAGGGAAGTACTGTATGTCTTCACAAAATTGTATGTATGTCATAAAATCAGAGGCATAGAAAGAAAGAGTATGGCCTATTCTCAGGCCATCTATATCTAATCTGTGGAGGTCTGGCAACCATATGCCTGCCGATCAGCTGCAGTGCCAGAACTACACAGTTTCATCCATTATGTTTGTAGACATTACTGCAGCGCTGCTCCAACTGAAGTGAAATGTAGTAGTACTGCAGTAACCAGCTCCATCCACTACACAATCAATGGATGCTGACTATCGGGGCTTGAGCTATTTGGAACAGCTGATCAGTGAGGTGTCAGACTCCCCCTCCGATCAGATATTTATGGCCTCAATAGACCATCAATAGTAAAATATTGGAATACCCCATTAAGGCTTTGACGGACACTATAATATGGCTGTATTCCTGAGCCCTAATCCTAAAGATGGAAAATCATTCTTTGCTTCATCTCCAGTTCAGTGATTATAATTTTAATTTTTTTTATCGATTTGAGTTAGAATCAATTCTACCAAAATCAAATGTGCTCCAATTCTCCTGAAACTTGGTATATAAATCCCTGGTCTCTTAGGACTCAGATTTTTTTTCTCTCTATTTCTCTTTCTCTTTCACCCTCTCACTGTCTCTCATTCTTTTCACAAAAAAATATAAATTCTAGGAGACCAGAGACTCTTATATACCAATTTTCAGGACAATTGGCGCATATTTGATTTGTCCAAAACAAATCGCAAAACATTCTGGTTTGCTGAATCTGTATTTTTTGCTTTATAGAACACACTTTATAGCACTAATGAGCGCAGTCATTATGGAGGCACTCATTAGTATGCAGGAGGCGTGGGGAGTGGTGAATATAGTGCTGACTGTACTCACTACCCCCTGTTTTCTGGGTTCATGTAAGTGTGCACAATGGACCTGATGCTCTGCGACATCTGGTCACAGTGCAACGAGGCGCCAGCTGAAGACTAGGGAGCGGTGAGTGCAGGAAGAGTGCGCTAGATCTGCAGAGTGGCTGCACCATCTGGAGCAGGAGAGATGAGTTGTTTTATTTATTTTACTGTCTGATCTGAGGTCTGATGACAATTGGAGGTCTGATTGAGGGGCCTGATCGGAGGTCTGTTAAGGATTTGGGGTCTTATTTGGGGGTCAGATATAAGGTCTGATTTGGAGGTCTGATGAACACTGCGGGGGTCTGAACAGAGGTCTGATGAAGATTGGGGGTCTTTTCAGGTGCGTCTTATAAAGCAAAAATATATATATACAGTATATGAAAAAAAAAAATTTTTTTGCTTCCACAACACCAGTAAGACCAATTATAGAAGTATTGAATCTGGCAGTAGTACTACTAACACCTTCACAAATTCATAATATTTGGGGGTCATTTATGAAGCCCCGTTCTCAGGAACTATGTATTCCAAAAGTTGCAAAAAAGGAGATTTGTGACTTTTTGCGCATTGTGTTGCAAACATTGTGCAACATTTTGCAATTTTTAAACCACAAATTTTTGAAGTTTTGAAAAAAGGGTGTAAAGTGGGTCTTATTAGCCTGTAGAGCTGATATAAACCAGATTAATTAACTATTACTATTTAAAAAATCACAAAGATGCACCAAATCTTTTCAACCATTGCGCGACAATATGTAAATTACGGCAACACAGACTCCAGCAAAACGGACTTCCCCTCATGATAATTCCTCCCTGTTTGTAGGCTGGTGATGATTTCTCTTTATGTTTAGAAGTGACTCATCCATCTTCCTCTACTCTAGTACTTCTGCCCACACGTTTTATTGTACGATAATCGCACAGTAACCTTATTAAAGTGAAATTCCATGTTTCTAAGCAAATCAAAGCCAGTGAAAAAAAAACAGTGAAGGAAACTTCTTAAAGACACAGGAGAAGCTGTGTTCTGAGGAGGAAATAAAACAGGAAATGTGTGTGTGGAGTCTTTTTTTCCACTGTGGGAAACCGAAGGAAGGTTTTTTTTTTTTTTTTCCCTTCGTAAAAACTAGAATGAATTCACTGGGATGATGTCACCTCCTAATAGTAATGACCACAAAATACCTTTGCTATATTTTGGTGCACCTCAGCCAATTCCGTAAGTTTGTACATATAACTTATTCAGGAAATCCTAAGTGCTCACTGTGGTATTAAATAGACGTCTAAATCTGTGCATTTTGATGGTAACTGGGAACAGATCACAAAAAATTAACTCATGAAATTTCACTTCTCTTTCCATCCCAAGACAAATATAGGTGCATGGGCTGCACTACTTACCTACAGTCAGGGGCGGACTGGGAACTTAAAGTGGCCCTGAAAAAAAAAATATATATATTGCAGCACAAAATACCACTCCAACAGAGCAAAATACCTCAGTGTAACACAATTAACTAGCCCAACAACATTGAAAACCACAGTGCAGCGCAAAATAATGCTCTAGCACCAATATATACCTCCCCAAAAGCTGCCCCCTGTGGTTGATGGCCAGGTACATATCTATTTGATGCCCCCCTCTGGAAGCGACAGGCAAGGGGCGGACTGGGAACTTAAAGTGGCCCTGCAAAAAATACTAAGAGTAGTCAAGTCCAAATTAATGGAAGGCAGGGCCAGCAATACCATATTGTGGTACGTTATACCACCCCAAAGGAGCCAAATACCACATTCCATCACAAAATACTGTCAGCAGCGCAAAATACATCCCCAAAAACTTCCACTGGTCGGCCGTGAGGAGGGCTTAGGTGGCTCCTTGGGCATCAGCCCACCGGGGATATTTCCCTGTAAGGTCTATGGCCAATCCGCCCCTAGTGACAGGTCACTACTTATGGTACCTAGTTGCTGGCCATGAGGTGGGCTCAGGGGGCCCTCCTGCGCATCGGCCCACAGAGTAATTTCCCTGTAGAGTCTATGGCCAGTCTGCCCCTGCCTACAGTATATTATATCTGGTGTGGCTCCGTGTATAACAGTATTCACCTCTAGTGGCAGTGCTTCAAGGGGAGCCACTCTCAAGAACTTGTGAGAAAAGGGTTCATGGCTTCAGTGTGAAAATCAGTGTCACATGAAGGTTCTTTAAATGCCTATAGAGTATTATTAGCAATGTATTAAGGAAAGGCATGTGTCACTCCGTATCAAAGTATGAGTTAGTTGGCTGTCTTTATTGGCAATTGTTATGTAAATTACAATTTACAGTTATATAATGAAAAGTTAAGCACTGGGTAAACTGAGACTGAAAGACTCTTAAGCAGGGGTGTATGCAGATCTCCTAGAGCCCCATAGTAAAACTTAGTATGTCCCCCCCGCCCCACCCATTTGCTCAGTATACGTGTATCAAACACTCCCAGGCAACGCCGAACATGGTTCTGCAGATTTCTGACAAATTTAAGTTTTTTTATTAAGTTAAAGAAATTTATAATAATAAAAAATGTTTATAAAATAAGTCACCTCAACCACTTTATCTTACTTCTTTGTTGGAAAAAAGTGGAACAGGTGCCCATTCTGAACACCATATTTCTTAATGTATTTACACGACTGGCATAAATACATTAAGAAATCTTGTGTTTCCCTTCACACAGTATTGTATAAAACTGTCTGTCTACAGCCACCACTAGGAAGAGCTCTGTGCACAAGTATGTATACAGTTACCAATGATATCAAAGAAAGTTGAAGCTCTCCCTAGTGGTAGCTGCCAGTAAATGCAGTGAATCTTTATTGTAACAGGAGAATCATGTGGTGTGGCTCCGTGGTATGTACGCCATTGTTCTTGTGGACAATGGTGGAAAGTGAACTTTATCATTAGCAACTAGTACCAGGCAGCTGCTGCCAAGGCTAATAAAATCATGGGATTCATGGGTTTTGCTTAGCCTAATCACTGATTGGGCACACATGGAATACTGTGTACCATTTCAGTACGCGTTTATAAGAAGGATATAACTAAACTGGACTGGGTACAGGGGTACCCAGCCAATGTAATTAAGTTAATGGGTGGATTTCAGGGTTGGATTGACCCACCAGGAGATCCTCCAATGGGCCCAAGCTCTGCTGCAATAGCGGGCCACAAAGGTCCAGGAGATGAGATCTATTTTGAGCTGGCTTTGGAGCCTGTCACTTGCCAAAAATGTATATTTCTTTAATTCAAATTTCAAATCCTATTCAACATTACTGATGATGTAGGAGTTTGGCTCTGAGAATAATTTTCTCTGGTGGATCCAAGGAACCCCAGTTTGGGGTAATACACTTTGGGAAAAAGAAGGGGTAAATATATGAATGAACAGTAAAGAGATATGCTGCATTTTCTTTTTGTCTATATATTGTAGGTCAGTAACCATGACGAGGGGCATCACTATGTGTGGAAGAAAGAGGTTTCACCATCACTATTAACTTTAAGAGCAGTGAGCCTATGAAAGATGTTGTGGTTAATTTGTTGAGAGCATTCAAGACGCATTCGGATAGCTTTATAGAAAGTTATGATGTTACCAACTGTATGTGCTAGATTGCTGGAGATGGGTCATTGATCCAGTTGTTACTTTGATTGCCATATTGGGAGTCAGGAAGAAAGTTGTCCTCCAAAAATGGTACCTCATTGGACTATAGCTCACAGTCTTTCTTTTCCTTTCTTAGTCACCATTTTAGAATTGTATGTAAAGCTTGGTGGATTGTTTCTATATAATTTATTTTTATGACAAATAACATCACTTGGACTTTTATATAGCTTTTGGACATTCAATGGGCCTGTTGACCTCCATAAAACCGATCGAGATGTACACTAAAATGAGGTTTTAGCATACAGTCTCAGCTTGGATAAAGGTAAGCGTCAGTAAGAATGAGTTTCCTGTTAAGTGATCAGTATATCATCAGTGATCATTGAGATCCACTATTATCACACACCATAATGGAGATGGGCTGACAATGCTTTTAGCTCCCCCACAGCAAGTATAGCTGATGTAGGGCAAAAGTGTTGGTAATATTGGTAATATTCAATTAGTGGCTTTTCTCTGGAGAAGCATAATGGTGACAGTTCACTCCTGAAGAGGGTACAGTTACTATAACATTTCTGTTACTGTCAGAGGCAGACTGGCCATAGACCCTACAGGGGATTTTCCCAGTGGGTCAATGACCATAGGGCAGTGATGGCGAACCTATGGCA
Organism: Bufo gargarizans; assembly: GCF_014858855.1. NCBI lineage: Eukaryota > Metazoa > Chordata > Amphibia > Anura > Bufonidae > Bufo > Bufo gargarizans. The sequence continues at coordinate 459,703,522 of NC_058083.1, read as the reverse complement.
CGGGTGCCAGAAGCGGCACTCAGAGCCCTCTCTGTGGGCACCCGCACTCTGGAAAAAGTCAGTAGTGTACAATATGCCTTAGACTTTTCCTGACTTTTCAGCACAGGCAGCACACTGAATGTAGGCAGGCTATTATAGCTAAATAATAAAGTACATAGAGGATATACTATATTGGACTATAGTATTCAGGTTAAATTGCTTTGTTGGCACTTTGCTATAAATAAGTGGATTTTGGGTTGCAGTTTGGGCACTCGGCCTTTAAAAGGTTCGCAATCACTGCCATAGGGCCACCCAAGCCCTCCTCACTGCCGCCGGCCGCGTACATACTACTGGGGGAACTAGAGGGGTCATTATCAGAGGAAGTCAGGCAACATGCTGAAAATAGGTTTGGCTCGGTGTTGTGGCCAACATCTCACCTCTAAGCCCCCTGCTCCATATCCATATTAGAGACAACTGGAGGAGTAGGACAAAAAGTGGCAGATATTGATGGCCACCACAGAGGGACAACTTCTCCGGAGGTATTTTGTGCTGCACTGTGGCATTTGGTTCTGTGGGATAGTATTTTGTGCTGCACTATGGTATTACTTACCCTGCCATCTTGTATTGGCCCCATCTAGTTGCCCCACCTTCTGTCCATTTGGATCCCCCTACAACATTGGGGCCACTTTTTTTTTACCTGGACCACTTTAAGTTCCCAGTCCACCCCTGGTTACTGATGCTTCTGATGGCAGCTTTCTATAGACACACTCCTTAGGATAGTGGACTACTTGAACTCACGGCCATCTTCACTGAAGCCTTCTTGTCATTCAGTCACACTTGGCAGGATGCATTCCCTTACATCAGTTCCCGAGCACAGCTCCTCTTCCTAGTGTTGTCGCTGCTACAATTTTTAGCAACTGAATTTTTAGCCACCGATTTACATAGTTGCTTAATTTTCATAGACAGTCCCTGCAAGTATGGTCTGCAAATAAATTGATGGGGGTTATGTAATCCCCACCCACAAATTCTTGAATGTTTGGGGCATTCCCTATATGTCCAGAATTTACCAACCGCTAATTTTTACCAACTACACTAAATGACATCTAGAAAACTGCCATCCTGACACATTAGCATTACTAAATGTATAGAGACGATATATAATAAAACACAGGTAAACTTGTAGGATAACAGGCCGAACTGGATGGACAGATCTCTTTTTTTGGCCTTATAAACTATGTTATGTTAAAGGAGTTTTCTGACACTTTCTAACTGATGACCTATCTGGATAGGTATCCATCAGTATCTGCTCGATGGGAGTCCATTACCTGGGACCTCCGCTGAGCAGCTGTTTAAGAAGGCACCTTCTTGCAGATTTCCGTAGGCCAGTGACGTCATATCATCGTCCACATGGCCTAGGAGCAGCGAAGCCCCATTCAAGTGAATGGGGCTGATCTGCAATACCAAGCACAGCCGCTATATAATGTACGACGCTGTGCCTGGTGAGCTGAGAAAATGCAGCGGCACTACTGCAAGCAACAGTGCCTTTTCAAACAGCTGATTGTCGGGGTTGTGGGTGTGGAGGACAGGTCATCAGTTAGAAAGAGTTGGAAAACTCCTTTAAAGGGAACCTGTCACCGGGATTTTGTGTATAGAGCTGAGGACATGGGTTGCTAGATGGCCGCTAGCACATCCGCAATACCCAGTCCCCATAGCTCTGTGTGCTTTTATTGTGTAAAAAAAACTATTTGATACATATGCAAATTAGCCTGAGATGAGTCCTGTAAGTGAGATGAGTCAGGGACAGGACTCATCTCAGGTTGATTTGCATATGTATCAAATCGTTTTTTTTACACAATAAAAGCACACAGAGCTATGGGGACTGGGTATTGCGGATGTGCTAGCGGCGATCTATCAACCCATGTCCTCAGCTCTATACACAAAATCCCAGCGACAGGTTCCCTTTAAATACCTATACTCCCAATGAGTCCACCCTAGAATGAGCAGTTTAACTTCAAAGCATGCAAACTTGTTGACTTTAGCAATTCAAACATTGTCAATGTCCATATCATATAGTGGAAATTTCACATTAAACATATAACCATGGAAGTAAAACTGTCTATCCTCCCTGTCCACAATAACATATCTGGGTGCTGATCACCCCGTACTGATTTGTCATCCCTTGGTATTTATTATAATTTTTTTATCTTTGCAGTTTCGGCCTATTTTTGGGGGTGAAGGGGCTGCACCTAGGGACTTTTTGTCTCACACCGGAGTTCTTCTTTCTCGGGGTTGATTAACCTTATGCTGTTTTCCCAGCTGAGGGCCATACAGTGTAGTATAGTCCTTTCATTTCCCAGCAGAAGGGACTGTAAATGAAAGTGTTCCTCGTATTTCTTCTCACAAATTAGATTTATGAGTTACCTGCAGTAAGTCGTGTGTGATTAATATTAAGAGTTGGAACGTTTTTCAACTCTAAGAATTGTCCTGTAGACTAATTCTCTAGTACTATAGATATGCAGTTTATCCAACAGATGGCGCCATTGTACTAGGAAAAACGTAACCATGAGCTCAATGATTGACTGTTTTGTTCATCGTGAGTTAATATTATAACGCTTCACTTGTGTAAAGAACGCTAAAGATATACAATGCAGTACTAGACATTTAGACATAAGCACAACCATTCAACACTCATGCAGTCATGTGAAGCATAAGGCCACCCCATGTAGCATTTTTGATTTTTAAACATGTAGAAGTGTCACAAATTTTTCTTCATTTAAATGGTTTACATTTAAAATGAGCAAAAAACAATAACTTCACATGCCAACTCTCCCCGAATGTTCAGGTGGCTCCCTGACAAAGGCGAGTCCTCCTGGACTCCAGAAGTAGTTGACAATCTCCTGGGACCATCATGGAGTACTACTTTCTCCTAGAAAACAGGCCTCCATATATTTTAACTGCATGTGGCATCGGGATACTGCATCATTTGATACCCATTAGGTGCCCAAATATGCACTCGGGGGGTAGGCTGCTGCACAAAAAGGGCAGAGCTCTGTGCAAAGGATGCATGTTTTGGAGTGTTGCAATGCAGCCCCTATTCTACCACATACCAACTGACAAATGTTGGCAAATATGACATTAAGACATTGAATTAATAAAAAAAAAATATAAAAAATATATATATATATATATACTTTCCAAAAAATGAGGCAGCACTTCCAGAATGCTGACAAAGGCCTCATTGAGAAGGCCGAAACGTTGCTGGAAATAAAGTCTCTTGGGGTCTTCACCCTGTCACCGAATTCTGGAAGTGCTGCCTCATTTTTGGGAAAGTACGTATCGTGGAGGAGAAGTCGACCTGAGGAATTGCACCCAGTACACATGGTCTGACTGTGCTGCTGCTGTATTTAGTTTTTTATATATATATATATATATATATATATATATATTTTTTATAATCTTCCTCCCGTATTGACCCTTGCGCTGACTTTATAGGTCCTCTGCCCATCAGCTTACTTGTCTTAGCTGGATACACTGGCTCTGCTTGGCTTGCGGGTACTGCAGGTTTCTCCCAGGAGGCACATCTCTACTACTGGGGTTGATTCTTCTGTGCTAACTGAACTCAGGATCGTCAGGCTGGCTGTAATTCTTGACTAGCCTCCTGGTGGCAACTAGAAGCCTGGACTATCTAGCTGCATGTCGGGAGGAGGCCCTCAGCATGTCTCTGGCTGGTGCCTTCTCACTTTTGTCTCCACAAACTCCTGACTACAGACTAACTCCTCCCTGTCTGGGCCTGAACATTTATACTAGGGGCTCCCTATCTCCCTCTAGTGTCTATGATACCTAACTACACCCCAATAGGCCTGCTATACATGTCACAGGGGAAAACAACATATGTAAAAGCACATAGAAAATACATAAAAATGCATAGATAAACATAATGCCACTGTCCCTTAGGAGTAGGAATAAACACGTGACCCAATTGACCCTTGTGTAGTGCCTACCCCTACCTAGTGGGACACTACACATACGGTCTGCAAAAAAACCAGAACGTAAACAGAATGAAAATACGTTCGTGTGCAAGAGGCCTTATGCTTTGTGCTGTTAACACGACGTTACTTACAGGTACTGTGCCTTTAAAATGTTATGTTTTGCATGTAATTGTGGGTTTAGTGGGCTGGCAATGGTCTCTTGTAATATGTGCAGATGTAGAAGAGTTGCACCACAGGTGATTTGTGAATAGGTGGAGCTGAAGTACATAATAAGGTGTTTTGGTGCACCTCGTGTTCTTGATTATTGAGCCACTAGACCATGTAGAGTGTTGTCCAGAAAGCCTGTTGGGTGCAAGAGCATTGTGCACAAGAGCTGACCTTGTAGCTGAGAACTGGATCTTTGAAGAGCAGTTAAGTCCAGCCTGCATACATCTCAGAAGAGGTGGAGATTCTGAGAATCCTGCTGAGATGTGGACTGCTATCAGTACCTTGAGCCTTCTGGACTGCTGCTAATGGAATCTTCTAGGGATAGCTCTCAAGATCTGTGAATAGAAGGCCCTACACATCCTTCAAATGGTTGTGGGCCACTTCCAATGTGTTCCTATACAGAGTTGTGTGGTAGACGTTCCCAGCCTCAAAGTGTGAACAGAGATGGAAGCAGTGCCCGTCTGTTGAGGCCCTGCATGGACTTGTGCCGTGACTTGTGAGTGTAACAGAGAATGTGCTGCAAAGTTCTGTGTCCATTGGAGACTGCCATGCTGTGTGCCTTTATTTGTAACTGCCAGAGTCCATTATTGTAACTTTGTGACCAATATAGGCTGTAACTGCCAAGCGGTGTGCCTTCATTTGTAACTGCCAAACAAAATACCAATTACTGTAACCACTATACTGTGTGACCAACAGAGACTGCAACTGTCGTGCTGTGTGCCTTTATTCTTAACTGCCAAACAGAGTGCCCATTATTGTAACTACCATCCTTTGTGACCAATAGAGGCTGTAACTGCCAAGCTGTGTACCAATTCTTCTAATTGCCAAGTTGTGTGCCAAGGTGCTGTGTCATTGTATGGTACCATTACTATTGTTGCTCCAATTGGAGTAAAGTTCTGTTGCTTGAAACTGTGCTGTGTCTGCGTCAGTGGGGAATCATGTCAGGATTACGGGCCACACACAGAAACTGACCCACTTACATACTCCTGAACCATTGCACTCAACATGTTAAAAAATTGTCTTACAGGAAATTTAGAAAAACACATATAATCTACAAATATAAAAATAATAAATATGTAAATATAAAAGTAGAAATGAAATATAATATATAAAACATTTTCAGCTCATATTCTTGCTGGAAACCCCAATTATCCTAGGTGGTACTTGCCAGCTCCTGTTTTTTTTTTAGCAAGGAACAGGTGCACATACTTTCTGAAAACCTTTACAATGCCATAAAATATAAAAGTCATCCTTGTTTAAAACAATGTAAGCAGAAAAAGCCAGAATATAATCTGCAAGGGATCGATGTCCCAATTCTGCATGAAGGAGAAAGTCCATTCTAAATGCAGTGTATCTGCAGAGCGGTGTTTATCCATTTACTAGGAGGCCTGTCACAGGTCATGTAAACCTGACACGGTAATAGTTATTTATTATCTTTCACCCCATACAGCAAATGCCAAGTAACCTACTACCTATAGCAAGGGCTCGGTGACTCTGTGTACATCCAGGCTTAACATGTCTGCAAAACGAATTACTGTGGATGATTTTGAGCAACATGCAAAGTGTTTTCTGAAAAAATCGATATTTGATTATTATCGATCGGGGGCAGAAAATCAACAAACGTTAGCCGACAATGTAGCAGCATTTTCCAGGTGAGAAATAATATCTGAGGATTTACTCTTCATTTTCTGTTTTTAGAAATCATAGACATGTTAAAATTAGGGGCAGTATTTTTTTTTGTGTTATTTTAGGTATTTTCGCCCCTTGAGGATATGTTCACATGTGTTGGAAACTCTGCAGATGCTCCACTGTTGATTTGCGGGCAGAAAAAAGCGCAGCATATTACAGTTACAGCAAAATGGATGAGATTTTACCAAACCTCACATGCTTGAGACCCCCAGCATGTCAATTTGTGCTACAGATTTCCAACCTGGATTTTACCCTTTGAATCCGTAGAAAAATCTACTACAAGTTTTAGATTTTTCAGCTGAAACCCCATCAAATCCACTTAGGAAATATGCCCAGTATGGCCGTTCCCTAAAATAGTAATTTTCAACTTTTATTTTACCATCGGGGAACCCCTAACAACAGTTTTAATTTCATGAGGAACCATCTCTACTGAATATGTGACATGTCTTACCCTTGATGTCTTCATGGAAACCTCTAGCCATGTTCAAAGGATCCTCATGGAACCCTGGTATGGAAAAAGTGCCTTAAAGGGAAGGCTCACCATTGAAGGGGTTGTGCAGGGGTTTTACATTGATGACCTAAACAGGATCAAAGTTACAAGTGGGATAATTTCTTGAGCGGGTTGTCTAGGACTAGAAAGAAGGGTTTGCTCTTTTTCCAAAAACAGAAGCATGTCTACTCATGGACTGTGTTTGGTATTGTAACTTATGCTCATTCAATTAAGGGGAGGTTTAGTAGCAGACACAACTCATGGACAGATGTGGACTGTGTTTTCTAAACCTGGACAGCCTCTTTAATATATCTATATAGTGGCCAGCTCTCTCCTGTTCTTATACACAGCTACAAATCCCCTGCATGGACATTGATTTAGAAGATAACATATTGGCTGCCTACTGGTGCCACTACAAAGAGCGTGGAACTTGTTGGTTGTCTACAGCTGAATGCTGGTACATTGAGCTGAATAATTATCTAATAACATGCTGGAAAATACATTTTTCAGACAACCATATAGTTATTGATTTGATTTTTCAGGGTTCTCCAAGTGCTTTGTACAAATGTTTTGTTCTATACAGGACATTATTTCTCTAAATGTTTTTTTTTTAAAAATCTATTTGCTTTTTTTGCGTTATTAAAGGTAAAAATGTTGTGCCCCTAAAAGTTTAGCTTTTGTTTTTGTACAGTTTCCCATAAGTAGTAACAATAGACATTTTGAAAAGTATTTACAAAGTACTATAGAAGTAAACTGTGTGACTGCTACGGGGCCCTTAGTAAGAGGTCCTGGTTAGCCTCATTTACTTTATCAGGTAGCAAGAACCTGTGCAGTATTTAGCGTCTTCTCTAGAGGAAGTGCAATACTAGCAAAAAAGACAGTGGAGAATTGGTAAGGAAAGGGTTGATAGGGGAGACAGAGTCCAGACTCTTTTACATTGGGAGGCAAATCAGCTAAGGTGGCCCAATTTAGTCTTTACTATAGGGTCCTCTCTCTACTTCGTATGCCTATCAGAAAATATGTATATATAGTGGTACTACTTCTGCGCATAAAAAATTTGATTTTGGCAATTTTATTGTCACTGAAACATTCACATTTTAATAATTTGGACTTATGGAAAGGGGTTTGAGACCACCACTATAAGGAGTAGAAGGGCTTTTAAAGAAAACTAGCGTATAGAAATTAAGATGTTCCTAACAGTAACCAATCAGATACCAATTTAATTTCTAACATTCCGAATAAAAATTTAAGAGGTTTTCTGGGAATTAGATATCGATGAACTATCCTGAATACAGGTTATCAATATTGGATTGGTTGGGACCAACACCCAGCACCCCCACTTGTACTGTTTTGGGTAGCGGCTGGGGCCGGAAACTGTACAGTGGAAGGAGCCAGAAGCAGAAGGCTCTGTCCTGAGGTTTAGGTCATCACTATCAGTCCTAGAAACTCTGTTTAAATGTATTGGTTTATTGGTTGTTAGAGGCAATCCTTCAATCCACTTTTTGAAATAGCTATAGTAAACATCCTTCTCTGTGGTCTCCCATCTAGCAGTCTCGCTCCCCTCAATTCTATTCTCAACTCTGCTGCCTGGATTAATCCACTTCTCACCCCGTTTCTCCTCTGCCTCTCCTCTCTGCCAGTCCCTTCCCTGGCTCCCCATTGCCCGGTAAATTCAGTTTAAGATACTTACAACTACATATAATGCCGTCCACAATCTGTCCTGTCCCCACATCTCTGGCTTGCTTTCCAGATACATCCCACACATAATCTGTGATCCTCACAAGACCTCCTCTGTTCTCCTCTCATCTGTTCTTCACACAATCGTCTACAAGATTTCTCACATGCTACTAATCACAACACAAATTTTGGTTAGTAAAAATGGAAATATGTATTTTACATTGCATATGATATAATTGACTGTTAATTGTTACCGTTAGAAAAGAAAAGTCACAAGATTTTTCACGTGCCTCTCCCCTGCTCTGGAACTTGCTACCCCAGCACATCGCCCAACATCTTAACCTTCAAAAGTAACTTGAAAGCCCACTTAATCAGGAAAGTCTACCATCTGCTGACACCAGACAGCCAGATGAGCACCCTTTACCCTTACCCATAGTGTTCTTCCCCTTTACCTTGTAGATTATAAGGTCTCGCGAGCAGGGCCTATCTCCCTCTGTACCAGTCTGGTAATAGTTTCATGTTTGTCGTATTAGTATTTTTTATATTATGTATGTGTAAACCTCTATTGGAGGAGAAGGTGCTTTCAAATTAATAATATTAATTTTTATTATAAATAATAATAAACAAGTCAGAGTATATACTGTATATAATGTGGATTACAATGTTACATTATAGCATGAGGATGTTTTATCATGGGAGTAGACAAGTAAAGGGGTTTTTAGCTTTTCCTATATTGATGACCTATCCTGAGGATAGACACCCTCGCCAATCAGCTGTTTACAGAAAACATAGCACTCATGCGAGCGCTGCATTCTCTTCACTTTTTATCTGCTCACCGTCAACATAGCAGCGGTAAACAGTGTAACTACAGCTCCTCTGTCCCCATCACTTGAATAGGAATAGGCAGTTGTAGTTACACTCTATCCCATTCAAGCAAATTGGATAGAGAAGCTGTAATCACCCTACTCACTGCTGCAGTGTCAACGGCAAGCAGGTAAACAGTGAAGAGGATGTAGTGCTTGCAGTCATGTGATCATTGGAGGCCGGGAGTCTGCGCAAGCTGCTAGGTCTTAGCAGACCCAGATCAGCTCTGCAGTGAGGTTGTGCAGCCCTGTACAACCTCTCTGGGACCTCTATTCCCCCTGTAACAGAGGCTACTATGTCACCCTCAGTTGCAGGAAAAATCAGCAATAAAAAAGGTAATCCTTAAATGTCCTCCAAAGGTCTTGATAGATAAAATAAAATGAAAAAACTCCATAACACGCCACACTGCAGCTTGTATCCCAGCCACCAATGACCATAACCCATACATCCTATATATCATCCTATATCATAGAAGCCTGGCTGACACCCTCTGACACCTCCTCCCCTGCTGCACTCTCTTATAGTGGATTTCATTTCACTCACATCCCCCGCCCTGACTGCAAACATGGTGGAGGAGTTAGTATTCTCCTATCAGACACCTGCTTCTACAGTCCAACTCCACTGCCACCCTCCATTACGCTCACTTCATTTGAAGTACACTCTGTTCGCATCTACTCTCCTCCAACCTGCAAGTAGCTGTCATTTACCGCCCCCCAGGCCCAGCCACAATCTTTCTTGACCACTTTAACACCTGACTCCTACACTTTCTTTCTGCCGACAGCCACACTATCATCATGGGTGACATCCCTATTGACACCTGCCACTTAGCCGCCTCTAAACTCCCATCACTCTCATCCTCCTTTGGCCTCTCACAGTGGTCTTTCGCTACCACCCACAGAGATGCTCACACTCTGGATTTTATCTTTACCCGCCTCTAACCTTTCTAATACGCCTCTCCCCCTATCCGACTACAACCTACTTAGCTTCTCTTCACTCGTCTCTTCTGTTGCCCCCCCCCCCCTCAAACACAACAAAACCCAAAAAATCAACAGGCAACCCTGGCACACCAACCTGACCAAAAAACTCAGACAAGCTTCCAGGGCTGCTGAGCGCTGATGGAAGAAATCCCATTCTAAGGATCACCGCATACAAGCAATCCCTCCTTATTTTCAAATCCTCACTCGCTGATGCAAAACAGGCCTACTTCTCATCTCTCATATCTTTCCTGTCCCACAGCACTAAACAACTTTTTAACACTTTTAACTCCCTTCTCCGTCCCCGAGCGCCCCCACCCTCTCATCTCAGCTGAGGACTTTGCCACATACTTCAAACAAAAGATCGTTAACATTAGAGAACGCTTCAGTGCACAGTCCCCACAGACCCTCTACACAACTGCTCAGTCCCCTTCTCCCAAAACTCGCTTCTAGACCATTACAGAAGAAAATCTCTCCACTCTACTCTCCAGATCACATCTCACCACCTGTGCACTTGACCCAATCCCACCTCATCCCTAACCTCACCACAGTGTTTATCCCAGCCCTAACTCATCTCTTCAACCTATCACTAACCTCTGGTGTCTTCCCCTCTGCTTTTAAACATGCTACCATTACACCCATCCTCAAAAAGCCTTCACTTAACCCATTTTTTTTTGTCCAGTTATTGACCCATATCACTTCTTCCATATGCCTCAAAGCTACTTGAGCAACATGTCCATTCTGAATTGTCCTCTCATCTCTCCTCCTGCTCCCTCTTTGACCAGCTAAGAGACTGCCCTCACCAATGACCTACTAACAGCCAAAACAAAAAAACATTACTCTGCCCCCCTTCTCCTTGACCTGTCCTCTGCCTTTGACACTGTTGACCACTCCTTTCTGTTACAAACTCTCTCATCTCTTGGCATCACAGACCTGGCCCTCTCCTGGATCACATCATACCTCACAGAGTGGACATTTAGCGTCTCCCACTCTCACACCACCTCCTTGTCTCATTCCCTCTCTGTTGATGTCCTGCAAGGCTCTGTCCTAGGGACCCTGCTCTTCTCTATCTACAGTTTCGGTCTGGGACAGCTCATAGAATCCCATGGCTTTCAGTATCAATTTTATGCTGACGACACACAAATCTACATCTCTGGTCCAGACATCACCACCTTATTATCCAGAATCCCACAATGCCTATCTTCCATATCCTCTTTCTTCTCCTCTCTCTTTCTAAAACTTAACATGGATAAAACAGAATTCATCATCCCCCATCTTACTTAACACCCCAACAGACCTATATATCATGATCAATGGCTGCACACTCTCCCCAGTCAACCAAGTCTGCTGCTTTGGAGTGACCTTGGATTCTGCCCTCTCCTTCAGACCACTTTCCACCACCTGCCGGCTTCAACTCAAAAACATCTCCCCTGATCCGCGCTTTCCTCAAATTTGAGTCTGCGAAAATGCTTGTACATGTCCTCATCATCTCCCACCTAGACTACTGCAACATCCGCCTCTGTGGCCTTCCATCTAACACTCTCGCACCCCTCCAGTCTTACCTCAACTCTGCTGCCCGGCTAATCCACCTCTCACCCTGTTACTCCTCTTCCTCTCCCCTCTGCTAATCCCTTCACTGGCTCTCCATTGCCCAGCAAATTTTGTTAAAAATACTAACAAATACATACCAGGCCGTCCACAACCTGTCCCCTCCCTACATCTCTGAGCTACTTTCCCAATACATCCCCACACGCAATCTCCGATTCTCAAAAGACCTCCTTCTCTGCTTTCCTCTTATCACCTCTTCCCACAATCGCCTCCAAGATTTCTCCCGTGCATCCCCCACACTCTGGAACTCGCTTCCCCAGCATATCAGACTCTCACCTACAGTGGAATCCTTCAAAAGAAATCTAAAAACTCACCTCTTCAGACAAGCCTGCAACCAGTGACCCTGCTGCCTCTATACCGCCATGACCAACTTTACCCTCTCCTACTGTGTCCTTCTGCCATACCATGTAGATTGTAAGCCCTCACGGGCAGGGCCCTCTCTCCTTCTGTACCAGTCTGTAACTTGTCTTGTTCATGCTTAGTGCAATTGTCTGTATTATGTATGTATACACCTTTTTATATGTACAGCGCTATGGAATGAATGGCGCTTTAATAATAATAATATCAAAATAAAAGTTACGAAAAGGGGTCATAATTATATAAATATTGTACAGTATTTGCACATTGTGCTATTACAAAAAAACCACTTCTCTTAGTTTTTTTTTACATTTGCCTGGTTATAAAAAAAATGAAATAAATAAATGATTTACATATCTAAATAAAAAAAAAGTTCTGGCTTTCAGGCTCAATGTTGCTTACCAATGAATGTGAGGTAACATGACATCAATTTTGCTGCTGCATTCAGGCTGCAGAGGGAACTGCAACATTTTGTATTCGAAGAGAGCGGGACAGGGGTGGAGCTTGTAATAATTGGCCTTTGTTATTTATGCATTACATAGTGGTACTTACCTATAGGGAGTGTTGGGATAAGCAAACATCTAAAAACATCATGATGACACTAAAATATGCATTGTTTTTTTACATGCACAAAAAAACTGAAGAGAGCAAGGATAAGTATGCATTGGTTGGCTTTTTAACTATCTATCTATTCATCTATGAGCTATCTATGATCTATCTATCCTCTGTCTGTCTATCTATCTATGATCTATCTGTCCTATGTCTATCCTCTGTCTATCTATCTATCTATCTATCTATCCATGATCTATCTATCTATCTCTATTTATCTCTCTATCTATGTGTCTGTCTAATATGTCTGTTCTGTCTGCTAGGGACAGAAGTAGGTTTCAGGGAGAGAACTATACAATGCTTTACCTCCCCTGTATTTTCTGCCAGGTTCACCAGAAATTACATTAGATCACTGGGGGTCTCTGTAAGTCATATATTCGGCTTATTCTCAGCAAAGACTAGAAGATATTATCTAAAAGAAGAACCCCTTGAAAGTGTTTATAGCACCAACATATTGCACAGCCCTCTACAGGAAGTAAAGACACATATGGCAAAAATCCTAAAACAAATGACCTTTCACGGGCAATGAGACAAGGGGATTGGGATCCTTACCATTTCTAAATGATTAGGGGAGTAATACAATCCATGTAACTGTAAGTACCCATGTGCGCCTACAATGGGCAGGGCATATGTAGACAGCTATACTTTAGTAGTCTTGTAATGATCGGGTTGAACTCTCTTCTCCACAAATGTGACTAAAACAGTGTGACAGTAACAATATGATGTCTGCGTTATAAGTGGATTCAGTCGTAGAACTGCTTCTTGTTATTAGCACGTACATTTAACAATTGGCACACATCGCTGCCATGACAGAGGACCCTTTTAGAACTGACTTTCCTTGAAAACAGTTGCTTAATTGCAGAAAAATGTGAAAACAAACCCTAAACATGTGTTCGCTGTCTGAAGCTTGATTTCATTTCATTGATCTCAGATGGAGGTTGTATCCTCGTGTTCTAAGAGATGTTTCTGCCACGGATCTCTCGACCACCATACTAGGACTGAAAGTGAGCATGCCAATATGTGTAGGAGCAACGGCAATGCAGAGAATGGCTCACCCTGACGGAGAAACGGCGACTGTACGAGGTAAACCTGCTCTCCCTGGACCACCTTCAAATTACTGAAGTTAACATGATACGTAGGGAGATATATGCCCTGCACTACAGGCGGAGGCACCTAATTTATGATGAGGCATAGGCTTGATGAAGGCACGCTCTGTGCCGAAACGCGTCACTTGTATGTGACAAATAAATCAAGCATCTTAAAAGCTTCTTTATGTGAGTGGCGGTCCTTTCCTATTGCTGTTATCTGGGATGCCAGCCCTTGGACACGTGCATCACTACGCTACCAGTGCCAGAACCGCAGTGCTGACCGGTGATTATTACACGAGGCATAGGCTTTGTCATAAATTAGGAGCATCCTCAGGATTTGTGCCTAAACAGAAATCTACAGCAGCTCAGAGCTGCCAAATATTTATTTCTTCATTTATGCCAGAAAACTGAAGACAAATGTGCCAGTTCTGTGGGACTCTCCCACCTCCCTCATCATGCCTCCTTTTTGGAGAAACAGCACATGTAACAGAATTTGTCTCACGTGGCATTTAAAAAGTCGCAAACACAGGGTTTGCAACTTTTTTTTATTTTTTTTTACACTAGAAACGTAGCATGGGGGAACTTATAATTTCAGGACTACAAGACATCATGCTAAGCTAGACACAAGGACATACCTCACAACTCTTATATCCACTACGAAACACCCACAATACCTCCCAAAAAATGTCCACCTTTGGGGCAAATTTGAATAAATTAGTAAAGAGGGTGGCTGAGAGGTACAGTGCCTTGAAAAAGTAGTCATACCCACTTTCACACATTTTTTCACATTACACTCACAAACTTAAAATGTGTTTTATTTGGGATTTTATGTGATAGACCAATGCAAAGTAGCAAGTATGTGTGAAGTGAAATGAAAATGATACAATTTTCAAAATGTTTAATAAATAAAATTCTAAAAAATGATACGCCTAAATAATATCTAGTGTGACCAATTGCCTTCAGAAGTCACCTAATTAGTAAATAGAGTCCACCTTTGTGTAATTTTTTTTCTCAGTACTGCTGTTTTATGAACATTAGTGGTAAAGCAGAATGGAGCACAACTAGAGAAGGGGAGCAGTAACAAATAAAACTTAACTTTTAATATGTTGATTCTCCCTAGGAAGGGAATAAAAGACCCCTTACAAACATGAAAACACATAAAGACAGACTTAGATCCTGGTTTGGTGTGCCGCATAAGTTGTATGCACACCAAATCAGGTGTCGTCCTCCCTAGGCCGGTGACAAATGTCACAGAGGCTCACGGGGGACAAACCGTAAGATCACTTTATCCTGATCCCAACGGAGGGTATCTGGACCAAGAGGGAGAAATGGAATGGTCTTACCAGTTCTTAGAAAGGCCTCACTTGTTAGCCACGTAAAGTGGGTTAGTACAGGAGGTGGTCACGTGCAGCAGGCTGGTCATTCATCAGATGTCCCGTGGGTAAAAGGATATCCAAAATTTCAGTCAGACCTAGTATTAGAGTAGCCTCACTAGAGAAACTTACCCTAGTACCACCCTGCTTGACCTAATTGGCCCTGGTGACCTAACAAGGGGTCCGTGCCCCGCCCGGAACCTTGCCCTGATAAGGAGTCCCTATGTGATCCTATCACAGGGTGACCAGGGACTAACCCCAAATTTCAAGGCAAGGGGAGGTATAATAACCGTAATTAAATTGCGTATGCCGCAATATGTTAGCGTGTAGAGATAAATGGTAAATAACCGCAATATGATTGCGCGTCCTGTGGTATGTAAGCGTGTCCCAACGCGTTTCATCAATCTAAGGCTACTTTCACACTAGCGTTCGATCGGATCCGTTCTGAACGGATCCGATCATAATAATGCAGACGGAGGCTCCGTTCAGAACGGATCCGTCTGCATTATTTTAGCATATAACAGCTAAGTGTGAAAATAGCCACGTACGGATCCGTCCAGACTTTCAATGTAAAGTCAATGGGGGACGGATCCGCCTGAAGATTGAGCCATATTGTGGCATCTTCAAACGGATCCGTCCCCATTGACTTACATTGTAAGTCTGGACGGATCCGCACGCCTCCGCACGGCCAGGCGGACACCCAAACGCTGCAAGCAGCGTTCAGCTGTCCGCCTGTCCGTGCGGAGGCGAGCGGAGCGGAGGCTGAACGCCGCCAGACTGATGCAGTCTGAGCGGATCCGCTCCATTCAGACTGCATCAGGGCTGGACGGCTGCGTTCGGGTCCGCTCGTGAGCCCGTTCAAACGGAGCTCACGAGCGGACCGACGAACGCTAGTGTGAAAGTAGCCTAACATATCCTAAGACCGCTATTCATAAGCATGAGACCCCATAAATCATCAGGGGACACGGGGCCTACTGTTATGGCTCCTACCTGTCTACCTATTACAAACATATGGGGGTATTATAACGAAGCGCCCCTCAAAGCAAGGTAGAGAGGTGACAGAGTGAGGCATGTGATATAATACACCTGAAAAGACACATAAACAAAATGGAAAGCCGTTAGAGTCTAAGTGCTCACACTGTCCATATAGTGATGGATGAGAGCCGGAACTCACATACTTGCTGGAGAAGCGTATCGCAGATGTCCAGAGTTGTGGGCATAGAGGTTCACCATGCCAGCCACCACAAGCGCACGCCTGACAACCATGCACAGGCGCTCTGTATTTAAACGAAAGGAAGGGGAGGGACGTCAGTCAAAGCGCATGCACCATGCATGACGCCGACTCATGTGACCGGACCATGTCACATAATTGGGCCATCGGAGGTACGGCGTTCTCACTGTGCGCAGGCGCAGTTGGCCACACGATACCGGAGCGGCCCAGGGAGAGCGCAGCTGCAGTGACGTAAAGACGTCACCGCGCCTCCAGAGCTGCCCAGCGGGCGACGGGCTGTGAGTGACTAAAGGGCTGTTTCCACCATGTCCAGGAACATCTACTCAGCCTCAATATGTTACGCCCATACAGCACAAGGCTGAAGAAAAGGGGGGTGGAGCTGATGGGGGAGAATTAAGTTAGAAGCCCCCCGGCTACTACACTTGCAAACCCCACTTGCAGAGGAATTAAACCCTGATTAAATATGACAATAGGGGCATTTATGGCATGGATCCAAAACTACCTGCCCGGAGAGGGGGATGGCTAACAGGGAAAGGGTCATCTGATGAATGACCAGCCTGCTGCACGGGACCACCTCCTGTACTAACCCACTTTGCGTGGCTAACAAGTGAGGCCTTTCTAAGAACTGGTAAGACCATTCCATTTCTCCCTCTTGGTCCAGATACCCTCCGTTGGGATCAGGACAAAGTGATCTTACGGTTTGTCCCCCGTGAGCCTCTGTGACATTTGTCACCGGCCTAGGGAGGTCGACACCTGATTTGGTGTGCATACAACTTATGCGGCACACCAATCCAGGATCCAAGTCTGTCTTTATGTGTTTTCATGTTTGTAAGGGGTCTTTTATTCCCTGCCTAGGGAGAATCAACATATTAAAAGTTAAGTTTTATTTGTTACTGCTCCCCTTCTCTAGTTGTGCTTCACTCTTTTGAGCGGTATCCAGGAGAACTGCCCACGCAGTCATCTACCCTGGAGAGACACCATATAGATAAAGCAGAATGTAAACCAAGGAACACACCATACAGGTCAGGGATAAAGTGGTGGAAAAGTGTAAAGTAGTTTATAAAAATATCCCAAACTCTGAATATCTCATGGAGTACCGTTCAATCCATCATTTAAAAAGGAGTATGGCACAACTGCAAACCTGCCAAGATATGGCCGTCCGCCTAAACTGATAGCCCGGGCAAGGAGTGCACTAATTAGAGAAGCAGCCAAGAGGCCTATGGTCACTCTGGGGAAGCTACAGTCATCAACAGCTCTGGTGGAAGAATCTGTCCACAGGAAAACTATTAGTCGTGTACTCCACAAATCTGGCCTTTAAAGGAGAGTGGCAAGAAAGCCATTTTTGAAAGCAAGCCATATGAAGTCCTGTTTGCAGTTTTCCATGAGTCATGTAGGGGACACATTAAACATGTGGAAGGTGGTGCTCTGGTCAGATGAGACCAAAGTTGAACTTTTTGGACTAAATACAAAATGTTATGTATGGCGGAAAACTAACACTGCACATCACCCTGAACACCATCCCCACTGTGAAACACGCTGGTGGCAGCATCATGTTGTGGGGAAGCTTTTATTTGGCATGGACAGGGAAGCTGTTCAGAGTTGATGGGAAGATGCATGCAGCTAAAAACAGGAAAGAGGTAGAGGAAAACCAGGTAGAGGCTGCAAAAGATTTGAGACTGGGGCGGAGGTTCACATTCCAGCAGAACAATGACCCTAAACATGGAATGGTTTAGATCAAAGCATATTCATGTGTTAGAATGGTCCAGTCAAAGTCCAGACCTAAAACTTGCAGCTGTAATTGCAGCGAAAGGGGGTCCAAAGTATTGACCCAGGGGGCAGAATACAAATGCATGCCACACTTTCCAGATTTTTATGTATTCAACATTTTAAAAACCATGTATCATTTTCTTTTCACTTCACACATAATTGCTATTTTATGTTTGTCTATCACATAAAATCCCAATAAAATAAATGTAAGTATGTGGATGTAATGTGAATTTTTTTTCAAGGAGTATGAATACATTTTTTATGCACTGTATACAAGAGAGTTGCAAGACTTGAGCACCTTGTCTTTGTGTGTTTCCAAATTTGTTGGGCGTAAGGCATGTTGTGCTGTGTGTAGCCTTTGGCTTCTTAGCTCCGTGTTTGTTTCACAACCCAACTGATCTCTATAAAGTACACATACTTATTTCTATTTCTTTTCATTTAGACTTTTTTAATTGCTTAAAGAGGACTTATAACCTCTCCTGAAATGTATATTTTAGTAATTACCTGCATCCTCCTTCTAATAACAATTCTGGAGCATCTATTCTTATGACCCTATGTTGTGCCATTCCTCTATTATACCTGCTAGAAATTATAAATTAACTACTAGTAGTTTGCAATGGGTGTTATCAGTTGAGGGTATGTCCCTGCACAGTCTGACATTATCTAATCCGTGCTAACAGTGCCAGACAGTGCAAGGACACCCCCTCAAATGGTAACAGTGTGGCAGTCGTATCACAAGAAGATCAATAGGACCTAAATATTATGTATGTTCGAATTGCCTAATAAAAGCCTTAATAAGCATTTCTTACTGGAGTGCAAGCTGTTATTATTTTTGTACATGGATTGGGACCTTACTACTGCTCCCAAAAATCTTACAGTAGAGTGCCATTTAAGCAATCAAACCAGTAATGTGGGTAACCCAAGCAGGTACAACCAGTTTGCTCATATTCCTGTTATTCATAGTCTCTTTTTTACATATTAGCTTGCAGATCGGTTGGAACAGGAATGATGTTGAGCTCTTGGGCCACCTCCTCCATTGAAGAGGTTGCTGAGGCTGCACCTGACTGTCTACGCTGGATGCAGCTCTATATCTACAAAGATCGCAACCTGACAAAGTCACTGGTGCAGAGGGCAGAACAGTATGGATATAAAGCGATCTTCTTAACTGTGGACACTCCTTATCTGGGGAGGAGACTTGATGATGTGCGGAATAAGTTCCAACTACCTCCTCATCTCAGGTACAATAACATTACTAATTGTGCAGAATTAGAAAAAAAAAACATAGTTGCTTTTGTCGACTGTGAATACAATTGCCACTCACTGAACTGCAATACCAGACACAACCCATGGGCAGGTGTGGAGCTGTTTCTAGGTAAATTGCGGTATATTTAAAAAGTAATAATGACTCATTTTCTAAAAAGTATATAGAAGCTTAACCCTTTAAAAGGAACCTGTCATGCAAATGTAAATTAATCTGCAGACAGCATGTTACTATGCAGAAGGAGTTGAGCAGATTGATATACAGTTTAATGGGTAAAGATTCAGTATCATTTGTAATTTATACATTTAAGTCCAGGAGGCGGTCCTATCAGTGATTGACAGCTATCTCTGTATATACAGTCATAGAGGGAAGGCTGTCATTCACTGATAGGACCGTCTACTGGACTTCAAAGCCCAGAATGAGCAGGGACATAAATGTATAAAATACACATTATACTGAATCTTTTCCAGGGGTGCACCTAGCCTTTCTGTTGCCTGAGCGAAAATTGAAACAGTGCTCCCCCCCCCCCCCATACCAAATTCTCTACCTAACCCCTTTCCTCCTAACATTACATATATCACTATTAGTGTTGAGCAAACCTGAACTGTAAAGTTCGGGTCTGTACCGAACTTTACAATTTTGGGTACCCTGACCCGAACCCGAACTTTGCCGGAAAAGTTCAGGTTCGAGTTCGGTATTTGGGCATTTAATAAAGCTTGTTGAAATCAACAAGCTTTTCAGCTGTGGGCACTTAGAAGCTATCACAGCCATGCTTAGTAATGGCATGGCTGTGATTAGCCGGTGCATCATGTGACCCAGCCTCTATATAAGCTGGATCACGTGTAGCACCGCCCATCAGCTCTGAGTATTGAAGGGACAGGAAGCAGGCAGCTGATATGAGGGAGAGTGTTAGGAATCTCATCTGGCTATTTGTTCTAGTGGTGACCTATAGTGAATTTTTAGTGGGTGCTATACACCAGCTTTGCACCCCTGACAAAGAAATATAATTAATCTGGCTGTTAATTCTGTGGGTGACCTATAGCGATCTTTTGTGGGTGCAATGCACCATCTTTGTACCCCTGACTCAAAAATATAATAGTTAATCTGTCTGTTAGTTCGGTGGGTGACATATTCCCATTTTATGTGTGAGGTACACCTGCATTGCATACCTGACAGGGAAATAAATATAGTTAATCTGTCTGTTAGTTCAGTGGGTGACCTCAAAGAATGAGGAGAGCATCAAATAAGGGACGTGGCCCTGGTGGTGGTGGTGCTGATGGTGGAGCTCCTGTTGCAGGGAGAGGACATGGTCGATCTGTGCCAGCTACACGCCCAAATGAAGCACCTTCCTCAGGTGCATGTAGGTGGCAGAACATTCAGTGTTATTTTGTAGGCCCGAATACCGGTGTACGAATGGTGAGGCCAGAACAAGTAGAGGTGGTAGTAGATTGGGTGGCTGACAGTGCCTCCAGTTCCTTCACATTATCTCTCACCCGGTCCCCTGCTGAAAGCGTAGAGTTGGCACCTGCAGCTCGTGGGCATCTGTCTTTCACCTTACCCCCTTGCAAATCAGTCATGCAGTCTGAGCCCCAAGTCATGCAGCAGTCTCTTATGCTTTTTGATCACTCTGCTGGCCAGGTTTCCGTGGGCCATCCACATAACCACTTATGTTTCACGATGTGGACATGGAGAGGACCACCGCAGCACATCTCTGATGATGACGAAACACAGGTGCCAACTGCTGCGGCTTTTTGTAGTGTGCATACCGGCAAAGAGGGCAGGGGTGAAGAGTGGGAGGAAGATGATGTGGAGGATGATGAGGTCCTAGACCCCACATAGAATCAAGGTCATGTGAGTGACGTGTGCAGTTCGAAGGAAGAGGTGGTGGTCACAACGCCAGCCACACAGCAAAAGAGGGTGAAGTGTGCAAAAGCAGAGTGGCCTTCCCCTAGCCAGTACCCCTGCTACTGCCCACTGCACCCAGGGACTGAGCACACCAAAGCCAGCTCCAAGGAGTTCCCTGGCGTGGCAGTTCTTCAGACAATATGCTGATGACAAGACGTGAGTGGTTTGCACGCTGTGCAATCAGAGCCTGAAGCAAGGCATAAATGTTCTAAACCTGAGCACCACCTGCATGACCAGGCATCTAAATGCAAAGCAGGAGCTGCAGTGGAGTAAATACCTCAAAAACCACAAAAGATCTCAGGCTCCTCCTGCTCCTTCTTTTGCTGCAGTCTCAGCCTCTTCCTCCCCCTCTGGAGTGACAGTGGCACCTGCCACCCCGCAAACAGAGAATTGGGGAGCAATGCCACCACCTCCGTCACAGTCACCAAGCATCTCCACACTGTCCCATGGAAGCGTTCCGCTGTCCATCTCCCAAACACTGTAGAGAAAGAGGAAGTACCCCCCCACCCACTCGCGATCCCCGGCCCTGAATACCAGCATTTCAAAATTCCTGGCCTTTGAAATGCTGTCATTCCGTCTGGTGGAGACAGAGACTTTTAAAAACCTTATGGCTGTGGCTGTCCCACAGTATGTGGTTCCCAGCCGCCACTACTTTTCCAGGCGAGTGATCCCTGCCGTGCACAACCAAGTAGTGAACAAAATTAGGTGTGCACTGCACAACGCCATCTGTGGCAAGATCCCCATAACCACTGATACATGGACCAGTAAGGACGAGCAGGGTCTTTATATCTCCCTAACTGCACACTGGGTAAATGCAGTGGCAGCCTAGTGGTGTGCGATAATGGGCGAAATCTTGTAGCAGCTCTGGGCCTAGCCGGTTTGACGCACATCCCTTGCCTGACGCATGTGCTGAATTTGGTGGTACAGAGGTTCCTGAAAAATTATGTCAGAGCTGCTGCAGAAAGTGCGGGCCGTCTGTGCGTGCTTTCGACATTCTCACCCTGCTGCTGCTCGCTTGTCTGCGCTGCACCGTAACTTCGGCCTTCCCGCTCACTGCCTCATATGCGACGTACCCACAAGGTGGAACTCCACCTTGCACATGTTGGAGAGACTGTGCGAGCAGTAGCAGATGATAGTGGAGTTTCAGCTGTAGCACGCATTAGCAAGTCACTCTGCGGAACAGCACCACTTCACCACCAATGAGTGGCCCTCCATGCGGGACATGTGTGCCGTGTTGCGCTGTTTCGAGTACTCCACCAACATGGCCAGTGCCGATGACGCCGTCCTCAGCATTACTATCCCACTTCTATATCTCCTTGAAAAAACACTTTGGGCGATGATGGAAGAGGATGTGGCAGAGGAGGAAAAGGGATCATTTCCACAGTTATCAGGCCAGTCATTCACAAGTGGCTTAGAGGGTGGGTTACTGCACCAACAGAGGCCAGGTACACAACTGTCCAGCCAGGGCACAGTTCTGGAGGATGAGGAGGAGGCTAATGATGAGGAGAAACCATGTTCACAACAGGGTGGCACCCAAAGCAGGTCATGGGCATCACTGGAGCGTGGCTGGGGGGATACAGAGGACACAGACGATACACCTCCCACAGAGGACAGCTTGTCGTTGCCTCTGGGCAGCCTGGCACACATGAGCGACTACATGCTGCAGTGCCTGCTCAATGACCTCCGAGTTGCCCACATTCTAACCAGTGCTGATTACTGGGTGGCCACCCTGCTGGATCCCCACTACAAAGACAACGTGCCATCCTTAAGTCCATCACTGGAGCGTGATCAGAAGATGCACGAGTACAAATGCAAGCTGGTAGACGCGCTGCTGACAGAAGGGGGCTCAGTGGAAGTACAAGGCGAAGGCAGAGGAGGAGGAAGAAGTCGCCAACGCAGCTGGGGCACCGCCAGCACCTCAGAAGGGAGGGTTAGCATGGCTGAAGTGTGGAAAAGCTTTGTCAGCACTCCACAACAACCAGTACCACCAGCTGATACGAAACGTCTTAGCATGAGGCAGCATTTCAGCAAAATGGTGGAACAGTACATGTGCATACGCCTACACGTACTGACTGATGGATCTGCCCCATTCAACTTCTGGGTCTCCAAATTGGGCAAATGGCTTGAGCTTATCCTTTACACCTTGAAGGTGCTGGGCTGCCCTGCGGCCAGTGTATTGTTCTAGCGTGTGATTAGCACGGCAAGGGGGATGATCACAGACAAGAGCAGCCGCCTGTCCACAGCCAATGTGGACAAGCTCACGTTCATTAAAATTAACCAGGCATAGATACCACAGGACTTGTCCGTACCTTGTGCTGAATAGACAAGTATACCGGCCGCACCCAGCCATTGTTATACTCCAGCACACTTTCTCTTTGCATTCTATTTTCTATTCCCCAATGTTTTGGGGTCTTCACAAATTTATAAAAATATAATAAAAATAAAAAAAACTGCCTCCTCAACCTCCTACTCCACTTTGACCTCCTCCTTCTAGTTCAAGATTATTATTTTTTACTTGTTTTTCTATTCTATGTTATTTTGTCATTTCCTTAGCCACATTTGTTTGCAGGGCAATTGTCCTGCTCTTACGACCATTTTGCTTCCTTTTGCAGCCCTATAGCCCTTACTATGACTATTTTACAGGCATTTTAGTGCCCCAAAGCTCGGGTCCCCATTGACTTCAATAGGGTTCTGGTTCGGGGTCAAATTCGGGTCCCGAACCCGAACTTTGAGCAGAAGTTTGGCCGAACCCGGACTTCCAGGTGTTCGCTCATCCCTGATCACTATAAAACATACAGGGTAATACAACGATCCATACCTCTTACATCCAGTGACGTTTCCTTTGATAGAGATGTTCTCTTCCTCATCTTCTCTATTCAGACCAGACCACCATGATGATTTTTCAGCCATCTCTTGTCTCTGCAGTTTGACCAAAAAAAAATCTTAGTTTCCTACTTTTCCATCATCCTTCCATCTTCTTGACAACTCATCCAGCCACCACCAATACTGTGTACACCGTGCTCCCCAATACTATACTGCAGAAACAGATAAACCCCCTGATAATACTAGTACCATGCAGATTGTGCGCTTCAATAATTATTTGAACGCAGTGTCCTAAAATAACTATGCCCAACAAATAGTGCCCCTGACACCAATAGTGTAAACATAATGTCCCCCCAAAATAACTGTGCTAAGCTGATCCTGTGCCAGGGTGCCCCCACAGTAATAGTGCTCCACAAAGTCCCAACTAATAATTCTCTGCCAGAGCGCACTTGGTAGTAATAGTGACCCCAACAGTAATTTCCCCACTGTGGCCCAGAAGTAATAATGCTCCCATAGTGCCCATACTAGTAATCATGTTCCGCATAGTCCCCCAGTAGTAATAAAGCTCACCATTAGTGTTGATCGCCAATATTCTAATTGCTTTTATCGCGAATATCGGCACTTTGAAAATTCGCGAAGATCTAGAATATAGTGTTATATCTTTGTAATCGGGAATATTCAAGATTTTTTTTTTCATCAGTACCCTCACTGCTTCTTGCTTGTGGGCCAATGAGAAGGCTGCAATATCTTTGTCTGAGTTTAGCAACATCCCTAGCAACTAATAGGAAAGTTGCCTACCCCTTACTATATAGGAAACTCCCCAGCAGCCATTTTCTGCTGTTTTTTGCAGTTCTGAGAGAGAGAGAGCGCAGTGTTATTGCTGTGCTCTGTGCTTTGCTGAGTCATCTGGATCCTTATTCAATTAGATTAGATAGTTAGCTTATATATATATATATATATATATATATATATATATATATTACAGATAGTTAGTGGGAGATAGTCAGTGTAGGTTAGATAGTGATATAGTGTATCTGATAGGTTCCAGTGCAGGGTGTTAGGTAGTGTGATAGGAATGACTGTGCTGTGATAGGGATTAGTGTCTTTGTCTTTCGTCTTTGGAAAAAAAAAAGTCATTTGCTGTCTGTTTTTCTGTGCTGTGATAGGAATTACTGTTCTGTGATACGGATTACTGTGCTGTGATAGGGATTAGTGTCTTTCTTTCGTCTTTAATAAAAAAAATCTAAAAATGTAGCAAAAGTGAGCCACTCCTGTATTGCGTGCGCAATACGCACATATTACATTTCCGATTTTTGCAATCAAGAAAATAATGACTGGAGATTGCGAATTCTAGAATTTGCGAATTGATGGCGAATATTAGGCCAAAAATTAGCAAAATATCGCGAAAACTAATATTGCCTATGCTGCTCATCACTACATAATGCTCCCCAGTAGTAATAATTCTCCTTATAATGTGACGGTAGAAAAATGCCCCCTTAAATGAGCATGAGTACAAAAAACGTCCCCCCTTATAATGTGTGCCAGTGCAAAAAATGTCCCCCAGTAATGTGCAATAGTACAAAAATGACCATGTTCTGTGTGCCAGTACAAAAAATACCCCCTTTTAGTGTCCCCAGTTCAGCTAATGTCCCCATAGTGGCCCCATGATGTGTGCAAGTATAAAATACCCCTATATAATGCCTTCAAGTCAATCCCCTATCATGCTCATCTTCCCCCTTCCCATAGTGCCGCCATAATGTGCTGGTATAAAATACCCCTGTATGGTACCCCCAGTAAAAGCCCCTATAGTGCTCCTCTCCCCCCTTCCTGATAGTGTCCCCATAATGTACCAGTATAAAATGTCTCTATACAGTGCCCACGTAGATGCCCTCAGTGTCCCCCATAATTTGCCAGTATAGAATAACCCCTTCTTAGTGCCCCCATAGTGCTCCGCTCCCCCTTCACCATAGTGTCCCCATTATGTGTCCCAGTATAAAATGCTCCCAGTAGATGCCCTCATAGTGCCCCCATAATGTGCCAGTATAAAATACCCTTTTAGTGCCCCCAATAGATGCCCCCATAGTGCTTTTCTCACCCTTCCCTATAGTGCCCCCCATAATGTGCCAGTATAAAATACCCTCTTAGTGCCCCCAGTAGATGCCCCCATAGTGCTCCTCTTACCCTTCCTCATATAAAATACCCCTTTTTTTCTGCCATCAGTGGATGCCCCCATAGTGCCCCTATAATGTGCCAATAAGAAGTGCCCCTAGATGCCCCTATAGGTCTCCATTTCTGCATTGTGCCATATAAAAAAAAAAAAACACTAATACTTGCTTCAATGAGGCTGACAGCGATGCGATGCAGGCCTCTTCTGGCCTGTGTCCCGCTCAGGCGGCGATGTCATCACGCCGCCTGCACTGGCCTCTGATAGGCTGCAGGCCTAGTGCCTATCAGAGGAACGGGAAAGGAAGACACCTCTCCCCTGCCCTGCAGCATCAATCTGTATCGCTGTCCTGAGGGCGGCGATACAGATGAATATAGAGATGAGCGCTTCTAGGTTTGGATGTGGTGGCCAGAGGTGGTCCAAACTAGTGACTGAGCTTTGCTGCACAGTTTCCATCACTCCTGTTCATACATTGCATACGTGGCTGTGCTTCGTACTTCAGGCCAATTGAATTTGCTTGAATGAGACTGAGCTGCACATAGTCCATGGCATCAATTGATGGCCCCTTCTGATTGATAGGGGGCGCAGGAAATAGGCCCTCCACCAATCAGATATTAATAAGCTATTTGGGGGATAGTTAATCGATATGGACAACCCTTCCATAAAAACTTCCATAATTTCTCTTTCGTTTCTTTTGAATTGATATTTAAAGGACACACTGAACTCCTTGATATAATGTTAGATGGTTCTGGGATATAGAAATGAGGCCTATTATACTCAATGTATCAAAGTGAACAATAATAAGTGTACTTGCCCCACTGATTGTGAACTGGTCGTCAAAAACCCTTAACACGCAAAAGCGATGGAATAGAAGCTCACACAGTTCTATAATCTGCATTTCTGTGAGTGTTCTGCTTACTGTACATCTACAGTACATGTAACCTGACATTTGTGTCTGTAAAAAAATTACCATTTGAAGGATGAAAAACTTTGAGACTGAAGACTTGGCATTTTCATCTAAACAAGGCTATGGAGACAACAGTGGTTTGGCGGTGTACGTTTCTCAAGCTATTGACGCTTCTATCAAGTGGGATGACATTGAATGGCTTAAAGGATTAACCTCTCTACCCATAGTAGCCAAAGGGATTTTAAGAGGTCAGTAAATGTTATATTGTGTTACCAGATTATTACATTCATTATGGATGGATTCAGGAGCAGGGTGGCATATAGGGCCCCCATCTATTTAACAAGTGTGGTTCTTGTTAATTATCTTCTGACAAGTAAGGCTACTTTCACACTAGTGTTTTGGCTTTCCATTTCTGAGATCCATCATGGGCTCTCAGAAGCGGTCCAAAATGGATCAGTTTTGCCCTAATGCATTCTGAATGGAAAAGGATCTGCTCAGAATGCATCAGTTTGCCTCCAATCAGTCTCTATTCTGCTCTGGAGGCGAACACCAAAACGCTGCCTGCAGCGTTTTTCTGTCCGCCATGTGGTGCGGAGCAAGACGGATCCGTCCTGACACACAATGTAAGTCAATGGGAACGAATCCGTTTTCTCTGACACAATAGAAAACGGATCCTTCCCCCATGGTGTTCAGGACTGATCCGTCATGGCTATAGAAGACATAATACAACCGGATCCGTTCATGACGAATGCATGCCGTTGTATTATTGTAACGGAAACGTTTTTGCAGATCCGTGACTGATCTGCATAAAACGCTAATGTGAAAGTAGCCTTACATGACCTGGGATCTTCACATCTGGCATACATGAAAGGTGTTCAGTATGGTGACTGCAATAGTTAACACCCCAGAGTGGTGTTACCACTTCTGCATCTTACTACTGTCTTTATTGGTCTAACCTCATGTCTTCTTATGCATTTATTCCAAGTCCTCCACACTGTGCATTTCTAATGTTATGTAACTGTTCATGTAATGCGCCTAGTTCACCAACAGGTGGCAGCGAACATGGCAGAGCTATACTTAGAATGGAACATTCCATTCCAATCTAACTACCTCCCCCCCGGTTTTGGAGAGTGGTGGGCAATTCCTACTTTATGCAGGAAGGATGGGGCAGAAGTTCTAGTCAGTATAGCTTACCCCATGCTAGGGGAAGGGTGTGCAGGGGTGTGTCACTGCTAGACCTGCCCACACCAGGCAGCACACCTTAAAGGGAACCTGGATTTTGGGTATAGAGCTGAGGACATGGGTTGCTAGATGGCCTTTAGCACATCCGCAATACCCAGCCCCCATAGCTCTGTGTGCTTTTATTGTGTTAAAAAAACGATTTGATACATATGCAAATTGACATAAAAGAGTCCTATCTTACTTGTGTGACCAGAGAAGAGTCATATTTTCAAGCTCTGACTCATCTCAGGTTAATTTGCATATGTGTCAAATAGTTTTTTATACACAATAAAAGTACACAGAGCTATGGGGACTGGATAGGAGCAGGGTGGCATATAGGGCCCCGATCTATTTAACAAGTGTGGTTTTTGTTAATTATCTTCTGACAAGTAAGGCTACTTTCACACTAGTGTTTTGGCTTTCCATTTCTGAGATCCATCATGGGCTCTCAGAAGCGGTCCAAAATGGATGAGTTTTGCCCTAATGCATTCTGGAAAAGGATCTGCTCAGAATGGATCAGTTTGCCTCCAATCAGTCTCTATTCTGCTCTGGAGGCGAACACCAAAACACTGCCTGCAGCGTTTTTCTGTCCGCCATGTGGTGCGGAGCAAGACGGATCCATCCTGACACACAATGTAAGTCAATGGGAACGGATCAGTTTTCTCTGACACAATAGAAAACGGATCCTTCCCCCATGGTGTTCAGGACTGATCCGTCATGGCTATAGAAGACATAATACAACCGGATCCGTTCATGACGAATGCATGCCGTTGTATTATTGTAACGGAAGCGTTTTTGCAGATCCGTGACTGATCTGCATAAAACGCTAATGTGAAAGTAGCCTACATGACCTGGGATCTTCACATCTGGCATACATGAAAGGTGTTCAGTATGGTGACTGCAATAGTTAACACCCCAGAGTGGTGTTACCACTTCTGCATCTTGCTACTGTCTTTATTGGTCTAACCTCATGTCTTCTTATGCATTTATTCCAAGTCCTCCACACTGTGCATTTCTAATGTTATGTAACTGTTCATGTAATGCGCCTAGTTCACCAACAGGTGGCAGCAAACATGGCAGAGCTATACTTAGAATGGAACATTTCATTCCAATCTAACTACCTCCCCCCCGGTTTTGGAGAGTGGTGGGCAATTCCTACTTTATGCAGGAAGGATGGGGCAGAAGTTCTAGTCAGTATAGCTTACCCCATGCTAGGGGAAGGGTGTGCAGGGGTGTGTCACTGCTAGACATGCCCACACCAGGCAGCACACCTTAAAGGGAACCTGGATTTTGGGTATAGAGCTGAGGACAAGGGTTGCTAGATGGCCTTTAGCACATCCGCAATACCCAGTCCCCATAGCTCTGTGTGCTTTTATTGTGTTAAAAAAACGATTTGATACATATGCAAATTGACATAAAAGAGTCCTATCTTACCTGTGTGACCAGAGAAGAGTCATATTTTCAAGCTCTGACTCATCTCAGGTTAATTTGCATATGTGTCAAATAGTTTTTTATACACAATAAAAGTACACAGAGCTATGGGGACTGGATATTACAGATGTGCTAGCGGCGATCTAGCAACCCATGTCCTCAGCTCTATACACAAAATCCAGGTGACAGGTTCCCTTTAAGCTCTGCTGGCCATGGAGGCTAAAGCTTAAAGCCTCAGGAGCCAGGAGGAAAGTACCCTGGCATAACTTAGAGTCAGACTAGAGAGAGAGAGTGCAGCATACAGAAGAAGCTGAGTTATACAGAAAGCCTGTCAGTACAGCAGAGTCAGAGAGAAAGATATAGCAGAGTGGAGTTTGGCTGCCAGTTTAATGCTAAAGCCTGCTGGGACCAAGACAAAGCTTGAAGACTGTTATAGTAGGGCCCTGGGGGGAGGTGCACGTTGTAAGTATGCAACAAATTCTTACAGTGGGTGTAGATGTCAGCATGTCCAATCTGCACTTATTCATTGGCTTGATATGTCCCACTGATTTTGCAGAAGATGAGGGATTAATGTAAAATACAGAAAATTGTGAATTAATACAAATATTTTTTTTTTTGCTATTGAGGCTTGCATTTGGCTTTTGTACATGTGACTCAATATTAGAAGCAAAGGTGCGAAGTGTATTATGGTTTTTAGTGTTTTATTTATGCATTTGATTAATAGGGTTGTTCCACAAAAAATATTCTACAGTTTTCAACCCATCACCTGGATTTGAATTCTTTTGTAATTGCATGTAATAAAAAATTTAGCATCGTTTTTCAATTAATTGTTTCTATATAGCGCCCCCTGCTGTTTTTTTTTTCTTATTTCTTTGACCTGCTCACTGAGAAGGCCGCACATGCTCAGTTCCATCCTTCAACTGCCTCCAGGGATGTGATAGGGAGAGCATCGACACGCCCCCTTAGCTGCAGCAGAAAAGACACACCCCCTGAGCTGCCAGCTTGATATAAATCTTGCAGAGCAATAAACGGGGAGATCTGTGGATCCATGTGAGGTACAGGGCTGGTTCTAGATTTGTTAGAAAGAGATTGTCATGTTCTATGTAATGTTTAATTTTCATTTTTTACATTAGTCATGGGATAACCCCTTTAATTCCTGTTCATTTGTAATGTTGTATGTATAAACTTTACTTACTAATTAAAGAAATGTTCCCTAATAATATTTATGTATTGATTACATTTTTCTTTCAAGCGGACGACGCTGTAGAAGCAGTGAAGCGCGGAGTAAGCGGCATCCTGGTGTCTAATCATGGTGCACGTCAGTTGGATGGGGTTCCAGCCACAGTAAGTATACGGTTCATTCATCGTGTGCAGCATGTCAGGAGGTCTAGATACTCACCAGAGCTGCTGCATGTGAAACAGTTTATATCACAAAGATAACACATAATTCCACAGCAGTTCAACAGTGCTCCTGCCTGCTGTAAGCAAAGAGCCAGAGCTCACGTTGGTAGCAAAACATTTACCCTTTGTGCTGATAGATCATCAATAGATCATCATTCACATGTGTTTTGGACTCCCTGTACAATTATTCCACCTTATTGCTCTTCATAATATCTATACTGTCCATGTTGCATCTGCATTTTTTGGGGACCCATTGACTTTAATGGGTTGGTAGTACGCATTTTGCGGCCAAGTATAGAACATGTTTTATCTTCTTGTGGAATGGACATAAAATTGTGTGCTTTCTGTATCTGTCCGTTCCACAAAAAGATAGAGTATGTCCGCAAAATGCAGACCACAGACTGACTGAAGTCAACCGGTCCGCAAAAAAGAAAAGCGTTCGGCACACAGTCCGCATCCGTATTTTGTGGATCTGCAATTTGTGGGCCGCAAGACGGTTACTGTCATATGCATGAGGCCTAAAGCAGAGTACCCACTGTTCAATGGCAGCAGTAGTTTTATCCAGCAAATAATTAGAGAAAATGCATTTACCCGCAAAAAATACAGTGAGTCAGGGGCTTGATTGTTGGTACCATGGGTCTTAGATCAGCTATGGTTTACTTGGAATAAATGGCTTGGGTGAGCCTTAGGCCCCTTTCACATGGGCGAGAATTCCGCGTGGGTGCAATGCGTGAGGTGAACCGCACTAACCCATTCACTCCCATGGGGCTGTGCACATGAGCTGTGATTTTCACGCATCACTTGTGCGTTGCGTGAAAATCGCAGCAAGCTCTATATTGTGCGTTTTTCACACAACACAGGCCCCATAGAAGTGAGAGGGGCTGCGTATGCGGATGCAGTGCGATTTTCAGGCACGGTTGCTAGGAGACGATCGGGATGGGGACCCGATCTTTATTATTTTCCCTTATAACATGGTTATAAGGGAAAATTATAGCATTATACAGAATGCTAAGTAAATTAGAGATGGAAGAGTTAAAAAAAAAAATGAAACTCACCTTATCCACTTGTTCACACAGCCCGGCTTGTCTTCTTTCTTCTTCTTTGAGGACCTGGGAGGAAAAGGACCTTTGGTTCATCACCATGGTGACGGACCATGTGATGAGCGCTGTGACGTCATCAAAGGTCCTTTTCATCCCAGGTCCTCAAAGAAGAAGAAAGAAGATAAGCCGGGCTGCGCAAACAAGTGGATGAGTTCAGTTTGACTATTATGATATTTCTTTTTAACCCCTCCATCCCTAATTTACTTAGCATTATGTATTAAGAATTCTATTACTTTCCCTTATAACCATGATATAAAGGAAAATAATAAAATCTACACAACACCTAACCCAAACCCTAACTTCTGTGAAGGGTCTGGGTACCAAACATGCCGATTTTTCTCACGCGCGTGCAAAACGCATTAAAACGCTTTGCACTTGCGCAGAAAAATCGTGAATTTTCCCGCAATGCACCCGAATCTTGTCCAGCCCTCACACGCGACGCCTGTGTGAAAGAGGCTTTAGTGAATGTCCTTCTTTTAAAACCTTTTCATTTTTGGGCCCAACATTCTGTATTGATTAATTTGCTAGAAATCTTACAGTGGACAGAGCTCAAAATCAGCTGAAAGGACATTGAGTTACAAAGGACCCAGTTGTGGGGTGTGTCCCTGCACAGTCGGACAGTGTCCAATCACTGCTGACAGTGTCAGACTATGCAAAGACCCCCCGCCCCTTCGCCACTGGTAACACCTAGTACTACATTTATGCATAAACATCTAGTTGGAATAATAATAATAATAATGAAGGGTGGCACAACAGAGTTATATGAAAAGATGCTCTAGAATTATTATTGCATAGGAAAAGCAAGTGGTTACTAAAACAGACATGTCAGGAGAGGCGACGGCTCTTCTTTTAATAATAAAACTTCTTCTTGCATCCACCAGAAGGGGGAGCTAACTGCTTACAGTTTTATCATTGAGTTTAAACAATATGCAGTAAGCTCCCTCTAGTGGTGGCTGCAAGCCTGCAGAATTGTTTATTTATCTCTAATCTCTGATCCCTATGAAGATGTATTACGAAATTAATCAGTAATGAAACTGTTAAAGGGGTTAATCCATTATTAATGTTAACAATGAAAATCAAACGTCATATAGTACATGACAAAGCTAGAACCAGTTCTGTACCTCATGTGGATCCTAGGCTCTCTCCATTCATTGCTCCAATTGTTCTGCTGCATTTATTTCAAGCTGGCAGCTGATGGGGCATATCCTTTCCCAGGAGGCATTTCCTTTCTCAGGGAGTGTATCCTTTCTGCTACATCTTTCACCCTATAACTGTCACAGCTTCTAACAATAGATATGGCTGGCAGCAGTTAAAGGATAGACCTGAGCAGGTGTGACCACCTCAGCAATGTTACTGAGGTGGACAGAGGAAAAATGAAAAGAACAAACAGCAGATGGCACTATATTGATACACTTTATTGAATAAAGTCGCTTTACTAAATTATCAATTGCATGCAATTAACAAACTATTCAGATCCAGGGGATGGTTTGAAAAGTGCAGAATATTATTTATGGGACAAACCCAATAAGACAAAAAAACTAAAATAGTGTTCAAGGGGTGAACATTCACTTTAAGGCCTATTGCACACGACCGTATGGCTTTTTCAGTGTTTTGCAGTCCGTTTTTCATGGATCCGTTGTTCCGTTTTTTGTTTCCGTTGTGTTTCCGTTTCTGTTCCGTTTTTCCGTTCCGTTTTTCCGTATGGCATATTTAGTATACAGTAATTACATAGATAAAATTGGGCTGGGCATAACATTTTCAATAGATGGTTCAGGAAAAAACGGAACGGAAACGGAAGACATACGGATGCATTTCCGTATGTGTTCCGTTTTTTTTGCGGATCCATTGACTTGAATGGAGCCACGGACTGTGATTTGCGGGCAATAATAGGACATGTTCTATGTTAAAACGGAACGGAAAAACGGAAATACGGAAACGGAATGCATACGGAGTACATTCCGTTTTTTTTGCGGAACCATTGAAATGAATGGTTCCGTATACGGAACGCAAAAAACGGCCAGTAAACTGGAAAAAAAAACGGCCGTGTGCAATAGGCCTAAGGAAGATGTATAGATAAAAGGGGCAATGACATTTTGCACATATGTGTGCATCTCATTAGTAGTAATGAGTGGCAGGGGCAATATTGGAATTCGCAATATTTTGCGAATATTTTGTAGAATATTCATCATATATTAGCGAATTCGAGATTATATTCTTGATTGAAAATCTGCAATGTATTATTTGCGTAATGCGTGCAAAATACCGGCGTGGGGTAGGCAACTTTTCTATTGGTTGCTAGGGATGTTGCTAAGCTGTGACAAAGCCTTCTCATTGGCCCACAAGCTAGAAGAAGGGAGGGATGATCACCTAATATGTACTGTGTTAAAAATATATATATATTCGTCATTACAAATATATAGCACTATATTATAATATTTTCTCAAAGTGCCGATATTTGCAGAAAAAAAATAGCTTTTCGAATATTCGCGCTCAACACTACTCATTAGGTGTCGTCCTTGTAGTGCACTGTAGCGCAGAATAGAAGTCCTTGTCACCGGTTAGAACAGTGCACAGGAATTTTTACAGGGAGGGTCTAAGTTTTCATGCGGTTTCCGTCTCAGATAATATAATAGTGTTATTACTACTTTATTACACAATGGTCACCCATGGTGATGTAGCACAGTATATCTCTCATCAGTGAGCAGTTGAGTGCTATATGGGGTGACAACGAACATCATGTAATCACTGTTTTACCCCGCAGATTGATGTGCTTCAGGAAATTGTGAAAGCCGTGGATGGGAAAGCTGAAGTATATCTTGACGGTGGAGTAAGGAAAGGAACAGATGTTCTGAAGGCTTTAGCATTGGGTGCCAAGGCAGTTTTCATAGGAAGACCTGTGTTATGGGGTTTGGCCTATGAGGTACAGTAGATATGTAGTATATGGCAGCTTAGTGGACATGTATAAAATATTACACTTATCAGGAGGATATAAATGGCTTATGTACTCTTTCTTTATTAACACAAGGGAGAAAACGGTGTGAAGGAAATCCTAAATATACTCCGAGAAGAATTTCGGCTAGCAATGGCTCTCTCAGGTATGCCTAAGTATTTATTCTCTGCAAGTTCATGACAGCAAATATCATTCTACTGTAATACTGCAGATCCATAAAACACAATAATCAACTTAAAGTAAGCATTGAGTGCGTTCCTTCTTCTGTACAGAGCACTGACTGTGGGAAACAGAACACCCTGCCAAATACTATATAATAAAATATAAATTCATGTTTATTAATGATCAAAATTACAAACATATATGTAGCAATATGGCAGAAGCATACCCATGCTATGGGTGTCACCATATAACAGACAATATAATCACGTGACTAGTCGCTTATCAGTGTTAAAGCATCACTAACCTTTCAACAATTTTTGCATTAATCAATAATACAGTGTGTGTACATGAGGAATAATACTTTCTTATACTTACTTATATCACTTGTGTCTGGCATTTTATTTTTATTTTTAGCAGTTTTCCTTCATTCATTCTGAATGTGTACTTTGCAGTTCTCTCAGACATGGTGGGTGGACACTATAGAAGCTGCCATCCACTGCACACAGAAAGTAGATGAGAATGTGCTTCTTACAGTATGCTTCTCTTACTCACTCAGAACCAGCCCTAGGATCATGTAGCTGCTGTTGTCTCTTTAGTGTCTCTCCTCGAATTTTGTGTTGCTCTGCTCCTGCTCACCCCACCTCCTTCTGCTCTCCATTTTTTTTATTTGCTAGATTATTAGAGCTAGGCAGGTATACCTGAGTTAGTCTGTCAATGATTGTCAAAAGATCTGTAATTACCTTATAATAACAGCTTTTATTAATGTCCCCTGTCCCTTCCCACTGGTCCCTTAAAAGACCATTGCAATGGCTTGTCTGTCTCCGGCTAATCGTAAACAGAAGACAGAGGGGCGATCCTTCACACTGCATTAGGCTTCAGAGTGAGGAGGCGTGTCTCTCAGTAATCCAATCTGATTGGCTGGAAGGAAGCTGTTGGCTGCAGCAAGTGTGTATGGGAAGTGAGGGAAGGCAGTTTTTGCCTCAGAGAACTGTCAGAGGAGCCATCTTGAGAAGATCCTCATATTGTAAAGGTTAAAACAGCCGTAACTGAGGGAAAAACTCAAAGAAAACAGTGGTATGTGAAGAAACTAAAGATTGCTTTATGAATAATGCTGCACCAGAAGTAACATATGCTAAAATAGATTTTTGATGAAAACATGACAGTTACACTTAGCAGTTGCTTACCTTATGTACATCTTCCCCATGCTTTTATTTGGACTCTTCTGACCCATTTTCACCAAATAAACAAATTACTGTGGTTTGTTTCCATCCTGTATGTAGCACTTCCTGTTGCTGTATCCAACCAAACCCATAATGCACTTCTTCTTTCTCTGCCATATCTTCAGCACCACCCCTAAAAACAACCAGCAAGCTCCAACCCAGTAAGTTACATAGATACTGCTTTGACACACCCATGGACATATCACCATGGACATGGTCATGTGACCACAGGTCAGCATGGAAGATAGGGACTATAAATGTAAAAAAATACACTACAATATTATAGCTACCTTCATAAATGATTATTTTAATGGATGTGGATGCAAACTGGAGAAACCCTTTAAAGTACATCCCTGTCTTGTTTGTATGTTAGGGTTATCGCTTATAAATATTTTGTATATAGTAAATCTTTGGGGGGGGGGGGAAACAATATACCGTACATATTATCCAAAAATATATTTTCCCTATGAAGCTTCATCCTAATTAGTTTTCAATGCTTTCATGCAGCGATTAAAACAGGCATTCAACAAGTAATACCCCATAAAGCCACATTATTTGGCCAGTTAATTAAAAGAGGATTTATAGCAGGTGTCAAGCTCCTCTGTCACATTTCAAGGAATGGTTTTACCCAAGACAAAAGTCTTCAGGTAATGACTGACATGTTAAACAATTCAGACTTCAACCTATTTATTTACTGTTCTTAGGTTTTAATCTCTTCATTGAAAGTAAGTTCTTTGTAGTTATTTTAATCTCTTCAAAGACAAGACAGCTAAAATACTTAATAAAACTTCAATTTTCACTGTAATTTTCTAGTGTTAAAGGGACCTACCCTATTTTTGTAGTTTACTGTATAGGGCAGTAGTAATAATACAGAATGTGTCCTACAAACCCACCAACTGCAAACCCTTAACTGAAACCAAGACCAAAGCCTATAAGGGTACAACCACGCAGTCCATTTTGGGTGGGTCATAAAAGGAGAGAATATATGAAGGATACATACAACTTCTCTTCTTTTTTGAATTCACTCCTGTCTTTTGCTTTCAAAACTGCCTCAGGAAACCTCAATAATAAAAGTTAAAAAAAAATCACTTCTGCTCCATCAAGCTGCTGTGCTTTTATATTTAGTGACTGCAATACATTTCTTTTTTGCGATATATGATGTGATGGTGCTTCACTATCGGGATCTTCGCTTGTTCCCTTCTTTTGAGTGAGAATGATCAGAAGATCCGAGTAAGAGTCGGTGCCACAGGTAACACTGATCAGTGTGGAAGGATATCAGAACCTGCTTTTTTCTGAAGGACTTTGTGTGGTTTCCAGGAACATTGGTGGAAAAGGATCTATCTGTTTACATATGCCTCAGGAAACCTGACCATGCTCTAACCGTACAAATGCCTGAACCACTACCCCTCATTAAGTTGGAAGCTTAGACTGTGTTTACATTTTAGCCAAAGCCAGGTGTACATCATAAAGGGAGAGTAAGTATAAAGGGCAGATACTACCTGACCTCTTTTTTGAATCCACTTCTGGTTTTAGCTCTAAGAACTGCATTGGAAAAACTGAACATGTAAACCCAGCCTAAGGAATGTACTATAGGAGTTGAATTCTGCAACTTTTTAAATGCACATCTGCCAAAGGTTTAGCTACTTTGGCTTAGCAGTGATCAATAAAGGAAAGTGAACATCTAAAAGAGGGGGTTCATTTTCCACTTCTGGATGACATCAAAATTAGAGATGAGCGAATTATTCAAAAGTTTGATTCGGCTGCTTTGCCAAATGTAAAAAAAAAATATTTGCTTTGTGATGAATTACTTCGTTACAAAGTACATTTCTTTGTAAGCAGTGGGTGCAATGACAGGGAGTGGCGATTGCGCCACTCCTCGTCATTGCACCCCTCAGCTTCTGCGTTCATACATGATCGGGGCATCTGATATAAATACATACTGATATACATAGTGTACAATAAAAAAAAATTATATTTACCTGATCCATTTGCTTGCTATGGGCCTGCCACTGCCACCTTGCTTGAAGATCTGGTGCGAAATCTCGTGCTGCCCATGATGACGTCATCACGCTGGCCGGCGAGATCTTCAAGCAGGGAGGCAGCTGCCGGTCTGTCGCGAGCAAATGGATCAGGCAAGTATGATTTATTTTTTTAATTTTTATTTTTTTATATTATTTCTGGTTAAATTGATTCATGAGGAAATTTGTCTTTGCAGAGAATCAAATTTATCCTGAAATTCGGATCGAAGTCCACTTCATTAACTTCGATTCGGTCAACACTAATCAAAACAATATTAAAAAAGACCTTAAAGATAAAAAGATAGATAGAGGATAGATATAGAGCACAATTGTGTGCAGTAAATACAAAACTGAAAGCAGGTTTATATCTGTGATATAGTATGGACAGAACAGCAACTAGTGCTAGTAGCAATATAGACCTATGCTCAATGATTAAATCCTACAAATGAATGAATTCACAAAAAATACTCACTATATCAAAAAAAAAAGGATGTAATAGAGGTAGAGTATTACAGGTGAAACTCGAAAAATTAGAATATCGTGCAAAGTTCATTTATTTCAGTAATGCGACTTATAAGGTGAAACTAACATATGGGATAGACTCATTACATGTAAAGCGAGATATTTCAAGCCTTTATTTGTTATAATTTGGATGATTATGGCTTACAGCTTATGAAACACCAAAGTCTCAATTTATAGGTACCCTTTGCTCAGGGGATATGGATTAATTAGCTGACTAGAGTGTGAGCCTAGAATATTGAACCTTTTCACAAAATTCTAATTTTAAGCTGCATTAATGCTATTCCTTTTAATTTGCATTACTGAAATAAATGGACTTTTGCACAATATTCAAATTTTTCGAGTTTCACCTGTACATTACCAAATGGAAAAAAAGAGCTCTATGCTGAGGATGGTAGCTTCTTCAGACCCCCTTCCTCTTCTAGTAGTAGTATATCCTTTATGCACATAGTGGGTATTCCTTGTGGATTCATTCATTTGCCAATGTGATCATTGTACATATTTCTATATAGCTTTTGGTACTAATTGTGGTTTTGTATTTTATTGTATCATTTTATTATAGAAGCTTCTTTCACTATTGTACTATGCACAATTCTGATTACCTGGTTGAATTATTATAACTTTTTATTTTGCATGTACACATTTTTTCTATATTCATTTTGATATTTACTGGGGAGGACTGCCTGCTATACTTATCTAAATATAGCGCTGAAATACCAGTGAGGGGAAGGGAATTCGTGACATAGAAATGAAATCCGTATTCTGTATGGTTTTTTTTTATATTTTTAATTGTGATCTCTGTGATGGACAAAGATTGTTTTGATATTGTCTAGAAATGGAGGTTGGTTGCCTTTTTTGGATGCCAAAATTCTCTCCTTTCATGATAATAATTTATGCAAGAGTAGTAGCAAGATTCTACAGTACTAATGCAGCCACTTCCAGCAGAAAAAACACTTTATTGGAATTTCCTCCAAGATACTGCATTTCAAGGACCAGTCCTCAGATAGCAGGGCATTATAGTGACACACATAGAGTCATTCTTATATACAGTACACAAAATGAGTGCTATAACAATATGGGTGTGGACCTTGGGCCATTTTGTGAAGATTTTACCTTTTTTTTCAGTAAGAGGAAGCCATTCAGAACCTTTAGCTTAGTATGTTTCCGCCACTGAAATTGTTTAGGTTATAAGCAAGGTGTGAATAAGTGGTTTGATAATATAGGGGGTAATTTATTAAGCGGAAATATGCCTATATTAGACGCAATCTGTGACTTCTCCCTGCTTACACCAGGTCTAAAGAACTGGGCGTGACGTTGGCGGGGAAAGGGATGGACTGGTAGGCCCATCTGATTTACCTTTTTCTACGCCTGTTTCATGCATAGAAAAAGGTCTAAATGTAAGACAGCTAGGAAGCTGTCTAAAATGCCGGTCTTAATAAATGTGCCTCATAGTGTTTATTAAAGATATTAGACTTTGTAAATGGTCCTGAAAGCAAAATCTGGAACACAACTGTAACATAAAGTTGGTAATTTTAGCAGAATAGTTGTACTGGGCTGCAGGAAGATCTGAGGGAAAATATAAGGGCCTAAGGCTACTTTCACACTAGCGTTCGGCTGTCCGCTCGTGAGCTCCGTTTGAAGGGGCTCACGAGCGGACCCGAACGCTTCCGTCCAGCCCTGATGCAGTCTGAATGGATGCGGATCCGCTCAGACTGCATCAGTCTGGCGGCGTTCAGCCTCCGCTCCGCTCGCCTCCGCACGGACAGGCGGACAGCTGAACGCTGCTTGCAGCGTTCGGGTGTCCGCCTGGCCGTGCGGAGGCGTGCGGATCCGTCCAGACTTACAATGTAAGTCAATGGGGACGGATCCGTTTGAAGATGCCACAATATGGCTCAATCTTCAAGCGGATCCGTCCCCCATTGACTTTACATTGAAAGTCTGGACGGATCCGTCCGAGGCTATTTTCACACATAGCTTTTATATGCCAAAATAATGCAGACGGATCCGTTCTGAACGGAGCCTCCGTCTGCATTATTATGATCGGATCCGTTCAGAACGGATCCGATCGAACGCTAGTGTGAAAGTAGCCTAAGATGAGGCTAGGGTAACTAGATGTGATTCAAGGTCAACCCATTGGGTTGGAGCTGCAGAACCTTGTACAGTCATCAAATAGTGGAGATCTGGAGCTACATAATATTTATTCAGATTTGGAAATTGCTTATAAAAGTACATAGTAGCCATATTTATTCTAGGGCTCCTATCAACCTAAATAAATGGAAAAAAACGGCAGGTTTGATTATGTCATACATTGGGGCCTTGTACTATAGGAAGTAGGAAGAGTCATTGGTAGGAACAAGAGGCGTTTTAGTATTCTGTGATCTGAACACATCTCACTGGCCTAAGGGATGATGGGACAGCAGGCACTTGCCAAACCAGGAAGTAGGATTCAAGCCTGGTGGATAAGAGAAAACTGCAAATGAGGTAAATTAACAAAAAAAAATATCAGTCAAAATAGGAGCTAGTGTAATTGATGAAAATACAGTTTAGAGTGAAAAGTAGTTTATGGCACAATCCTATTTATTTCAGTGGAAGAAACTGGGGTTGGAAGGGTACGAAAATAATAGAGGACCTGTGGAAGAGTTATCATTTTACAGTGTCTATCTGGGCCATCCAGAAAATGGTAGAATAATACAATGAAGTCAGATCTTTATCAGCCTGTGAGAAACGTGGGGCATAATTCCACTTCAAGGGGATGTCTCATTACAGCAAATGGCATTTATCATGTAGATAAAGTTAATACAAGGCACTTACTAATGTATTGTGATTGTTCATATTGCCTCCTTTGTTGGCTTGATTCATTTTTCCATTGCATTATATACTGCTTGTATCCAGGGGTTGTGACCACCCTGCAAGGGAAAAGCTCAAGGAGAACAGTGGAGGTAGAGACAAACAAGGGAATGTCTAACATACATGTTGGACAACAAACAACAGACCACACATGTAACCACAACTAGACATCACAACAAATTTCCAAATTAAACCCACACTAAACATAACAACAGATAAGGTAGGGAAAGGACAAGGAGGAGACAAAGGGATGACATTGCAGATGACATTGATGTAGAACTAGGATGGCCCTCAGATTGTATCCAAGAAAGGAGCAAGCTCCTTCTCATTTAAAGGCAGACATAACAATGATCTCAGTCTCACAGCAACAGAATAAGAAGAGACCTGAGAGCACACTCAGCTCCACCTTGCTCACACCTTAACCCCGTGCACGCCAGAAAGTAAGGAAGACTGCCTTAAAGGGGAAGAGCACACGCATGCAATACAACAACACATTGCCACACACAACCAGCATGCGCGGCGAAAGTGTCACGGCAAACAACCACCAAGCCGTGACAGGTTTCCTGTCTGACTCAGTTGTTCCATGGTCAGGAAGATTTGTACAAGAACATCGCCTCTGTTCTATACTGAACTCTCGCAGGCCGTGGCGGAATTTACCTGTCAAATCCAAGACTTAGTAAACAGAGTGTCTGACCTGGAGACACAGATAGATGATATCTCAGATGCCATTGGTGCAGACAGGAGGACATCAACTCCCACGTGGCCCAGTTGGCTGCCCTTGAGCTGAAAATTGAAGACCTAGAAAATAGGTCACACAGAGGCAATTTGAGGGTCAGGGGCCTCCCACAGACTTTCTCCGATCTATCTTCTACCCTGCTTACTTTGTTTGCTGCCCTGCTTCCTCAAGCTGATACAAGCCAGCTCCGAATGGACAGCATTCATAGGGCCTTGGGAAAACCTCGAGCTTCAGAGCTCCTGAGAGATGTTGTACTTAAGTTTCACTATCTGGAGGTGAGAGACCAGATCCTGGCAGCAGCCTAGAACTTGACCACCTTACCCAGGCTCCCCTCCTTAGTTCATCTATATGCTGACCTGGCACCATCTACACTCCGCAGATGCAGGGAGATGAGACTGGTAACACGAACCTTACAAAAGGCACAGGTACGCTATAGATGGGGGTTCCCTTTTGCCCTCTCCTTCCAACTGAACTCCCGTACCCATACGGTGCAATCACCGTCTGAAGGCTGTGAGGTTCTACAACATGCCGGGATACCGATGGAGCAGTCACCAACACTTACCGCACCGCTGAGACCACAGCGACCGGCCAGGGTCTGGATCAAGGTGCCAGATGCCGCTTCCCTACACCTCGTTCGCCTGCCCCCTGAGGCATAACCATTGAGAATCATCTATTATATGTTGTTATGTACTTTCAAGCACTCTGTTAACTTCTTCTTGTTTTACTGTTCACCAGTTTTTTTTTCTGTCCCTATATTGGGTAGTCACTGGTCATTTTTGGTTTGTAGTAGCAGGGGGACCCCTGCAGGTGGCACCGTCGGGCGCTCTTCCATACCCATATAACTTTCCTTATTATTCTATCATGTGTAAAATACTAACCCATAATGTCAGGGGATTTGACTCCCCGCAGAAGCGCAAAATGGCTTTTTCCACTTACTTGAAACATGCGCCTGAAGTCGTCCGCCTCCAGGAGTCGCACTTCACTCCCAATTCTCATATATTTTTCCTCCACATACTGTTCTAAAAGCCATGGTGTGGTTACAATGCTTAGAAACTCATTCCCATTCTCTATATCTCAGTCTATTATTGACCCTGATGGTAGATATGTGATTTTAGTAGGTACCTATAGGGATGGTATCTTATTTATAGTCAATGTCTATGCCCCATTTCCTTTTTTTGTAATATGAAGCTGCTTATTTAATCCCTTACATACCATAGACTTCTGTGGTGTGGAGACTTCAATTTTGTTATCAATCCTCTTTTGGATCGCTCTTCCCCTCCCCCTCATCCTCGCCCATCTTCCCACTCAGCCCAAGTACACCAGGTTTTTGAATCTCTATCCTTAGCTGACACATAGAAAGAACATAATAGCCCCCAAAGGAGTTATTCTTACTATTCTCCGGCCCACCATTTATATATACTCGTATCGATATGATCCTGGCCTCTGCCTCTTGTTAGCCATACTTGCTATTCTTCAGCCACATTGTGTCGCCATGGTCTGATCATGATATGGCTCTGGCAGAGCTTGCCTTCTCCAGTCCGGGCGGCACTACATTTTCGTGGAGACTGAATGAGTCTCTCTTAACTCGCCCCACTATGCATGATCAGCT
Source organism: Bufo gargarizans (assembly GCF_014858855.1). Lineage (NCBI taxonomy): Eukaryota > Metazoa > Chordata > Amphibia > Anura > Bufonidae > Bufo > Bufo gargarizans. Next base: position 459,659,346 of record NC_058083.1, on the reverse strand, counting down.
CCAGGCTGAGCTGCAGACCTTCTTTACTGAGAATGTCACTCCAGAGGTAGACCCCTATGTTAATATTGCTCACTCATAAGGCTTTCATGGAGGGAAACTTATAGGAGTCGCGTCTCGACTTAAGAAGGAACGGAATTCCACTCAGATTGCTTTGAAATCTAAACTGTGTAGACTGGTCCATCACTCTACCTTCTCAAAGCTGTAAAGGACACTAAGCTGCAGCTGAATATGCTGCTTTCCCATAACACTGAAAAGGCTCTCAGATGGACGGCCTCCTACTATTATAAGTATGCCAACAAACCATATAAAATGCTGGGCAGAAGATTAATCAGGTTTTCCGAATCTGTACCCGATCTGGACATACTACCTCTAATCCTGATTACATTTATGATACCTTCCAAGAGTTCTATCAGAAGCTATATACCAAGCCTTCGGTGGACCCTGGTACTGCGGAGGGTAACTTTTTAACATCTATCCCACTCCCTCAGGTATCTCGTGACACGCTAGCTAGTCTTAATGGAGTGGTCACCGATGAGAAGGTGGAATACACCATCAGTGCCATGAAGGTGGGTAAGGCCCCTAGACCTGATGGTCTGTTAGCACTTTATTATAAAAAATTTGCCCCGCTATTAATCACACATATTGTCCATTACTGCAACCATCTTTTACAAGGAGCTATGCCCCCCCCCCCCCCCGGAGTTCCTCTCCGCTAAGATTACTATAATACCTAAACCAAATAGAGACCCCCTGGTGCCCTCTAATTACAGACCAATCTCCCGCCTCAATTTAGATAACAAAATCTTCCCCTCTATTTTGGCTCACCGACTTTACCGGTTGTTGCCAGAACTTGTACATAAAGATCAGGTTGGTTTTATACCAGGTAGGGAAGCGCCAGATAACATCTAAAAAAATCTTGAACTTAATTCAAGAGGCCAATTGGACTCATACCCCACTACCAGTCCTAGCTCTTGATATTAAAAAAGCCTTCGACACCGTGGTTCGGGATTATCTTTCACAAGTTCTAGGTGCTATGGGCATCAGGGGATCTTTTTTGAGGGCAATCCAATCTTTATACTCCACTCCTGAAGCTTACTTGAAACTCCCTGCGACAAATTTTTCACCCATTCAGACCCAGAGGGGTACACGTCAGGGCTGCCCCTTGTCCCCGGCTTTATTTGCTCTTGCAATGGAACCCCTTGCTATTCACATCAGATCTCACCCTGATATTACTGGTCTTTCTGTGGGTAACATTGAGCATAAGTTAAATCTCTTCACTGACGACCTCCTCCTCTCCATCACTAAATCCGTCCTGTCATTCCCATCCCTATTGAAGGTGTTGGACTCTTTCTCTGCGGTCTCAGGGCTTTCTGTCAATCATTCCAAATTGGAGCTCCTTCTTTGTAACACCCCGCCCCAGATTAGATCTCTCCTATCGCAAAAGTTCCCATTGCAGATCAAACATAACTACATCCCATATCTGGGAATATCATTGCCCAGTAGATTAGATATGGTATATAAAACTAAATATCCTCCTCTTTATCACAAAATTAGAGAGGACCTCTGGGACTGGAGATCCCTCCCAGTTTCCTGGATAGGCAGGATTCACATTATTAGAATGGTGGTCCTCCCCAGACTTATTTATCTATTTAGAACCCTCCCTGTTCCGGTACCCAGTACTGATCTGAAGGTTTTGCAAGCAGAGGTCCTGAAGTTTGTGTGGGCTGATAAGTGTCCTCGAATATCTTGGCAAACAATGTGTCGCCACAAGTCCCAGGGAAGCCTTTCAGTTCCTGACTTCCTTACATTTTATAAAGTGGCCCAATTGGCACAACTGTTCCTGACACACCTTGAATCAAAGGCCCATCCCCTGTGGATATCTTTGGAGCAATCAGTATACCTTGAGGGCCCTGACTTGGTCCTGACTCCCCTTACCGCCTATTGTCTGCACAAGGTCCCTCTTATCCCATTATTTGCTGCTCCTCTGGCAATCATTCAGGTTTAAATCGTCTTTACAGTCTGATAACTCCCCGCTAGAATATATTCTGGGTAATACTACGTTCCCTCCTGGACTCCAGGCACACACATTGCCCGGGCCTGAAAGGGTTAATGCCATCCGCACAGATACATTTGCTGCCTTCGAGAAGTTCTGGGAGCCCTTGTTGTCCTCTTCCTACTCTACTGATTTTCGCTATTGTATTACCTTATAGATAACTCACTCATGTGAAGTGCTATGTTATTATTTATATCTAGTGCATCTGACCAGTGATTTACATTACTATATAACCCCAATATTTTCCTATGTACCCATATCTGTACACTTGCTGGAATGTTATCCACTCATTTTTCTTTTCATTTATCTTTTTATTTTGCTGTATTTTATGATATACTATTTCAAAACTTCAAAAAATAACCTTTGAAACATAAAAATAGTTTATCGTAAGTTAATATTCTGATACTCTTCTCTATAGCACTGGGGTAAGGATTCCGTTTAAATAATTAAACCACTTTTCTTGGTTTTATTTTGCATTACTAAATCAGCATGTAAAAAAAACTATGAAATAAAACATATTACATGTTAATGTCCTCAGTTTAGTTTTTTTTTTTTATCCAAATTTGGAATATTCTGGAATATGGAATTTAGGTACCATGACATGCATTTTTACTAGATGTCTGTTTTTCTACAGGTTGCTGTAATGTAAAAGAAATAGACAATTCGTTTGTTCGTGAAGATCACTTTCCGTCCAAAATATAGACCACTGAATGCAAGCCAAAATCTTGGTCCAAGCAAGTCAAATATAACAAGAAAGCATCTAGAGACTGAAGACACTGATGGGGTAGATGGTGGAAATAAGCAACCAGAGATACCTTTTTATTAGGCATGATATTTAATCTTCTTTGTAGTCTTTGTGCATTTTTATTAAAGGGATGAAATCATGATGCTATATGTTGCTGCTCTTTTGGCTAGTACTTAATATCTTCTGTTATAAACAGGTTTATTCTCGTTTGTAAAATGGATGTAGAGCATGGTATAATGTCCTATGAGAAAGTAGATTACTATTGCTGATCTAAAAATTCTTGTGATGCCATATCAACACAATGCTGTATATAGTCAAGGGTTTTCCACAGAACACAGAAATAATGTTAAGGTGGATCCTCTAAGCCACAATCAGTTCAGAGCTGGCTAGAATGTACTGTGGAGTCTAACCAGTCTCCCCTTTCTTCACTCCTAACCTCCTAGGAAGTTATGGAATTTCCGGTTAGATTCCCATATAAAGAAGTTTAGTGTAGTCAGGAAATGAGTCAGCAAGAAGTTGAATCTAGTAACAAAGTTGAATGATCAGATGGCACTGTGAGACCAGATTCCCAAGGACCAATGTCATCAAAGAGTGCCGGTTAGCATAAAAACTCAATGTGGCATGCAGGAGAGATTGATGAGAGACTTGGCGAGAACCAGCAGAGCCAACTCTGTCTTCGGTAAGCATCACTCAATTATGGAGAATTAAGTCAGGTGTGATCCATGACAATTACCTGCTAAGACCATTGTCATACTCAAAAATCAGAGGATAACTTCATGTTCCCATTAAAGAAGTGATTGAGTATCTATCAGCCATTGTCCTATCCAAAATGAGAGTAATAAAAGCTTCAGAGTGATAACAGTGGTTTCTGTAACTTCAAACCAAGAGGTATGAAAAATAAATCCTATATTCTCATTATTGGAGGGATCCTCTCTACCAGGTTCACACAAACCACACTTATAAGATATGTCTGACAAGTTGTAAAAATGTGTTTCTATGAAGCCCTGTCCAGACATAAACATGTACAGTTGTGCTTGATTGTTTCTGACATTTTCTATATTACTTCATGAAGTTGATGTAAAACTTCATCAGATTTTGATTGTGGAAAATGATCGAACATCACATGTCTGTGAGTGGCAAAAATATTGTGAACTTTTAGGATTAGCAGATAGTTTGAAGGTGAAAATAGCTAGTGGCTTTCAATAGGATGATGAAAGGTATGAGCAGGATCTGTTTTATTAAAAGATTAGGGTCTATGAAAGTCTGATCTTCACAACATGTTTGTGGAAGTGCATCATGGCACGAACAAATTAAATTTATGAGGATCTCAAAAGAAGAGTTGTTGATACAGATTAGGCTGTAAAAGGTTACAAAACCATCTCTAAAAAGTTTGGACTCCACCAATACACAGTCAGACACATTGTGTACAAATGAAGGAAATTCAAGGCCATTATTACTAGTGATGGACGAACAAATGTTCGCGAACCGCGCGTTCGTTCTGGGCCCCATTCACTTTAATTGCAGGCGAACCTGAAAAACCTTCAGGTCATATTTGCAGCCACCAAATGCTTACTAGAAGTACACAAATAGTCCATTAAAAAAATGCATACGTTAACGTAATTTTGTTTCTACCATGGAACTGTATGGTGAATGGACGCCACTGTACGGCATCAGTCTGAGGCATCTGTTAACGCATACATTTTTGGTATGCATTAAATGGATGGCAAAAATTGAATGTGAACCCAGCCCTAGTGTCAGAATAAGCACCAGTACACAGCGGAGCAGCATGGCGGACAGGGAAGGCTGCCATGTACTGACAGAACGCTACCTGGTCCTGGTGGGCAGGGATGAGAACTGTGTTTCCCAAGGATCATTTTCTACTGGGAAATACAGGGCACAGTATAATACACTAGAATCTATATAATCTAAAGTTTTTAGCCCTACCCCCGAATAATAATACAATTAGGTGGTCATTTATTATATAGAAATAAGTCTATGTATTTATGAAACAGATTGTGGGGCAAAGGTCCTTAACACCACAATCTGCATATTTTTCCCGCTCATGCCAGGTCTAAAAAAGGATGGCATGGGCAGGGAAAGGGATACAGTTATGGCCATCCAGTTATTGGATACCACTGTCATACATTGACTGGATAACACCTCTGTACAGTGACCGGATAACACCGCCATACCGTGACCGGATAAAAGGGTATAAGAGGGCACAGTACAGGGAATGACTAGGGGCACTGCACAGGGTCTGGTAAGAGAGCACAATACATGGTATAAGGGGGCACAGTACGGGGTGGGGGGCACAGTCACATGACCCTGTGACATTAGAAGGTCCTTATGGTGAATCAGGTTCATACGCCATCATAATGAGAGGCAGAGGAATAAGACAGGGGTGTGATTATGTGGCTAGAGATAAAAAAAATGTAACTGTCGGCCAGTATAGGCCCCAAAAATTAGGCAATAGGCATTCACCTGACAACAAAGAACTTTGGATTCTGTGACTGGAGGTACATTAGCCGGTCACAGGATAAAAATGTAACTGTCGGCCACTACAGGCCCCAAAATTTAGGCAATAGGCATTATTGTTGAGCACGAATATTCGAATAGCACATTTTTATCGCGAATATTTAGAATATAGTGCTATACACTCACCTAAAGAATTATTAGGAACACCATACTAATACCGTGTTGGACCCCTTTTGCCTTCAGAACTGCCTTAATTCTACGTGGCATTGATTCAACAAGGTGCTGATAGCATTCTTTAGAAATGTTGGCCCATATTGATAGGATAGCATCTTACAGTTGATGGAGAGTTGAGGGATGCACATCCAGGGCACGAAGCTCCCGTTCCACCACATCCCAAAGATGCTCTATTGGGTTGAGATCTGGTGACTGTGGGGGCCATTTTAGTACAGTGAACTCATTGTCATGTTCAAGAAACCAATTTGATATGATTCGAGCTTTGTGCATGGTGCATTATCCTGCTGGAAGTAGCCATCAGAGGATGGGTACATGATGGTCATGAAGGGATGGACATGGTCAGAAACAATGCTCAGGTAGCCCGTTGAATTTAAACGATGGCCAATTGGCACTAAGGGGCCTAAACTGTGCCCAGAAAACATCCCCCACACCATTACACCACCACCACCAGCCTGCACAGTGGTAACAAGGATGGATACATGTTCTCATTCTGTTTACGCCGAATTCAGACTCTACCATTTAAATGTCTCAACAGAAATCGAGACTCATCAAACCAGGCAACATTTTTCCAGTCTTCAACAGTCCAATTTTGGTGAGCTCGTGCAAATTGTAGCCTCTTTTTCCTATTTGTAGTGGAGATGAGTGGTACCCAGTGGGGTCTTCTGCTGTTGTAGCCCACCTTTCTTTCCCATTCTGACATTGGAGTTCAGGAGATTGTCTTGACCAGGATCACAACCCTACATGCATTGAAGCAACTGCCATGTGATTGGTTGATTAGATAATCGCATTAATGAGAAATAGAACAGGTGTTCCTAATAATTCTTTAGGTGAGTGTATATTCGTTATATTGAATATTCAGCATTTTTTTCCATCTGAACACGATTCCTCTATGCTTCTTGCTTGTGGGCCAATGAGAAAGAAGCAATGTCAACTTCACAACAATACTTAGTGCACCAATCAGTAATTTGTAGTCAGACCTGCTAAAATGTGAAGTTGCGCGTAGTGCGAAAAAATATTCTAATAACTGCCGATTAGCGCAATTGCGAATATATTGGAGCACTTGACTCTATCTGCATATAAAGCTATTGTAATGTTCTGCCGTGCCAACCATTTTCTCCAGTCAGGAGAAACTCATGAAACTTCTAGCAGCTTGAAAAATGTAGCCAAAGTAACCCGCGCCTGTATTTCGGGTTACAAATTCACATTACGCGATTTTTACGTAGCCAATTTTTGGCATTCAATAAAATCTCGATTTCTCAAAATTCGTGACTATATGACGAATATTCTACAAAATATTTGTGAAATATCGCAAATTCAAATATAGGCCCTGCCGCTCATCACTAATAGGCTTTCACCTGACAGCAAAGAACTTTGGATTCTGTGGCTGGAGGTACATTAGGCGGTCACAGGATAGAAATGTAACTTTCGGCCAGTATAGGCCCCAAAAATTTGCCAATAGGCATTCACCTGACAGCAAAGAACTTTGAGTTCTGTAGCTGGAGGTAAATTAGGCGGTCACAGGATAAAAATGTAACTGTCGGCTAGTATAGGCCCCAAAAATTTGGCATTCACCTGACATAAAATGCCTTTTATGCTGCTGTATATACAGTGGATATAAAAAGTCTACACACCCCTGTTAAAATGTCAGGTTTCTGTGATGTAAAAAAATTAAACAAAGATAAATAATTTTAGAACTTTTTCCACCTTTAGTGTGACTTATAAACTGTACAACTCAATTGAAAAACAAACTGAAATCTTTTAGGTAAAGGGAAGAAAAAATATTAAAATAAAATAATATGGTTGCATAAGTGTGCACACCCTTAAACTAATACTTTGTTAAAGCACCTTTTGATTTTATTACAGCACTCAGTCTTTTTGGGTATGTGTCTATCAGCATGGCACATTTTGACTTGGCAAGATTTGCCCACTCTTCTTTGTAAAAACACTCCAAATCTGTCAGATTGCGAGGGCATCTCCTGTGCACAGCTCTCTTCAGATCACCCTACAGACTTTCAATCGGATTCAGGTCTGGGCTCTGACTGGGCCATTCCAAAACTTTAATCTTCTTCTGGTGAAGCCATTCCTTTGTTAATTTGGATGTATGCTTTGGGTCGTTGTCATGCTGAAAGATGAAGTTCCTCTTCATGTTCAGCTTTTTAGCAGAAGCCTGAAGGTTTTGTGCCAATATTGACTGGTATTTGGAACTGTTCATAATTCCCTCTAGCTTAACTAAGGCCCCAGTTTCAGCTGAAGAAAAACAGCCCCAACGCATGATGCTGCCACCACCATGCTTCACTGTGTGTTTGGTGTTATTTTAGTGATGTGCAGTGTTGTTTTTGCGCCAAACATATCTTTTGGAATTGTGGCCAAAAAATTTAACCTTGGTTTCATAAGACCATAACACCTTTTCCCACATGCTTTTGGGAGATTTCAGATGTGGTTTTGCAAAATGTAGCCTGGCTTGGATGTTTTTCTTTGTAAGAAAAGGCTTTCGTCTTGCCACTCTACCCCATAGCCCAGACATATGAAGAATACGGGAGATTGTTGTCACATGTACCACACAGCCAGTACTTGCCAGATATTTCTGCAGCTCCTTTAATGTTGCTGTAGGCCTCTTGGTAGCCTCCCAGACTAGTTTTTTTTTCTAATTTTTTCATCAATTTTGGAGGGAAATCCAGTTCTTGGTAATGTCACTGTTGTGCCATATTTTCTCCACTTGATGATGACTGTCTTCACTGTGTTCCATGGTATATCTAATGCCTTGGAAATTCTTTTGTACCCTTCTCCTGACTGATACCTTTTAACAATGAGATTCCTCTGATGCTTTTAAAGCTCTCTTCGGACCATGGCTTTTGCTGTGGGATGCAACTGAAAAATATTTCAGGAAAGACCAACTAGAGCAGCTGAACTTTATTTGGGGTTAATCAGAGGCACTTTAAGTAATGGCAGCTGTATGCTGACTCCTATTTAACATGATTTTGAATGTGATTGCTTAATTGTGAACACCGCTACATCCCCAGTTATAAGGGGTGTGCACACTTATGCAACCACATTATTTTTTTGTTTTCTTCCCTCCACCTAAAAGATTTCAGTTTGTTTTTCAATTGAGTGGTACAGTTTATAAGTCACATTAAAGATCGAAAAAGTTCTGAAATGATTTATCTTTGTCTCATTTTTTTACATCACAGAAACCTGACATTTTAACAGGGGTGTGTAGACTTTTTATATCCACTGTACATAAGGCAAGGACCATTCTTTGTTCTGGGTAATGGCGGATATGTGTGGGATGGCATGAAGAAATTCAATTACACGTGGTCGTCACAGGTGTTGAATTCTTCCGAGATCCATGCCTCATTCATTTTTAAAATTGTGAGGTAGTCCACACTGTCGTGAGCTAGGAGAGTGCGCTTATCGGTCAAGATCCCCCTGCTGCACTGAACTTCCATTTTCGGACAGGACACTCGACGAGGGGCAAGCCAAATGTTCCATGGAAAATTGTGCCAGCTGTGGCCACAGATCAAGCTTGCACACCCAGTAGTCAAGAGGTTCCTCACTTCTCAGAGCTTTCACATTGGCCGTTTACCCGATGTAGTCAGACACCTGTCGGTCTATTCGTTCTCTGAGGCTGGATCTGGAGAGTGGCTGTCGATGGGTTGGCTGCAAGAATGATCTCATATCCGAAGTGACCAACACATCTTCAAACTGCCCTCTTTTTGCATGCACGGTAGGATTAGTACCCGCACCTCTTTTGCTATGGGTGGAAATTCCTCTGCCAGTTCCCGCAACAGCAGAATGCAGCATCTCTCACAGCAAGGCCTGGAAATGCTGCATTCTGACAGCCCTCTGTGATGCTGGTAACATGTCCACCATTTTGTGTTCGTACCGGGGTCTAAGTACGTTGCCACCCAGTACAGTTCCTTGCCCTTTATGATTTTTATGCGGGGGTCCCTCTTCAAATACTGAAGCATGAAGGCCCCCATTTGCACTAAATTGGATGCTCATCGCCCAGGAGAATGTCGTCTTTGGTCTCCTCCCTCCAGTCATGGACAACACCAGGGATCCCCGAAAAGTTTAAAGCCTGCTCTTCTTGCTCCTCCTCCTCCCCCCAGCCACCATCCTCCCCTGACTCCTCTTCAGACTCCTGCTGACTTGTCTCAGATGGAGTAGCTCCCCCTGGGAATTCATTCAGCATTGCGACTTCCTCATCTTCCAGCTCCTGCTCCTCGATGGCTTGATCAATGACACAACACAATGCAGAAATAAGGCATAAGGTACGATGTCACTGATGGCACCCTGGCTGTGACTGACCAGTTTGGTGATCTCATCAAATGGCCACATAAGTCTGCATGCGTCGCGCATAAGCAGCCACTGGCGCTGTGAAAAGAAACCAAGCTCCCCAGAACCTGTCCTGCCGCAGAGTTCGTACAGGTAGTCGTTAACGGCACGTTTCTGCTGGAACAGCCTATCAAGCATATACGAAGTGTAGTTCCAGCGCATCGGGCAGTCACAAATCAGACGTCTGACGGGCAAGTTATGTCGCCGCTGAGCCATGGCCGTGTAAGATCTTCTAAAATGGCCAGAGATTTTCCTGGCCTGCTGCAAGACATCCGGGGTATTTGGCAATGCATGACTAAGTTCTAAGTTCATGACTCAGCAGATTGGCACTGTTGTCGCACACCACTTTACCAACTGTCAAATTGAGCGGGGTTAGCCACTGATCGGCCTGTGACCACAGAGCTGAAAGCAGTGCATGACCGGTGTGGCTCTTGGCTTCCAGGCACAACAGCCACAGCACAGTATGACAACGTCTGACCTGGCACGTCGAATAGGTTCTGGGGAGCTTGGGGGGTGCAGCGGAAGAGGCGATAGCAGTGGAAAAGGAGGAGTCAGCTGAGGAGGAGAGGAAGAGGCAGGCCTGTGTGCAATCCGTGGCGGTAACACCAAATCTACATGGGTGCCACGGGTTACATGCTTGATGGCCATCAGAAGGTTGACCCAGTGCGCAGTAAAAGTGATGTACCTTCCCTGCCCGTGTTTTCTAGACCACGTGTTTGTGGTCGGATGTATCTTAGCACTGACTCTGTGTGCCAGAGATATATTAACTTGACACTGAATGTGGCCATATTGCTCAGGGATGCCCTTCTGGGAGAAATATTTCCTTCCAGGAACCTTCCATTGCGGTGTGCAAATGGCCACAAATTTTCTAAAGCCCTCCGAGTCCACCAATTTATATTGCAGTAGCCAGCGGTCAGCCGTTCTGACAAGCCAGCGGTCAGGCAAGAGGATTATCCGGTGTCATCATTATTTTACGCTCGAACATTTGGGCCATGGAAGCCTGCCTTGTGCCAGATGAACGCGATGACGGCACAGTAGAAGGTGGAGTGGAGGAAAAATGGAAGGAGAGAGGAGAAGGAGAAGAGGAAGGACGCGGAGTGCCGGGAGTGTGGCTTTGTGGGTTCTGACAGCGTTGCTCCAACTGGGCTCGGTGATGGGAGGCCAGGTGCCTTCTTAAGGTGGTTGTCCCTAGTTGAGTGTTGGGCTTACCGCGACTTATGCGTTGACAGCACAGGCTGCAGATGGCAACACATTGACACGTTAAAAAAAGCCCACACTGCGGAGCCATGTGCCAGCGTCCTGGGAACGCAAGATGTGTCTGTGCATGGTGGATGGCTCGCTCCAGATACATTTGCAGTCTGCTTTTTGCCTCCTGTGCACTAAAAGTTCTGCCTCCTTCTCCTCCCTCTCTGCTGCTTTGTTTCTCCCTCTGAACCCCCCTTCACTTCCTCTCTTGTGGGCACACACGTGACGTCCATCGACACGTCATCATAGTCACCTTCACCATCACTGACATTAGAGATCTCGGAGTAGGCAGCAACAGCAGAGACCACCCTCCTTGGGCTGATCTGGGTACTGTCGTCAGACCGCTGGGTGACGGCCGTTGCTACCTCCTCTTCCTCATCCAATGCCAAGAATGGCTGCGCATCGGTAAGGTCTGGGAATGAATGGGAAAATAATTCCTCTGACTCGAGTAGAGGGGCTATAGTGGTGGTGGTGGTGTCTTTGGGGGAGCACACAGCAAAGAGTGAGGAGGGTGCAGAAGCAGAAGGTTGAGTGAGCCACTCAACCAACTCTGGTGCGTCCTTTGACGTAATCGCACGCACCTTCTCCAACTTCCCACTTAGGCTCCAGTCTGGTGGACCTGCCCAACCCCTTCCACCCCTGCGGAACGGCCTGCCTCTTCCTCTGCCTGTCATTTTCAAAATTATCCAATGCCAAAGTCCCTAGAGAAGAGCAGTATTTGTTGAAGCAGGTATATCGCAGGCCTCAATCAGTTGCTAGCTGAAGCAGGTATATCACCCTCAAACAGTAATTTTGTGGACAAAGGTGTATGGAAAACCTCAATCATTATTTTGTGGAAGCTGATATATGGCAGGCCTCAACCAGTTGTTAGTTGAAGCAGGTATATCACCCACAAGAAGTAATTATGTGGACGCAGGTATATGGAAAACTTCAATGACTATTTTGTGGAAGCTAATATATGGCAGGCCTAAATCAGTTGTTAGTTGAAGCAGGTATATCACCCTCAAGCAGTAATTTTGTGGACGCAGGTATATGGAAAACCGCAATCACTATTTTGTGGAAGCTGATAGATTGCAGCCCTCAATCAGTATTTTCTGGAAGCATACAAGTGCACTATAATATACTTTCTATGTTAGAAAGTATATTATAAGTATATCACACCCCTCTGTGTATCACACCGATCGATAGCACAACGTTACCAGTCCTTAAAAGGACTTTTGTGGCCCTATTAGCTAGCGTTTGGTGTCCCTAAGTTCCTAACAGCCTGTCCCTGCTCCAAAATGCAACCTCTCCCTACACCTAATGTAAAATGGATGCCAGATCGGGTTCTATTATGGGGTTGGGGGTGTGTCCATATGCTGAAACATCTCTCAATTGGCTATCCTGTCCCACCTGATGGATGTGTCATGGGTCAAAGTTCGGTGCAATGCAAAAGAATATGGCGCCGGCGGACATCGCCATATGTTCGCATGTCCGGCGAATCGCGAACGAGCAAAGTTCGCCACGAAACGACCGCCGGGCGAACCGCAAGGCCATGTCTAATTAATACCCTTCCAAGGAGCAGTTAACCAACAAAGATCATGCCAAGAGCAAGGCATTTAATAGTCCATGAGGTCAAAAAGGTAACCATTTCGTGTTAATAAATTGGTCTGTTCTCTGTTATGAAAAGCAAGGCTATAAGTTTGCATCATTCTTTTTGAATCACCCTGTATTTTCTCCATGTATCCTAATTTAAGATTATGCAAAACTTGTGAAGTTTTAATATTAAACGGCAAAAAATGTCAAGGAAACTACTAAATTTTTCCACACTATAGAGCTGGGTTTACTAATGTTCCTCTGTCTTCTGCTTTTCCATCTGCATCATGGATTAGCTGCTGTTAATACCCTTCTGCATATTTACATGATATAAGCTTATGTTCCATCTATAGTTATCTCTGGAATGTTTCTGTATGCCACCAACACCATAACATGAGAGTTATTACCATGTGGAGGACCCAGACTTTTCTACTTGTTGTAGCTTACTATCATTAACATAGCCACCTATATACTATGCCTAAATTGGTAATGTGAGAGTATAAAATATTTCCACATGTTATACTACAAATGAGTCAGACCACTGAAGTAATTCATTATGGCAGAACAGCTCTTCACTACATCTAGTGTTTCTTGTCTTGTTGAGGAGTCTGGAAATACTGAGGACATCATTTATGGCCTCCATAAAGATGCTTTTCAGCAGGTCCACAAACATTAATCAAGGATCTCAGGTGTTAAGTTAGACCTTCTCCCAGAACTCTGGAGTATATCTGTGGAACAAATACAAGGTTCACTCAAAAGTTCCAAGCTATTACTTAAAAAGGAATTAAGAGAAGAAAATCCTGGCTGTAAAAACACAGTCAAATCTGCAGAAGATTTATCAAAGGAAAGTAATCTCCTTCAAGCAATGGGAGTGTTTAGCTTAATGCATTTGGTCAAGGTTGTCTGCTGGGTTTCACATGGAATGGGGAAGTTCACATTTTTGATTTAACATACTGAAACATAAATGCTTGAATACATAAAATATTTGTTTCATTATATGAAATTGTAGTCTCAGTTTATACTTATTTTACTGCATAACTGAAGATGCACAACCACAAAAATATATTTTCTCTTGCTGGTTGGAAAGGTACTCTATGTAAATAGTAGTGAAGGTAATCTTCTTACCAATGACTGCATCATGATGGTAATCTTCTTACCAATGACTGCATCAGCTGCAGCTGTGTCCCATGGGACTGACTCCGAGGCTCCTATAGGAGTAAATAGAGAAACTGACTTTCTGTTCACACATAAGACACTGGGTCAGTTGGAGAGTCAGAGTGTTAGCCACATGCCACAGCTGAAGGGGGTGAATAACTCAAAAATACAGTCACCGGTTAGAAGATTACCTTCACCACAATTTACATAATCTACCTTTCAATGCCAATCAATAGAATAATAGAGCTGTCATATTGTAATTTCAATTCTACACCTATTATAATACTAAGGATTACCCTTCATTCCCCTCACAGCAGAAGAAAACTGACAATAGGATACCTATCTATATATAAAAGTGGGGGGAAAATAGCAGTGCGTCTTATACGGCGAATGCAGCTTATTTTGCGATTTGCGAATTTTCGTGCGAATTTTTGGCGCAAATTATTTTGCGATTCTCAATGATACACCCGCCGCGATGCCGCGCGGCGGGTGTATCAGCTGTGAGGGAGGAGGGGCTGGGGGCCGGCGTCTGCTTTTATAATGACAGCGGGGCCCGTGCAGTGACTATTCTACTACACGGGCCCCTCTCACTGTATAATCGTATGTCTAATAGTAAATAGTTATGTACATAATCGCATAATGAGCGGAGTACTTACAACTACAAACGCTCGCCGAGAGGAGGGAGGAGGCAGGCTGGGAGGACGGGCGCTGGCAGTGTGTGAGTCATACGTCACGCGCCTGCGCCGCCCACTTTATGAATGAAGCAGGCGGCGTGGGAGCATGACGTATGACTCACGCTGCCAGCGCCTGTCCTCCCGGCCTGCCTCCTGCCTTCTCCCTCCTCTCGGCGAGCGCTTGTAGTTGTAAGTACTCCGCTCATTATGCGATTATGCACATAACTATTTACTATTAGACATACGATTATACAGTGAGCGGGGACCGTGTAGTAGAATACAGTCACTGCACGGGCCCCGCTGTCATTATAAAGCCAGATGCCGGCCCCCAGCCCTGTATTAAGGGTCATTCACTACAGGGACACTTATGGAGGGGATCTGTGGATGACACATAGCATAAGATGCTATATATGTGTCATCCACAGATCCCCCCCATAACTGTCATACACAGAGACCCCAATAAGAGCCACCCACAGATCCCCCATAAGTGTCACCCACAGATCCCCCATAAGTGTCACCCACAGATCCCCCATAAGTGTCACCCACAGATCCCCCATAAGTGTCACCCACAGATCCCCCATAAGTGTCACCCACAGATCCCCCATAAGAGTGCGTCACCCACAGATCCCCCATAACAGTGCGTCACCCACAGATCCCCCATAACAGTGCCATCCACAGACCACAATTAGTTCAAAACCCACCAAAAGCACACCTTTTGGTTCAAAATATTATTTTTCTTATTTTCCTCCTCAAAAACCTAGGTGCGTCTTATAGCCCGGTGCGTCTTATACGGCGAAAAATACGGTAAGTGCTACCGAAGAACATAATGGCGAAGTACTGACAAAATGTAAAACACAACTACAAATTCTAAAAAAAAGTTTAAATATTAACTTAAAAATGACCCTTTCTGATAGATATGTCCCCTTAAGGATTTGAGCAACTTTGACAAGGGCCAAATTGTGATGGGTAGACAGCTGGGTCACAACATCTCCAGAAGAGCAGGTCTTGAATATTCCTGGTGTACATTAGTTTTTACCACCACCTGCAAAAAGGCCATAATTGCCAAAGGCTCATTGGTGTGCATAGGGCGTCAGATACCACAAGACATCTTCAAAAGTTGTAGCTTCAAGAGGGTTACAGTGTCAATCTGGTATTTACATTTCTTCTGAAGGTGGTTTCAAATTTGTCACAATTGGTAGTGTAGTATCCTGTGATGTGTACATCCTTAGTACAGTCTTTAATATATAGTCCAGGTTTCCATGTCTATGTTACTACATTCTTTGACTGATCATTCATGTACACTCATATTACATCAACCCCCACTCTACTTTGAGGGTTATATACTATGCAAACACTGGATGGAAGTCAAATGTACAGACATATGACAGGTTAGCAGGATAATCTGTCATATATATACCAACATGTCTAGCAGAAAACATGATGACATTACAGTATAGGGAATCTCCTAACTCTAGCTTTAGTTCTCTCCAAAAAAAAAAAAAAGTTTCCCTTTTGCTTCGTAAAAAGCTTATAGGCTTGTGAAAAACATACAATATGGCATTATAAAAATTTCTGTGTAACTTTAAATACTGTGCCTCTAGGCAACAATGAAATCTCAATTGCCCAGGAAAACTTATGTGCAGTAAATGTGTGTTCTCATTACATTTGATTCCATCTTGAATTTTTCTAGAATAGTAGGAATTGATTCTCTTGCATAAGAAATGCATTACATTTTTTTTTTTTTTTTACACATCTCCTGACAAAGCAGAGCAGATAGGCAGCTGGTAGGCAGTTCTTGGATTTAGCTCCTCTTCACTTTCCTTCTCTCTTCACTTTATAAGCCATACATCATCAGTGAAGCCAGTCATTGGCTGCAGGGGTGCATCATCTGGCTGAAAGAGAATAAGCCATGGACTGGAAAATGGAGGAATGGGAACCAGCACATAGGACTGGAGCGCCGTGGAGCAGGTACTTTAAGTATGAACTTTTCACTAGGAGATTCAGGCTTACGGGCCTTTCCCTAACCGTTTCTATTTTGAGAAAATCCTTTTAAAGATGTCCATTGTGGGACATAAGGATTTAGATGTAGTTTGTTTCCTGACATAGTGGTATTTTCATGTTGTACAATTCAGTTTCTGCCATTGCTGTTATGGATGCTTTTCCACCATTATCAATATGATTATTTAATATATTTTAATAAAATTTTGAAGTTTTAATTTGGTATTTTTGTAGGTTATATATGTTCTTGTTAAGAATATTTTACTCACATTTTGATAACGATGGTAACGATGATAGTTATTGGCCATTTACTTTGTTTGAAAACCTATCTGTGCAAAAAGTTTAAAAAAAATTATTGATAGAGTTAAAGGGAACCTGTCACCTCCAACAAACATCCCAAGCCGGCAGCAGTACCTTAGAGTAGCCAGCAGCATGTTTGTAACGATCATTTTCTTCCTGCAGGCAGATGAAGCAAAAGCTGTAAAAACGTTCCTTTATCCCCTGTCCGGCGCGCTTCTATTATTGACATAAGTGCTGTCAATCACAAGGGAAGGGGGCGTAGTTACCGTGACTTGAAGCAAGGAGGCCGCTGCCCCCGTGACTTCAAGCCTGACTAGAGAAGCACGTCGGGCGGGGGATTAAATAACATTTTTACAGCTTTTGCTTCATCTGCCTGCAGGAAGAAAATGATCTTGAAGTCACGGGGGCAGCGGCCTCCTTGCTTCAAGTCACGGTAACTACGCCCCCTTCCCTTGTGATTGACAGCACTTATGTCAATAATAGAAGCGCGCCGGACAGGGGATAAAGGAACGTTTTTACAGCTTTTGCTTCATCTGCCTGCAGGAAGAAAATGATCGTTACAAACATGCTGCTGGCTACTCTAAGGTACTGCTGCCGGCTTGGGATGTTTGTTTGAGGTGACAGGTTCCCTTTAACTCTATCAATAATTTTTTTTAAACTTTTTGCTGCCGGCTTGGGATGTATGTTGGAGGTGACCGGTTCCCTTTAAATGTTTCATTTATTCTAAATTCTTTGGGTTTCTCTTGTTTTTTTTCCCTTCCAAGAGTAGAATAGTAATAAAAATGTGATAAATGTATAACAAATATAAACCCAAGTGCATTAAAATTTTAAGACCTGCTCATATACAGTCTCACCAATACTCCTTGAATGCTTTTATTTCATATTTGATCATATAATATGGTTTGGTTTCCATTGAGGAAGAGGAACAGTCATTAACATATTAAATGTTTTATTTGGAGGTGTATTTTACCATGCAAGCATAATCTGGCCAATCTACACAAGAACCAAACCTCAGCTTGAAAGAAATGCTTAATATGTGGGTATTATATGGAGCTGTATATTTTACTTGCCACAGAAGGTGATTTGTATGAAATCATTTGGTGAGGTAGCATGTTTTCTTTTTCATCTAGCTATAAAATTAGATATTTCAGCATTAAGTCATATTCATTTGTGAAGACCATCAAGAAATTTTTCACCTGAGCCTTATTAAAGGGAACCTTTCACGTTGAACATGGTTTTTGAGGCGAAGGCCTCTTACTACCATAGCAACCATCGGCACACAGCGATTGCATAGTGGGAACAATGACATGGCAGAGGGAGCCCCCTTACCTCCCTCTGTTAGGTCACTCAAAGGGATAATCTGTTGGGAACAGAGTTACCTCCAATACTGGCAGTTGCAGCAGGAGCAGGGCTGTGTACTATAGTCCTGCTCCTGATCTCGCAGGAAAGGGTTAACCCCTTAGGGACACAGCCTTTTTACACCTTAGGACCAGGCCATTTTTTGCAAATCTGACCAGTGTCACTTTAAGTGCTCATAACTTTAAAACGCTTTGACTTATCCAGGCCGTTCTGAGATTGTTTTTTCGTCACATATTGTACTTCATGACACTGGTGAAATGAAGTCAAAAAAATATTTTTTTTTGCACCAAAAAATACCTAATTTAACAAATTTTTGGAAAAATTTGCAAATTTCAAAGTTTCAGTTTCTCTACTTCTGTAATACATAGTAATACCCCCAAAAATTGTGATGACTTTACATTCCCCATATGTCTACTTTATGTTTGAATTGTTTTGGGAATGATATTTTATTTTTTGGGGATGTTATAAGGCTTAGAAGTTTAGAAGCAAATCTTGAAATTTTTCAGCAATTTACAAAAACGACATTTTTAGGGACCAGTTCAGGTCTGAAGTCACTTTGCGAGGCTTACATAATAGAAACCACCCAAAAATGACCCCATCTAAGAAACTACACCCCTCAAGGTATTCAAAACTGATTTTACATACGTTGTTAACCCTTTAGGTGTTGCACAAGAGTTATTGGCAAATGGGGATGAAATTTGAGAATTTCTTTTTTTTGTCAAATTTTTTATTTTAACCCATTTTTTCCACTAACAAAGCAAGGGTTAACAGCCAAACAAGACTGTATCTTTATTACCCTGACTCTGCCGTTTACAGAAACACCCAATATGTGGCCGTAAACTACTGTACGGCCACACAGCGGGGCATAGAGTGAAAGGTGCGCCGTTTGGTTTTTGGAGGGCTGATTTTTATGGACTGGTTTATTTACACCATGTCCCATTTGAAGACCCCTGATGCACCCCTAGAGTAGAAACTCCCTAAAAGTGACCCCATCTAAGAAACTACACCCCTCAAGGTATTCAAAACTGATTTTACATTCGTCGTTAACCCTTTAGGTGTTGCGCAAGAGTTATTGGCAAATGGGGATGAAATTTGCAAATTTCATTTTTTTGTCTAATTTTCCATTTTAACCCATTTTTTCCACTAACAAATCAAGGGTTAACAGCCAAACAAGACTGTATCTTTATTACCCTGACTCTGCCGTTTACAGAAACACCCAATATGTGGCCGTAAACTACTGTACGGCCACACAGCGGGGCATAGAGTGAAAGGTGCGCCGTTTGGTTTTTGGAGGGCTGATTTTTATGGACTGGTTTATTTACACCATGTCCCATTTGAAGACCCCTGATGCACCCCTAGAGTAGAAACTCCCTAAAAGTGACCCCATCTAAGAAACTACACCCCTCAAAGTATTCAAAACTGATTTTACATTCGTCGTTAACCCTTTAGGTGTTGCGCAAGAGTTATTGGCAAATGGGGATGAAATTGGAAAATTTCATTTTTTTGCCTTATTTTCCATTTTAACCCATGTTTTCTACTAACAAAGCAAGGGTTAACAGCCAAACAAGACTGTATCTTTATTACCCTGACTCTGCCGTTTACAGAAATACCCAATATGTGGCCGTACACTACTGTACGGCCACACAGCGGGGCGTAGAGTGAAAGGTGCGCCGTTTGGTTTTTGGAGGGCTGATTTTTATGGACTGGTTTATTTACACCATGTCCCATTTGAAGACCCCTGATGCACCCCTAGAGTAGAAACTCCCTAAAAGTGACCCCATCTAAGAAACTACACCCCTCAAGGTATTCAAAACTGATTTTACATTCGTCGTTAACCCTTTAGGTGTTGCGCAAGAGTTATTGGCAAATGGGGATGAAATTGGAAAATTTCATTTTTTTGCCTTATTTTCCATTTTAACCCATGTTTTCTACTAACAAAGCAAGGGTTAACAGCCAAACAAGACTGTATCTTTATTACCCTGACTCTGCCGTTTACAGAAATACCCAATATGTGGCCGTAAACTACTGTACGGCCACACAGCGGGGCGTAGAGTGAAAGGTGCGCCGTTTGGTTTTTGGAGGGCTGATTTTTATGGACCGGTTTATTTACACCGTGTCCTGTTTCAACCCCCCTGATGCACCCCTGGAGTCGAAACTCCCTAAAAGTGACCCCATTTTGGAAACTACGGGATAAGGTGGCATTTTTTGGGGGAGTATTTTTAGGGTAAATATAATTTTTGGTTGCTCTATATTACATTTTTGTGAGGTAAGGTTACCAAAAATTGAAATTCTGATATTTCATCTCCATTTGCCATTAACTGTTGAGGAACACCTAAAGGGTTAATAAAGTTTGTATAATCATTTTTGAATACCTTGAGGGGTGTAGTTTCTTAGATGGGGTCAATTTTAGGGAGTTTTTACTCTAGGGGGGCATCAGGGGGGCTTCAAAAGGGATATGGTGTCAATAAAAAAGGCCATCAAAATCGGCCTTCCAGAAACCATGTCGGTCCTTTCCTTTTGCAGCCTCCCTTTTACGGATACAGCAGTTTACGACCACAAATGTGGCGTTTCTGTAAACTGCAGTATCAGGGTAATAAATTTTAACTTTTGTTTGGTTGTTAACCCTTGTTTTCTTACCGGAAAAAACGGACTGAAATGGAAAAGTGCCAAAAATAGCGGTTTTGGCACCGTTTTTTTGTTTTTTTTTTAACCGTGTTAATCTGGGTAGTTAGGTCATGGGATATTGTTATAGAGGAGATTCTTACGGACGCGGCAATATCTAATAAGTCTACTTTTTTTTACAATTATTTAGGTTTTTGACTATATTATCTTTTTTGATACAACTTTTTTTTTTGGGTATCTCTAAAGTCTAAGTGTAATTTTTTTAATTTTCTTTTAGCCAATTATCTTATGTGGGGGCTCATTTTTTGCGGGATGAGCGGACGGTTTTATTGGCACTATTTTGGGGGCTATATGACTTTTTGATCGCTTGCTATGAAACTTTTTGTTATGTAAGGTGACAAAAAAAAAATTTTTTGCACCTATTTTTTTTTTTTTTTTTTTACTGTGTTAATCTGGGGGGTTGGGTCATGGGGTATTTTTATAGAGGAGATTCTTACGGACGTGGCGATACCTAATAAGTCAACTTTTTTTTTACAATAATTTAGGTTTTAGACTATATTATCCTTTTTGATACCCTAAAAAAAAATTTGTATCTCTAAAGTCTAAGGGTCATTTTCAATTTTTTTTTTTATCTGATTATCTTATGTGGGGGCTCATTTTTTGCGGGATGAGATGACGGTTGTATTGGCACTAATTTGGGGGCTATATGACTTTTTGATCGCTTGCTATTAAACTTTTTATTATGTAAGGTGACAAAAAAAAACTTTTT
The DNA here is from genome assembly GCF_014858855.1 of Bufo gargarizans. Lineage (NCBI taxonomy): Eukaryota > Metazoa > Chordata > Amphibia > Anura > Bufonidae > Bufo > Bufo gargarizans. The sequence goes on along the minus strand of NC_058083.1, from coordinate 459,637,810 downwards.
TTGCACCTTTTTTTTTTTTCTGGACCGTGTTAATCTGGGGGGTTAGGTCATGGGGCATTTTTATAGAGGAGATTATTACAGACGCGGCAATACCTATGTCTACTTTTAATAAATTATTTTAGTTTTTTTGGGTGTCTCAAGTCTGAGAACCATTTTTTTTTTTTATCCCATGTCAGTCCTAAATTGGGATATAAATTTAGTACTCCATGGAAGTGTGATACTCCCTGAAGCAACCGTCAATGCAGAGGCCCGGATGATCGGGGCATGTGTCGCACTGAGTAGTCGTGTCCTTCCGTATCCCCCTCCTGCGACACACTCTGCACTTTTTTTGGGTTCGTCCCTTCTTTCCAGTATGGGGGACCACACCTGGAAAGTGTTGGCCAGGGACGATCCGGGCGCCTACAGTTCCCGAGGTACTCCGGCCTGCTCTTTCCCGGTCCGAAAAGATCAGGGCCTTGAGGACTGCCTCATAGAACTGGAGGAATGTCCCTGTGCTGCCAGCGCTTCGGGATAGTACAAAAGAGTTGTACATGGCAACCTGCACCAAGTAGACCGCAACTTTTTTGTACCATGCCCGGGTTTTGCGCATGGCGTTATATGGCTTGAGGACTTGATCCGAGAGATCAACTCCTCCCATATACCGATTGTAGGCGACGATACAATCGGGCTTGAGGACCGTTGCCGCGGTACCTCGCACAGGGACAGGGGTGATGCCGTTACCATGAATTGTGGACAGCATAAGGACATCCCTCTTGTCCTTATACCTGACCAGCAACAGGTTTCCAGTGGTAAGGGCACGGGTCTCACCCCTGGGGATGGGTACCTGGAGGGGGTGGGCAGGGAGGCCGCGTTGATTTTTCCGCACGGTCCCACAAGCGGACGTGGATCTGGCGGCAAGGGACTGGAACAAGGGGATACTGGTATAAAAGTTATCCACGTACAAGTGGTAACCCTTATCCAGCAGTGGGTACATAAGGTCCCACACGAGTTTCCCGGTAACACCCAGAGTGGGGGGACATTCTGGTGGTTGAATCCGGGAATCTCGCCCCTCGTACACACGAAATTTGTAAGTGTACCCTGAGGTACTCTCACAAATTTTGTATAGCTTCACGCCATACCTCGCCCGCTTGGAAGGCACATACTGGCGGAAAATGAGTCTCCCCTTGAACGCAATGAGAGACTCATCAACCACGACCTCCCTTCCAGGTACATAGGCCTCCATGAATTTGGCCCCAAAGTGATCGATGACCGGCCGTATCTTGTACAGACGGTCATGGGCAGGATCACCTCGGGGTGGACATGCTGCATTATCGGAATAATGCAGACATTTCCTGATGGCCTCAAACCGGGAGCGTGTCATAACCGTACTGTAAAGTGGGGTCTGATATAGGACGTCCCCACTCCAGTACAGCCTGGCACTGGGTTTCTTGACCAGGCCCATATGCAGCACGAGGCCCCAAAATGTCCTCATTTCGGCTGCACTGACCGGCGTCCAGCCACCGGGCCTGGCCAAAAAGGAGCCCGGGTGTTGAGCGACGAACTGTTGGGCGTACAGATTCGTCTGCTCCACCATCAGATTTACCAGTGAGTCACTGAAAAAATGACAAAAAAAGTCATATTCAGTGTAGCCCACTGTGGAAATCTGGATTCCTGATTGGCCTACAAAATCAGGAATCACGGGCTCGTATCGCTCTGGGCTACACCAGACAAGTTCACCGGCAGGGTGCTCCGGTGGATTTAACTGGTGGGCCGGGAAACCAGTACGAGCCCCAGAGCTGCTCGTACTAGTGTGGGCCACAGGGTCCCTAACATGGCGGTCCCCTTGCTCCGCCTGGCGGCGTCTCCGCCGCCTTGGGGGCTCATCATCATCGCTAGATGATGAGGAGGATGCGGATGACAACAGGAATGTGGGGTCATCCTCATCCTCACTGGGACTCTCGGACTCGGAGGCAAGCTGGGCGTATGCCTCCTCGGCCGAGAACGTCCGGCGGGCCATAGGGGAGTGTGTGTCTGCGTGTATATGTGCGTGTGTGTAACTCTTTATTTGGTGTGCGTGTGTGAGGGGGCACGGGTGTTCACGAACTCACCCTAAAACTAACAGAAAAAAATAAATAAAACTAACTAAAAAAAGGGCAAAAAAGTGAGGAAAAAAAATTCAAAACTGCTGATCAACCGTCCGAAGTTGATCAGCGGTGGGGTGTGCGATGCGCTTACAGTGGCCGGACGCTAAGTGCCGGTCACAGTCAGCGAACTCAAAAAAAAAAAAAAAAAAAAAAAAAAAGCACCCCAAAAAAGGTGGGGGGGGGGGCAAGTGGCAGGGGGAGGGGGGCAAGTGGCAGCACCCCTGGGGGGTCTAGGGTCACACAGCTGTGCTGTGGACCCCAGACACCCTAACTAGGGTGATGCAATAAAAAGTAAAAAAAAACTAACTTTCCCTTTTTTTTCCCTGCCTATCCCAAACTTTCCCTAGCTGTCCCTATGTACCTGATGGGGTGCTGGGGCACAGATCGGGTCCTGGGGGCACAGATCAGGGGTGCTGGCAGCGATGGTGGACACAAGCAGGCAGCTCCTCTCTCCTCCGGCGCTGGAACACAAAAGGAGGAGGAGAGGGGCGCCTGCCTCTTTTGAATCTGCCGCCGCACCGCCCCCTGACCAATCAGAAAGCGATCCTGAGTGGTGATGTCACCATCACCACTCAGGATCGCTGGATGGTGATTGGTGGAGTGAAATCACACCACCATCACCATCCTGTTCCGGGTTATCGGGTCTTCAGAGACCCGAATAACCCGGAAACGCAGAAAACCGCAGGTCTGAATTGACCTGCGGTTTTTTGCGATCGCATACATGGGGGGGTCACCGGACCCCCCGACGCATTTGCCCCAAGTGCCTGCTCAATGATTTGAGCAGGCACGGGGTTCCGATCGCCGCCGGCCGCGCGGCGGTGATTGAAAATGCACAGGGCGTACATGTACGCCCTGTGTCCTTAAGTACCAGGGCACAAGGGCGTACCTGTACGCCCTGTGTCCTTAAGGGGTTAAACAAGAGCCTTCAGCTTGCATGCACAGAGCTGGAGTACAGAGAAGGAGCGCAGTGCCTGCATGGTCCTGGTATCTTTGAGGTAGTTCTCCAGACACAGCCATCTCTGGCGCTGTGCATGCCATGGAGACTTCCAGTCTGTGTGTAGATGGCCATACTGTTGCACCCCTCTCCCCACTAGACTCAGTTGCACCCCCTACAACGGCATCATCATGGCTCTGGGTATGATATGACATCAAGTCCAGTATACAAGAGTTTTCTTTTTGCAAACTTTGCTCTTTGCATATTTTTAAAAGCACGGTCACTCATATACAATCCTATATCTTAAAGGGGTTCTCCAGTAATTAAGAAAATTACAATACTTAAGTATTACTTTATTTTAAAAAAATTCTCAAATACCTTTCATTAGTTATAATGGCTTGTTTTGTCTGGGCAGCAATCATCAGGGGAAACAAAATGGCCACTGTCCCATCGGTTCACACAAAACCTGTCCTGATCACACAGGAGGACAAATTACTTCACAACACTGAGGTAAAGAGCTGGCTCATCCTCCTCACTGCTCTGCTTGTCAGGGATTATGATTCTGAATACAGATGATAAGAACTTTAGCTGAATGTCTGGGGAATTTAGTTCATGGGAGACATGAAGTACAGAGAGGACTGACAGGACAGGCTGGGGTAATGGAGACTGAAAATAAGAGCTGCTGCTCATTAGCCACACTTTACCTTCCTCATCATCTCCTCATGTTTCCTCATCATCTCCATTCCCACAGAGATTCACCTGTATTCAAGTAGAGCAGAGAGGAGGATGAGGCAGCTTTTTCACTCAGTGTTGTGATGTAACTTGTCCTCCTGTGTCTAGGACAGGTTTTGTGGGCACCAATAGGATGGCGGCCATTTTATTTCTCCTAATGATTGCTCCCTAGAGAAAACAAGCCATTCTAAGTAATGAAAGGTATTTGTTAATATATTTATTATAAAGTAATATTTAAGTATTACATTTTTTTTATTCCTGGAGAACCCCCTACATACCCACTGATATTGTGCCTGCTGGCCTGCTTACATTATGCTGCTCTCTCTCTGTAGGACTACAGCCACTATTGTTCTGTTCAATGTGCCACTCCGGTATGACCCATCCTAGCTGAAAGGCTGATAGTACCCATGTGGTTTAACGCCATTGAAGGTAAAGTATGCCAGTGGTTTGTTTATGAGGCAGGGGTGTTGCTAGGGTCTCAAAATATCCGGGGCCCAAGCCCCAATGAATTTGGCCCAGTTCCCTAAGTCGTCCCCACACACCTCATTTTGCTGTATTTGCTATACAGCAGCACATACCCCTCACATCCAGTGCCTCCCAGGTGACGTCTGCTCGGATGTAGATCTTCTCTGTCACCATCTTCTCCATTTGGTCCGTACAACTTCTTTCAGCCGCCTCGTCTCTGCAGCGTGTGACACACAGACATCTTAGCTTTCTCACTTTTCATCCCCCAACCTGGAGTCTCAACAATGTTATCCTGCTGCTCGCTGTGCTCCCTAATACCCCCAGATACTATCCTGAAGAAAAATGAGTGCCCCCATAGTAATACTGCCCCTACAGTGCCCCCAACCATGATAATGCTCCCCAAGAGTGCCCCCAGTACAAATAAGGCCCCCTATTGTTCCCCCAGTGGTAATAAAGCTCTCTACAGACCCCTCAGTAGTAATAAGAACACCTATAATGTCCCCTGGATTTGCAGTGCCCCCGTTGTTATATTCCCGCCTCCACCATACAGTCCCGTGTAAATAACATCACACCATCTCTCCTGCCCCTCCAAAATACAGTCCTATGTAAATAACATCACTCCGCTCCCTTCACCCCCTCCAACATACAGTCCCATGTAAGTAACATTATTTCCCTCCCTCTGCCATACAGTCCCATGTAAATAACATAACAACATCTCCCCAGCCCCCTCCAATATGCAATCCCATGTAAATAACATCCCTCTATATCTACAGCCCCCTCCAAAATACAGTCCCATGTAAATAACATCACCTCCTCCCCAGCTGCCTTCAACACACAGTCCCAAGTAAATGATATCACCCCTCCCCAGACACCTCCAACATGCATTCCCATGTAAACATCACCCCCTCAACATTTAGTCCCATGTAAATAACATTTTCCCCCCACCAGCAACCTTCAACATTTAGTCCCACGTAAATAACATTGACCCCTGAACATTCAGTCCCATGTAAATAACATCACTCCCTCCCACAGCCGCCATCAACATACAGTCCCAAGTAAATAACATCACTGCCTCCCCCAGCCCCCTCCGACATACAGTCCCATGTAAATAACCTCACCCTGCCCCCTCCAACATACAATCCTATGTAAATAACATCACTCCCTCCTATGGCCACTTTCAACATACAGTCCCATGTAAATAACATGACCCCCTCCCCAGCCACCTCCAACACACAGTTCAATGTAAATAACATTCCTCCCGTCAGCCCTAACATACAGTCCCAGTAAATAATTACAACTCCCAGTATTGCTCTGCCTCTCCCTTCACTTTTCCGGCACTGAGTTCCATCCTAGGAGCTCAATACCAGAAAAGAACTGATCAGTTTTATCCTCATGCATTCTGAATAGAGAGTAATCCGTTTAGGATGCATTAGGATGTCTTCAGTTCAGTCATTTTGACTGTTCAGGACGGAGATAATACCACAGCATGCTGCGGTTTTATCTCCGTCCAGATTTCCAGAACACTTGCCGGCATTAATTTACTTTGAAATGTATTAGTGCCGAATCGGCATTAAAAATACTGCAATGCCGCATGCGCAGACCTTTAAAAATAAAAAACAAAAAATTTGAAACGGATCCATTTGTCCATATGACAAACGGACAGACCGATCCTTCTTTGCAATGCATTTGTGAGACGGATCCGCATCCAGGTCCGTCTACAAATGCTGTCTATTTGCATGCAGATTGCCGACAGTTCTGGCGACGGAACTGCTTGCCGGATCACTCTGCTGCAAGTGTGAAAGTAGCCTTACCTCTCCTCATATACAGACATCACCTCAGCGTCTTCCCCTCTTCACTGCCGCCCTCTCCTGCACTGGTCACATGATGGTGACATCATTGCAGGTCCTTCTCAACCACTGCCTGTTTTACTGGTCACATGACCTGTGATGTCACACAGGTCCTTTAGCTCTTTTAGAGCATTAGATTCAATTGTATTGCCTTCCTGAGGATGGCAATACAGTTCTATCTATAGGGCAGGCAGGACATTCGGGGCCTGGAACAAAACATCAGGGGCCCAGGCCCTGAATGTTTTAACCTAGCAATGCCCCTGCTATGAGGTACTACAGGACTGGATGTTAAACTACTGCATTATACCACTGTACATAGCAGAAACAGGGAAATTATGACATATTTGTAATCTAAAGCTAGGGCTAACCAGGAATTTTTGTAGTAAGACTTTTTGTAGTAAGAGATTAGCATTACACATGCTTGACCACTGTTGTATTCCAATGGGGAACATGGGAACATGTTCTTGTGATCGGTTGGGGGTCCTAGCAGTCAGCCGGAAATCAGATATGTATCACCTATCCCAGTGATCGCTAACCTCCGGCACTCCAGCTTTGGTGACACTACGACTCCCAGCATGTTTTATTCATTTCTATGGAGTTTTCAGAACAGCTAAGCAAGTGTGCATCTTGGAAGTCATAGTTTTACCACAGCTGGAGTGCCGGAGGTTAGCCATCACAGACCTATGGCCATGCCCACCTATGGCAATCAAAAGCAGCAAGAGTTTGCCACAACCCTATTTAACTCACTTTTATGACCTACCTCATTAACAGGTTATAAAAACAAAACATTAATTGGCAGAAAACCCCTTTTAAGGAGAATTTCTCCAAGATGAAAAACCATGGATGCTTACTTCCAGAAGCAGCACCACACATGTCCTTGGGTCATGTCAGAAATAACAGCTCAGCTGCACTGATGTATATGCGGCTAAACTGCAATACCACAAGCAACTTGTGGACAAATGAGGCACTGTTTTTGGAAGAAAGCAGCCATCTTTTTCTAATCCTGGCCAAACCATTTAAATGTAATGGATAATGTAGCAATTGGTTTGCCATTGAGATAAATAAAAAAAACTCTAAAAGGAATCACATGGGGTGAATATGAAAAAAAAAAAGATCTGCTAAAAGAAAAAAAAAGGCATTGCTCGAGCACTGTAACATGTACAGTGATGTGCCTGGATTCACAAACAGCAGCTGGAGTACCGGAGGAGCACTGCAGAGCACTGGAATAATGGGTGAGTATATGATTTTTTTTTTTTACATTGTAGGGGTTGTGCAAGATTTTTAATTATTTTGGACAAATCCATTGATGGATGAACATTTTATTGGCATAGAAAAGATGTAAATTTTTCACCAAAATTTGCATTGTTTCCACATTTTCCTAGCCTCTCTTTTAGGTAGGACCACTATTGCGAAACATTTAACATTATGCAATACACTTGAAATCTACACCAGCACAGAACTCTAGAGGATGCACCAGAATTATTACGAGGGCATCCCAGTAAATTTTCGTATTAGAGGGTTTATCGAGGAAAATATATTGATGACCTATCTTCAAAATAGATGCCAAATATGAGAGCAGCAGCACTATCCCCTCCAGATCCCCCAAGGGAATGCCCATGCGGACCAGCAGCCACAGATCCACAACAGCCGCTCCAGTTCAACAATACAAAAGCAAGTGTGAAGGCAGCATATTCTCCATGGTTTCCTTTATTCAAAGTGGGTCCATAAAAAGGTACAAAGTGCAAAAATAGTGCAACGTTTCGACTAATAGAAAGACTATGGATTTAGTCGAAACATTGCATTATTTTTGCTATTTGTACCTTTTTACGGGCCCTCTTTGAATAAAGGAAACCAAGGAGGATATGCTGCCCTCACACTTGTTCTATCTTCAGAATAGGTCATCAATATCAGATTTGTGGGGATCCGACACCTGAACTCCCACCAATCAGCTGTTAGAAGAGGCCGAGGGCTCCGTGAGCGATGCTGCTTCTTCCTAGGTCATGTGACGTCACCGTACATCAGTCACGTGGCCTAGTTACAGTTCAGTCCCATTCAAGTCAATGAGGCTGAGCTGCAATACCAAGTACAGCCACTATACAGTGTATGGCGCTGTGCTTGGTAAGCTGTCAGGAGGCCAGAGCACTCACCGAAACACCAATGAGCGCCGCAGCTTCCTGAAACAGCTGATCGGCACGGGGGCCAGGACTCAGACCCTCGCTGATGTGATAATGAAGGATGATCTACCCTTAGGATAGGTCATCATTATCTTTTTCAGGATAACCCCTTTAAGACTTAATAAATCCCCCCCTATAATATTTATTAATTGCAAAATGCAAAAAAATTTAACATAATCTAATAAGGATATTATTTTTTCAATCTCCTGCCTGTAGTATTGTATCTGTCTACAGGTAAGAGCTTGTATTAAATGTGTGAATCATTAGCAAGCTAGTAAACCTAAGAATCATGCCAGCTAATCATAGAAAGGCTTTTTTATGTCCTTTGAACAACACAAACTAAATGAACCCCTGTTGGCCTCTGAATGGTAATTCCCTTGGAAGTGGAGAAAAATGCCAAAGAGCCATCTCAAAGCCTTAACATAGCACAGCCTTTGGCTCTGCGGAGAATGCAGAGGATGAAATAAGGAAACTCTTCAATGTAACGGGGCTGGAATAAGCATGCTTTCATTGGCATCTGTCAAGGACTCAAATCAAACAGAGTATGCATGCAGAATGCTGAAATATGAAGTCATGATTGTGCGCTGAGGTTCACTGTAAGAATATCTGTTATAAAGTTGCTTTTGAAGTAAAACTGGCTCCCAATTTATTGAAAGCTATTATAAATAGCCTCTTCATTGCAGGAACCACAGAAGCTGGCTCCCTGTTAAGTACTTCAGCAAGGTTGGGACAGAGTTTAAAGATCTAATGTTACAATATGTCAAAGCTTTACATTTTCAGATGAGGTGTTCATTCAAGCCTTTAGCCCAGATTTTCCTTATGGACGTTTGGATTGTACTAAACTGACCTGAAATAATAACAATCACATATTTATTACGCATTTCCATCTTCTTTACAATACACTTATTGTAGCGGAGACAGTGAAGACGGGCATCCGTCTTCTTGTAGGCGGGCAGCTTTTAATTAGAGCCTAGGACGCTCTAAGGATCTACACACACAAATTTACTCTGCTGACTTTTGTGCACAAAAAAAAAAGCCATTAAACCCTACTGCAGGCATTTTTTTATGGTGTTTTTTTTTTAGGGACAATTTTCTGTAAAAACATCTTTGTTTTTCTGGCATTTTACTCCCTTTAGAGAAGATGTCAACATGCTAGATTTTAAAACAAAGCTAGAAACCCCAAAAATGCCACCTAATTAACGAAAACGCCAGCAGCATTTCATATTTCCAATAGACTTTCAGCTAATATAAAACACACCCAAAACTGTATCTACAAAAAAGGCCACTACAAGCACAAAGTTTAAACCCATCCTAATAAAGATCTAATTACAATGCACACTAAAAGACCCACAAAAGTGTTGGTCTATTGGTAAAGTTCCACCTATGTGAAAACGCAGAGAACGAAAGTTCATCGGTAAAAGCACAGAACACTGATTTAGGGCATATTTACATTAAGCAAAATTGCATTATAAAAACGGCATTTGTTTTTACAGTGGTTTCCAATGCAGTTACAGTTTTAACGAATTTACTTCAATCCGAATTTCAGGAAATATTTTATTCAAATTAGAATTTTCTGCTGCTTAGTGGTGATGAATGTATTTTTCCTGAAATGGCAGTAAAAAATAAAAAAAATACTCACCTCATCCATTTGCGTGCAAAGAGGCCATCGTGGCTTTTTTGATAAACCACGCAAAATCAGAAACCACGCAAAATCTCGCGCTGGGTGACATATGACGTCATGTTGCTATTTTAATCATGAATATCACTTTTCAGACAAGACCTAGTGGACTTATGCCTTGATGTTTGCTTTATGAAGCACTACTTCTCAACACAGACTTATACTATTTGCTCAGTAAACCACCTTTAATGTCCTGCCAGTGTCCTGAGGAGAGCTAGTTATGGACCATCTGAAGACACATTTACTTAGTCCATTGAGTGAACCCCACCTGCATTCAGTATCTTATTCTCTTTTTTAATGGATCAATGAACTGAAGCACCCCAGAACCCCTTTAACAATGACCTCCACAATGCACACCCCTTTAACAGTGACCTCCACAATGCACACCCCTTTAACAGTGACCTCCACAGTGCACACGCCTTTAACAGTGACCTCCACAGTGCCCACCCCTTTAACATTGACCAGCCCTTTAACAGTGACCTTCATAGTGCCCGCCCCTTTAAAAGAGACTTCAGCACTGCCTGCCCCTTTAACAGTGACCTTCACATTGCCCATCCCTTTACTAGTGACCGCCCCTTTAACAGTGACCGCCACAGTGCCCGCCCCTTTAACGGTAACCCCCACAGTACCCTCCCCTTTAACAATAACCACCCCATTAACAGTGACCTTCATAGTGGCCGCCCCTTTAACAGTGACCTCTACAGTGCCCGCCGCTTTAACATTAAGCACCCCTTTAACAGTGACCTTTATAGTGCCCGCCCCTTTAACAGTGACCTCCACAGTGCCAGCCCCTTTAATAGTGACCTCCACAATGTCTGCCCCTTTAACAGTGACCTTCATTGTGGCTGTCCCTTTAACAGTGACCTTCACAGTGCCCGCTCCTTGAACATTGACTTCCACAGTGCCCGCCCCTTTAACAGTGACCTCCACAGTGCCTGCCTCTTTAATAGAGACCTCCACAGTTTCCGCTCCTTTAACAGTGAACTCCACAGTGACCTCTACAATGCCCGCCCCTTTAACAGTGACCTCCACAGTGCCCGCATCTTTAACAGTGACCTCCTCAGTACCTGCCCCTTTAACAGTGACCTCCACAGTGCTCGCCCCTTTAACATTGACCACCCCTTTAACAGTGACCTCTACAGTGTCGACCCTTTTAACATAGACCACCCCTTTTAACAGTGACCTTCATAGTGACCGCCCCTTTAACAGTGACTTCCACAGTGCCTTCCCCTTTAACAATGACCACCACTTTAACAGTGACCTTCATAATGGCCACCCCTTTAACAGTGGTATCCACAGTGCCTGTCCCTTTAACAGTGACCTCCACAGTGCCTGCCTCTTTAATAGTGACCTCCACAGTGCCCACCCTTTTAACAGTGACCTCCACAGTGCCTGCCCCTTTAACAGTTACCTCCACAGTGTCCGCCCCTAGCTGTGTAGTTGTGCCGTCATACGTCATATGACTGAATATTAAAGAACCTGCGAACTGGTAAAACCTGCGATCAGTTGTTATGGCAATCTGGAGTAGAACCTGTGAGCTTTTATTGGCTAATAAAGGACATGTGACCATGTTAATGGCAGTTTGGATTTAAGTGAAAGGCTTGCTGGCTTCCATTAGCTAATGCAGGTCATATTTTGGGAATATCTCAGGAACGCCCTAGAGAGCTGATACCCTGTCTAAAACCTTCCCGGACACCTGATGTACCTGTGTGCCAAATTTAGTGAAGATCAGTCCAGTCGTTTGGTTGCGCATAAAGAACGTCTAGACAGACAGACAGAAACTCTTCTCTCTCTCTCTCTATATATATGTATCTTTGGGGCACTGTGCCCGACTACCATACGTGCTTTGACATGTGGGTGGCCGTGCGGCATTGCCCTAGGACCCATTCATTTATAATATCGGGTTCCATGGATTAGCAGCTCTATTGAGATCACTTTGATCATGTGATATGTGTTGGGTGGCACCCATTACTGCTCTGACATGCGCACAATGCATTTGATCCAGTTTCGTCCATCTTAGTTGTGGGCGTTAGCCAGCCGCTCGAAAACTGAGGAATCGCGAGATTTGATATATTCGCGCATGCGCTAATTACGAGATTTTCGCGCATGCGCTAATTACGAGATTTTCGCGCATGCGCTAATTACGTATAGTATTTTCGCGCATGCGCAAATCATGCATGGGGACGCCAATGGAGCATGTTTAACGCCAACCATGCAGCTGCCCACCTGACAGTGAGTTTTTAATTCACCTTATTAGGGTAATCACTGACACTTATTACCGTATGTTATATTCCATATAAATCACGATATGTGGAATTAATGTAGTTTTAGTTTGATGTATTATTTTGGCCAAATGAGGCCAATTTGTTATATGTATTTTTTATGATCACATGTATTGTTCGTTCACTGTATATTCACTGTATTATGTTCAATTGATGTTAATCTATTTTCGATTGATGCCCTTATTTAAAGTGTGTCTGTAACACATGTGCACTGTGCTTGATAAAGACAGCAACAAGCTGTTGAAACGTCGCCTGATTTTGGGTCCAATAAATCATCAACTTTTGAATTGATTTGGAGTGCTGCTGGCTATTTTTCACTTCTATATATATGTATATATATATATATTTACTTTATGTAGGTTCCACTGATGATTTTGGATTAAAATTGCTAAATACTGACCAGAGTACTGCTGTGTGGAAGTGGCCTTAGAGGAGGCAAGCGGTCAATCATTATTTATGATCCATAAGGTCGGATTCACATCACCATTTATTTTTCTGTTTTTCTGATCAGTCAGAAGAACAGAGAAATAAAGAGAAAAAATTGATCCTGTAAAAAATGGTACAGCCATCTATGTCTGAGATCCATTATTTTAGACAGAAAAAAATGTCCTGCATGCTTTAAATACACAATGTTTTTTTCTTTATTTTTCTATCCTTCTGATGGATCAGAAGAACAGAAAAATAAATGGTTAAGTGAACCCAGCCTCACAGACACTCTTGGATTTATCTTAAAGTGATTCCTTTTTCTTTCTTCCTATGCTGTACATTATACAGGGTGGGGCCTTAGAAAGCAGAACCATGTTTCCTTTTTGTGGTTTGCTCAGGATAATGCTTTTCAGACCTCGTCGTGAAAACTGTCTTTGTTGCCCATAGCATCCAATCAGAGCTCAGCTTTCACTTTACCAGATCAGTATAAGAAATGAGTGAGGCCCTCGTATCCTTTCCTGCCATTGAGCCGTGCTCTTTGCAGAGGGCTGTCATGTTGTGCATGAGTGTGTCCAGAGGCCTATGTTCACAGAAACATGGGATTATTTTACTGGTCAATTTTCAGATCTTTCTATGCCAGCAAAAAAGCAGTATAGATGGATTGGTGCAAGTGATGTAACACAGGATCTGTGTTCAACGAAGAAAAAAAAAAAAAAAAAAAAAACACAAGTTCAGATACCCAATTTTGTTGCAGGCATCCAGGAGAGAATGTATCATAATACATCCAGGAAAAAAAAAAAGGAAATCACCTCAAAACTTATCCCAGCAGGTGCACATCAACAGGTCAATAGAACAAACATACTGAAATCTCTAATGCAAAAGTTAAAGAAGGGGGAGAAATAGAAGTGCATGGCATCTTACAATTGCCTACTGTATATAATCATAGATGGTCATGTGCAGACCTCCAGGGAGTGTGAAGAGGATGGGAGTGGTAGTTGTAGCTTTGAAGCTGGTAGTAATACTCACAGATCATGGTGGCAGTCTCCCTAGGGGCATGCTGTGACTGGAGAGTGCACCCTTTCTTCGCTTGGGGCACTACTTGGTATTAGGGCTCCTATCTGGTGGTATTTAGGGTGCCCTTGATGATAGATAGATTGGTTGTGTGTAAGGCAGGACCAGTGGATATTGGAGACAATAATCAGGCCCACTGGTTGTAATAAATAAAGTCTCTCTTTACTTGGTTGACAATAAGGATTGCAGTACAAATAGCAGAAAGGGACAATTCCAAAGTATCACCTTGCAATATTCTCCTAATAGCAGCATATGGACAACACCAATGATGGTGGTAATAGTACTCCCTCTCTCTAAAGACACTTTGCTTTCTCTCGGCTTGCATTAAGGTTCTTGTTAAGTCCTTCTGCAGTTCCCTGACTGAAATATGGGGGGGGGTCAATTTCTCTCAAAGTATGGGGGACGCTTTTGAAATATTCCCTTCTACAGCAGCACAGCCTTTCTGCCATAAACAAGCACAATACCTTGCTATCTGAGTCCAATGCACTGCCTTGTGGGTTGTAGACCATCTTATCGCCTTCTTTCTCGAGTACTGTGGTAGCATGGCTGCTTTCTAGACAGTTGTAGGCTCAGAGACTAGGTTTTTCTGTACTTGGGCATAGTTGTGTAGGAAGTCTCTCACACACATCTTTTGTCCAAGCTGCTTCAGACTGGACTCTTTCTCTAACCAGCCAGGGGTTGACTTGGCCCACCATCCAGAAAACCTAACACACTTTGCCAAATTGTAAACTATACTATAGGTTGTCCATATTGTGCTATTTAATGCATATACATAAAATAATCACTACACTTAACTCAAGTTCAAACATTGCATTGACTTTGTTAAAAGTAATTAACTTTTTGCAGTAGTTCTTCTGGGGTACTGCACTTGGTGAACCATTATAATATATCACGTTCAGTGAAGTGTGGACATATCCAGTGTCGAGCTTCATTATCTAGAAATCGTCATTTGGTGTGCAGCTAGGGGTACGTGGATTGTGGGTCCAGTATTTTTGTTGAAAGTGTATAAACTGATATATGCTTAGCTTGAACTCCGGATCTTCATTTTTTTGTAGATTTATACCTTCTATGACTTCTGTATTTATAGGCCTCTGTTCATATTGCTTTTTCATTAATAAAAAGATCATTTTAAAGGAAAGAAAATGTGATCACAGCCGTGTTCATGGAATTCCCTGCAGAGTTAACTGAGCATGAGCGTAGTATTGTGTCTTACATGCCGAATGTTGCATGCATCCCTGTGCAGAGTGCATGCAGGCAGGGGTGCACCTAGTCTTTCTGCTGCCTGAGGCGAAAATTTAAATGACACCCCTCCCTCCCCAATGCCAATTTCTTAACCTAACCCCTTCCCTTCAGCCCATGGCCCTTTGGCTGCCCCTCTCTTGCCCCTACCTGTTGCTGCCTGAGGCGATCGCCTCACCTGGCCTCATTGATGGTGCACCCCTGCATGCAGGATTCACAGAACATATGGTTGTGACCTCTATTGTCACCAGACCTAACGGTTTGGAGATACAGTACCTAAAGGGTAGGGTTTATGAAACAAATCCCAAGACTGAGCCTGAACTGAAACAGCTAATTAAAATTAATGTCCAGAACATAAAGCGTGTGGTGTTCCTAAGACGGGCACAACTTTGCATAGCCGCTGGACGAAACCAACTCACGGCATCTCCTATAACAAAGAAGTACATCATTCTTTCATTATCTATTATCCAGTAAAAACCAGGCAAGGAAATAGTTCTGTTTTTGTGGTCCACCCTGTATACAAATGAAACAAATATAGTTTAATGTCCTTATATGACAAAATCCATTAAAAGCCTTATCCTAACAAGCAAATGTATTCCGTATCCATGATTGTTGGGGGTTCAAAAGCTGCGACCCACCTGATCAAGAAGGAGAGGGGTCCTATGGATAGCAGATAATCTTATATTTTGAGAAAATCACTTTAACATAAAAAAAAACCTAGTAGTTTAGTTTTTTTTTTTTTTTTACAAATTTGTTTTAAATATTCTAAATTCTATACGTCAGTTCAATCAAATGTTAATCAACATAGTGTAAGTCGAGAGTTTTATCTTGCATGTCTCCATTATAACATCATGTTGGCCCTCATGGCTTCATTTGGTTGACAAACTGGGAAAAGCTTTATAAAATTCCAAAAATGCAGTTTTTTTACCTGACCTGCTTCCCACTAATTTGCACCTTCAAGAAAGTCTTCACACAGGCACGTGAATGGTCAGCAAGTTATTTCCTGTACAGGTTCTTGGGCAACTTATGACAACCAGGACCTCAACAGGCAGCCATCATAAAGTAGCTATCCATGTGAACCCCCCTTCACCCATAGACCTATAGACCTCTGGAATGACTGGGATCAAGTAGATAGACTTTGCAGTGGGGGAAGGGGGTGAATGCCTTCTCTTTGGGATAAAGCGGCATTTTATATAAGGAGTTGCAGAAGTCACAGTAGAAGTCTTCGCTCAAATGATCTTCTGAAGACCAAATTGCTTAAAAATCAGTTGCTTCCGTGCAAAAAAAAATAATTATTATAAATTGCCCCTTGTAACTGACAGCTTTGGGATTAAAAAATGAGAAAACAGAGCAAGTAAGTAAATGAGCATTTTTATTTTTCTTCTCCTCTGGTTAATGTTATCCATGTGTTTGCATTACCAAGCTAAATTAACCATTTCACCTCCAGAGCAGCAGGTAAAATGCTATAGAATGTCAAAGAAGATTACATATTGAAAAGAAAAGGCAAGAATTTCAAAGCTCAACTGGTCTACTAGAATTTCCTTACTGTAATTGTGCATGTCTAGACTTCCCTATCCTTACTTACAGGTGGTGGAATGAAAAAAATGGAAACACCTGAAAAAATATGAATGATTACATTCAAAGCAATGTCCTTAGTTTTCCCCGCTACTATAATGAGATGTAAATTCTATGCAAATGATGCAACTTTTATTTTTCTATAAGAATTCTTATGCCTGCTTAACAGTGAGTTTCCATCGTGTAAATTATGCATCATGACTTCATCTTTTCTCCATAATTTTATTAGACATAATTAAATTAATATGCTGTGGGGATTTTTGAAAAGAGAGAAACAATTTTTCCCAAAATTTAAATTATGTTAAGACAATAGACATAAATTCTGACATTAAAAAAATATTTAAAAAAAGTTTTTGGTAAATTATAAAAATCAATCCACAACTTTCAGCTGCCAGCACGTCTGTCTATTACGTCAAGAATTTAGAAAGCGTAAAATGAAGCAAAGCAATGTATTTTTTTTTTTCAGTAATCCCATGGCAAATATAAAAGAGACAGAATTTCTGCTTTACACATTAAAACTTTACTGAATTTGAAAGCCTTGGAGTACACTTAGGGGATTTCGGAAATTGTTGCTTGGCTGTGAGCTAAGACCAGAAGCTGCCATTTTGCAAATGGAGTGGTGGGGAAGCCTTTTGGCCTCATTTATAATTTCACAACTACTGCAAATATCAGCTGATGAATATTTATGTTATACCTGGCAAAAACCAGAAAGGAAAACAGGAAAAAAATCTAAAGTTAGGAAAAGGTCATCTAAACTCTGTGGGATTTTTTTTTCCAGCACTTTCCATGCTTGGCCAGAAGCTACTGAATGAAATCATTATATGGTATGTACGGACCCTGACGAGTAAAAAGAAATGTGTTAAAACTATGCTCATAATAACTTTGCTGTATGATAAAATACTGAACATGGCTCAAGAAGTTTGAAAAAAGCGATTAAAGCTTTTGAAGCATTTGGAAATACAGGGATAAGGGAGACACAAGTATATTGTGTTCAGTGGGATGTAGAAAAGGATGTGGACAACAGTTTAGGGAAAGAATGGACCTAAGCTAAATATACAGTGAACGTCTTATAAATATCAAGGACTGTTATTAATAGATCAAATATAGTCTGCTATTAAGAAGTGAACTCCTGAGGTCCTGGCAGAAGAAGTGTTTAGCTAATGATAAAATATAGAGACTATTCGATTTCTTGCACTTCCCCCTAGGAAAACATTCTTTGTCATCTATGATTGGGCAGTTTTTTTTAACCTTGGTTTACACTCACATTGAGCGAATTAATTCTAAGCAAATCAAATTTTACCCAAATTTTCCCAAAATTTTATTAAGCAGCATATGTATGTGATTACTACACCAATACACAGGGTAGTGCACAACATTATCTGAGAGGCCCAAAAATGTCCAGGTTATGGAAGGGCTTCAAACAAAAGACCTAGAGCCAGAATGTGGGTAGTAGCAGCACCAACTATTAGGCTGAAGTTGTATAAGTATGGTAGTAGTAGTAGTAGTAGTAGGCCGCAGTTGTCCCTGCTGACTTTGGAAAGGTGCAACATTATAGTTGAAGAGAAAGAGGAGGATATTGTGGATTGGATAGCTCACTCCTCCTCTCAGTAGCAGTAGGATGACATGGAGGTAACTTCAGAGTCCGACACTGTGCCATGGAGCCAGGGTTCACAGAGTTCCTCCTGCTCCTCTTTCTTGCAGCCCCAAAGAAGGCTTTCAGTGGAATCCTCCCAGTCTTCACTGCCCATTGCTAGAGGGGCACCTTCCTTTTTCCTAAGAAGTGGCAAGAAAACACGACCACGCCCTACGGCAGATAGTCAAGAGAGTCTCCCTGTTGATTACTTGTGTGAGAGCCCTCACCGTTTGGGCTGCCCTGCGGAAGAATTTGGAAAGGAGGCTGGTGACCTCATGCATACCTGTGTTGGTGGTGGTAATAGTGGCACCTGTAGCCATGGCAGCGTTGAGGGTGAGGACAGGACCTGGGAGCTAGATCAGGGTGCTGAGGAGAAGGCAACATCACTGGAGAAGGGTGGTGGTCGTAGCAATACAGAGCAGAGGCCACATACCTCCGCTGATGCTGTGGGTGGGTTGGGCAAAAAACTTGCTTGAGCTAAGCTCAGGTTGGCTGCCTGTAGCTCTGTATGAGCAACTCCCATAAGGAGCTTTTTCTCTAAGGCAGGTACACAAAACCACAGCGGTTTGCAATATCTGCAGGATTAAAATAAGCCGTGTCTGTACAAGCACAATTATAGGTACCAGAGGTCTATTGTAGGATATGAGGCGGCATCACCAGATCCTTTAAAAAAAATACAACAGGCGAGCATTCCCAATCAGAACAAGTCGGTCCTTCTTTTGCTGGTCCTCTTTGTGGCAGCCAATATATATACCCAAGCAGTATGGTATTTTTTTCATCATCATCATCACCTTCTTCTTTTCCTGCTAAGACTCCTCCTTGTCCTCAGCTCCATCGTAAGAGATCTATATCGAAATGTTTGGCCATGAAACGTAATTAGCTGAAGACAATTGCAGACAAGCTAAACCCCAATCTGCCCACATTGCTGGAAGTGCAGCAGCTGTACCATTGTAGTAGAGCCTTGTACTTACGTGGCAGAGAATGCAGGCCACTCCTTGCAATTCGCGCTGTGCATCAAGCTGCCCCCCGCTGTGTCAATGTTTTTTGTGGCAGTGGAGAGGCAGCACCCCAGCAAGATGGCCAGGTCATTTTGACCCCCTCCCACCATATCATGGGCTGGCTCCCACAGCAGGCACTTATCTGCCTAATTCATGTTCTCCTCTTCCATGGACACAGTCCTGTCCCCAACAGCATCAGGGCACAGCATTGTTCACATTACCTCTCCTTCCCATCACATGTGTCAAGTCAAGCATTTCCACGTCATGTTGGAGCTGATCGGCCAGTGAGAAAGTAGCCACACCATCAAACAGTTGCTCAAGTACATCAAGCAGCAAACATCCTGGTGGCTGTCACCTCACTGACTCAACTGGGTAAGGTGGTCAGCGACAATGGGCACAACATCCTGGCCGCCCCAAACCTACTTGCTCCCTGCATGGCCTTTTAAAAAAGATACACTGACTTGCGCAAGGTGCTGGCAATGTCCAGGAGACTGTCCCTCTTTTAAGCCATTCTCACGTGGTGAGGAACGTTCTCCTGGACATGCAGCATCAGAATAGTATGCAGCTACACCACTTAATCTGTGACGTTCCAACTCGGTGGAATTCAACATTGCATAGGCTCGATTATCTGTATTAACAGCGGAAAGCCGTGAACGATTTGGTCATGCACCAGACCACCTCAGAAGGGAGCATGTGTTGTTTCCACGTTGAGCAGTGGCAGCTCATGCTGTTCATGCTGCAGTTGTCCCTCATACCCGTCATACAGTCATGTGAAAAAATTAGGACACCCTTTGAAAGCATGTGGTTTTTTGTAACATTTTTAATAAAAGGTTATTTCATCTCCGTTTCAACAATACAGAGAGATTAAAGTAATCCAACTAAACAAAGAAAACTGAAGAAAAGTCTTTTCAAGATCTTCTGTAAATGTCATTCTACAAAAATGCCTATTCTAACTGAGGAAAAAGATAGGACACCCTTGCCCCTAATAGCGAGTGTTACCTCCTTTGGCTGAAATAACTGCAGTGAGACGGTTCTTGTAGCCATCTACCAGTCTTCGACATCGGTCTGAGGAAATTTTACCCCACTCCTCAATGCAGAACTTTTTCAGCTGTGAGATGTTTGAGGGGTTTCTTGCACGTACAGCCCTTTTCAAGTCACCCCACAGCATCTCAATGGGATTCAAATCTGGACTTTGACTTGGCCATTCCAGGACTCTCCATTTCTTCTTTTTCAGCCAATCTTTGGTTGATTTACTAGTATGTTTTGGGTCATTGTCATGTTGCATGGTCCAGTTCCGCTTCAGCTTTAATTTTCTAACTGATGGTCTCACATGTTCTTCAAGCACCTTCTGATACACAGTAGAATTCATCGTGGATTCTATGATGGTGAGCTGACCAGGTCCTGCTGCAGCAAAGCAGCCCCAAACCATGACACTTCCACCTCCATGCTTCACAGTTTGTATGAGGTTCTTTTCTTGGAATGCTGTGTTTGGTTTACGCCAAACATGTCCTCTGCTGTTGTGTCCAAATAATTCAATTTTGGACTCATCTGTCCAAAGAACATTATTCCAGAAGTCCTGGTCTTTGTCAACTTTATCTCTGGCAAATGTCAGTCTGGCCTCGATGTTTCTCTTGGAAAGCAAAGGTTTCCTCCTTGCACACCTCCCATGCAAGTTAAACTTGTACAGTCTCTTTCTGATTGTAGAGGCATGTACTTCTACATCAACAGTAGCCAGAGCCTGCTGTAGTTCTCGAGATGACACTTTAGGGTTTTTGGAGACCTCTTTTAGCATCTTGCGGTCTGCTCTTGGGGTGAACTTGCTGGGGCGACCAGTCCTGGGCATGTTGGCAGTTGTTTTGAAAGCCCTCCACTTGTAGACTATCTTCCGGACAGTGGAATGGCTGATTTCAAAATCTTTTGAGATCTTTTTAAATCCCTTCCCAGACTCATAGGCTGCTACAATCTTTTTTCTGAAGTCCTCTGACAGCTCTTTTGCTCTCACCATGGTGCTCACTCTCACTTCAACAGTCAGGAGCACACCAAACTAAATGTCTGAGGTTTAAATAGGGAAAGCCTCATTCAACATGCAGAGTAACGATCTACTAATTATGTGCACCTGGTGTGATATACCTGTGTGAGATCTGAGCCAATTTAAGAGGGAATACATGTGAGGGTGTCCTATCTTTTTCCTCAGTTAGAATAGGCATTTTTGTAGAATGACATTTACAGAAGATCTTGAAAATACTTTTCTTCAGTTTTCTTTGTTTAGTTGGATTACTTTAATCTATCTGTATTGTTGAAACGGAGATGAAATAACCTTTTATTAAAAATGTTACAAAAAACCACATGCTTTCAAAGGGTGTCCTAATTTTTTCACATGACTGTATGTATTTTTGAAGAGACGCTGGCGCTCATGCACCAGGTGGCCCTGTAGCTGCTGGGGATCCACAATAAGACACTATCATGGGGGAGGAGGTGGAGGAAGGGGTGCTGCCACTTGAGGAGGAGGAAGAAGAGTCGAAGTTGAAGGAGAAAGAGGATGATGATGATCACGGTGACACCAGTTACCACACTCAATCGTCTTAGAATGGCAACTTGTAGACTTGCTTGCTTACACAGGCCTATCGTTGACATCTAGCAGTCTGATGATTACTAGATAGCTAGTTTCTAGGCCCTCACTGCCAGGTCACAGAAAGGGTGGACACAGGGTTGTCTTTACCAAGGGGCAAAAGGGGCAGCTGCCCCGGGCCCAGTTGCTCCTGGGGGCCCCAAGGCAGCTGCCTCTTGAGCCTTGCTAGCTACTGCCCCGGGTGTCAAGCTGTCAGCTACACAGGCATCGTACTGTGTTAAAGTTGTGATCTAGGACCTTAATGACATCATCACCATGTGACCAGTAACCTAGCAATTACTGGTCACATGGCTATGAGGTCATCACAGGTCCTGTGGAGTGTTGCAGAAGTTAACTGTGGAGCTTTTTTGTGTGAAGATTACATCAGAAAAAGGTGACAGGGGCTGTTATGTTAATATACTGTAAACTACTGTATAGTGGGGTGCTGTATACTGTGGGGGGCTGTATATTGTGTGGGACTGTATACTGTGTGGTGGGCTGTATACTGTAGGGGGCCTGTATACTGTGGGGCTGTATACTGTGTGGTGGACTGTATACTGTGTGGTGGGCTGTATACTGTGTGGGGGGGGCTGTATACTGTGTGGGGGAGCTGTATACTGTGTGGGGGCTGTATACTGTGTGTGGGGCTGTATACTGTGTGGGGGGGGGTGTATACTGTGGGGGGCCTGTATAGTGTGGGGGCCTGTATACTGTGTGGGGGCCTGTATACTGTGTGGGGGGCTGTATACTGTGTGGGGGGCTGTATACTGTGGGAGGGCCTGTATACTGTGGGGGGGGCCTGTATAGTGTGGGGGGGGGGGCCTGTATAGTGTGGGGGGGCTGTATATTGTGGAGTGCTATACTGCTGTACTGTATACTGTGGGGGTCTGTATACTGTGGGTGCGGTATAGTGTGGAGTGCTATACTGCTGTACTGTATAGTGTGGGGGGCTGTATCGTGTATAGTTTGGGGTGCTGTATACAGTGAGGTGTTGTATACGGTGGGGTGCTATACTGCTCTACTATATACTGTGGGGTACTGTATAGTGTGGGGTGCTATACTGCATACTGTGTGGTGCTGTATACTATAGGGTGCTATACTGCATACTGTGGGGTGCTGGGGAGCACTGTAACACTAGGGTGAGCCGAGCCCTGGTCTCCTTCCTGCAGAGCGGTGCCCACTTCCAGCCTGATCCCAGCATCCCAGGGCACTGATCCTGAGCTGCTGGAGTCTTCAGACCTGGAAGTATTTGCAGTCATTCACTGTACTCTACCAGATGTGTGGATTTTTTGTGTGTGTGTTGTGGTGGAGGGCGTGATTGCCTGCTAAGGTGTGGGAAGGCGGGATCCAGGGGGCCCAAGTAAATTTTTTCCCAGGGTCCAATCAATATTAAAGACGGCCCTGGCGTGGACAAATTACGTTATTACCAGGAAACTGTGTAAGCGGCTTACAGCAAGCAGACGCCTGCCACCAGAATGTCTGAAAGGGAGCCCCCGCCCCCGCAGTCACCCTCTTCCTATCGCCACGAGCAGAGGAAGCAGCAGTAGCAGCAGCCATTTCTGTTTCCTCAACATGATAGAGCAGTTTTTCCATGTGCGACACCAGGTAGAGACCAATCAGCAAGCTGAGAGCTCTCGCTTCAGCACCCAGGTTCAGGCCTACCTAAACTGTGGCCAGTCTTTGTTGCATACCCTGTTCTCTCACCCCATGGATTTCTGGGCAGGCAGACTGGAACAGAGTCCCGAACTGGCAGAGCACACTCTCTATCTTTTTTCTTGCCCAGTCTCCGGTGTCAGCTCGGAGAGGGTTTTCAGCCCTGCTGGGGGTGTGTTGACACCCAAACAGACCAAGTTGTCTTCTGCCAGTGTCCAAAACATCACTTTTGTCAAAATTAAACAATCCTGGATTCAGGAGAATTTTCACATTCCTCCAGCTGATTCTGATAAATATATCTACTCTTGCTGGTGGTACCACATCTTGCCACTGTTACTGTCTGTCTGTTTACCAACACGTTCTGTACGGCTGCTGATGCCACCTGCATAATGCCACTAAGGCCAACTGCCAACCATCATGTTGTGTACAGCTGCTGCAGCAGCCTGCATCATGCCACTTGCCAATCTTTACATTCTGTATGGCTGCTGCTGCCACCTGCATCATGCCGCTAATACCACCTGCCAACCTGTCATCACGTTCTGTACGGCTTCTGCTGTGGCCTGCTTCATGGCACTTAAAGGGTTTCTACCACCACATTTTGACCTAATTAGCTGTCTGACACTAGCGATCTGCTAGTGTCTGCTGTACCTAACTATGCTATTGTAATACCTTTCTCTGCTGCGGTTACCCTAAAAAATGAACTTTTATTGCTATGCAAATGAGACTCTAGGTGCTATTGGGTCGTCTTTTCAGCATCTGGAGGCTCCGTCTACTCACCATGTCTGCCGCCCAGCTCGTCCCTCTAGCCCGCCCATCTCCTCTAGATTGACAGCCTCCATCCCATCCATCGCGGCCGAATTCTCACGCCTGCGCCGTGTGCGTCTGTATTCGGCGCAGTGACTGTCGGACCGCTCCCTGCTCCGGCATCTCCACTGCGCCTGCGCCGATGACGTCAGAGTGCTCCCAGGAACAGACGATGCCCGGCCTCAAGCAGTGGAGATGCGCAGGCGCAGTGGAGATACCGGCGCAGGGAGCGGTCTGACAGTCACTGCGTCTGCGCCGAATACAAACGCACACGGCGCAGGCGCGAGAATTCGGCCGCGATGGAGGCTGTCAATCTAGAGGAGATGGGCGGGCTGGAGGGACGAGCTGGGCGGCAGATATGGTGAGTAGACGGAGCCTCTAGGTGCTGAAAAGCCGCCCCCATAGCACCTAGAAGCTCATTTGCATAGCAATAAAAGTGGTGGTAGAAACCCTTTAATGCCACCTTCTACCTTCACGTTCTGTACGTCTGTCTGCGGCCTGCGTCATGATACTAATGCCACTTGCCAACCATCATGTTCTGTACGGCTGCTGCTGCCACCTGGATCGGGCCACTAATGCCACCTGCCAACTATCACATTCTGTGCAGCTGCTGCTGCAGCCTGCATCATGCCACTTGCCAATCATCACGTTATGTATGGCTGCTGCTGTTACTTGCATCATGCCACCTGCCAACTATCACATTCTGTATGGCTGCTTCTCTGGCCTGCATCATGTCACTAATGCCACTTGCCAACCATCATGCTCTGTATGGCTGCTGCTGCCGCCACCTGGATCGGGCCACTAGTGCCACCTGCCAACCATCACGTTCTGTACTGCTGCTGCTGCGGCCTGCCTCATGCCACTAGAGCCCCTTGCCAACCATCACATTCTGAACGGCTACTGCTGCAGCCTGCATCATGCCACTAATGCCACTTGCCAACCATCACGTTCTGTACGGCTGCTGCTGCTGCCTCCATCATGCCACTGCTGCAACCAGCCTACCATCACATTCTGTACAGTTGCTGCTGCCTTCATGCCACTGGCGGTACATGCCGACCATCACGTTTCTTACGGCTGCTGCTACCGCCTCCATCATGCCACTGCTGTGACCTGCCTACATTCATGATCTGTACGGCTGCTGCTGCCGCCGCCTCCATCATGCCACTGCTGCGACCCTCTGACCATCATCTTCCATAAGGCTGCTGCTGCCTCCATCATGCTGCTGTCCAGTGGTGTGCCTAGGTTGTTTGGCACCCGGGGTGGGTCCTTTCTCTGGCACCTCCTCCCCAATACTTAAAAAAAAAATGGTACCCCCTCACAGTCATATTTGTACAACCTTCACAGACGTTTTGTCCAGATATGTGCCCCCTTACGATAGTTAAGCCCATATTGTTCCCCCTTACGGTAGTTGTGCCCACACTGTGCCCCCTCACAGTATTTATGCACTCACTGTACAACTTTCACAGTAGTTATGCCCACATTGTGCCCCTTTCACAATAGTAATGCCTTATCCGTGCCCCTTCAGAGCAGTTATGCCCTGACTGTGCCCCCATAACAGTTGGAATGCCCATTATGCCTCCTTCATAGTAGTAATGATCTCTGTGCCCCCTTCATAGTAATAATGCCCACGTGCCCCCTTCATAATAGTAATGCCCATTGTGCCCCCTTCACAGTAGTAATGCCCATTGTGCCCCCTCTACAGTAGTAATGCCCATTGTGCCCTCTTAATAGTAGTAATGCCCTCTGCATTCCTTTGTAGTAGTAATGCCCTCTGTGCCCCCTTAGTAGTAGTGATGCCCTCTGTGCCCTCTTTATAGTAGTATTGCCCTCTGTGCCCCCTGTAAAGTAGTAATGCCCTCTTTTCCCCCTTTTTAGTAGTAATGCCCCCTTTGTAGTAGTATTGCTCTCTGTGCCCACTTTGTAGTAGTATTATCCTCTGTTCCCCCTCTGTAGTAGTAATGCTATCTGTGCCCCCTTATGGTAGTAATGCCCACTGTGCCCCCTTTATAGTAGTAATGCTCTCTCTGTGCCACCTCACCTACAAAGGAACTACTCACCTTGTCCCGTTCCTGATGCTCAGATCCAGCTCTCCCCTGCAGACACAGATCGCTCTGCAGCACTGTGTGGGAGCAGCTTATGCAGATTCAAGGGCTGCAGGGTCCTCCCACACAGGCTGGCAGTGCGATCTGTGCCTCTGTCTGGGTCTGCTCATATGGTTAGGAGTCAGGGCCAGGATTATGACGGCTTAGCAGGTGACCTGCTCCCTTTTCCTGGTGTCCAGGCCTAGCTGCTTCCCCGTTTACCCACGCAATATGGTGGGGAGTTTTCCCCCACTCCCATTGTGACATCATCAATATTAAAAACCCGGACAACCTATTTAATTAAAATCTAATCACTATTGCCCCCAGGGCCTTGCTGTGTATTATTAATAATCAGTCTTATTGACATTATGGGCACTCTTTTAAACGCAGTCTGTCACCAGGCAATTCACTGTGATTCACTGTTATTTGTAGGGCTAAGTTAGCTGAATGTATTGGTACATTTCTCTTAGTCATCTGTTGCTCCATTATGGAGAAAAACTGACTTTTATTCCATATGCAAATGAGTAGTTAAGTGCACCGAGGGTGGGCCCAAACCACTTTGTGCACCCTTGCTCCTCCTATTTCCTCTGCCAGCTTCGCCATCTCCTTCTTAATTGAAATGGCCAGGTACGGCCAGGCGAGATGACTAAGGCTACTTTCACACTTGCGCTTACCCTTCCGACTATTGAGATCCGTTATAGGATCTCAATAGCGGGGGAAAACACTTCCGTTTTGTCCTCATTCATTGTCAATAGGGACAAAACTGAACTGAACTAAATTGAGTGCACTATAATGCATTCCGTTACATTTGGTTGCATCCCCATCGCGGACAGAATAACGCTTCAAGCAGCGTTTTTCTGTCTGCAATGTAGTGCGGAGCAGGATGGATCCGTCATGACTCACAATGTAAGTCAATGGGGACCGATCCATTCTCTCTGACACAATAGAAAACAGATCCGTCCCCTATTGACTTTCAATGGTTTTCATGACGGATCCGTTGTGGCTAATTTAAAGATGATACAACCAGACCCGTTCATAGCGGACGTAGACGCTTGTATTATTGTGATGAAAGCGTTTTTGCTGATCCATGATGGATCCAGCAAAAATGGTGGTGTGAAAATAGCCTAAGCTGTAACTTGGTCTTGTCATTGAAGAAGAAGAGGAAAGGATAGGTCATCAATATCAGATTAGTGACATCCAGTACCCCTACCGTTTAGCTGTTTCGGGCGGATACTGGCACCAGAAACTGTACAGTGGATTGTGCGAGGAGCAGAAGACTCCATCCACTATATCCACTTTTAAGGTGTAAATGATGATGAAAATTGAACTATGGTTTAAGTATTTAAAGTTATGCCAGATTCAAGAAGTATATAGTATATTACAACTTATGTTATAATGCTAATATAGACTACCACATATAACATACCAGATATAATATATAACTCAGAAAGTTCAAAGTGGGAAAATTACAAGATCTACCTAACAGCAGCACTATACATGGAAAATGACACTGCAATAGTTGGACCTTTGCATAATGAAAGACATGCAACATAAACTACGATGGAAATTTTAATGGTTTATTTAATTTGCAATTCTTCCTGCTGGGTCAAATCTCATTAACTTAGTGTGTCAACTGTGGTTTGTTCATGAATTTTCCATCATTACTGTAGCTTTTAGTCACTTCCCTACATCTCTCAATCATTCCCTTCTCGAGGCGCCTTACCTTCCGTAAGACTTCAAAGCAAAATGACCACACACAAATAAAATGAGTGCATACAGTTTCCAGGGATACTCTCATATTTTAGGTTTAATATTCACATTTTGAGCTGGTGACATTTTTTATTTTGATTATGTGCTAAATAAAACAGGATTTTAGACACATATTTACCTCACGGTATGACACTCGCACATTATATCACCTACGACATGTTGCGCAATGCTTTCATTTTTGTTTGGCAAGACTGTAATTAAATATGTGACATTTTGTTTAGGTTTTTGCTCCAACCAGCAGAGGTCAGTAGAGTATATGTAATTACTGATCATCAATGCTTTTTCAGTAAGTGAAGCAGAAAGAGGAGATATCTGAAGACCAGATGAAAGTCATCGGCATCCTTGCATGTCTGGATATCTGATCAGCCCTTACAATAAGAGTAAAACCATTCTGATTTCTTCCTGCAAAACACGGACATGTGTAGATATCGGTAAGACTTCCAAGTGCATGTATTTTTTTTGTTTTGTTTTTACAGGGCTTTCCTGCCATACATATTTATTACACTGACCAAAAATATTAATGCAACACTTTCAATTTTGCTCCAATTTTGCATAAGCTGAACTCAAAGATCTGAAACATTTTCTACATACACAAAAGACTCATTACTCTCAAATATTGTACACAAATCTGTCTAAATCTGTGTTAGTGAGCACTTCTCCTTTTTCAAGATAATCCAGCCCACCTCACCGGTGTGGCATATCAAGGTGCTGATTAGACAGCATGAATATTGCACAGGTGTGCCTCAGACTTCCCACAATAAAAGACTACTCTGAAATGTGCACGGTTTTGCCTTACTGGGGAAATGTCATAAAACCAGTCAGTATCTGGTGTGGCCAGCATTTGCCTCACGCAGTGCAACATATCTCCGTCACATACAGTTGATCAGGTTGTTGATTGTGGCCTGTGGAATGTTGGTCCACTCCTCTTCAATAGCTGTGCGAAGTTGCAGAATATTGGCAGGAACTGGAACACGCTGTCGTATACGCCAATCCAGAGCTTCCCAAACATGCTTAATGGGTGACCTGTCTGGTGAGTATGCTGGCCATGCAAGAACTGGGATTCATCTTGCAGGAATTGTGTACAGATCCTTGCAATATGGGGCCATGCATTATCATGCTGCAACATGAGGTGATGGCCGTGGATAAATGGCACAACAATGGGCCTCAGGTTCTCGTCACGTTATTTCTGTGAATTCAAAATGCCATCAATAAAATGCACCTGTGTTTGTTGTCCATAACATACCTCTACCCATACCATAACCCCACCGCCACCATTGGCCACTCGATCCACAACGTTGACGTCAGCAAACCTCTCACCCACACAACACCACACACGCTGTCTGCCATCTGCCCTGAACAGTGAAGACCGGGACTCATCCGTGAACAGAACGCCTCTCCAACATGCCAGACGCCATCGAATGTGAGCATTTGCCCACTCAAATCGGTTACGATGATGAACTGTAGTCAGGTCCAGACCCCAATGAGGATGACAAGCATGCAGATGAGCTTCCTTATAACAGTTTCTGACAGTTTGTGCAGAAATTCTTTGGTTGTGCAAACCAATTGTTGCTGCAGCTGTCCAGGTGGCTGGTCTCAGATGATCATGGAGGTGAACATGCTGGATGTGGAGGTCCTGGGCTGGTGTGGTTACACGTGGTCTGCGGTTGTGAAGCTGGTTGGATGTACTGCCAAATTCTCTGAAACGCCTTTGGAGACGGCTTATGGTAAAGAAATGAACATTCATTGCATGAACAACAGCTCTGGTAGACATTCCTGCAGTCAGCATGCCAATTGCACACTCCCTCAAACATTGCTATATCTGTGGCATTGTGCTGTTTGATCAAACTGCACATTTCAGAGTGGCATTTTATTGTGTGGGAAGTCTAAGGCACACCTGGGCAATATTCATGCTGTCTAATCAACCCCCAGATATGCCACATCTGTGAGGTGGGATGGATTATCTCGGCAAAGAAGTGCTCACGAACACAGATTTAGACAGATTTGTGAACAATATTTGAGAGTAATGGGTCTTTTGTGTATGTAGAAATTGTTTCAGATCTTTGAGTTCAGCTCATGCAAAATGGGAGCAAAACCGAAAGTGTTGCGTTTATATTTTTGGTCAGTGTACATATGAATATAATTGGGTAATCAGAGGTCCCTTGACCCCCTTACCACACAGCCACTGCATCCATGCAAATATTGAATGGAGGGTTGGCCACATATTTGCATAGCTCTGTTCAAGTGTATGACAGTTATAAAAACAGTCTGTAGTATTTGTCAGTGTTTGAAAAATATTACTCTGTTACTCTGTCACACATCTTTCCATTAAAATGGTTGTTTGATGTTACCAAAGTGATGGTGGGTGGGTTGGTGGGATGTATAAAATAATTTTAAAAAAATGTCCTTTGCTTGCTTGGATTCAGCATCATCACTCATGATATCACTGGCCTCAGAGGTGTACAGTGTGAGACTGCTGAGGAGAATGATTGGCTGCAGTGGTTTATGGAACATCAACCAAACAATGTGTCAGTACATCACTGGCTACTGCAAGGGAAGGTGACAGACTGGCGGAGCTGGATCGAAACAGGTACATAAATGTTAGGTAAGTTTTATTATTTTACCAGGACACCCATCTCTTTGGTAAAATAAAAAACAACTTGGACAACATCTTTAATTGTCTAGCTGAAACTAAAAGGTTTTCTCGATATTCATCACTTGTCCTCAGGATAAGTCATCAATATAAGATTGTGGGGGTCCAATACCTGACACCCCCACAGATCAGCTATTTTGGCCAGCAACTCCTTTAAACCAGCAGGTCAAAGTTGATATTCAACCATATTCTACACAGTCGAGTTACAATATTATGACCATCCTAATAATTATCTCATCATAATATCCAGAGTAACCGCAGCTAGATGACTCAAAAAAAAAAAAAAATGGTAGGTTGTCACAGGTATCTTGAGCCATGTTGATGACAGTGCATTCCACAGCTGCTGGAGGCTGTGTGGGGGAGGATCCATACAGCGAACGTGATAATTGGGGTGGTCCCAGAAATGCTCAATTAGGTTAAAGTCTGGGGAATTAGGAGGCCAGGGTAGTACTTGGAGGTCTTGGTCATGCTCTTCCAACCAATGTTGGACATTTCTAGCCATATGAGATGCTGCATTGTGAGATCCCATACACCCCAGGGAACACAATCAGCATATCATGTGTACGTGATCTGCATGGATGGATTCATACCCAAAGTTCAGAGTGCTGGTCACCTGAGTGAGTGGGGCCATAGAATGCCGCAAAAACATTCCCCAGACCATAACACTGTCACCACCAGCTAGTGTTCATCCATAAATAGTTGCAGGGTGTTTGTTCTCTTATGTTTCTCACCTGATACGCTAGCATCCAACCGCTCAGTCAAGCAGAAAACAGCTCATCAGAGAAGACAACTAGTGATGAGCGGCAGGTGCCATATTCGATTTCGACGAAATTCGCGAATATTCGATAGAATATTCGTTTTATATTCGTCGAAATCGAATATTCGTCATTATTCTTGTTATCGCGATTAATATGCGATTTAAATAATCGAATTTCGATTTTAACTTAAAGGCTACTCTCCTATTGAAATAGCAATGCGATTAATTCAAGTTATAAAAATCGAATTTCGATTTTAACAGCACTGCTATATTCCATATTCGTTAATTCTAGCCTAATATGGCATATAGCAGTGCTAAGTTAAAATCGAAATTCGATTATTATAACTTGAAAAATCGAATTGCGATTTCAACGTAATTCTCAAATCCGACAGTACATTCTAGTATATGGAGTCGTTCCCATGGTGATGGGGACGCTCCATAAGCATGGAATATGGCTTCAATGGCTTAGTAGAATTAGCGAATTGACGAATATATTCGTTATATTCCACAAAACGAATATAACGAATGTATTCGTCATATTCCACAAAACGAAGATAACGAAGTATTCTGCATCTTCGTTTTAGCTACCTATTCGTCAATTTCGCTAATTCTAGCAATGATATAGGAAAGTTGACTATAGACGACAGCTAAGTATAATTCGCTATGCGATTATATGACTGCTTTTTTTTATAAATAGTATAATTATAATAATCAGGTATTATAATTATTCTATTTATTTAAAAAAAAAAAGCAGTAATATAATCGCATAGCGAATTATACTTAGCTGTCGTCTATAGTCAACTTTCCTATATCATTGCTAGAATTAGCGAAGTTGATGAATAGGTAGCTATGCAGAATACTTCGTTATCTTCGTTTTGTGGAATATGACAAATACATTCGTTATATTCGTTTTGTGGAATATAACGAATATATTCGTCAATTCGCTAATTCTACCAAATCATTGAAGCCATATTCCATGCTTATGGAGCGTCCCCATCACCATGGGAACGACTCCATATACTAGAATGTACTGTCGGATTTGAGAATTACGTTGAAATCGCAATTAGATTTTTTCAAGTTATAATAATCGAATTTCGATTTTAACTTAGCACTGCTATAGACCATATTAGGCTAGAATTAACGAATATGGAATATAGCAGTGCTAAGTTAAAATCGAAATTCGATTATTATAACTTGAATTAATCGAATTGCGATTCCAACTTGGACCTGGTTTACTATATGGTTGGCTTCAATGGCTTGGTAGAATTAGCGAATTGACGAATATATTCGTTATATTCCACAAAACGAATATAACGAATATATTCGTCATATTCCACAAAACGAAGATAACGAAGTATTCTGCATAGCTACCTATTCATCAACTTCGCTAATTCTAGCAATGATATAGGACAGTTGACTATAGACGACAGCTAAGTATAATTCGCTATGCGATTATATTACTGCTTTTTTTAAAATAAATAGAATAATTATAATACCTGATAATTATTATAATTATACTATTTATAAAAAAAAGCAGTCATATAATCGCATAGCGAATTATACTTAGCTGTCGTCTATAGTCAACTTTCCTATATCATTGCTAGAATTAGCGAAATTGACGAATAGGTAGCTAAAACGAAGATGCAGAATACTTCGTTATATTTGTTTTGTGGAATATGACGAATACATTCGTTATATTCGTTTTGTGGAATATAACGAATATATTCGTCAATTCGCTAATTCTACCAAGCCATTGAAGCCATATTCCATGCTTATGGAGCGTCCCCATCACCATGGGAACGACTCCATATACTAGAATGTACTGTCGGATTTGAGAATTACGTTGAAATCGCAATTCGATTTTTTCAAGTTATAATAATCGAATTTCGATTTTTAACTTAGCACTGCTATATTCCATATTGGTTAATTCTAGCCTAATATGGTCTATAGCAGTGCTAAGTTAAAATCGAAATTCGATTATTATAACTTGAAATAATCGAATTGCGATTTCAACGTAATTCTCAAATCCGACAGTACATTCTAGTATATAGAGATGTTCCCATGGCGATGGGGACGCTCCATGAGCATGGAAGTCGGCAGAAGCGGCAACGGGCACTGACTGGAGCAGCCAGGAAGCCAGGAATCCAAAGGACAGGTAAGAACAACTTTAGGGAAGTGGGAAAGAAAAAAATATAACAATAAAAAAAAAAATAAAAAAAAAATATTCGAAATATCGAATTTATATCACTATATTCGAAATATTCGCGAAAAAAAATTCGATATTCGAATATTCGCGCTCAACACTAAAGACAACCTGTCTTTGCTTTGGAGGCCTCATATGCAGTACTGTTTGATGAACTGTTGTTTTAGACACGTATCTGGTACCACCCTAATTAATTTTGGCAGTGAGCTGCTCCAACTGTAACTTGTTGGTCCACCCTTATGGATCTCCATAGCCGACATTCACCTCTCACATCAGAGGCACCTGGTACTCAGTAGATTCCACATCGATTGTTTGCAATGGTGCCATTTGTCCACTCACAAAACACTTTCACCACTGCAGCACACATACAGTTCACAAAGTCTGCAGTTTCAGAAGTACTGGCACCCTTGCACCGAAAGCCAATAATTAGAGATTAGAGAGAAGTTTTGAAAAATTTGATTTGGCAGCTTTGCCGAAGGTAAACAAGTAATTTGATTTGTTACAAATTAATTTGGGACAAATCACTATAAATCAGGTATTCCCGGGCCAGTGTGCCTTAGGGTACTGCCTCACGGATCGGCCATGCAGTCAGCGAGTAGGTTGCAGCCATCCTGCGGTGAAGAACTGTGTGGCCAATTAGCCCATAGCTGCCTTTCATTTAATAAGCAATTCACAGACTATCACCCAAATTAAAACATAGCCTTTAATAAATATTCCATAAAAAGTAACCCACAATCAAATAGAAAATAAATGATAGACAAATACAAAATAATTAATACATCAAAAATAGAGATTAGGGCAGTTTTATAGATATAGGTGTAGGCCACTAAATGAAGACTTTCCCTAGTACTGGCCCTATGCTGTAGGCCCGCCCTTCCTACAAAATAGAATGGCCACCCGATAGGGGCAATCCCGTATTCAGGAACCTCCTGAATGCCCCTAGATGGCCCTAAGAAGTAGGCGGCCCACCATAGTAGTGTGGCCTAGAGCAGGTTTATTTGATGACCTAACATAAGTGCCAAAAACAAAAAATTATAGATATAGAAGATATTCAATAATAAAATGTTGGATACTGTTTCCACTCGCAGTAAAGCAAGATATGATGGAATGGACACTACGCTGCAGCAGACACTCTATGATATCTAGCCAGCTCCACACTTTGAGATTGTGCTGTCCAGGGGCCCTGAGAGTTAAACATGGGACGCGCAAGTATCACTGGACCATCTATTATGACAGCATAATCTTGATTAGTGATCTGCATTTATTACATAAGAGGGGGCCAGATGACCTACTGGCCACTATAACCAGTGTTTGAGTCCCTGTGATCTATCAGTGTTGGCTGTCTTTGGCAGCAGCATTTTGTTGGATCATTGTATTATCACTGATTAAAGGGAACCTGTCATGTGAATATTTAATTATAATCTAACTAATTATATACAATCATTAGCTACTAAAAAGTGCCTTAGATGTATTCACTTACTGGTGTGACAGATGGTTACCTCATAATATACACACAAAGATGCCACATGCCGCATGCTAATAAGCTGAGTCCAGTGTGATGTCATTGAGTCCAGCGTTTATTTAACTAACAGCTATAGCCACTCCCCTGCCCACCTGCTGCTGATTCGTATGGAAAATAACTGTCAATCAGCAGCAGGCAGGCGGGGAGAGTCAGGAGCTCATGAATATTCAGGGCTCATCATTATGAGCTAGAGCTTTTCAATACAAGATGTTGGCAGATTGACTGGGTCAATTAAAGAAAGTGACCCAGCATTTTGCTAAGAGAATCAGTCACTTATTTATGTTGCCCTTAGTTAGGATACCATAAAACTGGTGACAGGTTCCCTACTTACAGTGATTTTCTTGTCCCCTGATGAGCCTTTAAAGTGTACTGGGCGAAACGCCGTTGGGACTAGTGTTGGGCGAGCATGCTCGGCCGAACACTAATTTTACTCGAGCCTCGCGATGAACACCGCGTGTGCTCGAGTGCGATGCTCGAGTCTCCTCCCCGCACTTTTGTTGGCTGCTATGCATCCATTAAACGTGCGCGGATATACTGGCACTCACTGTAATGCCGTAGCCATGTTGGCTACTGGCATTACAGTGATTGGCTGGCTAGAAGGCGTCATCGGGTGCTATATAGCACCCGATGACAAGTGTCCGGCTCAGTCTTAGTCAGGGAGAGCTGTGCTGAAGAAGGGATAGATAGTGTAGGGAGTTAAATTGTTATATTTTAGTGAAGAAACTTGTTAGAGACCCAAAAGTCCTTTTAACTTTGTTGTATCTGGCAGCAATATATTTATTAGCACAACCTGCGCTAAATTGCGTGGAATTGTTAGAGAGACCCAAAAGTCCTTTTAAGGACTATAGTTGTATCTGACTGCAATATATATTATTAGCGCAACCTGCGCTAAATTGCGTGCAATTGTGAGTGCCGCTTCTGATAGTGACACAACCTCTGCTGCATCTTTTGTTTTACATTTGCGCAGCCTAAATATCTGTGACATTCAGAGTAATTGTTTGGCCACTGGTGACAGCGACATTACCAGCGTTACATCTCCTGTATAACATTTGCATATCCTATATATCAGTGACATTCATTCAGTGTAATTTTTTATTAGCCGCTGGTGACAGTGACATTACTTGCGCTATACCTCCTGTATAACGTTTGCACATCCTATATATCAGTGACATTAATTCAGTGTAATTTTTTATTAGCCGCTGGTGACAGCTAAATTTCTTGCGCTAAACCTCCTGTATAACGTTTGCGCATCCTAAAATTATCTGTTACATTCAGTGTACTTTTTTCATAGACGCTGCGGACAACGACATTATCTGTGCTACATCTCCTGTTTAACGTGTGCACATCCTGAAAATATCTGTGACATTCTGTGTACTTTATTTGTGCATACACTTACAAAACCTGTGCTACTGTATGTGTGACATACTTGCAAGCATATATACCATTTAATATGTGCAAGCAGTAAGGGACGGGGAAGTGGCTGTGCTGCTGATGGTGCACGCAGAGGCCGTGGTCCTGGCCCTGGGCATGGTGAAACTGTGCCTGCTGCCAGAGCACAAGAAACACACTCATCCACAATACCTAGCTTCATGTCCTAGTTTGCAGGGAGGCGCAGGAAACCACTTTCGAAGTCAGACCAGTTCGAACAGGTGGTCGGTTAAATTGCAGCAGATAATGCTTCCAGTCAGTTAAGCACCACCCTCAGTAGTCAAAAGTCTGGTCAAAAGAATCCTCACCCTGATACTCTTTCCTTCCCACCATGGAAAGTCTTGGCAAACAAGTGATCCCACACTCGGATATTCCGAGGAGCTATTTTCATCACCATTCCTTGATTTGGGCCTCTCGACAAGCCCGCTTAAAGAGGGACATGAGGAGATATTGTGCCCCGATTCCCAAGAAGATGACGGTGGGGAACGGCAATTAGTGTTTCACGAGGTGGATGATGATGATGAGACACAGTTGCAAATAAGTCAACCGCAATTAGTGTCTAAAGAGGTTGATGATGAGGATGAGACGCAGTTGTCAATAACTGAGGTTGTTATTAGGTCAACAATTCAGGAGGATAACCAGAGTAAGGAAGTGGAAGAGGAGGTGGTGGACGATGAAGTCATTGACCCAACCTGGGAAGGTGGCAAGCCGAGTGAGGACAGCAGTACAGAGGGGGAGGGATCCGCAGCACCGCAACAAGCTGGCAGAGGCAGTGGGGTTGCAAAAGGAAGAAGGCGGGCCACAACAAACAGGCCCACAACTGTTTCCCGGAGCACTCTTGCGGCAATTTCCCTTGCCAAGGGGTAGGTGTTCCACATTCTGGCGCTTTTTTGAGGAAAGTGCTTATGATAAAAGAATTGTTATTTGCAACCTGTGCCATACCAAAATGTGCAGGGGTGTGAACACTAGCAACCTCACCACCACGAGCATGATCTGGCTCTTTTTTGAGGAAAGTGCGTACGATAAAAGAATTTTCATTTGCAACCTGTGCCATACCAAAATGTGCAGGGATGTAAACACTAGCAACCACACCACCACCAGCATGATCCGCCACATGGCATCAAAGCACCCTAATACGTGGGTCAAATGCCTGGGTCCACAATCAGTGTCTGCAGGTCACATCACTGCCTCCTCTTCCCCTGTGTTACGTGCTGGCAAATCCCCTGTCCAAGACGCAGGCCCAGATGCTTCCAGCCATGCACCTGGACCTTCGCACGCACCATCAGCTAGCACATCCACTTCTGTGTCCCAGCGCAGCGTACAGATGTCTATACCCCAGGCCTTTGAGCAAAACGCAAAAACCCATCCACCCGCCCACAGGCCATAGCACTAAATGTGCACCTTTCCAAATTGCTGGCCCTGGAAATGTTGCCATTTAGGCTTGTGGACGCTGAGGCTTTCCGCAGCCTGATGGAAGTGGTCGTCCCGCGTTCTTCTGTCCCCAGCCACCAATATTTTTCACGGTGTGCAGTCCCAGCCTTACACCAGCATGTGTCCCGTAACATCAGCCGTGCCCTGACCAACGCAGTTACTGGAAAGGTCCACTTAACAACTGACACATGGACAAGTGCTTTTGGCCAGGGATGCTACATTTCCCTGATAGCACACTGGGTGAACGCTGTGGAGGTTGGGAGCGAGTCGTACCCTGGAATGGCACAGGTCCTACCGACGCCAAGGATTGCGGGCCCTACGTCGATCAAGGGTTCCGCCACCACCTACATTAGTGGCTGCAACCCCCTCTTCTCCTCCTCCTGCAACAGGCCAATCTTAAACCGATCTGCTTAGGTGACAAACAGCACACCGCCACAGAGCGGTGGCAGGTGGTAAGGGACCAGAATGAGCTTTGGATCTCGCTACTCAACCTAGACCCAGGCATGGTTATGTCTGATAATAGCCGTAACTTGGTGGCGGCTTTTGAGCTCAGCAAGCTCACACATATACCATGCCTAGCCCACGTGTTCAGCGGTTTCTCAAAACCTACTCCAATTTGCCTTAGCTGCTGGTGAAGGTGCTCAGCATGTGTGCCCATTTCCGCAAGTTATCCACTGCTTTTGCAGGTCTGGAAACGCTGCAGCAGCGCTTGCAATTGCCAGCTCACCGACTTTGTGTGCTGGAACTTGACGTTCCACATGTTGACCAGGCTTTTTGAGCAGCAGAGGGCAGTAGTGGAATATTAGCTGCAACATGGTCATCGCCTTTCAAGTTAGCTTTCGCTCTTCACAAGCGACGAGTGGGCATTGATGTCTGACCTCTGTGAGGTTTTACGCAACTTTGAGGAATCAACACAGATGGTGAACAGCAAAGTCTTGTCTGTTGGGACTCTGGCACACATGGTTGACTTTATGTTAGGCTGCCTTTCCCGTGACCCTCGCGTTGTACACATTTTGGCCAACACAGATTACTGGTTGTTCACCCTTCTCGACCCCCGCTACAAAGAGAACTTCTCATCTCTCATTCCTGTGGTGGAGAGGATGAGCAAAATGGTGCAATACCAGAAGGTCCTTGTGGAAAAATTGCTCCAAAAATTTCCAGCTCACAACGCTGGCTGCAGAGTACGTAGTTCCTTGGCCAACCGAGGAGGGGATACGAGGGGAACACACAGCAGTTCCAACAGAGGCAGGGCAACACTCTTCAAGGCCTGGGACAGTTTTATGACACCCCGCCAGCACCCTCAACCTGATGCGTATCCTTGTGTCACAAGAAGGGAAAAATTTTGGAAGATGGTGAAGGAATACGTAGCAGACCATGTCAGCATCCTCAGTGATCCCTCTGTGCCTCACAACTATTGGGTGTCCAAGCTCGACACATGGCACGAGCTGGCGCTCTACTCCTTGGAGGTGCTGGCCTGTCCCGCCGCCATCGTTTTGTCAGAGCGTGTATATAGTGCTGCTGGGGGCATAATAACTGATAAGCGCATCCGCCTATCAACTGCTGGCTGGTTGACGCTTATCAAAATTAACTAGGCCTGGATTGCCCCTGACTTCTGAACATAAAGGCACTCTAAATGTGGCTTTTATGGTGTATTGAATACACTGTATTCCCATGCACCCCTTTCAGCACTAAAAAGGGTATATGATTCAATCTCCATTTTCATGTCATCCACCTCCTACTCCTCCATTATATGAACATACTTATTAGGCTGCCCTCGCTCCTAATGTTTTAGAGGGTCAGCTCAGCAGCAGGTCCTCACCCATAATGTTTTAGAGGGTCACCAGCAGGCCCTCGCCCATAATGTTTTTGAGGGTCACCAGCAGGCCCTCACCCATAATGTTTTAGAGGGTCACCAGCAGGCCCTCGCCCATAATGTTTTAGATGGGCAGATCAGCTGGCCCTTGCTCCAATAGTTTTTGAGGGTCACCAGCAGGCCATCAACCATAATGTTTTAGAGGGTCACCAGCAGGCCCTCGTCTGTAATGTTTTTGAGAGTCACCAGCATGCCCTCGCCCCTAATGTTTTAGATGGTCAGATCAGCAGCAGGCACTCTCCCCTAATGTTTTAGAGGATCAGCTCAGCAGCAGACCCTCAACCCTAATGTTTTAGATGGTCAGATCAACAGCAGGCACTCGCCCCTAATCTTTAAAAGGGTCAGCTCAGCAGCAGGCCCTCGCCCCTAATGTTTTAAAAGGTCATATCAGCAGCAGGCCCTTGCCCCTAATGTTTTAGATGGTCAGATCAGCAGGCCCTTGCTCCAATAGTTTTTGAGGGTCACCAGCAGACCATCAATCATAATTTTTCAAGGGTGTGTATGATGCCCTCCTTTATGTGTAACAAAGGGTGTATTGGAGTGCCAGTTCCTTGTAATTTTTGGCAGAACTTGCACTTTATATACAAGTAAATATAAAGGAAAGAATGTTTCCTAAAAAATTTTCCTCTAAAATCGATTTTATCTTTGGTTTTGTGCATATGATTGGCAGTCTGTAAAAGTGGTGTACTACTCGGACAACATCGTTCCCAGCAGCAACCTGGGAGTCCAAGATGCATCCAGACATCCTCCCCATGCTGTTCCAGAACTATTTTGGTGGTGTTTTCATCAATTTCTGACCTTTTCCTATTACCAAGCACCCTCCCCTCTTCAGAGCAGGGGGTGCCTGGTTTAATGCTCGGGTTCTCCCATTGACTTCCATTAAACTTGTGTGCTCGGTAGAGCACCCGAGCATCCCAATGTGTTGAACGAGAGCACCCGAGAACTTTGGTGCTCGATCAACACAATTTCGCATAAACAAATTTCAACACTAGGTAATTCGGTCCATACCACAAAAAGGGCTTCATCACATATAACTGCACCACTGAACGCCAATTAGGCCCTAATTTTTTATTTACTTTAACACTACTCAAAAGGATTTTCAGCAGATAAGTGCAACGCTGGACGGCGAATATATTTTTATTTCGCCACTAATACACGGCAAACAGGGCTGTAGAATATATCACTGAACGGCAATTAGGCCCTAATTTTTTCTACTTTTACACTACACAAAGGCTTTTTAACAGATCAGCGCAACTCTGGACGGCAAATACATTTTTATTTCGCCACTAATAAATGGCAAACAGGGCTGTAGAATATATCACTGCACCGCACAAGGGCAAATATATTTTATTTTGCAACTAATACACAGCAAAAAGGGCTTAACATATAACTGCACCACACAAGGGCAAATAAGACGTACTGTAGAACTATTTCCTTGTAATAAACCCTGTTAATGACTATATCAAACATCACTTGCACCCCAATAGCAAGAACAGTTTGCTGGAAGGACAGAGCTGTATAATTTGGATCCCCAGTCAGGGCACCAAGGTGTAATAGGATTGTTCCTATTACCCAGTCTGTAACCTCGCCTACTGACCCCTGTTCTATGCAAATGCTGTGGAATGATTCCTCCCTATCCTTTCTCTGCACTTCTAAATCGTTTTTTCACCAAAATCAAGTCTTTAATGGCTGTATCAAACAGTACTTGCACCCCAATAACATGAAAGGTTTGCTGGAATGACAGAGCTGTATAATGGCAATTTGGATCCTCAGTCAGTGCACTAAGGTGTAATAGGATTGTTCCTATTACCCAGTCTGTAACCTCCCCTACTGAACCCTGTTCTACACAAATGCTGTGGAGCGATTGCTCCCTATACTTTCCCTGCACATGTAAATCTTTTTTTTAGCACAATGAAGTTTTTTCTAACACTATCCCTAGCGCCTGCAGACGTCTCTCCCTGCACTAAGTACACTGGTAAATGGCAGAATCTGCTGCTATTTATAGGGCTGTGACATCACAGGGCTGGCTGCTGATTGGCTGCATGCATTGCATTATGGGTGATCCCACCTTCCCACAGTTCCTTTCTCCATGTCCTCACACGTGCAGCAGCTATTTTAGAAAAAAATGTGATTCGTTACCACGAAGCACAAGGAAATTCGGCTTTGGTGTGAATCAAATTTTTCCTGAAATTTGGAACAAATTCCACTTAGCTTCGATTCGCTCATCTCTAATGGATGCAATGACAGTCAGATGGAGGTTATTACCCAACTGGTTCAGAATCTAGCAGAGAGAGCCCAGCAGCAAGAGCCTGAATAAAGCTCAAAGCTAAAAAAAGCTAATTGAAGGCGAAAAGATACCAGGTTTATAACAGACATGATTTTATATGGTACAATAAACTTAGGAGCAAGTTTACCAGATGCTACACATTTTTTTGTAGAAAGCCAGACCAGTTCTATTAAGACAAAGTTTGGACACAAATACTTATTTTATAAACTTGTTTAAAGGGGGTATATGACCCCTGAAATGCCCCCCATATGCCTGGGCCCCTCACACACAATGTACTTGCCTCGCTCCATGGCACCTATGTCGCTTCTAAAACCCACACGGCCGCCGCAGAGCGGATGAACACATCAGGCGCTGGGGAGGCGGGTTAAGCCAATAGCAGGCTGTGATGGGAACGAGCCTCATTAGTGTCACCAGCGATGCTAGGGAGGCTCTTCCCCGTTGCAGCCTGCTATTGGCTGTACCCCCCCCCACCGTGATTTCAGATCTCTTCATCCACACGACGGGGAGATGCAGAGGCAGCCGCGTGGACTTCAGAAGCAATGTGGGTGCCCGGGAGTGGGGTAAAAACATTGTGTGCGAGGGGCACGGGCATATTAGGGGAGTTTAAGGGGTCGGATAACCCCTTTAAACAAGCTAATAAAAGAATTCTTTGTGTCCGAACTTTGTCTTGTAGAACTGGTCTGGTTTGCTACAAAAAAAATTGTGTCTCAGAGTACCGTCTGGTAAACTTGCTCCTAACTTTATTGGACCATATAAAATCATGTCTGTTATAAACCCGATATCTTTTCGCCTTCAGTTACTATCCTTGCTTAAGATACATGATGTTTTTCATAAATCATTGCTTAAGAAGTATATTTCTCCTTTGATTCTTTCACCTAAACCTCCTGATCCAGTGGTTATTCTAGGTGAGGTTGAGTATGAGGTGGAGAAAATTCTTGACTCTCGGTGAGTTCAGGTCTGTTGTACCTAATTAATTGGAAGGAATATGGTGCTGAGGAGAGAACATAGTTGCTGGCTCAGGATGTTCATGCTCCTCGTTTAATAAGAAAGTTTCACCTCAAATTTCCATTGAAGCCTGCTCCCCAGGTTGAAGGTCCAGTGGCCCCTCTTAAGATGAGGAGAGGGTGATGTCACAACACAAACTTACCTCTTCGGATCTCCAGCTTCAGCACGACCAGTGCTGGAAGAGACATGCTGGTAAGCCATGCCAATTGGTGACGCAGCAGCATCTTTAGCAACAAGATGTAATGCTCTTTCTCCCCACAGCGGGCATGCGCTG
This sequence comes from Bufo gargarizans, assembly GCF_014858855.1. NCBI lineage: Eukaryota > Metazoa > Chordata > Amphibia > Anura > Bufonidae > Bufo > Bufo gargarizans. Next base: position 459,594,287 of record NC_058083.1, on the reverse strand, counting down.
GAGGAGACTAGCATTGGGTTAATTGCTCAGCTGCTATTCCTGTGTGCTAGTGTTTCTGACTAATGGAGTGCCTATAAGGTGCTAATTCAGGGAATCTGAGCTCTATTTAAACTCCTTTCTGGCCATATACCAGTGCCAGTGATAGTCTTGTTTGAACTCACTAGTTAGGTTCCTAGTTCTTGGATTTATTTGGATTTGTTTGTGTTTTGACCTTTGCTTATCTTTTGACCACTCTCTGTCTAACGTGATTTCTAATGTACATCACGGCTGGGTTGTGTCTTGACTACACGTCTCTTTTTTGTACTGCATTGTCTGTATGGTTCTAACCGATTTTCGTATTACTATCCCTTTGTGTTGTTTTTGTCTTTTGGTGTTCGTCTGTCTCTGTACCTTAGTAGCATAGGGACCGTTGAACAGTTGCGGTCTTGCTACCTACGGCTTGAACTGCATGTAAGTAGGGAAAGTTGCATTTAAGATTGCATATAAGGTTCACTGTCCGTATCTGTCCCTATCTATAAGCGTTACATTCAAGTTGAATTTACACATATTTGACCAGAATCAAATCAGACAGCCGAGACCAGAATCATATTTAAAATTTTACCATCTCTATTTGAGACCTTTTGCATTTTACTACACTTATTGAAAATTGGTTGGAAAAGTAGGTGTGCTTAGGCTGTTGAGCTGATTTAAGCTAGCTTTAGAATTATCATCTGAGACTTTCAAAAAGTCTCAGACACCCTCTGAATTATAATCAGAGCTACATAGACAGACGTGCTTAAGATACACCAAATGTGGTGATGACAAAAAAATGGGGAATAAAAAAAATGGATGAAAAAAACTAAAATGGTCAAAGTGGGCCTGGTCCTTAAAGGGATTGTTCAACCTCCTTACAAGTAGTGTCCTAGCCTCAGGATATAGCATCATTATTTGATAGGCAGGGGTATGACACCTTGCACATCTACCATGTTCAAGGGCTAGAAAACACTATGATTAAATGCCTTTGTTTAATGTATCCTTCTGCTGTGGGTGTTGATGCTCAATGCTCTGTCTATGTCCATAAGGTGCTGCAGCAATCGACGAACAACACTCACCTCTACTTGCTAGCTAACCACTATTCAGTTTGACTAATCTTCTCAATCCAAGCAACTTGCAGTATTCATCCAGCACTCTTACATGGCTCTGACTATGAGGTCATCTCAACACCTCCATTTATTGACTTCAGGAAATTACTACACATCATAGAGACATTCTAAAGGACCTTAATCTTACGCTAACCTCTGACTGTTGTTTTGGTATGCAAGGCCATGAACACTTTGCATACATGCCTATGCCAACGTTATACAGTGCAACAATATTTAGAGTGCATTTCACTTCAGTTACAGCACTGTTTCTCTCACACACATCTACTGCACCCCTTCAAAATAGGAGTTTTCTATTTCACATACATACCATAGTCACTTACATTGCATTGCATACATGACATCAATACTCAGGGAGTTCTCTATGTGTTTGATTATTAATATATAGTTATGGCAGTGTAGCACCCATTTGTTTGGTGTGTATTATTTCTGGACTGTACACCCACTTGTTCCTTTAAATACTCAGCTAGTTTAAGCCACCATGGTGCATACTTTAAGTATCATGCTGGCATCCCACACTTGAAACATTAAAGTGCTTTACGCATGTTACATAATAATCACGTTACTGCCTCTTTCTCAGTATAAAGTCATAAAACAGTCCAGCAGTTTAACTTGGGTGGTATTACCACCATAAAATATGAGTGAATTTCCTAAAAAATTTCTGGTCCAATTTGGGCAAGAAATTTGATTTGTGTATGAATCGATTGTACCTGAATCAAAGATGCTTTAAATGCCTGGAAAATCTCTCTCTGGAAAAATTATATCCAAACAAATCTGAATTTTTTTTGATTCAACCAATTAAAAAATTCAGTTCGAACTCCACTTGTAATGAATTGATTAATTTTCCCATCGCTAGTATTGATATAAATTTTTTCATACAGTAAATTGAAACTACTGAGAATTTGAAACGCAGAGCATATTAGAAAGTTGTAGCTGTAATATACTAGAAAGTTGAATCTATGTAAGTTTTTATATATTTTTTATTGGTACCGGGCAATCATATACCAAACGTACCACAGTAACAAAATCCAAATACTCCCAATCCCACTCCAAATACCTATCTACAGTGGAAGGGAAAAAAAGCATACAGCTTACATTCACTTGAATTCATAACTTGAGTTCAGTTCCTAAATACTAAAATTGAATGTTGATAAGTGCAATATAGTGCACCTGGGGCGTAAAAACCCAAGAGCAGAATATAAAATCAGTGATACAGTCCTAACCTCAGTATCTGAGGAAAAGGATTTAAGGGTCATTATTTCAGAAGACTTGAAGGTAGGCAGACAATGTCATAGAGCAGCAGGAAATGCTAGCAGAATGCTTGGGTGTATAGGGAGAGGCATTACCAGTAGAAAGAGGGAGGTGCTCATGCCGCTCTACAGAGCACTAGTGAGACCTCATTTGAAGTATTGTGCTCAGTATTGGAGACCATATCTCCAGAAGGATATTGATATTTTGGAGAGAGTTCAGAGAAGAGCTACTAAACTAGTACATGGATTGAAGGATAAAACTTACCAGGAAAGATTAAAGGACCTTAACATGTATAGCTTGGAAGAAAGACGAGACAGAGGGGATATGATAGAAACTTTTAAATACATAAAGGGAATCAACAAGGTAAAAGAGGAGAGAATATTTAAAAGAAGAAAAACTGCTACAAGAGGACATAGTTTTAAATTAGAGGGGCAAAGGTATAAAAGTAATATCAGGAAGTATTACTTTACTGAGAGAGTAGTGGATGCATGGAATATCCTTCCTGCAGAAGTGGTAGCTGCAAATACAGTGAAGGAGTTTAAGCATGCATGGGATAGGCATAAGGCCATCCTTCATATAAGATAGGGCCAGGGGCTATTCATAGTATTCAGTATATTGGGCAGACTAGATGGGCCAAATGGTTCTTATCTGCCGACACATTCTATGTTTTTAAGTTGTCACATATTGAGTCGCTTCCCTTTTCCCTAAACCATGCCTATTCTGTGCTAAATGATATCCATTACTGAGTGAGGTGCCCAAAGTGTTGAAAATACTCATACTTAATGAATGTGATGCATGCCATGTACACCAGGATTCTGAATCAATTTCAGCCAGAATTCTGGTTTATTTTCATTAGTAAAGGTCCCTTTACACTGGATAATTCGTCAGGCGATTGTCGGGAGGGAAGGGGATGAGAAATCGCTAATGCTATCACTTGTCCCCATACATAACATTGTTTGCCAGCAGCAGAGACAGCACAATCTGCTGCTGGCAAATGACAGTTTACACGTCCGCATGAAAGATGCAGTTACTGCGCTGCTAACTAAACATACTCCAGTTTGCACCATCTCATTTTGGCTTTAACATCCCCAAGTCTCCTAGTACAATACCTACTATCATATGATCATTATGAACATTGCCTGGTATGTCTATATAACATATTACTGACAGACTCCTTGCAGATCTCCTTGTACAGCAAAAACCCTCCAGAACAGCTTGACAAGTTCTTACTTCTATCCTGTCAGGTGTTGAAATAAAGTACTCCAGCAATGCAAACTGCTTAGGATTACGCTATAATTCATGGCTGCAGGTGATACATTCAAGAGCATGAGAATTTGATTCATACTTGGATGTTTAACAATTGCAAATATTGTTTGTGTAATGCGAGCTGTGATCTGGCAGAGTTTAGAAAATGGCAAATGCCAAAGACTGACGATGAGTGGAGAGAAATGTCTTCAGTTTTTTGGGAATGCTGGCAATCGCCCCACAATTGTAAGGGCCCTTTCAGTGAGGTTTCATACTTACATTCTCTGCATTCATTAATTCATGTAAAATAACAAGTGATTTTCCTTTTCCTTTTATTCCTGTTAGAACTGAACGATGTTATTTTCGAGAGGAGGCAGAAGAATAAAACAAAATAATGGAAGTGCCATATGAAAACTAAAACAGGTAAAAAATCAATTAAGGGTCCATTCACACGTCCGCAATTCTGTTCCGCATTTTGGGAACCGGAATTGCGGACCTATTCATTTCTATGGGGCCGCACGATGTGCTGCCCGGATCCGGAAATGTGGACCCGCACTTCCGTTGCCGAAAAAAATAGAACATGTCCTATTCTTGTCTGCAATTGTGGACAAGATTAGGCATATTCTATTATAGTGCCGGTGATGTGCGGTCCACAAAATGCGGAACGCACATTGCCGTCGTCTGTGTTTTGTGGATCCACAAAACACACACGGATGTGTGAATGGACCCTAAAACTAATTTAAAAATGTACTAGTAATATTAAGGTTTTTACCAGCTGTTGTAATTACCACCCATATTAGAGTTTTTATATTCGCTAAAGACTTTCTTTTTTTTTCCTTTTTTCCATCAAAGGAGTTTTCCAGAGCACAATAATTCGACCAAACTGACAAAAGGAAGACACTGTCTTTTGTGATATTATCATTAAAGCCTGGAGTCTTCTTTTATGGTTTGGTTATCAGTTTATGGTAAACAAAGTCTTTCTTATGGATGACATTGCATTCTTGAGGTACTTGGTTCTATACCTACTTGGAAATTATACTAGTATTCCATGCAGTGCTGCAACTATGTCGTAACTATGTTACGGTGACGTTCAACCAAGGTAATGTGAGGTCACCTGGTCCCATTGTATAATGGCTCCATTGAGATGCCTCAGCCAGCAGCCATTATAAAACACTGCAACATGACGTAATACACTGTGACCTAGTCCTCACACTTAGAAATGAGTGAATTTCCAGTAATTTGTTTCGGGTCTGATTTGATCAGAATACATTTTGTTTGCCCTGAAAAATCGTGTATGGGGTTTCCCAGTACTGTATCTAACCCCTTTCAAGCTCTTTAATGCAAAGTTTGGATTAGTAATTAATGTGAAAGTGACAATGACATGTATAGCTATGGGTAAAGGGGTGTAACGACCTCACACTGCAGTGCTGGATTTATTTATTTATTTTTATTAAAAAAGGTCCAACAAGTTTTTTCCATGGCAGATTCCTTATTTTTTTTTCTTCTAATCTGTAAAATGGTGACAGACGTTTTGGGTGATTTGTGCTGGAAGAATCACAAATGTTTTAGATTCACAGAAATTAGAATATTTTAGGAAATTCAACAAATTTTATTTGTGTAGAATGGATTCACTCATCTCTACCATGGCGTAGCATGGGGGGGCAGGGGGGCCCCGGGCACAAAATTGCAGGGGGCGCCAGGCAGCAAGCACTTTAATGAGGGCCACGGGAGCCTATGGCTCTCACCCCCTCCGTTCTTCCTCATAGGCTTCAGGCTAGTGGCCTGAAGCCTATGAGACAGTAGAGCGACCGTACTGACTAGAATGGAGTTGCTCCTAGGATGTATGATGTCGGGGGAGGAGGCGGAGTCTTGTCACCCAGAGGGCACGGCCTCAATATTTGCAGGAGATTCTACAAAGCACATTGTTGGAGAGAGGAGCAGAGGCTGCAGATCAGTGAGTGGAGAAGAATATTGACTGGTATGTTTACCTGGTGGGGGGGGGGGGGGCTTTTTGCAGGGGCTGAAGGGAGGAAGAATAATCTTTGTACTGGAGACTGTATGTTAGAGGGGTCTGAAGAGAGGGTAGTAGGGGTAATATGATTTACATGGGACTGTATGCTGGAGGGGCTGAAGGCGGGGGGGGGGTGATATTATTTTACATGGGACTGTATGCTGGAGGGGCTGAAGGCAGGAAGAGTGGTGAATTTTACATGGGACTGTTTTCAAGAAGGGCTGGAAGGCAGGGGGAGTGATGTATCTTATGGGACTGTATGCTGGAAGGGCTGAAGGCAGGCGACGAAGAGAGGGAGGGTGATATTATTTACATGGGCTGTATGCTGGAGGAGCTGAAGGCAAGGGGAGTTTTGTATTTTACATGGGACTGTATGTTGGAGGGGCTGAAGGCGGGGAGTAATGTATTTTACATGGGACTGTATGCTGGAGGGGCTGAAGGTGTGGGGGTTGTATCTTACATGGGACTATATGCTGGAGAGGCTGAAGGCAGGAGAGTGATGTACCTTACATGGGACTGTATGCTGGAGGGGCTGAAGGCAGGACAAGTGATGCATTTTACATGGGACTGTTTGCAAGAAGGGCTGGAAGGCAGGGGTGTGATGTATCTTACATGGGACTGTATGCTGGAGGGGCTGAAGACAGACGGCAATGAGAGGGAGTGTGATATTATTTACATGGGACTGTATGTTGGAGAGGCTGAAGGCAGGGAAGTTATGTGTCCTACATGGGACTGTATGCTGGAGGGGCTGAAGGCAGGAGAGTGATGTATTTTACATGGGACTGTATGCTGGAGGGGCTGAAGGCAGGAGAGTGATGTATCTTACATGGGACTATGCTGGAGGGGCTGAAGGCAGGGGGAAGGTTGTATCTTACATGGGAGTGTATGCTGGAGGGGCTGAAGGGGGGCATAATTATTACTATAATACATTTTTTTTATGAAACTCTACAGAAATGAGACGCAGCTGAAAGAAGTTATCATGACAGTCCTATCTCCGAATGAAGATGCTGAGGAAAGTCTACATCACAGAATACGTCACTGGATGTAACAGGTATGGTGCTGTATTCTCCTGTACATTTCATAGCAATGCATGTTATGTCCATCCAAATATCTGTTTTGGGGGGGGGGGTGGATATAGAATTTGGGCCACACTGCCGAAGCCTGGCCCAAGACTTCAGGTCACACTGTTCGTGTTCTTAATTCTGAGGTATCACACCCATCTACTACATTATCTGTACTCAGAGAGTTATCACTGTGTTATCTGTGGTGTTACGTAGGACTGCAGTTGACACATACTACATTATTTGTAAAAAGGGGCGTGGTCACAGGTTGGGGGGCACAATACTTGGCTTGCCCCGGGTGCTGGCAACCCACGCTACGCCACTGATCTCTACTCACACTGAGTACAAGGGACCACTGAAGAATTTTGACAATAATTGTATTACTTTTTCCAAATTGTTTTAAGCTCTGTACTGATGGGGGTTAAGAATCCCAAAACAGCTGTCTACAGATGGGAGTTTCTGGTTTGGCTGGTATGATCTAATTTGCATAAATGTTTGCTTTGGAACATTACCTGAAAAATAAGTCTTAATAAATGCTGAGATCGCTTCAATCAGAAACAATACCCCCCGACTTATAAGGCATTTAATCCAGCCAACCATTACCCTGCTCTGTGATAAGTGGCAGGAGCCCTTACACAATTGTCTACAGATAGGTGTCTTGAGTTTGGCCGCTGAGACTAATTTCTGAAGGTTAGTGAGTTTTCTGTGGTCCCAGAAATTGCACCATCTTTGTAGGAGTTTAAGCTTAATTCTTTACATACGGTACATACAGTACATAATGTTCTTTTTACAAATTGATGAAGACAAATTTGGCAACTAGTGTGAAAAGGGAGCACCACGCAAATTAATTGATATATCTTTCATTAAAGAAGCACTCAGTATTTTTTTATTTTTTTTTATTGTACACATATTACTAACTTACCACCAGTATTCTAGCAGACTAATTTGTTACACCCTAACTCAGTTGCATCCATGCATTTTGAAGTTTTTCATTATGGGAACCTGCTCTTTTGACCTCAAGTCTGACCATAAGCCCAAGGCTTGCTCTAATCTGTAAACAGGAACTCGATCTCTCCCTGTGGATGACTTCCTGGTAATCACGAGATAACATCATCACAAATCAAATCCCTCCCAGAGACTCTCAGGCCCCCTCCTCTTCCTCTGCATTTCCTTGAATTCTGTTGAAGATATAATGTCTCCCCTATGTAAAGGACCAGGAGTGGAGAGATATAGTAGGTGAGTGTATACAGTGATTAGCTGCAGTTATATAAACCTCCTGACTCAGACTGCCGGTCTGTACTATCTGTGTGTACTGACTCTCCAGTGTAGTTCTAGGAGATGTAGCTTCACACTGGTCTCCCCGCATCTTGCATGTAAGAGCTGACAAGGAAGAGATAGATGACAGGGCATCAGTCGCATGTGCAGCGGACGGACACACACACACACAGGCCAATCCAGGTCGCAGAGCCGGGCTCGGGGGCACATTGGCGCGACAGCAGCGCTCAGGTAGGAGGGCACAGCGGCTTTCAGAGTTACTCTGCCCGGAGCACACGGGACAGCGCAGCCGTCACAGATCCCAGAAAGCCGTCCACACTGAGAGCCGGCTATCTTACTCACTATGCCGCACTGCGCATGCGCCCGCTTCCCCACGCGCGCAGTGCGGCCTGACGCCGCTCCATCGGCACACACTCCACGGACACTACATGTGCAGCATCCTATTGTAATGGCAGCGGGGGGCAGTCACTGTATTGCACCGGCCCCGCTCACTTACTACATGATCTGGTAGCGTAACTCACTAAGTGACGCCCCTGCTCCGCCCACTGCATGAATGAAGCAGGCGCATGATGTAGTGAGTTACGCTGCCAGTGCCTGGCCGTCCGCCCGGCCTCCTGCCTCACCATGTAGTAAGTGAAGAAGTGAAGATCGTTATTATTATTACAGTTATTCAAAGTATTACTACTCTGAGCGGGGCCGGTGCAATACAGTGACAGTGTCAGCCACAGACCAGCCCCATAACAGTGTCAGCCACAGACCAGCCCCATAACAGTGTCAGCCACAGACCAGCCCCATAACAGTGTCAGCCACAGACCAGCCCCATAACAGTGTCAGCCACAGACCAGCCCCATAACAGTGTCATCCACGGGTACCCCCCATAACAGTGTCATCCACGGGTACCCCCCATAACAGTGTCATCCACGGGTACCCCCCATAAGTGTCATCCACGGGTACCCCCCATAACAGTGCCATCCACGGGTACCCCCCATAACAGTGTCATCCACGGGTACCCCCCATAACAGTGTCATCCACGGGTACCCCCATAACAGTGTCATCCACAGGTACCCCCCATAACAGTGTCTTCCACAGGTACTCCCCCATAACAGTGTCATCCACAGGTACCCCCCATAACAGTGTCATCCACAGGTACCCCCCCATAACAGTGCCAGCACTACTGTTCTAGCACCCGTTATTTTAACGGGCTTAATGTCTAGTATAAATATATTTACGCAGTTGTAAGCCTCTCCAAAGCTCAGCACTCTTAGCAGTGCCTTAATAGTCAGACCCTCCCTGGTTTAGGTTGATAGAAGTTGTATGTTGTCCTAAGCAAAACTTGGTATGTCTATTGTACCACTGTAGTTCATTTATATTTAAGTACATGTGTCCTGCACACCAGAATGGGTCTGCAGGTTTTGTGATAACAGTAACAATACAAAGGAAAAATATGCAAGACAGCAAAAATTAAACCTTTTCTTGACAGATTTTAACTCTTTAGTGTTTTTTGGGGTAATCATAATATACGGAGCCCTTGTAAGCCCCATTCACCATTACTTAGCTATAAATGAAGACTGTTACATTTGTAAACAGAAAAAATGGGAGCTGCTCCCAAAGGCTTTCAACATTCAGATTATGAGCTAGTGACACTTCCAATGGGTAGGAAATAATGATGTCACAGCTTGAAAATTTGTAAGACTATGTCAACAAATATCTCATTGCATATGGCTTCCGACAGGGCTTCAGCAGTCAGTAGGGTTTTCTTACTGCCTTTCCTTTATAGAATATGGTCAATGTTTCGACTATAAAACTGACAAGAAACTCTACAAGACATATTTGTTTAAAAATGGCAAATTACAGCAAGACCGCTTCAATGAAAGGCATTAAGGTCTGGATGGTGTCCTCGTACTGAACTTTTGAGTCTGCTCCTTTTATATGCTGCCCACATGTGTGCTATGAAACCTCAAAGTGTGTTGTATACTCTAATCTTCTGTTGCTGATCTAACAGTTTTGAAGTGTTTTTGAAGGCTTTTCTAACTCCAAAATGCTACATTTGTCACAGTCTGAAATAAAAAAAAAGCTAAAAAAAATGTATTTAGAATGAAAAGGCATGACGGCACTGACTGGGTTGATTAACTTATAGGAAACTGTATATGCATACAAGAACATAGTAAAATCATAGATGACTGTAAAAACATCAATTTAGCAAAAATTTAAATAGGTTGTTTAAGATTAGAAAAACTTGTCTGGTTTCCTCTAGAAATATCACCACACCTGCCTTTAGCATATGTCTGAAGCCCAATTCTATTGATGTGAATAGGGATGAGTCGCAAAACACACACACAACCTATGGACAACCTTTGGTTTTTGGAAGAAAGCAGCCATCTTTTTCTAATCCTAGACTACAGCTTTGAAGATACCAGTGTACCAAACTCCTAGAGGTATGGTTAGGTTCACAACTGTATCAGAGGCTCTGGGAATTTTTGCAGATTATGTCAAAATTGCAGTTCAAAAATATTGCAGCTATTTTCCCCAGGGTTAAAGTTGGATGTCATGACAGAAACCGACAGAACTCATTATAAATCAATCAAGTCTACCAAGCACTGTTATTTAAAGTCATGTAATGGTTTTCGTTACAGCATTAAATTCATTTTTTTCCCTTGTATAATGGAACACCTTGTTGCGGCAGAATATGCGACTTCTTCCCCGCTCACACAAGGTCTAAATAAGTGCGCGTGGTGTGGGCAGGGAAGGGGACAGGCTCGTCTCATTCATCATTTTCTATGACTGGTTTAGGTGTAGAAAATGGTCTAAATGTAAGACAGCTAGGAAGCTGTTTTCTCTTGTAGCCCCCAAAAATTGAAAAATCTGGGCCTAAAATGACATTTTCTTGCAAAAATTTAATATTTTATGTTCACAGCCAAGTGTTTCTAAATTCTAAGAAATGTCTGTTGGGTCAAAGTACTCACTGCACCCTTTAAAAAAAATCACTTTGGTGGTGTAGTTTCCAAAGTGGGGAAACTTTTTGTGAGTTTCTACTGCGGGGGTACCTCAGCATATCAAATGCGACATGGCACCCAAAAAACATTACATCAAAATCAGCCCTCCAAAAGCATATGGCACTCTTTTGAGAGAGTAGAGAGAGAGTAAAATATTGAAGTGACCCTACTCCTCCAAATGTATATACCGGTATTTGGATGTTTAATAAAATAGTTTATAATAGAAAAATACAACTGATCAGCACTATGTAAAATGATAAAAAACTAAATCCAAAAAGTCTGATAAAAAGACTTGAGTAAATATATAGATTTTCTGTAACAACATAGTTTTGTGTAGCGTTATCGCATGTGATCCTTAACAGTCGTTCCCACAAAAAAAACTCTTAATGATAAAACAAATGGATTTATATTTGAGATTACTGACACATACAGTATATCTTAGCTGTCCTGAAACTAAAGTTCAAATACCACATAAACTAACATTATAATGTTATCCTTTAATGGTCAACATATGGGTCACATACAAAATCATTGTTATTTAGAACAGAGGGGAACTAACTTTATTTATCAGTCAAAAGGTTATAGTGCATATCATTCTAATTGTTATTACTATTATGATTGTTATGGAGTTTGTATGTTCTCCCAGTGTTTGCGCGGGTTTCCTCCGTGTACTCCGGTTTCCTCCCACACTCTAAAGACATACTGATAGGGAGCTTAGATTGTGAGCTCGATTGGAAACAGCAAGCAATGATAATGCCTGTACAGGGCTGCGGAATACGTAGGTCAGCACTATATAAGTGAGTAAAAAAAAATTAAAAATTAAATAAACTATATTTATGGTGCTTCAAATTCATGTTAAAGGGGTTGTTTGGTTTAAAGAGGACCTTTCGCTACTCCTGACATGCCTGTTTGAGTAGCTTCATGCATTCCCCATGTAATAACAATTCTGGAATATCTATTCTTATAACTCTATGTTGTGCCATTTCTTTATTATTTCAACTGGAAGTTATGAATGGATTGCTAGCAGTCTGCAGTAAGGGTACAGAAATGAACGAATTTCTCAAAATTTGGTTCAATCTGAATTGATTCGCTGCAAATCGCGTTAAAAATGGCTATTTTTCTGGCTGCAGAGAGCCTTTATAGTGGTGTAGAACACTGTGCCTTGCAGGACCATGCATAGGGAGTCTGCTGTGGTAGTGAAACAATACTACGGGTCAGCATGACATGCAGATGACAGACGTCACTCTTAAATCTCTGCACACTTCACATATTTGGGCAGTAACGAGGCCAAAACTGAACCAAACAACTCAACTGTGGACTCAGCCTTACAGGTCAATGTTAGCATCAAGAAGAAGCGCACTCCTTTTACACCGTCGGCAGCTGATTTCACATAGATGTCTACAGAACCTGTTCTATTAAACGCTTATACAAATAGAGTCCCCGCGATAGAGTGGAGAGGGTGTCAGCAGTAAGTTTGTGTTGGTTTCACAGATTATTTTGCCCTTCCTCTAATCCGTCAGAACAATAACTCCCAAAACATGGATCCTGTCTGTGGAGCATCCGCCTTCACTCTTTCAGCATTTGGTCAGTAATCCATCAGTATTGCTAAAGCCCCCAAAAAATGGAGTGGATCCAAAACAGAGAAGACACATGAATGGAATATTTGCATGTCTTCTGTGTTTTGTACCCACTCCTGCTTTTGGCTACCCAATCATAAGCCAAGGTGGAAGCAGCAGCTTCAGGAGGCCACAGAGAAGCACAATGACAGAGTGTGGAGGTGGCAGCAGCATCATCAGGAGGCAACAAAGTGGCACAATAACAGAGTGTGGAGGTCGGCGGCAGCAGAATCAGAAGGCCACAGAATGGCACAATTACAGCGTGGAGGGGGCAGCAGCATCAGGAGGCCACAGAGTGGCAAGGTGACATAGTGTGGAGGTGGCAGCAGCATCAGGAGACCACAGATTGGCAAGTTGACATAGTGTGGAGGTGGCAGAAGCATCAGGAGACCACAGAGTGGGACAATGACAGAGTGTAGAGTTGGCGGCAGCAGAATCAAGAGGAGGCCACAGGGTGGCACAATGACAGTGTGGAGGTGGCAGCAGCAGCATCAGGAGGCCACAGAGTGGCAAGGTGACATAGTGTTGAAGTAGCAGCAGCATCAGGAGACTACAGAATGGCAAGGTGACATAGTGTGGAGGTGGCAGCAGCATCTGGAGACCACATAGTGGCAAGGTGACATACAGTTGCAAGAAAAAGTATGTGAATCCTTTGGAATGATATGGATTTCTGAACAAATTGATTATAAAATGTGATCTGATCTTTATCTAAGTCACAACAATAAACAATCACAGTCTGCTTAAACTTATAACACACAAAGAATTAAATGCTACTATGTTTTTATTGAACACACCATGTAAACATTCACAGTGCAGGTGGAAAAAGTATGTGAACCCTTGGATTTAATAACTGCAGATCAGACGTGCACAATGGTCAGGAGTAATTCTTGACCATTCCTCTTTACAGAACTGTTTCAGTTCAGCAATATTCTTGGGATGTCTCGTGTAAATAGCTTTCTTGAGGTCATGCCACAGCATCTCAATCGGGTTGAGGTCAGGACTCTGACTGGGCCACCCCAGAAGGCGTATTTTTTTCTGTTTAAGCCATTCTGTTGTTGTTTTACTTCTTTGCTTTCGGTTGTTGTCCTGTTGCAACACCCATCTCTGTTGAGCTTTAGCTGGTGGACAGATGACCTTAAGTTCTCCTGCAAAATGTCTTGATAAACTTGGGAATTCAATTTTCCTTCGATGATAGCAATCCGTCCAGGCCCTGACACAGCAAAGCAGCCCCACCACCATACTTCACAGTTGGAATTAGGTTTTTATGTTGGTGTGCTGTGCCTCTTTTTCTCCACACATAGTGTTGTGTGTTTCTTCCAAACAACTCAACCTTGGTTTCATCTGTCCACAGAATATTTTGCCAGTACTGCTGTGGAACATCAAGGTGCTCTTGTGCAAACTGTAAACGTGCAGCAATGTTTTTTTGGACAGCAGTGCCTTCCTCTGTGGTATCCTCCCATAAAATCCATTCTTGTTTAATGTTTTACGTATCGTAGATTCGCTAACAGTGATGTTAGCATATGCCAGAGACTTTTGTAAGTCTTTAGCTGACACTCTAGGATTCTTCTTCACCTTATTGAGCAGTCTGCGCTGTGCTCTTGCAGTCATCTTTACAGGGCGGCCACTCCTAGGGAAAGTAGCAGCAGTGCTGAACTTTCTCAATTTATAGACAATTTGTCTTACTGTAGACTGATGAACAGGGTTTTGGAGATACTTTTAAAACCCTTTCCAGCTTTATGCAAGTCAACAATTCTTAAACGTAGGTCTTCCGAGAGCTCTTTTGTGCAAGGCATCATTCACATCAGGCAATGCTTCTTGTGAAAAGCAAACCCAGAACTGGTGTGTGTTTTTTTATAGGGCAGGCAGCTGTAACCAGCACCTCCAATCTCATCTCATTGATTGGACTCCAGTTGGCTTACACCTCACTCCAATTAGCTCTTGGAGATGTCATTAGTCATTAGGGTTTCACATACTTTTTCCACCTGCAGTGTGAATGTATACATGGTGTGTTCAATAAAAACATGGTAACATTTAATTCTTTGTGTGTTATTAGTTTAATATATTTCAAATATAAAAGTGAGGTATCAGCGCTGGAAAAAAAGAGACATGGGGCCCAATTTAGTAATGGAATACCTGTATGGCTGGATGTAGGTCCGGAGAGTAGTATACTTAATTAAATGTCCTTGTCAGAAATTATATATAGGTAGAACAAAACGGGAACTTAAAATCAGAATGGGTGAACATCTGAATAATATAAATAAAAAATATGATGGCCATCCCCTGTCCCGTCACTATACTGAATATCATGGGGGCTCCTTTTCTGGCTCCACATTTGGGGGCATCGAAAAGGTTAAACCCAATATAAGAGGTGGAGACTTTATTCAACAGATGTCGCGATGTGAGAGCAAGTGGATCTTCAGACTGAACAGCCTAGCCCCAAGGGGTTTAAATCAAGAATTGGAATTATTTGCTTTCTAACAACAATAACAAAATACTCCTAATACAACACCCTGGAATAAAACATATCCTTCACAGACAAGTATTAATAGCTGTGAATCACAGGGATGCACCTCATATCTTCTGCTAACAAGCAGATCTAAAAACAGTAGTGTGGGAATGGACAGCGGTCACCATGGGAACCTGATTCCTATTTACTGCACAGGCCTGAATACAGCAACCATCCCTGACGAAGAGGCCCGCCGGCCTCGAAACGCGTTGGATGGGTTTTTGGTCCTCGGAAGTATCCGTACCACAGTTGTGACGTCACACGCTGCGCTTTCGGATTCCCTTACCATCATGCTCCTTCGTGCGCGCGTCAGTTGCCGGACGTAGCGGCGCTCGCCTTTTTTGAAGTAGAGCCAGAAGAATTGTTGTCCACCCGGCACTATCGAGTGCTACGAAAATTGATTCCGGACTAGGAGTATCTCCGGACCTACATCCAGCCATACAGGTATTCCATTACTAAATTGTACCCCATGTCTCTTTTTTTCCAGCGCTGATACCTCACTTTTATATTTGAAATATATTTATTTTGTGGATCGCGGCAACCGTTATCTTTCAGGTAGTCAGCAGCGGCTCTGTGTTCAGCTGTTCACGGAGAAGGGACATACTGTGACAGCGCAGATACTACCACTCATTGTTATTAGTTTAAGCAGACTGTGATTGTCTATTGTTGTGACTTAGATGAAGATCAGATCACATTTTATGACCAATTTTTGCAGAAATTCATATCATTCCAAAGGGTTCACATACTTTTTCTTGCAACTGTACTGTGGTGGTGGCAGCAGCATCAGGAGACCACACAGTGGCAAGGTGACATAGTGTGGAGGTGGCAGCAGCATCAGGGGACCACACACTACTGGGCGGGGCAGGACAGCTTTTCCAGGGCAAACTCTGCCAGTTGCGGCTACAAATCCATGGCAGTGGAACGTGAACACAGAGGGACCCTCCTGGTCAGACGTGCAAGAGGATGGATGATGTCGCAGATAGGCAGCAGACATCTGACTACATAGGATGTCTCTATAGTAGTTCAGTTTGTCCTCCCTCTCAGCGGATGTAAAAAAGGCCCCCATTTTGGACCAGTAGCAAGGGTCCAACAAGGTGGAGAGCCAGAAGTAATCTCTCTGCCGAATGCTGACAATCCGGCTGTCACTACGCAAGAAAGTAAGCATGCATCGGGCCATTTGTGCAAGTGACTTGGAGGGACTCCCTGCCTCCATCTCTACTGCATACTGCCACGGTGTGTATGGGTCCTCTGCCCTGTCTTCCTCATCACCCTGTAGCTCCTCTTGCTGCTCCTGCTCCTCCTCTCCTGCAACCTGTGTAGAAAAACCACCCATTTTGCTACACATTGCTTGTGCTCCAATGTCCTCCTCCTCCTCCAGTTCAGCCCCCACAAGTATCATGTAGCCATGAGATCTAGGCGCCACATCTCCAGTCCCCAGTCTGTTCCAGGACATGAAGCAGTGGAATTACGTTATTCATACCGTAGGCCTGGTGACTGACAAATAACATGGCCTCCTCAAAGGGCCTGAGCAAACGGCAGGTGTCATGCATGAGCTGCCACTGGCTGACATCGACGTTACACAGGGGAGTACTCCTATCCGCTTGGATCATCAAGAAATCATTTATGGCCTTTCTCTGTTTGTATAGTCTGTCAAACATATGGAGGGTGGAATTCCAACAAGTGGAAATGTTGTATATCAGCCTATGTTGGGGGTGCTGTTCTGCCGCTGCAGCCCAAGGAGGGTGTGCTTTGCGGTGTACGAGTGGCTGAAGTGCATGCAAAGTATCCTGGCCATTTTTAGGATGTCTTGCAGATGGGTGGAAGACTTCATGAACCTCTTGATAACTAGATTGAACATGTGTGCCATGCAGGGCATATGGCTCAGCCCTCCTTGATGCAGCGCCGACACCATGTTCTTCCAGTTGTCAGTCACCATGGTTTGGGTTTTGAGTTGTCGAGGAGAAAGCCAGGATTAAATTTCTTGATGAAGGACACGGAGCAGTTTCTCCCCTATGTGACTACATTCGCCCAGGCAAACGAGGTGCAGAACAGCGTTAAACTGCTGTGCCCTGCACATGTGGTATGCTGGAGGGGCACTGTGAATTGTCCCTGCAGTGGAGGCCGAGGACACGGTGGAGGATGAGGAGGCAGAGGCAGACATTGTCACAGTGTTGCAAAAATATATAGTAAAATAAACAAAATAAAAAGTTCACCACTGCGTTTCCTGATATCAGAGCGGCTTCGCTGACCTCCGTGTGATGCAGGTAAAATCACAATAACCAGTCTTTATACAAAAAGGTGGTCGCGCTGCCAGGTATACGTCCCAGTTCAGAAGCTCATGAGAAGCGGCAATCTTCTATGACACAACCAGCACACCTGAGTCCCGTGGATAGTAACCTTTCCTCAAAGCAACCTTCCTACGAAATCAAAGATTTGGGTATATAGTGAAGGGCCGCACAGTTGAGTAAATGGAACTATTTTTTATTATACTCACAATAAAATCGTGATTAACACGCCTTATAAAAGCATACAATCAGGTCCATCAAATTCAATGCCAAACCTAGGTTTCGCCGATAAGGCTTCCTCAGGGGCGATCGTGCCACCTTTCTCTACACACTACTTTATATAGGATTAATCTTCATCCCCTCCCCTTCCTTTGCAGGCAACACCCCCATAAATTATATTCTTTAAACCTTTGATACATTAGCACATGTTACATATTCTTCCTTAGGACCACAGATAATTATAAAACATACATAAATAAATAAAAAAATATATAAAATCAGAACAGATCATATCCAATATCCCTCATATATTCCATTAACTCCATTCATAGTTTTTTCCTAATCACATGGTATCATTCCACCAATAGCTAACCACTAACAGCCACACCCCCTTCACACCTACTTTCTACTCAACCTATAGGCAGAGATCTCTCACTATTCCACTAGGCAAGGCTTCAAATCTAAATCAATGTTTAAACCACAGGGTTGTAATGTCTTCATTCTGAATATCCATTGTACCTCCATTTATTTTATATTCTTCTCCACTTCCTGCTATTATCTTCTGGATGTGAAAAAAAAAAAGTGAAAAACATCCAGAAGATAATAGCAGGAAGTGAAAAAGAATGTAAAATAAAAGGGGAAATAGGCTGTGAGCATATGGGAATAGTATATTTGTAGAGGTGCTCCTGTGGATTGTTTTATATAGGGAGAACCTTGCTTAAACTCAAGACGAGGGTACAGGAGCACATCAACAATATAAAGAAAGGGCTGGAAGGCCACAGCGTATCGATGCATTTTAAGAAAATGCATGGAAAAGATCTGAGAGGTCTGTGGTTTGCAGGAGTGGAAAAGGTGAAGTTGGATTGGAGAGGAGGTGACCCCGTGAGACAGATCGACGAGAGGTAGAATGGATATTCAGAATGAAGACATTACAACCCTGTGGTTTAAACATTGATTTTGATTTGAAGCCCTGCCTAGTGGAATAGTGAGAGATCTCTGCCTATAGGTTGAGTAGAAAGTAGGTGTGAAGGGGGTGTGGCTGTTAGTAGTTAGCTATTGGTGGAATGATACCATGTGATTAAGAAAAAGTTATGAATGGAGTTAATGGAATATAGGAGGGATATTGGATATCATTTGTTCTGATTTGACATTTTTTTTATTTATTTATGTATGTTTTATAGTTATCTGTGGTACTAAGGAAGAATATGTAACATGTGCTAATGTATCAAAGGTTTAAAGAATATAATTTATGGGGGTGTTGCCTGCAAAGGAAGGGGAGGGGATGAAGATTAACCCCATATAAAGTAGTGTGTAGAGAAAGGTTACACGATCGCCCCTTATCTGCGAAACTTAGGTCGGGCATTGAATTTGATGGACCTGATTGTATGCTTTTTAAGGCATGTTAATCATGATTTTATTGTGAGTATAATAAAAAAGTTCCATTTACTCAAGTCCCTTCACTATGTCCCCGAAACTTTGATTCTGTAGGAAGGTTGCTTTGAGGAAAGGCTGCTATCCACAGTTGTGTCAGAGAAGATTGCCGCTTCTCATGAGCTTGTGAACTGAGACATATACCTGGCAGCGCGACCACCTTTTTGCATAAGGACATTGTCACAGGACCAACGGCATGAGACCCTGGAGGCGGAAGTGGCGTCACCCGGTCAAGTTGCTGGTGTGGCTGTGCAGGAACCACATTCACCCAGTGGGCCATAAAGGACATGTATTGACCGTAGTTACAGCTGCAAATATCGGTGCTGCTGTGCACTTTGGAAGACACCGACAGGCTCAAGGACTGGCCCACCTTCTGTTCTACATAAGTGTGCAGGGCAGGTACTGCCTTTTTGGCAAAGAAATGACAGCTTGGGACTCTCCACCTCGGCGTAGGACAAGCCATCAGTTCTCTGAAAAGTGCAGAGTCTAACAATTGGAAAGGGAGGGAGTGCAGCACCAGCAACTTGGCCAGGAGCACATTCAGCTTCTGCGCCGTTGGATGAGTGCACTCATACTGTTGTCTCTTGGCAATCGCTTTGGCGATTGATTGCTGACGGAATGACTGACGAGGAGTAGGAGAAGGAGCAGGAGCATCAGGACCAGCAGATGATGAGATGGACAGACAGCTCCTTTCGGCTGAGGTGGTGGAGCCTTGACTGCCTGCCACTGGGTGCATGCCACTGGGTTATGCAGCAGTTCCTGCGGCAGGCTGGACCATCACATCGGAGCCACCGTTCTCCCAGGCCACTTTATGGTGACGCTGCATATGTTGACGCAGGGCCGTGGTGCCGACATTGGAACTCTTGCCATGCTTCACCTTCTGCTCACAGATTCTACAAATGGCCATGTTTACCTCCTCCGGCGGCTTAACAAAAAACTGCCACACCGCTGAGTAGGTGATTTTTTTCCCCCAACACTCTGTACTGACTGACTGCTACCACCGCTTCTTCAGTGAACCCCTGCACCACTAATTTCGAAGCGATGGTTTACCCCAGGCACGTTTGGCTCCCGACCTCCCACTGCTGCTACCCTGCTGACTCCTGACCACGCTAGCTGGCTCTGCTGCTGCCTCACGGGCAAAGTGCCACCCTCTTCTCCCAATGATGATAAAGCCCCTAAGTGCGATCAGCTACATCATCATCATCGATTAGTGTCTGCATGTCACTGATGTCCTCCTCAACCGTCTCTGGGTCTGGAGCCTGACCGCTTGGAACACCAGTTCCCACCCCACTCTCCTCATCACTATTTGCCCGCCTACCAGAGGAAGCAGCGGATGTCTTTTAAACATCTTGGCTGGCCAGTAGCTGCTGACTGTCCTCTTTTTTTTTAAATCAGATCATTTTTTATTGAACATTTTACAGTGTAACTACACGTTTTATCATACTACGTACAAGGATGACATTGCTGACTGTCCTCTAGTCGCTCGTCCTCACTGTATAGTGGAGCTAAGCCCACAGCATATATATACTTCTCTGGCTGAGGGAACAGAAAAAGACAGAGATAGGTTGAGGACAGATGAGGGCACAGGGCCAGCTACCGAGCCATGCCAACTAAGGGCTCTTTCACACCTGCGTTATTGTCTTCCGGCATAGAGTTCCGTCGTCGGGGCTCTGTGCCGGAAGAATCCTGATCAGGATTATCCTAATGCATTCTGAATGGAGTGAAATCCGTTCAGGATGCATCAGGATGTCTTCAGTTCCGGAACGGAAAGTTTTTTGGCCGGAGAAAATACCGCAGCATGCTGCGCTTTTTGCTCCGGCCAAAAATCCTGAAGACTTGCCGCAACGCCGGATCCGGAATTAATGCCCATTGAAAGGCATTGATCCGGATCCGGCCTTAAGCTAAACGTCGTTTTGGCGCATTGCCGGATCCGACGTTTAGCTTTTTTAGAGTGGTTACCATGGCTGCCGGGACACTAAAGTCCCGGCAGCCATGGTAAAGTGTAGTGGGGGAGTGGGGGAGCAGCATACTTACCGTCCGTGCGACTCCCGGGCGCTCCAGAGTGACGTCAGGGCACCCCAAGCTCATGGATCACATGATGGCATGGCACGTCATCCATGCGCATGGGGTGCTCTGACGTCATTCTGGAGCACCCCGGGAGCCGCGCGGACTGTAAGTATGCCGCTCCCCAGCTCCCCGCTCCTACTATGGCAACCAGGCTGCCAAAGTAACACTGAAAGCATTTTGAAGACGCTTTCAGTACACTTGCGTTTTTCCGGATCCGGCGTGTAATTCCGGCAAATGGAGTACACGCCGGATCCGGACAACGCAAGTGTGAAAGAGGCCTAAGGGTTGTGTCTGATGAAAAATAACTGAAATAAAGTGGCCTAAATGGGATGAAATGCTCAAAAACCCCAAACACTGTGGCGTGTTTATAACCAGGGGAGCAATTCCTCCGCATGTGATCCGTTGCTAACCGCAATCCCCAGCAAAAATGCATACAATAGAGGATGTCAGCAGTGGATCACATGCACCATAATGTCATCCTACACAAGATGGGATAATGTGTGGATGCAAATATAAAAATACATAAATTACTGCGAAAGGTGCACCACAATGATATGCAACTGACAACAATGGCTAATCCCTCAAGCTGATGTTAAGAACTGAGACTTTAGCCAATGTATTCCAGTCAGGAACACATTGGAGCCCTTTTGCACAACAGTCAAGGTGGCATGGGTTCCTACCACTAAACTACCAATGGAGTGTGAACATGGTCTGAGAGGTACTAAGATACAACTTACAGCCAAGCTCTCACATACCTCCATTGTGAGCTCACTGTCTGAGTGTATCTGACTTGAATACATTGGCTAAAGTCTCAGTTCTTAATATCAGCTTGAGGTATTAGCCAGTGTTATCAGTTGCATATCATTATGGAGCACCTTTCGCAGTGATTTTTGTGTCTGATGAACCCACCGACTCTTGGCTGGAAGTCAATGGGAGAACCCCAGGCACCCCTTGCTGTGAAGAGGGGAGGGTGTCGGCTTAGGAGTCACTGCTCTGACTTCATATATAGCTATGTCTTGGGGACACCCCAGTGTATTTAAAACTAATTTCTGAAAAGTTTCCGTCAGGGTTTGAACTCCCAACATTGTACATTAGAGGCAAGGGCCTTATCAGCTCCATTGTTAATCGATTTTTTGGTTATATGTATATTATAGAGGACTAGGCATCCTCTTTGGAACTAAGCATTACCCGCCCATCCCCCACCCCTTGGTGTTTTTATTCAGAGTAACAATGGAGCTGGACACTCCGTTTTAGAGTAGGTCCCATCTGATAAGAAACTACCTTGTCGTCCGGTAGGTGGGCCCGACATATTTTTGATCAATAATATGCGCTAAGAGCTTCTTCACTGCTTATTAGCAAGTATTGGCGTCATGTATTTGACCCTGTTCACACATTAACCTGTTCACTCAGTCTTAGTGCATTTAGTGGTGTGCTGCTACTTTATTTGTTTACTGTATATATATATATATATATATATAGATAAAATCCTACTTCTGATATATATGAATGCATAATATGTGGGAAACTACTACTGATGTTTTAAGCCATAATATATTTACATATATTATAATATATATTCTAAATATATAATAATATATGTAAATATATTATGGCTAAAAATTATAACTTATAGATACAGTCGTGGCCAAAAGTTTTGAGAATGACACAAATATTCTTTTTTACTAAGTTTGCTGCTAAACTGCTTTTAGATCTTTGTTTCAGTTGTTTCTGTGATGTAGTGAAATATACTTACACGCACTTCATAAGTTTCAAAGGCTTTTATCGACAATTACATGACATTTATGCAAAGAGTCAGTATTTGCAGTGTTGGCCCTTCATTTTCTGGACCTCTGCAATTCGACTGGGCATGCTCTAAATCAACTTCTGGGCCAATTCCTGACTGATAGCAACCTATTCTTTCATAATCACTTCTTGGAGTTTGTCAGAATTAGTAGGTTTTTGTTTGTCCACTCGCCTCTTGAGGATTGACCACAAGTTCTCAATGGGATTAAGATCTGGGGAGTTTCCAGGCTATGGACCCAAAATTTCAACGTTTTGGTCCCCGAGCCACTTAGTTATCACTTTTGCCTTATGGCACGGTGCTCCATCATGCTGCAAAATGCATTGTTCTTCACCAAACTGTTGTTGGATTGTTGGAAGAAGTTGCTGTTGGAGGGTGTTTTGGTACCATTCTTTATTCATGGCTGTGTTTTGGGGAAAAATTGTGAGTGAGCCCACTCCCTTGGATGAGAAGCAACCCCACACATAAATGGTCTCAGGATGCTTTACTGTTGGCATGACACAGGACTGATGGTAGCGCTCCCCTTTTCTTCTCTGGACAAGCCTTTTTCCTGATGCCCCAAACAATCGGAAAGAGGTTTCATCTGAGAATATGACTTTGCCCCAGTCCTCAGCAGTCCATTCACCATATTTTCAGCAGAAGATCAATCTGTCCCTGATGGGTTTTTTTGGAGAGAAGTGGCTTCTTTGCTGCCCTTCTTGACACCAGGCCATCTTCCAAAAGTTTTCACTTCACTGTGCGTGCAGATGCGCTCACACCTGCCTGCTGCCATTCCTGAGCAAGCTCTGCACTAGTGGCACTCCGATCCCGCAGCTGAATCCTCTTTAGGAGACGATCCTGGCGCTTGCTGGACTTTTTTGGACGCCCTGAAGCCTTCTTAACAAGAATTGAACCTCTTTCCTTGAAGTTCTTGATGATCCTATAAATTGTTGATTGAGGTGCAATCTTAGTAGCCACAATATCCTTGCCTGTGAAGCCATTTTTATGCAACGCAATGATGGCTGCACGCGTTTCTTTGTAGGTCACCATGGTTAACAATGGAAGAACAATGATTTCAAGCATCACCCTCCTTTTAACAGGTCAAGTCTGCCATTTTAACCCAATCAGCCTGACATAATGATCTCCAGCCTTGTGCTCGTCAACATTCTCACCTGAGTTACCAAGACGATTACTGAAATGATCTCAGCAGGTTCTTTAATGACAGCAATGAAATTCAGTGGAAAATTTTGGGGGGGATTAGGTAAATTTTCATGGCAAAGAAGGACTATGCAATTCATCTGATCACTCTTCATAACATTCTGGAGTATATGCAAATTGATATTATAAAAACTTAAGCAGCAACTTTTCCAATTTCCAATATTTATGTAATTTTTAAAACTTTTGGCCACGACTATATATTTCTGAAGGGATTCAAACTCCCAACCTTGTACATTAGAGGCAAGGACGTTAACCACTACACTAAAAAGCTACATGTTAACCTGCACAGAAATATAAAATAAGTCTTCTGCTGAATAAGAATACTCACTACATCAGAAACTACTATAAGGTTTTTCTGACACAGTTTAGCATTCAGCTTTATAGCTGAGTGGATAAGGTCCCTACCTCTAATGTACAAGGGACTGCGAGTTCAACTCCTGGCAGAAACCTTTCAGAAATAAATGCTAAATTACATTTAAATACACTGACTCGAGCACATGCGGTGTTCGGCCAAGCATGCTCGATCAACACTACTAATAAGCCCTTTTTTCCCCATTAATATACGCCAAAAAGGGCTTTAGAACATATAATTGCATTGCTGAACGGCAAATAATATATATTATTTTGCCACTAATACACGCCAAAAAGGGCTGTCATTTTCTCACTTCGCTGCACAATGGCAAATACCTTTTTTTTTGTGCCACTAATACATACCAAAAGGGGCTTTAGAGCATATAAATGCACTGCTGAACGGCAAATAATATATATTTTTTTGCCACTAATACACACCAAAAATGGCTTTAGAGCATATAACTGCACAGCTAAACTGCAAATAAATATATATTTTTTTGCCAAAAAGGCTAGGGTTGAGCGAAACCCGAACTGTAAAGTTCGGGTTCGTATCGAACTTTAGGATTTTTGTACCCCGGATCCGAACTTTTCAGTAAAAGTTCGGGTTCGGTGTTTGGCGAGTTAATGGTGCTTTTTGAAAGGCTGCAGAGCAGCCAATCAACAAGCGTTTAACTCGTGTGCCCTTAGAAGCCATCATAGCCATGCCTACTAATGGCCAGTGCAGCATTGGCCAGTGCAGCCTCTATATAAGCTGGAGTCACGTAGCGCTGCACGTCACTCTGCTCTTATTAGTGTAGGGATAGGATGCTGCTGCTGTGAGGGAGAGAATAGGAAATAATCTTTTATCAGAAGTGCTTGTTAACTCAGCGATCTACAGCGATTTTGTTTTGTGGGTGCAGTGCACAATTTTTTTACCCTGCCCTGAGCCCAGTGACAGAAAAATAACTTTTATCTGTCTGTTAGTTAGGTGGGCATCGGCGGCCATTTTATGCAATTTCAGTGCACCAGCACAGCATATGTGCATTTGTGACAGTCAAGTACAAGCTTGAAATACTGCAATTATATTCTGGGCTAAAAAAAATCACCCATTTTTGGCAATACCTTACATCTGGGTCCTTTGCTGCATTTGTCACTGTCAAATACAAGTTTGAAATACTGCAATAATATTTTGGGTTTAAAAAAACACCAATTTTTGGCAATACCCTACATCTGGGGCCTTTGCTGCATTTGTCACTGTGAAATACAAGCTTGAAATACTGCAATAATATTCTGGGTTTAAAAAAACACTAATTTTTGGCAATACCCTACATCTGGGGCCTTTGCTGCATTTGTCACTGTGAAATAGAAGCTTGAAATACTGCAATAATATTATGGGTTTAAAAAAACACAATTTTTTTGCAATACCCTAAATCTGGGGCCTTTTCTGCATTTGTCACTGTGAAATACAAGCTTGAAATACTGCAATAATATTCTGGGTTTAAAAAACACTCATTTTTGGCAATTCCCTACATCTGGGGCCTTTGCTGCATTTGTCACTGTGAAATAGAAGCTTGAAATACTGCAATAATATTCTGGGTTTAAAAAAACACCAATTTTTGGCAATACCCTACATCTGGTGCCTTTGCTGCATTTGTCACAGTGAAATACAAGCTTGAAATGCTGCAATTATATTCTGGTTTTAAAAAAACACCCATTTTTGGCAATACCCTACATCTGGTGACTTTGCTGCATTTGTCACAGTGAAATACAAGCGTTAGATAGTGCTGTTATATTCTCTTATTAAAAAAACACCCATTTTGGGCATGATAATAAATTTGCAGCCTTTGCTGCATTTGTCACAGTGAAATACAAGTGTTAGATACTGCTGTTATATTCTGTTATTAAAAAAACACCAATTTTGGGCAAGATATTAAATTTGCGGCCTTTGCTGCATTTATCACAGTGAAATACAAGCTTGAAATACTGAAATTATATTCTGGGTTTAAAAAAACACAATTTTTTTTGCAATACCCTATATCTGGTGCCTTTGCTGCATTTGTCACAGTGAAATACAAGCGTTAGATACTGCTGTTATATTATGTTATTAAAAAAACACCCTTTTTGGGCAAGATACAAAATTTGCGGCCTTTGCTGCATTTGTCACAGTGAAATACAAATTTGAAATAATATTTTGGTTTTAAAAAAACACCCATTTTTTGCAATACCCTACAACTGGTGCCTTTGCTGCATTTGTCACAGTAAAATACACGCTTGAAATACTGCAATTATATTATGGGTTTAAAAAAACACCATTTTTTTTGCAATACCCTACATCTGGGCCCTTTGCTGCATTTGTCACAGTTAAATACAAGCTTGAAATACTGCAATCATATTCTGGTTTAAAAAAAAAACTAAAATTTTTTGCAATACCCTACATGTGGGGCCTTGAAGCATTTGTCACAATGACATACAAGCTTGAAATACTGCAATTATATTATGGTTTTTAAAAAAACACCCATTTTTTGCAATACCCTACATGTGGGGCCTTTGCTGCATTTGTCACAGTCCAATACAAGCGTTATATACCGCTGTTATATTTTAGTACAAAAAAAACCCATTTTGGGCAAGATAATACATTTGCCGCCTTTGCTGCACTTGTCACTTTCCAATACAAGTGTTAGATACTGCTGTTACATTCTTATTTTTAAAAAACACCCATTTTGGGCAAGATAATACATTTGCGGGCTTTGTTGCATTTGTGACAGTCAAATACAAACTTTAAATACTGTTGTTATATTCTGGGTTTAAAAAAAACACAAATTATTTGCAAGACCCTACATCTGGGGCCTTTGCTGCATTTGTCACAGTCAAATACAAGCGTTATATACCGCTGTTATATTTTAGTACAAAAAACCCCCCATTTTGGGCAAGATAATAAATTTGCCGTCTTTGCTGCACTTGTCACTTTCCAATACAAGTGTTAGATACTGCTGTTACATTCTTATTTTTTAAAAACACCCATTTTGGGCAAGATAATACATTTGCGGGCTTTGTTGCATTTGTGACAGTCAAATACAAACTTTAAATACTGTTGTTATATTCTGGGTTTAAAAAAAACACAAATTATTTGCAAGACCCTACATCTGGGGCCTTTGCTGCATTTGTCACAGTCAAATACAACCAGTCAATACTGCAGTTACATTGTTGGTTGACAAATTTAAATTTTTGGGAACCATGAAGTAATTGTATAAAATTCGCCTGTCACACTGTTGTGTGACGTCAAGAAATTTTTCTTTTTTATGACACCGCCACTGCCTTACTCTCTTGTGAACTTAATTGTTGACTATTGGCAGTTACAGTGTCGCCTGACATAAACCATCTGTTAGTTTGGTGGGTGAATGCAAAGAATGAGGAGAGCGTCAAATAAGGGACATGGCACCGGTCGTGGTCCTGTTGGTGGAGCTCCTGTTGCAGGGAGAGAACGTGGTCGATGTGTGCCAGTTACACGCACAAGTGAAACACCTTCCTCAGGTGCGAGTAGGCGACAGACCTTCAGCGTTATTTGGTAGGGCCGAATGCGGCTTTACGAATGTTGAGGCCAGAACAAGAACAGGCGATAGTAGATTGGGTGGCTGACAGTGCCTCCAGTTCCTTCACATTGTCTCCCACCCAGTCTCCTGCTGAAAGATCAGAGTTGGCACCTGCAGCCCTTGTCTATCAGTCCTTCACCTCACCCCCTTGCAAATCAGCCAAGCATTCTGAGCCCCAAGTCATGGAGCAGTCTCTTCTGCTTTTTGATGTCTCTGCTAGCAGGGTTTCCCAGGGCCATCCACATAGCCCTGCCCAGAAGTGGAAGAGATTGAGTGCACCGATGCCCAACCACTTATGTTTCAGGATGAGTACATGGGAGGACCACCGCAGCACGTTTCGGATGATGATGAAACACAGGTGCCAACTGCTGTGGCTTTCTGCAGTGCGCAGACCAACAAGGAGGGCAGGGGTGAAGACTGGGTGGAAGATTATGTGGAGAACAATGAGATCCTGGACCCCACATGGAATCAAGGTCATGCGAGTGACCTGTGTAGTTCAGAGGAAGAGGCAGTGGTCGCACAGAGCTACCAGAACAGTAGAAGAGGGAGCAGGGTGCAAAAGTGGAGCAGCCGTCCCCTGGACAGTACAAGCGCACGCTGGTAGATGCGCTGCTGGTGGCATTCCCACCTGAGAGCGGGGGCACAGTGGAAGCACAAGGCGAAGGCAGAGGAGGAGGAAGAGGTCGCCAACGCAGCTGGGGCACCGCCAGCACCTCAGAAGGCAGGGTTAGCATGGCCTAAATGTGGAAAAGTTTTGTCAGCACGCCACAACAACCAGCACCACCAGCTGATATGGAACGTCTTAGCAGTAGGGAGCATTTTAGCAACGTGGTGGAGCAGTATCTGCACACGCCTACACGTACTGAATGATGGGTCTGCCCCCTTAAACTTCTGGGTCTCCAAATTGGGCACATGGCCTGAGCTTGCCCTTTACGCCTTGGAGGTGCTGGCCTGCCCTGCAGCCAGTGTATTGTCTGAACATGTGTTTAGCATGGCAGGGGGCGTTATCACAGACATGCGCAGCCGCCTGTCCACAGACAATATGGACAATCTCACGTTCATTAAAATGAACCAGGCATGGATTCCACAGGACCTGTCCGTACCTTGTGCAGAATAGACATGTATACCGGTCTTACCCAGCCATTGTTATACTACAGCACAATTGCTCATTGTTGTATTTTTGATATTTCCCACTCTTTTGGGGTGTACCCTAATTTAAACAAAAACAAACAAAAAAAAATCTGTGTTGGCTACCTCATTCTTTTCCACCACCGCTTCCACCTACACCGCTACGTCCACCGCCTCCTCAACCTCCGAATCCATATGGACCTCTACCTCATACATCAAGATTATTTTTTGTTAATTTTTAAAATTTTATTTTATTTTAAGTCATTTCACTAATTTGTCTGATACATTGTTTGGTTACATTTCCCAATTTTTTGGCTGTGATATACCCCTGCTCTACCTAGTGGACAGGCTAATACATTTATCTAATTTGTCTGTTGCATTGTTGGGTGAAGTTCACCCCTTTTTGGCTGTGATATACCCCTGCTCTACCTAGTGGACAGGTTAATAAATTTCACAAATTTCTCTTTTACATTGTCAGGTGAAATTCACAAATTTTTGTCTGTGATATACCCCTGCTCTACCTAGTAGACAGGTTAATAAATTTAATTAATTTGTCTGTTACATTGTCGGGTGAAATTGACGGGGACATGCGACATGGTGGAGCAGTATGTGTGCACACGCCTACACGTACTGAATGATGGGTCTGCCCCCTTCAACTTCTGGGTCTCCAAATTGGGCACATGGCCTGAGCTTGCCCTTTACGCCTTGGAGGTGCTGGCATGCCCTGCAGCCAGTGTATTGTCTGAACGTTTGTTTAGCACGGCTGGAGGGGGTTATCACAGGTTATATTTCCCAATATCAAAAACCAGTGTTGGCTACCTCCTCCACCGCTGCTTCCACCTACACCGCCACATCCACCGCCTCCTCAACCTCCTACTCCAAATGGACTTCGTCCTCCTAGATCAGGATTATTATTTTTTATTTGTATGTATTTTATGTTTTTTTAAGTCATTTCCCTATCCACATTTGTTTGCAGAGCACTTGACATGCTCTTAACCGCATTTTTCTGCCATTTGCAGCCCTCTAGCCCTTTCCATTACTTTTTTAGAGCCATTTTAGTGCTCCAAAGTTCGGGTCCCTATTGACTTCAATGGGGTTCTGGTCCCGTGCGATATATATATAAAAAATATATGAAAATAAACAAGAGATTTATGCAACATTCTTGTGTGAGTGCCGTGGTCTTCTTATGAACAAGTTCGGGTCCCGAACTCAAACTTTTTTGTGAAGTTCGACTGAACCTGTCGAACCCGAACATCCAGGTGTCCACTCAACTCTATGCTCTCAACACATAACTGCACCACTGAATGGCAATTAGACCCTTATTTTATTCCACTTGCCACAAAAGGCTTTAGAACATATAACTGCACCGCTGAACAGCAAATAATACATATTTTTTGCCACTAATACACGCCAAAAAGGGCTTTAGAACATATAACTGCACCGCTAAACGGCAAATACGCCCTTACTTTTTTCCACTTATACACTCCACAAAAGGCTTTAGAATATATAACTGCACCCTGAACGGCAAATAATTGATATATTTTTGCCACTAATAAACACCAAAAAGGGCTTTAGAACATATAACTGCACCGCTGAACGGCAATTAGGCCCTTATTTTATTCCACTTTTTTTGCCACTAATACACTCCAAAAAGGGCTTTAATTTTCTCACTTCACCGCACAACGGCAAATACTTTTTTTTCGTGCCACTAATACACGTCAAAAAGGGCTTTAGAACATATAACTGCACCACTGAACAGCAAATATATAATTTTTTGCCAATAATAGATGCCAAAAAGGGCTTTAGAACATATAACTGCACCACTGAACGGCAAATATATATATTTTTGCCACTAATACACGCTAAAAAGGGCTGTAATTTTCTTACTTCACCACACAACGGCACAACGTTTTTTTTGTGCCACTAATACATGCAAAATAGGGCTTTAGAACATATCACTGCACCACTGAACGGCAAATATATATTTTTTTTGCCACTAATACATGCCAAAAGGGCAGCAATTTTCTCACTTCACCACACAACGGCAAATACTTTTTTTGTGCCACTAATACAAGCCAGAAAGGGCTTTAGAACATATAACTGCACCGCTGAACTGCAAATATATATTTTTTTGCCACTAATACATGACTAAAAGGGCTGTAATTTTCTCACTTTACCACACAACGGTTAATAAGCCCTTTTTTCCCACTAATACAAACCCAAAAATGCTTTAGAACATATAACTGCACCGCACAATGTCAAATAAGACGTATAAATATTTTCTTGTAATAAACCCTTTTAATGGCTGTATCAAACAGCTCTTGCACCCCAATAACAAGAACTGTTTGCTGGATTTACAGAGCTGTATAATGGCAATTTGGATCCACAGTCAGTGCAGCAAGGTGTAATTGGATTGTTTCTATTACCCAGGCTGTAATCTCCCCTACTGAACCCTGTTCTCCTTCAATACTGTGTAATAATTCCTCCCTATCCTTTCCCTACACTTTTAATGCTCTTTCCCTGAACTTCTATTAAGCAAAATATAAGTTTTCATTTCTTTCCTAGCACTGTTCCTAGCTCCTGCTAACATCTCTCCCTGCACTAAGTACACTGGAAAATAGCTGAATCCAAGATGGCTGAGGCTATTTATAGGGCTATGACATCACAGGGCTAGTTGGCTGCTGATTGGCTGCATGCATGGCATTATGGGTGATTCCTCATTCCCAGAGTTCCTTCCTCCATGTCCTAACACGTGCAGCAGCCGTTTTAGGAAAAAATGTGATTCAAATATTTCCTGAAATTCGAATCGAATTCCACTTCGTCAACCTTGATTCGCTCATCTCTAGTGGTAACAAGTTGGGGGGGGGGGGGTGTACCTGCACAGTATGAAAATGGCAACACTGATTGGATAGAGTGAGATTGTGCAGGTACTCACCCCCAACTGATTACTACCCCTCTGTATCCTTACTGCAGACTGCTAGCAATTCATTCATAACTTCTAGTAGAAATAATAAAGAAGTAGCACAACAAAGAGTCATAAGAATAGATGTTCCAGAATTGGTATTACATGGGGAATTCATGAAGCTATTAAAACAGGCATGTCAGGAGTGGTGACAAGTCCTCAATGAATACTTCTGTTCCGTTTTTACAAAGGAAAATGAAGGAAAAGGACCTCAGTTAGGAAGGAAGACTAATGCATTTTTTGATGCATGTGTCTTTACAGAGGAAGAGGTTCTAAGTCAGCTGTCTAAAATTAATACAAATAAGTCACAGGGGCCTGATGGGATACACCCAAAACTATTAAAAGAGCTTAGCGGTGAACTACCAAAACCAATAACAGATTTATTTAACCAATCACTGGTAACAGGAGTCGTCCCAGAAGATTGGAAATTAGCAAATGTTGTGCCTATTCACAAGAAAGGCAGTAGGGAGGAATCAGGCAACTATAGGCCAGTAAGCCTGACATCAACAGTGGGGAAATTAATGGAAACCATACTTAAGGAGAGGATTGTGGAATATCTAAAATCCCATGGATTGAAAGATGAAAAACAGCATGGGTTTGCTTCAGGGAGATCATGTCAAACAAATCTTATTGATTTTTTTGATTGGGTGACTAAAATAATAGATAGCAGAGGTGCAGTAGACATTGCTTATCTAGACTTTAGTAAGGATTTTGATACTGTCCCACATAGAAGGCTTATCAATAAATTGAAGTCTTTGTGCTTGGACTCCCATATTGTTGAATGGATTAGGCAGTGGCTGAGGGACAGACAACAGAGGGTTGTAGTTAATGGAGTATATTCAGACCATGGTCTTGTTACCAGTGGGGTACCTCAGGGATCTGTTCTGGGACCCATATTGTTTAATATCTTTATCAGCGAAATTGCAGAAGGCCTCGATGATAAGGTGTGTCTTTTTGCTGATGATACAAAGATTTGTAACAGGGTTGACAGGGTTTTAACAGGGTTGATGTTCCTAGAGGGATGCATCAAATGGAAAAGGATTTAGGAAAACTAGAGGAATAGTCAAAAATCTGGCAACTAAAATTTAATGTTGGTAAGTGCAAGATAATGCACCTGGTGCGTAAAAACCCAAAGGCAGAATATAAAATCAGTGATACAGTCCTAACCTCAGGATCTGAGGAAAGGGATTTAGGGGTCATTATTTCAGAAGACTTAAAGGTAGGCAGACAATGTCATAAAGCAGCAGGAAATGCTAGCAGAATGCTTGGGTGTATAGGGAGAGGCATTACCAGTAGAAAGAGGGAGATGCTCATGCCGCTCTACAGAGCACTAGTGAGACCTCATATGGAGTATTGTGCTCAGTACTGGAGACCATATCTCCAGTAGTTGTGCGTGAAAAAGACAAAGGGCGGCACTCACCGGTACTTGCAGAAGTAATTTCTTTATTCCTTTTCGGTAGGGAGCAGACTACATAACATGTGTGCATCAGCTACTCAGCTGATGCACACATGTTATGTAGTCTGCCCCCTACCGAAAAGGAATAAAGAAATTACTTCTGCAAGTACCGGTGAGTGCCGCCCTTTGTCTTTTTCATGCACAAGTATTTTGCAACAGTAACAATCTTGTTACACGTTGGGCTGAGCAGCACTGTTAGCAGCTATATGCCGCATATATCCCCGCCAAGTACCCTGGTGACGCTTTCCTTAATACAAAGAGGGATTTGCTATGTTTATAACCGGCATTGATATCTCCAGTAGTGATGAGCGGGACGTGCCATCGTTGATTTCGCAATATTTCGCGAAAATTCGATTGAATATTCGTCTTATATTCGTCAAAATCGAATATTCGTCATTATTCTATTCAATTATTCGCGTATTGCGATTTTCTTTTAACTGTATAAGGCAACTTTCCTATTGGTTGGCTATTTAGAATATTTTTTTTTCCAATCTGTATAGTTGTTCACATACTACACCCCGACAAGCGTCCCCGTCACCATGGGAACGCCTGTGGGTAAGAAAATACCATCGGATCTGAGCTTTCCCTGAGATCGTGAAAACTCAGATCCGATGGTATATTCTAACCCACAGGTGTTCCCATGGTGACGGGGACGCTTGTCGGGGAGGAGTAAGCCAAAGTGGAATAACAGTACAGATTGAAAAGAAAAAAAAAAGACGAATATTTTAAATAACGAATATATTCGCCATATTGCTATAACAGTTTTTTAGAATATTCGTCATATTCTTAAACATGAAGTTATAGAAATATAGCAAATATTCGTGAAATACAAATATAGACTGCAATTTAGCTAATATAGTGCTATAGTATTTTTTTTTAATAGTGTACATTTTTTCCAAATCTGAACTTCAGAAGAGACAAAAAAATTTTACTATAAAAAAGATTATAGCACTATATTAGCTAAATTGCAGTCTATATGTGTATTTTACAAATATTCGCTATATTGCTATATATTCTTGTTTTAGACTATTATGAATAGTCTAAAAAACAAAGTTATGGCAATATAGCGAATATTCGTAAAATACTCATGTAGACTGCAATTTAGCTAATATAGTGCTATAATCTTTTTTTAATAGTTGAATTTTCTAGCTTTCTAGAAAGCTTTTACACTATAAAAAAAAATACTATATCACTATATTAGCTAAATGCAGTCTATATGTGTATTTCACGAATATTCGCTATATTGGTATAACTTCGTGTTTTAGAATATGATGAATATTTTAAAAAACAAATATATATCAATATAGCGAATATATTCATTATTTAGAATATTCTTCTTTTTTTCTAATCTGTACAGTCGTTCGCATACTCCTCCCGACAAGCGTCCCCGTCACCATGGGAACGCCTGTGGGTTAGAATATACCATCGGATCTGAGTTTTCACAATCTCAGGGAAAACTCAGATCCAATGGTATGTTCTAACCCACAGGCGTTTCCATGGTGACGGGGACGCTTGTCAGGGAGGAGTATGCGAACGACTGTACAGATTGAGAAAAAAAAAAGACGAATATTTTAAATAACTAATATATTCCCTATATTGCTATATATTCGTCATTTTATTTTCCATATGAAAACATGATTCCTTCCTGTTTAAGTTGCTTGTGGGCCAATGACTCATTGACCCACAAGAAAGAAGCAGGGAGGAATCATGTTTTCAGATGTTAAAAAATGACGAATATTCGATATAGCGAATATATAGCACTATATTCGTAATATTCGCGAATTAGCGAAGTTGCGATATTCGCGATTAATATTTGCTATTCGAATATTCGCGCTCAACACTAATCTCCAGAAGGATATTGATACTTTGGAGAGAGTTCAGACAAGAGCTACTAAACTAGTACATGTATTGCAGGATAAAACTTACCAGGAAAGATTAAAGGACCTTAGCATGTATAGCTTGGAAGAAAGACGAGACAGAGGGGATATGATATAAACTTTTAAATACATAAAGGGAATCAACAAGGTAAAAGAGGAGAGAATATTTAAAAGAAGAAAAACTGCTACAAGAGGACATTGTTTTAAATTAGAGGGGCAAAGGTTTCAAAGTAATATCAGGAAGTATTACTTTACTGAGAGAGAAGTGGATGCATGGAATAGCCTTCCTGCAGAAGTGGCAGCTGCAAATACAGTGAAGGAGTTTAAGCATGCATGGGATAGGCATAAGGCCATCCTTCATATAAGATAGGACCAGGGGCTATTCATAGTATTCAGTATATTGGGCAGACTAGATGGGCCAAATGATTCTTATCTGCCGACACATTCTATGTTTCTATGTTTCTTTAAGCAAGAGTGTGAGATGGACTAAAATAAAAATTGAAGCATTACTCACCAAGTAAAATCAGTGGACCAGTTCATTTTTTCAGCATGTCTTTACTGCTACAGTAAATTACTGGCCTCCTCGATGCACAGCTAAGGCCATTGACAGACTGAACTAGTCACATCTTTCTGAAATTGGAATACTTATTTTTAACGAAGCAGAGGCTAGGCAAGGTCCCTTGGTGTCTATGATGGTGTTATCAAAAGGCACCCCACCACCCTCCACAAGGGAAAGCCAGTTAGTTATGGTAGGTTAGGTTTGTACTACATTGAGCATGTACTTTTGGCATATGCATTGGGAAATGAAGCATGGACCTTGTCTTTGCCTCATAAGGTCATATTTTTCTGTCCCTCTAGGGACTTAGTGACATCTGGCATGATTGACTTCTTGGCAAGGAGTGCTTGGATCATCTGTTTTATTTAAACACTGGACCATTATTTAAAGCATACTTCTAGCAAAAAATAAAAACTTCACATAGATCTTATCCTCACATGCAGCATAAGTGTGATGACTTTCCTTCAAAGTTCAATTTGGGTGCAGACCTTCTTCTTCTTCTTGAGAAATGTCTGCTATGTTATGGACATAGTGGAGCTGCAATTTGGCCCTGGTCACTATTTCTACAACCCTGCTTGTTCACATTACACTTGCTATCCCTTCCACCTTCTCTCACCCACTATACACTGTAGCAAGAGACACTGTCTGCTTTGATCAGTGTCAGGGCTATTGTGATTATAAGACGATATTTGTAGGCAAATCCTATCTACAGATGCACAAGGTTCTTCAAATTCCCCCTTTATGTAATATATTCAAGATATCTCGGCAAGGAGAAAGCAAAGGGCTGCAGTAATTAAAGTTTTATCCTACTCAGTCCCAAATTTAATTGAGTGGTCAGCCTGTAACTTAATGAAACTACAGTAATAGAGCAGAAGGCTAATCTGTCTATTCTAGATTGGGTTTTAGAATTTACACACTACGGTGTATACCAAGTATTTCTACAAAATTTTGATTTATTTATTTCTAAAAAATATGGATTTATTTATCCTTCAAAAATATTTGCAAACCAGATAAGTGTTGTGTAATGATGTATCTTGCACCTGCTTTGATATACTGTTTGCTGACTCAGCTGTTCCATAAACAGAAAGAGCCACAATAAGTACATTCCTCTTAATAGCATCACATTTTTCCAGACCACCTCATATATATCCTAGACCACCCTCAGTTTTATTCCACAAGTATTTTCCTCTGAGAAACATAAATGTCTGAATAAAATACAATCATAAGGGATTATAGCAACACAACCAGTGTTTTTTCAATGAACTAAGGAGCCGGTCTATATGTAATGTATTTAGTAGACATGGCCTTTGCGGCAAACTTTGCGCATTCGCTGTTCGCCAAACATGCAAACATTTGGCGATGTCCGCCGGTGCCATTTTCTTTTGCATTGTGCCGTACTTTGACCCATGATACATCCATCAGGTGGGACAGGACAGCCAATTGAGACATTTCAGCACATGGACTCACCCTCACCCTATCAAAGAACCCGATCTGTCAGCCATTTTACATTCTCTGTTTTGCCAGTGTAGGGAGAGGTTGCTTTGTGGAGCAGGGACAGGCTGTTAGGGACACCAAACGCTAGCTAATAGGAACACAAAATTCCTTTTAAGGACCGGTATAGATGTGCTATCGATAGGTGTGATATACTTATAACATACTCTCTAATATAGAAAGTATATTATAGTGCATTTGTATTGGGCAGCAGTTGTGTGCAGTTCTGCTGCAATACCGCAGCTATATAGAGGGACAAATGCTATTGGAACAACTAATTGCTACATGTGTGATATACCGGTTGCCCCCCCAAAAAACGGATTGAGGGGCGTGATATACCTTCTTCCAAAAAATACTGATTGAGGGCTGCAATATACCTGTTGCCCCGAAGAAACAGGGTGGTGTGATATAACAATTGTCCCAAAAAAATAATTGAGGGGTCTGATTAAGGGGTTCGATATAACTGTTTCCACCAAATATTGGTTGAGGCCTGCGATATACCTGCTTTCACAAAATACTGATCAAAGGGTTTTATATACTGGCTTCCACAAAATACTGATTGAGGCCTGCGATATAGAAACATAGAAACATAGAATGTGCCGGCAGATAAGAACCATTTGGCCCATCTAGTTTGCCAATATACTGAATACTATGAATAGCCCCTGGTCCTATCTTATATGAAGGATGTCCTTACACCTATCCCATGCATGCTTAAAGGGACACTGACAGGCCCAATAAGCATATTTAGGTATATATATGACAGTACAGGTCTTATCAAGTGTGTTAAAATCATCTAAGTATCCCCCTTGTCTACCTTATAAATACCGAAAACTAAAGTTTTATAACCTGCTTGTCTCGTCTCCAATCTGCCCAAGGGGTGGCGTTTCATCTCAAAATGCGCCCAGCCAGCTGCTCCCAACTGCCGTTCTGAAGCCCCGCCCAGCTCATCAATATTCACTTGGGCAGATTGGAGACGAGATAAGCAGGTTATAAAACTTTAGTTTTCGGTATTTATAAGGTGGACAGGGGGGATACTTAGATGATTTTAACACACTTGATAAGACCTGTACTGTCATATATATACCTAAATATGCTTATTGGGCCTGTCAGTGTCCCTTTAAACTCCTTCACTTAATTTGCAGCTACCACTTCTGCAGGAAGGCTATTCCATGCTCTCTCAGTAAAGTAATACTTCCTGATATTACTTTTAAACCTTTGCCCCTCTAATTTAAAACTATGTCCTCTTGTAGCAGTTTTTCTCCTTTTAAATATTCTCTCCTCTTTTACCTTGTGGATTCCCTTTATGTATTTAAAAGTTTCTATCATATCCCCTCTGTCTCGTCTTTCTTCCAAGCTATACCTGCTTCCACAAAATACTGATTAAGGGGTTTGATATACCTGCTTCCACAAAATACTGATTGAGGGCTTTGATATACCTGCTTCCACAAAATACAAATTAAGGGGTTTGATATACCTGTTTCCACCAAATATTGATTGAGGCCTGCGATATACCGCTTCCACAAAATACTGATTAAGGGCTACGAAACACCTGCTTCCACAAAATACTGATTAAGGGGTTCGATATACCTGTTTCCACCAAATATTAAATGAGGCCTGCGATATACTTGCTTTCACAAATACTGCTCTTCTCTAGGGACTTAGGCAGAGGGTCATTTTGAAAATGACAGGCAGAAAAAGAGGCAGGCAGTTCCGCAGGGGTGGTAGGGGTCAGGCAGGTACACCAGGCCGGAGCCTAAGTGGAAAGTTGGAGAAGGCACGTGCGATTACTTCAAAGGGCGCACCAGAGTTGGTTGAGTGTCTCACTCACCCTTCTGCTTCTTCACCCTCCTCATCCTCTATATCTGCACCCTCCTCACTCTCTGCTGTGTGCACTCCCAAATACAGCACCACCATAGCCCCTCCACTCGAGTCAGGGAAATTATTTTCCCATCCATGAGCCTAGTGGGAGAAATGTCATCAGATCCCACAAATCCGCACTGCTGGCACTCCACGTCCTGCCTCTTCTCCTTCTCCTCTCTCCTCCCATTTGTCCTTCACGCCACCTTCCACCGTGCCGTTATCGCGTTCATCTGTCAGAAGGCAGGCTTCCGTGCTCCAAATGTTCGGGTGTAAAAAGTTGATGACGCCGGATAACCCTCTTGCCCAACAGCTGACAGCTGGCTTGTCAGAAATGCTAGCCCACCAACTACTGCCATATAAACTGGTGGACTCGGAGTCCTTTAGAAAATTTGTGGCCATTTGCACACCGCAATGGAAGGCCCTTGGAAGAAAATATTTCTCCCAGAAGGGCATCCCAGAGCTATATGGCCACGTTTAGCTGCAAATGAATATATCTCTAGTACACAGTGTCGGTGCCAAGATACCACAAAAATGTAACCCGTGGCTCCCTTGTGGATTTGGTGTTACCGCCAAGGATTGCATGCAGGCCTGCCTCTTCTTCTCCTTCTCCTACTCCATCCTCAGTCTCCTCCTCAGCTAACTCCTTCTTTTCCACTGCTACCGCCTATTCTGCTGCGCCCCCCAAGCTCCCCAGAACCCAGTTGAGACGTTGCCATGCTGTGCTGCGGCTGTTGTGCCTGGAAGCCAAGAGCCACACCAGTCCTCCACTGCTTTCAGCTTTGCAGTCACAGGCCGATCAGTGGCTAACCCCGCTCAATTTGACAGTTGGTAAAGTGGTGTGCAACAACGGTGCCAATCTGCTGAGCACGCTGAAACAGGGCAAAATGACACATGTGCCGTGCACGGCACACATCCTGAACTTAGTCGTGCAGCAATTCATTGCCAAATACCCCGGTGTCCAGGAAATCTTTAGGCAGGCCAGGAAAATCTCTGGCCATTTTAGAAGATCTTACACGGCCATGGCTCGCCTTGCGGACGTTCAGTGGCGACACCACTTGCCTGATTTGCGACTGCCCGACGCGCTGGAACTCCACCTTTTATATGCTTGATGGGCTGCTCCAGCAGAAACGTAAACGTTAACGCCTACCTGTACGAACTCTGCAGCAGGACAGGTTCTGGGAGCTTGGTTTCTTTTCACCGTGCCAGTGGCTGCTCATGCGCGACGCATGCAGACTTCTGCGGCCATTTGATGAGATCACCAAACTGGTCAGTCGCAGCTAGGGCACCATCATGGAAATCGTACCTTACGGCTTTTACGTGCATTGGGTCGTGTCATTTATCAGGCCATCGAGGATTAGGAGCTGGAAGATGAGGAAGTCGCAATGCTGAATGAATTCCCAGGGGGTCTACTCCATCTGAGACAAGTCAGCAGGAGTCTGAAGAAGAGTCAGAGGAGGATGGTGGCTGTGGGGAGGAGGAGGAGCAAGAAGAGCAGGCTTTGAGGGTGACTTTTAACTTTTCTGGGATCCCTGGTGTTGTCCGTGGCTGGGGGGAGGAGACTGAGGACGACATTCTCCTGGGCGATGAGCAGGAGCCAGGGCGCTCCACCTCTTCCAATTTAGTGCAAATGGGGGGCCTTAATGCACCAGTGTTTGAAGAGGGACCTCCTCATAAAAAGGATAAAGGGCAAGGACCAGTACTGGGTGGAAACGTACTTAGACCCCCGGTACAAACACAAAATGGTGGACATGTTACCAGCATCACAGAGGGCTGGCAGAATGCAGCATTTCCAGGCCTTGTCCAAGAGATGCTGCATTCTACTGTTGCTGGAGCTGACAGAGGAAATTCCACCCACAGCTAAACAGGAGCGGGTATCAATCCTACCGTGCCTGCAAGAAGAGGGCGGCTTGAAGATGTGTTGTTCACTTGAGATATGAGATCATTCTTGCAGCCAACCCATTGACAGCCAGCCTCCGGATATAGCCTCAGGAAACGCCTAGACCGACAGGTGTCCGACTACATCGGGTGAACGGCCGAGGTGGATGCTCTGAGAAGCGAGGAACCCCTGGACTACTGGGTGTGCAGGCTTGACCTGTGGCCATAGCTGGAACAATTTGCCATGGAACTCTTGACTTGCCCCTCGTCGGGTGTCCTGTCCGAAAGGACGTTCAGCGCAGCAGGAGGGATAGTGACCTATATGCACACTCGCCTAGCTCAAGACAGTGTGGACTTCCTCACATTTCTATAAATAAATGAGGCATGGATCTCAGAGGAATTCAACACTTGTGACGACCACGTGTAATTGAATTTCCTCATGCCAGCCCACACATATCTGCCACAACACAGAACAAATAATGGTCCTTGTCTTTTGTATATACAGCGGCATAAAAAGCCTTTTCTGTCAGGTTAATGCCTAATATTTGGGGCCTCTACTCCAGTAGCCTACAGTAAAATTTGTATCCAGTGACCGCCTAATGTACCTCCAGCCACATCATCACAAGTTATTTTCTGTCAGGTGAATGCCTAATTTTTGGGGCCTGTGCTGGCCTACAGTAAAAATTTTATCCAGTGACCACCTAATGTACCTCCAGCCACATAATCACAAGTTATTTTCTGTCAGGTGAATGCCTAATTTTTTGTGGGAATTTTTGCCAATGATCCCCCTCTGGTATGTCACTGTCCATGTTGTGGGACTATTTGTGCACTTCTAGTAAGTATTTAGTGGCTGCAAATATGACCTGAAGGTTTTTCAGGTTTGTCTGCCATTAAAGTCAATGGGGCCCGCCGCGAACATCGCGGATATTTGATCGCGAACGCGCATTGGCAAACTATCCCGGCCGATGTTCGTCTATCACTAGTATTTAGGCTGTGTAATAAATTACTTACATAGGAAAACTCCAACTTAACGGGTCACTGAGCTTTCCAGAAACTTTTGATATGTCATAGCAAAAGTTTATATCGGTGGAGGTCTGAGTGTTGAAACACTCACTGATCACTAGAACGAGGAGAGAGAGGCACTCCCATAGTGTGTTCTCTCACCTCACTGCAGAAGACAGAATCGAGATATAGACTATTGAGTCCATCTCCTGCAACGAGTAGAGAGAGCGTGCTATGTAAGTGCTTCATTCTCATTATACTACAGATCGGTGGGGGACCCACTGATCAAAACCTCTGATATGTCGCTATGACATATCAAAAGTTTTTTGAAAGCTCAGTGACCCTTTAAGTTATAGCTTTCCTATGTAGTTAAGCATCATGTACTTGCATTCATGTTGACAAACGATTTTAATTATGTAATGTAACATGTTACATATAGTGCTGCGCAAAACTTTTAGGCAGCTGTGGAAAAAATGCTGAAAAGCAAGGATGCTTTCAAAAATAGAAATGTTAAAGGGGTTATCCAGGAAAAGATATTTATGACTTATCCTCAGGATAGGTCATCAGTATCAGATCTGCAGGGGTTCAACACCCAGGACCCCTGCCGATCAGCTGTTAGAAGAGGCCTGCAGCATTGCAGCCTCTTCCTAGGACGGTGACATCCCTGTACATCACTCACACGGCCTAGTTGCAGCTCAGCCTCATACAGGTCAATGGGGCTGAGTTGCAACACCAAGCACTGCCACTATTCGATGTATGGCACTGTCCTTGAAAAACTGGCAGGAGCCTGCATTGCTTAGCAGAGCTTCGGTGAGCACAGTGACTCCCTGAAACATTTTATCAGAGGGGATGCCGAGATTTGGACCCCACTGATGTGATAATGATGACCGATCCTGAGGAAAAATGTATTGTTTAATGACCATGTGCCACTCCGCTTGGTGTGCTTGGAGTAGGGTTCCCACCCTGTTAATGTCACGATAGAAGGATCTCCAGCACAACTTTTATAGAAAAATATGTGTTTATTTGATAGGCGGCTGTGTAAATCGTGTTGTTTCGGGACGATAAGGCCTTTGTCAAACTGGTGTCGCTTGAAGATGCATGTGGAAAGGTAAAAATATGCGCACTGTGGATAATAAGTGCAAGAGCACGGGAGAAAGGGATCACATGTTACTAAATGTACAGATTGTGTGGTTCTGCACCATGTGGTGAAAAGAATCATGATGAAAACTGCAGAAGCAACCGTCCTCATTGCTGTCACTCTAAGGAGACATGAGCCAGAGTGCCAACACAAAGGGATCTGGGTGCAACCCAAGCCAGGAGGA
Source organism: Bufo gargarizans (assembly GCF_014858855.1). Taxonomy (NCBI): domain Eukaryota; kingdom Metazoa; phylum Chordata; class Amphibia; order Anura; family Bufonidae; genus Bufo; species Bufo gargarizans. The sequence goes on along the minus strand of NC_058083.1, from coordinate 459,550,741 downwards.
CAGTGGATTGATGACTTCTAAAGGGACTGTGTTATATGTGCCAGTTGCTACTTGTTGCCTTTATTAAAGCCTGCACCCTCACTGAGGGACTGTAACCACTAAGTTGGTTGCTCGTCAAAAAACTGTTGTTACCCATTACGCTTGTTGTGCCACAAGAGACCAATCTACTTGTAGTATTTCCTGTTCACCTGATAATATAACTCATTTTATGTCCTGACGCCGCAAAAATAATTCTGTGTTGTAAAATTCCCTTCTGTAAATGGCTCATAGAAGCAGTATGCAGGAACAGTATATATAAACCATACAGCGTATAAGTGGACGTAAGAGGTCAGACCTTAGGGAAAGATCTTTTTGGCCCTAAATGGTATGCTAGGCTCTCCACTCTAGGTTGACGGAAGGACCCAGATGAGCACAGTATGCATATATACTGTATATATATATACTATATAATTTATACACACTGTTCCTGTCAGCCTGCACATTGCTTCTATGAGTCTTCTACACAAGGGGACTTTAGGGCCCAGAATTATTTTTGTTATGTCAGGTTATTAAGAGATATGAAATATCAGGTAACGGGAAATACTACTGTTAGAATGATTTTAAGATTTCACACAGTTTGGAATTGTAATGCACTTTGACTGTAAAAGTGGCACAAATGTTTAGTTTTGGTCTTTATGTATTTATATAAGAGGTGAAAAATCATTTTCGCGGCTCTGGTTGACAAAGGTCTTGGCTGGTCACCGTAACTATATTTTAGGCTGTCAAAACACATTTTTATGTTAAAGAATAAATAACAAATGTTGTTCTAGGCACAAATCATTCAGTTACTTGAAAGGAGGATAATTTATATTATTGCTTTAGGTATTATATATTATAACCCTACACCTCCTTTAAAGCCGCTCATAGAGAACCAATCAGCACAATTAGGCATAGCAGAATGTCAGAATACTGTAAAGTTTGGGTAATGTAAGGGAGAGAAATCTGGGATCTGTCTTATAAAACTACTACATTTGTTTCTTCAAAATCTCATGTATTGCATTTCTTTTTAGTGAGTTCTAGACGCTCTTAATGTTGTCATCAATGAACTACACCTCCCAGCATTCATATCAGTTTCACAGTCAATCGTGTCTTTGCATTGTGTGAATCCTCTACATAGTTATGAGACACAAAATCAACCATCAACCTATGGCTGACAATGGTTCCTGTCAGATAGATGCTTTCTCTAAAAACCATGACAGGTTGAGAGTGCAAAGGAGAAGACTACATTACTGAACACCCAGAAGCATAGGTCCAGAAGCATAGACATATTTCCCATCTTTTGGCAGAACATTCCACTATTATATTGATCTACAAGGGATTATATTGTCATTGCTTAATCACTGTCACAACCTATTTTGAATAGCATAAGGCTGACAATCCTTTGTCAAACTATAACATGCAGTTGTAAACTACAGGCTGCAGATGCTGCTGGAATCACAAGGAATATAGAATAGGGTCAGAATATTGATTGTCAACGCTAGGGATGGGCCATACATATCAGATCAGTGGGGGTACAACTTTCGGAACCTCAATTGATCCGCTATTCAAAAAGGCCACAATGCTTGTGTCAATACTGTTGCCTCTTGATTGTTTGCTTGAGTCCATCTAAATGCATGCTTTCTAATTAGTAGCAGCAGTGCAGGGTATTGGAGCTCCATCTCATTTAAGTGAACAGGATGAAGCCGCAATACCCTGCACTAGGTAGACAGTGTGCATATAGATGGACCCATGTAAACAGTAAAGAGGCCTCAGCGCTCACATGAGCATTGCAGCTCCTTCAAACAGCTGATTGTGGGGGTGCTGAGAGTTGGACCACCAATGATCTAATATTGATAGCCCATCAATATTCATATCCCAGAAAACATAGAGCAGACTGGTATAAGAACATTTTAATTAATCAGCACAGAATTGTGGACTTAAAGGGATATTCTAATCTCAGACAATAGGGGCATATTGTTAGGATATGCCCCCATTGTCTAATTGTTGCAGAACCCACACCTATCTCGTAAACTGAGCCGGCAAAGAGAAGATGGCTGCACTGCTGGCTCGGCTATTTACATTGGCTCCATAGAAATGAATGGGAGCACACTGCGCTTGCGCGGCCACCGCTTCCATTCACTTCAGTGAATCCGACAGAAAAAGTAGAGCGAGCGATCGGCTATTTTCAGTGGCCCCATAGAAATAAATCAAGGGCGTCTGCGTGTGGTGCACCCTCCTTCACTTTGCTGGCTCAGTTTACGAGATCTATCAGATAATGGGGGCACATAGTAGCCCCTATTGTCTGAGATGTGAATACTCCTTTAAACAAACATAATAATGAAAGAAGAGATTTACTTTAAGTTGATAAGGCAAATGGTAAAAACAAACAAACAAAAAAAGATCACCCCATCCACAGTCAAATGTGCTCCACAGATAAAATGTAGATTCCCTTAATGCTGGTCTTTAGCTAGCTAAGGACCAACTGCAAGTGGTTTTGCCTTTACCAGGGTTGTCCTTTATCAGCTGCATATTAGTCCTCTTTGTGGAAAGGAAAAATGCACCTTATGAAAGCAAATGGTATTTCATATATAGCTGCTTTCACACAGTCAGTGTTTGGTCATTGTGAGCCAAAACCAGGTATGGAGGCTACACAGAGATAAGGCATAATGGAGAGATTTGCCCATGTTTTTGACCCACTCCTGGTCTTGGCTCACAATGACTGATGAAAATCACTAATCAAACAGTGACCAAAAAGTGGTCTAAATAAGGTACACTTTATCCCCCCCCCCAACTATTCTCAATTTTTGTCCCCCTGTTATTTGCTCATTTTCTTCCAAAAGCAAAAGAATAAAATAAGTAACCAAAAGCCATACATATTTTCCGTTCACATAGCTGTATTAGGGCTTGTTGTTTGTGGGAAATGTTGTACTTTAATGTTCCATATGATGTAAAATTATTAATTGGTGGAATTAGAAAAAAAGAAATGCTGGCTCCTTCATTTAATAAATTCAAGGACTTTGCTGTTGAATTTACTAAAAAAAGGGGCCAGTACAGTCCTGAAACGCATCTGATACTTCAATAATAAAGTACCCCTCTTTGTGAAATAAACAGTAACGATCTCAGGACAGCACTGAGCAATATCCTATAACTTTTCTGCTAAAACAAACTACCTATTTGGAGAATGGGATCCTCTTCTCCCCAGTTTGCTCTCAAGAAAGTGGGTCTCTTTCCATTGTAGTTTATGTGAGTTGTCGAAATAGCTGGGTGTTTCATTACTCCCATAAAGTATGAAAAACTTGAATGCACACATGGGCACTTTTCCACTCCATCTACTTCTTTCTGGAGTGCCACACAGGAATCAGAAGACCCCCCATTCTGCAAATACTGTATACATTGGTGCCACACATCATTAGTATTTACCCAAGCTGCACTCCAAGAGCCATTCCTCCTCTCTGACATGGAGAATACATGTGAGCAGCCACCAGACACAGACTAACATGTCTGTGATCAGATGGTTGGAAGCCACACAGAAAGGAAACCAGACCGCATATGAATCCCCAGGCTTCAGATTGTGCACCCCTGTTATAGATATTGTTTGGATTGCAAAACATAAACATTTTTTGGCTTGTATTAGAGATGAGCAAACCTTTCAAGATTTCATTCATTTCAGGTTCACCGAATAGTATGTGGAATACGTGTGTGCAGTATTGTAGGTCAAGCAATGCCCCTCTGGGTTTCTGGAAAAGATATTCAAATTGGCATCAGATAGACTTAGGAAAGCTAATTTGAATTTCTTTCCCAGAAACCCAAAGGAACATCTGTCTCTTGTCACAAAAAATTTGTCTTCGTATCAATCCAAACTTCTTGGGAAATTCGGAAGGAATCTCAAGCAACTAAAATGTATTCACTCATCCTTTGCTGGTATCCTACTTTTATAGTATTATTGACAAGCCAGTCGAGATAAATATTCAACTCTTTAAAAATGTTTTCAGATCGCTTTGGTCCATGTGAAGCTTGGACGGATGGTCTAATGAGCTGGATCCATGTTATGCACACGGAGCTTTACCTTCCACCTCCCTAGAGTCATGTGTGGTATAACGGTAACGAGCAGAGCCCGGCTCTATCAAGCGGCAGGAGATGTATGGTGAGTATATTGATGCAGTACAAGTAAGGTAGCCTCTGGCAGATTTCTCATATTTGACAGCAAAATCCATCAGGTAGGAAGTTTGTGTTTTCCCTCCCCACCTCCCTTATATTCTACAAAGAATTGAATAGATGAATGGAGAAATGCCAAAAATATCTGAACAAGAGTGTGTTTTAGATTGAAATCATTCAGGGCCTCTTGCTGCCAAAAAGAATAATGTTTCATTTTGTTTGCTTAAGAAAGCTTTTTTAGGTTGAAATGTAGACTAGTTTAATACTGCTAATGCACTATTCTCCTGCACATGGTTTGCAGGCAAAATACATGCTATCGGGCCAAATCATTTTATGCATCTTCATGTAATCAATAGCAGAAGCGGGTAAGGCGTGACCTTCACTGACTTTCCTTGCACTTAACATATGTTGAGGACAATCGACAAGAAGCATTGTAAGTAAAAATCTAAAAAACAAGTGAATAGTTATATTAAAGGGGTTGTCTGAGATATCTAAAGATGTTGAAGACAGCAAGGCATATGGTAGAATAAATAAATATTGCTGTTTTGCAGTCCGCAAACCTTGGATCCGCAAAATACGGATACCAGCCATGCGCATCCCACAGTTTCCTCAGTCCCTATTGAAGAAATGCCTATTCTTGTCTTCAAAATGGACAAGAATAGGACATGTTCTAGATTTGCAGAATAGCTACAAGGATACAGACTGCACACGTATGTCCGCATTTTTGAAGCCCTATAGAAATAAATGAGTCTGTGTGCAATTCACAAAAAGTTTGTATTGGGCGAAGAACCAAAATACGGCCATGTGCATGAGGCCTTACTCACCTGGTAAAATCCCTTGCCATTGCACCATCTTGGTGCTGTCCTGCAGTGATGGGAAAACCTGCAATAGAACATTGTAGCCAATTCCATGCCTCTGAAGAAACAGCTGAAACTAGAGTCGGGTGGATTGGTGTTTGCCACATTGCTTTTAATGTGTACTACATGCAATTTCAAACTGCTTATTTGTGAGTACACTGACTAGGATTTTTTTGTTTCAATAGTTTTTGTTAAGTTTCAAGAATATGTAACAAATTTAGACATATCTGGACTAGACATGTCTCCAGTTTGAAATAAAATACACATTGAGTATACATAACAAAATTGTCATAAATTTCCCTGTGTACTTCTAATGCTTTATAGTTTAGATTCAGATAAAGTTTAAAATAAAATATCAATAAAATAAATAAAAGCAAAATAAGCCAGACTCATTTGAAGGATTTAGTTTAAGATATTGATCGACATGTGCGTTTGGGATGGATTCAGATGAGCTTATGTATGTACTGTATGAGTGTGAATATTGTTGATGGTTATTTTTTGGAACCATACAAACTCCTATTCCACATGTGCCATGTACGCTGTAGAGATTTAAGTGACATATTAGAAGGGGTTAACGCTCTCTCATATTGATGTGTGACAATAATAGTGGATATTGCTTTTTCATTTATCTGTTCTTTCCAATGTCTAGTGATGACCAATTTTGCTATCACTAATATCTTACAACACAATACTCTACCTTCCTTTGGAATTTTGTCTAAGTCCGAGAACAACCGTGCTAGGTGTGCAGATTTGGGTATTGTGGTTCCCATGATAGAGGACAAGATCTGGAAGAATCCCATCCAGTATGTCTCAAGCTTTGGACAAGCCCATAGGGTGTGTAGCAATGTTCCCCATTGCCCACATTGTCTCCAGCACATAGGAGAGGTCATAGGGTATATTTTGTGAAGCCTATCTGGAGTCAAATACCATCGTAGGAACGTTTTCATTGCTGCTTCATAGTGTGAGCTACATTTATATGCCAAATTAACTGCCCTTAGTGCTGATGATGATCATTGTTTAGATTCAAAGATACTTCCCAAGTCTTTCTCCCATTGTTTATATCGTTGGGTTTTTACTAAAGGTGGTGTTGAAGTCTATTAGGCTATATATTGGCCTCAGAAGCCTAGTTTTCTTTTGTATAATCTGTAATATTTGGGGATGCCCAGCTTTGAGTGGATACTGTTAAGAAAGTGTCTGATTTGTAGATATTTAAATAAATCTGTATTAGGTATGGTTGTCCGGGACTACGCCACTCGGCGCCCGGAGGTGGTCCCACTGCGACATACATTGGCCAAACTCATAGCAAAAGAGTTAATGGAGATGTTTTTTTGAGTGTCGATACCCAAAGAGGTTCTGACTAACCAGGGGACTCCTTTTATGTCCAAGGTCATGCGGAGCTCTGTAAGTTGCTAAATATCAAACAGATATGGACATCCGTCTATCACCCGCAAACTGACGGCCTAGTAGAAAGGTTTAATCAAGCATTAAAAACTATGTTAAAATTAGTAGTAGCTAAGGATGGAAAGTACTGGGACCGCCTTCTGCCCTATCTTATGTTCGTAGTGGGAGAAGTGCCCCAGGGCTCTACTGGGTTCTCGCCCTTTGAACTACTATATGGCAGACATCCATGTGGTCTGTTGGATATAGCCAAAGAGGTGTAGGAGCAACAACCCACACCATATAAAAGTGTTGTTGAATACGTCACCCAGATGCAGGAACGTATGGAAACCATGTTGCCGCTGGTAGAGGAACATATGGAGACAGCTCAGCGAGCTCAAAGTCGGGTGTATAATCGTCAGGCTCGGGTCCGGATCTTTTGGTTCTGGTACCAACAGTGTACAGTAAGTTACTGGCTAGGTGGCAGGGACCCTACGAGGTACTCGAAAAGGTTGGAGAAGTAAACTACAAGGTACACCAGTCAGGGTGGCGGAAGCCGGAGCAGGTGTACCATGTGAATTTACTCAAACCGTGGAAAGATAGGGAGACCAGTACTGACGATAGCCCGCGGCCGAGTTTTCTAGGGGGAGAGGTTCCAGCCCCTAAGTCTGATGTAAGGGAAGCGGTTGCCACAGTAAAAATTGCTGACAGCCTCTCCTATAAACAGACTCAGGAGGCCAGGGAGTTCGTCAGCAGGAACACAGATGTGTTCTCAGACCTCCCTGGACACCTTTCCATAATCCTGAATGACATTGTCACTGAGCCTCAGGCCAAAATCCAGTTGAAACCATACCAGGTACCCGAGGCTCGGCGACAGGCCATCTCTGAGGTAGTACAACTAATGCTGCAACTAGACGTCATCGAGGAGTCTAGAAATGAGTGGGCCAGCCCTATAGTACTGATACCTAAACCGGACGGGACGTTGCGGTTTTGTAACGATTTTCGAAAATTAAACGAGGTATCTAAGTTCGACACGTATGTAATGCCCCGGGTAGACAAACTGATTGAGAGGTTAGGACAAGCCAGGTATTTTTCTGTTTTGGAACTAACCAAAGGGTACTGGCAGGTACCCTTAAGGGAGGCTGCCAAAGAGAAAACGCCCTTCATCACACCAGAGGGGCTGTACCAGTATAAGGTGCTACCCTTTGGTTTGCATCGTGCCCCCGCCACTTTCTAAAGGCTAATGGACATTGTGCTGTGACCACATCGTCGGTACGCTTTGGCCTACCTGGACGATTTTGTCATCCACAGTACCGACTGGGAAAGTGAGCTGCCCAAAGTGCAGGCTATAGTAGATTCCCTTCGAAAAGCTGGACTCTCCGCTAACCCACAAGAAATGAGCGATAGGGTTAGAGGAGACAAAATACCTGGCGTATGTCATTGGGCACGGAGTAATCAAACCCCAAGTAAACAAAATATAGGCGATAGGAAATTGGCCCCGACCTGTCACCACTAAACAAGTAAAGTCATTCCTAGGAATTATAGGCTATTGCATGAGATTTGTTCCCCACTTTGCCATTACAGCTTCGCCCTTGATAGAGCTCTTGAAGGGAAGAAAATCAATGATGGTTCGCTGGGATGAGCGGGCAGAAGAGGCATTTTCCACTTTAAAGTCGGGCGTAACCAAAACCGGTGACCCGCACAGGGCTGACTTTAAAGTGGAAAAAGCCTCTTCGCACCACTCATTCCAGCGAATAGGGAGTTTGTGGTACAGACAGATGCCTCCGAAGTAGGCCTCGGTGCTCTACTCTCTCAGAAAGTCAACGGGAGGAGCATCCCGTTGTCTTCTTAAGCCGCAAGCTCACCCCAGCTAAAACCAGGTATAGCATAGTGGAGATAGAGTGCCTGGCTATCAAGTGGGTACTTGAGTCTCTCAGCTACTATTTGTTGGGGAGAAAGTTCCGCCTGGTGACTGACCACTCCCCTATCAAGTGGATGAGCCAGGCTAAAGAGTCACCAGGTGGTTTCTGTCCTTACAGATCTTTAAGTTCTCCGTGGAACACAGGGCAGGCTGGTTGCAGGGAAATGCGGATGCCCTGTCACGGGTATATTGCATGGCAGGTGTTCCCCGCCTCTCATGGTTGAACAAGGGGGGGGTATTTAAAAAGGTACCTGGAATCATTGTGAATGGAAAGTATGTGTCACCGAGGTTCCTGGCCTCGGTGAAGTAAGAGCCGGTATCTTATGTGTCAGCAGCAGCTATTGCTAATTGACACCTAAAGATTTAGCTTGGCTGTTATAGCTGATCCGGGACGGCTCTTACTGGGAGTAGTCAAAGTGCTGGGTGGGTGACTACTCCCCATGTTCCAGGCCAGTCTTAAAAAACAGCCAGCACTGCCACGTGTGTGGATTTACCTCCCTCTGACAGTGGAGCTCAGAAGTCTGTGTGCTGTGAACTGAGGGCTGTGCTGGGATTTGAGGTTTGAGCCAGGCTGGAGGACTCAGGCCCCTACTAAAGGCGAACAGGCCACCTATGGACTTGATGAGTGTTAAACAAGACATACAATGCAACAGCTCACTGCAAACCAAATAAAGTACAAAATTGCGTCACAGTTGCAAATGCTATACTAATAAGTTAGAGATGCTTGGCAAATCATTTTGTACAAAATCAGCTCGTCTGCCCCATAGGCTGTTTTTAACTAGTGTGAGTATATAGCTTGGCCTGCTCCCCCTCACTCACAGAAGCCATCTGGCACCAGGAGAAAGATAGTGTGTGGACTCTCATTGCAGTCCTTGGTGGCCATTTGGTGGTGTGGAGTGGGCCCGGCGTGCATGTTGGTACCTGCCTTCCTAGGATATAATGGAGGCCATTTTGGCACCAAAAAATGACAGACATTAAAGCGGGCCCAGCATGCATGTGGAACCTACACTTGCTGAATTATATGATAGCCGTTATGGCACATAACAGATAGAATTTAGTGTTAGGAACCTGTCTAACTAGAGATCGCCTTAACATGCGGCAGACGGGCTCAAATAATTTTGTACAAAATGATTTGCCAAGCATCTCTAACTTATTAGTATAGCATTTGCAACTTTGACGCAATTTTATACTTTATTTGGTTTGCAGTGAGCTGTTGCATTGTATGTCTTGTTTAACAGTCTTGTTCTCAGCCAGAGCAACGTGCTCCTGTGCTTTGGGATGTGCTGACTGACCCCCTTTTTCCTTTGCAGTATGGACTTGATGAGGCTGAACGGCTAACAGGGTGACTTTTATTGTTTATGGACTTTCTTTGTGTGTGAACAAACACCAAGCCACCTGCATTCTGTGATACACCTTATCTGCATTTTCTTATACACCAATGTGTGAATAAACACTGCTGTTTTATTCAAGAACTGTGTACTTTGCCTCTATACTGCATCTGCTAGTCCTAACTACCAGAGCAAATCCCCACAGACGTCATAAGCAGTAACTCCAAAATACAAGCATAATGTATACCAAATAGAAAAAAAAGGGTGGGTATAACACAGACAATTCTTTAAAACAATTAAAAAGCACAAATACATTGTCGTTTTAATAGGTTTCAATAGTTGTATCTGTTATCCCTCCTTTTTTTTGGGCTTAAAGGGAACCTGTCATCAACTTTAGCTGAGCTCACTGAGGGCAGCATACATTAGTGACAGAAATGCTGATTTCAGCAGTGTATCACGCATGAGCTAAAAGTAAGTGGTTGCTGAGAACCAGCATCATAATCATTGCAGCTCAGGCCTTGAAAAGAGTCAAATCTACCTGAGAAGAGTCCTGGTTATCCATAATCACCTGCTCTCTCACCCATCTGCTGATGATTGGCAGTTCTCACCTAGACAGAAAGGGAGAAAACTAGGTAGAAGACTGTCATCGATAAGCAGATGGGCAGGAGTGCAGGAATTCATGAATAACCAGGACTCTTCTCAGGTGTCCGTGACTCTTTTCCAGGCCCAGTCTGCAATGATTGTGATGTTGGTTCTCGGCAACCACTTACTTTTAACTTTTAAATGACAGACCGCTGAAATCAACTCACCTGTCTCTACTTTATTCGGCCGTTAGTATAGGCAGCACAAAGTTGATGACAGGTTCCCTTTAATAAATGTTATATTTGTATTTGGGAGGTACAGCTGTATTTTCATGTTTTTTTATTTTATTTTGGTGTTCATTCTCAAATGTTGGCTGGCACTCTCAATTAATATTGTTTTTGCCCAAACTATTATGTTTGATTTGAGGTTTATGAGCTAAGCTGTTTGTATAACCAAAGAATTTCTGCACAAACTGTCAGAAACCGTCTCAGGGAAGCTCATCTGCATGCTCGTCGTCCTCATCGGGGTCTGGACCTTACTGCAGTTCGTCGTCGTAACCGACTTGAGTGGGCAAATGCTCACATTCTATTGCGTCTGGTACTTTGGAGAGGCATTCTGTTCACGGATGAGTCCCTGTTTTTACTGTTCAGGGCAGATGGCAGACAGCGTGTGTGGCGTTGCTGACGTCAATGTTGTGGATCGTGTGACCCATGGTGGCGGTGGAGTTATGGTATGGGCAGGCGTATGTTATGGACAACAAACACAGGTGCATTTTATTGATGGCATTTTGAATGCACAGAGATACCGTGACGAGATCCTGAGGCCCATTGTTGTGCCATTCATCCACGACCATCACCTCATGTTGCAGCATGATAATGCACGGCCCCATATTGAAAGGATCTGTGCACAATTCCTGGAAGCTGAAAACATCCCATTTCTTGCATGGCCAGCATACTCACCGGACATATCACCCATTAAGCATGTTTGGGATGCTCTGGATCGGCGTATACGACAGCATGTTCCAATTCCTGCCAATATTCTGCAACTTCGCACAACTATTGAAGAGGAGTGGACCAACATTCCACAGGCCACAATCAACAACCTGATCAACTCTATGCGACGAAGATGTGTTGCACTGCGTGAAGCAATTAGTGGCTACACCAGATACTGAATGGTTTTCTGAGTGGCCTTTTATTGTGGGGAGTCTAAGGCACACCTGTGCAATATTCATGCTGACTAATCAGCACCTTGATATGCCACACCGGTGAGGTGGGATGGATTATCTCGGCAAAGGAGAAGTGCTCACTAACACAGATTTAGGCTTCAGTCACACGTCCGTGGAACACGGTCCGTGAGATACCGGACTGGCATCCTGCTTAGTGCAGGAGCGCACGGCATCATTGGTTGCTATGACGCCAATGCGCTTTATGCCGTTGCCGCAGTACAGTAATGCACTCGTATTATCCTAGTGTATTACTGTACTGCAGCGGAGGTACAAAGAGCACGCCGTGCGCTCCTGCACTAAGAAGGATGCCAGTCCGGTATCTCACGGACCGTGTTCCACAGACGTGTGAATGAGGCCTTAGCCAGATTTGTGAACAATATTTGAGTAATGTGTCTTTTGTGTATGTAGATGTAGATCTTCTAGTTCAGCTCATGCAAAATGGGAGCAAAACCGAAAGTGTTGCGTTTATATTTTTGTTCAGTATAAGAGGCATACAAGGTGTAATAGAGAGCACGCTGACTTGAATGGAAGGCCTATTATCCCTGCACACAAAATGGAGCCATGATAAGGTGGTGTGTATAAGGCCTAATTGTCTCATTTGTTCTTTGTAGCAAAATCTATGTCAAAGGGGATCTCTGGGCTTTTTTGAAAATCTTACCTAGGCACACATACTTTACCTAGGTATGCTCTCTGGCTCTGAAAGTAACAGTGTGTGCACACCCTTCTCTATTGACCTTTTGCTGCCTGCCCTGAACTCAGACTTTACATATTTGCATGAATGATGCCTGCCTGCCCTAACCTCTGCCAATTTCCTGACTATGTGTATTGCCTAACATCTTGGTGCTTTGTACCAGAGCCTCTGAGCACATTGGGGCAGCTGCCAACCACATCAGGACTATTCCAAGAAGTACTGGTCTGGTGTCTCCTCTACAGCATTGTCCAGATCCTTGTATAGGGGTTAAAGAGTGAATACCAGGGCTACCGGGATAAAGACCTTAGGTCTAGCCCAAAGTCAGTCCGGTTGGTTAGTGAACTGGTTCCACGCCCATTATGTAACACTGAGCAGAAGAGCCTGCAGCCAGTCTGGACACATCAGAGATTGCAGCATCTGCAGCACGAACTAAGGGGTAAGTGCTGAGCAGAATATCTCCCCTCCAAAGGTCAGCACACAGCAAGATTTTCAAGAAAACCTGGAGAACGCCTTTAATAATGGATTAATTTATGCTGACAAATTGGCCGATTATAGCCTCTTGTTAAGGAGCAACTGAATTTTTATAAATGCCATTAAAAGATCCAAAAGAAAATACTAATTAACAAAAAAATTAAATCTCAGGTTAGTATTGTAATCTGCAAACTGCAATTACTGTATAAGCCCCCAGCACAAGCAAATATCAAAACATTATAATACAACAGTTTGTAGAACACAAACAGGTATTTGTAAGATAATAATCTCGTGATCTAGCATGTTTCTTTGAGTCCTGTATGAATATATATTAACAGCACATTGCCTCTGTATAATGTAAGGAACATAGCTTTTTTCTACACATCCTTTATCATGAGAATTTAATGTACAGCTGCAAACTATTCATGTTACCATCCAATAGTTTCTATTCTTTGAACTTTGTTATAAAAGAACATATGGTTGGAATCTCTAAATCCAGATAGGTGTATCTATTATTTCACGATACAGTAAAGTTCACTGCAGATGAACAATTTACCTTCCCTACAAGGTCCTAATCGGTTCCTCATTGGCGTCAGATGCACAATTATTAAGAGACGCACGCCTTTGATAATTGTGGTGCATCTGTTCAAGTCCGTGCACCAGAACTGAAATCTATGCCATAAGGGAGCTATGGGCCACCTGTCACCTTACAAATCGGGAAACATTTCCACATTTGATCATCTATCTAAATAAATTAAACACTGCTATGCATAAGTATGTTCAATACTCTCATGCGACCTTTCCCCTTTCATCCGCTATGACATACATGTAGTTTACAGGGGGGCAGGGATTGTATGGAGCAGGCTCAGGACACCTACTGTGTATGGCGGGTACCAGGGGCGGACTGACCATTCGGGCATTCGGGCATAGACTGAGGGCCCACGGCCACTAGGGGGCCCGCTCACTCCTGCAGCCAGAGGTCGCAATAACTTTTACTAAATAATACATTTTACTCCCTGGAAAAAGTCCCCCACATTCAGCAGCGCAGTGAGCGCTGTGAACGGCATGGGCAGCGCAGCGATATTTCCTGTGCCTGAAATAACCAATAACAAAGCTCCTTACAGCAAGGAGCTTTGTTATTTGTTGGGTATTGGCGATACAGTTCGGGTCAGGCAAAGGAAGCCGGTGAGAGCTGGAAGGAGGAGGGGCTGGCTCCCGGAAGTGGCTGTATTAAGGAGAGCGGGGCGTGCTGCCCAAGGACCCTGGGGAGCCGCAGACTCATGTGACTGGACTGGTCTGAGAGAAAAGCTGACACTGGGCCTGTGACCCCCCCCAGCCGTGTTGTTGTGGCAAGGAAAAGCCCGGCCTGTCAGTTTTCAAGTAAGTGATTCCCCCCTCCCCAGTCATGGTTCCGTCCAATCTCACAGTTCTCTGCTCTCCCCTCCTCCTGTCACCCCACTAGTGACCCAGCTCCCCGCTCCTCCTGTCACCCCACTAGTGACCCTGCTCCCCCTCCTCCTGTTCCACCACTAGTGACCTTGCTCCCCCTCCTCCTGTCACCTCACTAGTGACCCTGCTCCCCCTCCTCCTGTTCCACCACTAGTGACCTTGCTCCCCTTCCTCCTTTCCCCCACTAGTGACCCTGCTTTCTCCTTCTCCGGTCACCCCACTAGTGACCCTGCTCCCCCTCCACCTGTCCCCTCACTAGTGACCCTGCTCCCCCGTCCTCCTGCCCCCCCTAGTGACCCTGCTCCCCTCCTCCTGTCAGCTCACTAGTGATCCTGCTCCCCCCCACTGATGACCCTGCTCCCCCCTGCTTCCCCTCCTCCTGTCACCCCACTAGTGACCCTGCTCCCCCTCCTCCTGTCACCCCATTAGTGACCCTGCTCCCTCCTACTTCTGTCACCCCACTAGTAACCATGCTCCCCTCCACTAGTGACCCTGTGTGTTCCTGTACGGAGAGAAGCCTGGCTGGAGTGTGGTGAGGCCTAGCTGTGTTTCTATCCCTGTGTGTGTGTGTCTCTCTCTCTGTCTCTGTGTGTGTCTCTCCCTATGTGTGTGTTTTTCCCTGTGTATGTGTGTTTCTCTCCCTGTGTGTGTCTGTCCCTGTGTGTGTGTGTCTGTCCCTGTGTGTGTGTCTCTCCCTGTGTGTGTGTGTATTTCCCTGTGTATGTGTGTGTCTCTCCCTGTGTGTGTCTGTCCCTGTGTGTTTGTGTCTGTCCGTGTGTGTGTGTGTGTCTGTCCCTGTGTGTGTGTGTCTCTCCCTGTGTGTGTGTGTCTCTCCCTGTGTGTGTCTGTCCCTGTGTGTCTCTCCCTGTGTGTGTGTGTCTCTCCCTGTGTGTGTGTGTGTGTGTGTCTCTCTCCCTGTCCCTGTGTGTCTCTCTCTGTGTGTGTCACCATCACCATGCCCATAGTGTTTCTATGTCTTGACGCAGCTGCATCAGGACGTTCTGTGCGGAGCAAGAAGAAAAAGGTGGAAGAGGAGGCAGCGCCACCAGCATGGAGTTCGTGGGAGAGACACAGGATGGCACATTAAGGACGTAGGTAACACTACCAGATGAGCTACATTATCTGTGGTTTTACATAAGACTGCAGGTAACACTACCACATTATCAGGACTAGTGTTATCTGTGTTTTTACATAGGACTGCAATAACACTACCACATCATCAGCACTAGTGTTATCAATGGTTTTAAATAGGACTGCAGGTAACACTACTACATTTACTGTACTCAGATAGCCATCACTGTGTTATCTGTGTTGTTACATAGGACTTCAGGGGAAATCTACAATATTATCTGTACTCAGAGAGTTATTACTGTATAGGGGGGCCACTGAGACTTTATCGCCCAAGGGCTCACATGAGCCTGGAGCCGGCGCGGCGTGATATGTAGGTGGGGCTGTGTGTGAATGTGGCTTGAGGGTGGGCATCTCCTATTGCCTGGGGCCCCATGAGTTGTCAGTTCGTGCTGTGCTATACAGCTGACATTTGCTTGCAATCCTGGCATCAGAGATAACATTGTTCCAGGCTGTTTAAAGGATAACTGTCGTGTTATATATATTTTTGGGAGTATTGGATTGTGGTGATTAATATCTCCTTGGTGGTCCTATTTCAACTTTTCACTGTGCATTCAGTATTCCCTGTACTGCCTACTTTTACCTGTGCTTAAAATAGGGTTGCTAGGCATGGTCAACAGATAGACGGAGCACGCAGCGTGCAGGGTCACATTACTGACAGTCAGGGACTGTAAGTAAATGATTAAAGCCAGGTCCTCCCCAGCAACTTCTCCCTGTCCCTGTGCTTGGCAGACGCTCCCTCACTCAGCAGAGCTGGAGAATGCAGAGTTGAAACAGCGCAGACCAGGGAAGTGAGATCTGCCATCTGCTGTGTATAAATGAAAGCAACATGTGATAAGAGGACCCCTTTGTGCTGCAGGAGATTAACCCTTTAGGGGGGAGGGCTCTGGTTAGTGACACTTTTGAGGAGCTATTGTTACTGACTAGTGAGGGCAGGCGGGATTAGCCTTAGGGTGAGGGCAGTGGCAGCCATCTTAATGGAATATTGAAATTGCAGTTTTATGCAGATTGGTTGCTAAGGGCTGAATCTTATTAAATATGGGGTAAGTCAGTCAAATAGTAACTGATTCTGGAATATCATGTTATTAGTAACTACATATATGAAAATTAAAATTATGGTCTAAATGTGATCCTTTATCCTTCTTCGATTTATTATAAACATAAAGATAGTAAAACTTATTTTCCTAGTTCTCATATAAAAAAAAGCAAAATGTATCACACTGCATGTATTTTACCTTTTAAAACATTTTATTTGTTTTCACGCTTTAATAAATTTTGAGTATTGTTTTTGATCTGGAGAGTGCCCATCAATCCTCCTCTTTTTTTGCCTTCCATTACCATATCTATAAGGGGACCCTTTGATGAGCCGAAAAAATACATTTGTCCGTCTAGTTCGGCCTGTTATTCTGCAAGTTGATCCAAAGGAAGGCAAAAAAAAAACAAAAAAAAGTGTGAGGTAGAAGTCAATTTTCCCCACTTAAGGGAAAAAAAATTCCTTCCCGACTCCATTCAGGCAATCAAATAACTCTGGACTCCTGGATCAACGACCCCTCTCTAGTAGCTATAGCCTGTAATATTATTACACTCCAGAAATACATCCAGGCCCCTCTTGAACTCTTTTAGTGAACTCACCATCACCACCTCCTCAGGCAGAGAGTTCCATGGTCTCACTTCTCTTACCGTGAAGAATCCTTTTCTATGTTTGTGTGCAATACTTCTTTCCTCCAGACGCAGAGGATGTCCCCTCATCACAGTCACAGTCCTGGAGATAAATAGACGATGGGAGAGATTTCTGTACTGACCCCTGATATATTTATACATAGTAATTAGATTTTCCCTCAGTTGTCTTTTTTTCTAAAGTGAAAACCCTAATGTTGATAATCTTTCAGGGTACTATAGTTGCCCCATTCCAGTTATTACTTTAGTTGCCCTCCTCTGAACCCTCTCCAGCTCTGCTATGTCTGCCTTGTTCACAGGAGCCCAGAACTGTACACAGTACTCCATGTGTGGTCTGACTAGTGATTTGTAAAGTGGTAGGACTATGTTCTCATTAAGGGCATCTATTCCCCTTTTAATGCAACCCATTATCTTATTGGCCTTTGCAGCAGATGCCTGACACTGGTTTTTGCAGCTTAGTTTGCTGTTCACTAAAATTCCTAGGTCCTTTTCCATGTCAGTGTTAGGGCTCTTTCACACTTGCGTTCTTTTCTTCCGGCATAGAGTTCCGTCGTCGGGGCTCTATGCCGGAAGAATCCTGATCAAGATTATCCCCATGCATTCTGAATGGAGAGAAATCCGTTCAGGATGCATCAGGATGTCTTCAGTTCAGGACCGGAACGTTTTTTGGCCGGAGAAAATACCGCAGCATGCTGCGCTTTTTGCTCCGGCCAAAAATCCTGAAGACTTGCCGCAAGGCCGGATCCGGAATTAATGCCCATTGAAAGGCGATGATCCGGCCTTAAGCTAAACGTCGTTTTGGCGCATTGCCGGATCCGACGTTTAGCTTTTTATGAATGGTTACCATGGCTGCCGGGATGCTAAAATCCTGGCAGCCATGGTAAAGTGTAGTCGGGAGCGGGGGAGCAGTATACTTACCGTCCGTGCGGCTCCCGGGGCGCTTCAGAGTGACGTCAGGGCGCCCCACGCACATGGATGACGTGATTGCATGGCACGTCATCCATGCGCATGGGGCGCTCTGACGTCATTCTGGTAGCGCCCCGGGAGCCGCACGGACTGTAAGTATACTGCTCCCCCGCTCTCCACTACTACTATGGCAACCAGGACTTTAATAGCGTCCTGGCTGCCATAGTAACACTGAACGCATTTTGAAGACGGATCCGTCTTCAAATGCTTTCAGTTCACTTGCGTTTTTCCGGATCCGGGGTGTAATTCCGGCAAATGGAGTACACGCCGGATCCGGACAACGCAAGTGTGAAAGAGGCCTTACCCAGTGTTTTACCATTTAGTATGTAAGAGTGACTTGCATTATTCCTTCCCATGTGCATAACCTTACATTTGTCAGTGTTAAACCTCATCTGCCACTTCTCTGCCCAAGCCTCCAATATATCTAGATCCATCTGTAGCAGTATAATGTCCTCTTCCGTGTCAATTACTTTACACAGTTTAGTGTTATCTGCAAAAATTGATATTTTACTGTGCAAGCCTTCTACAAGATCATTCATAAATATATTGAAGAGGATAGGGCCCAGTACTGACCCCTGAGGTACTCCACTAGTGACAGTGACCCAATCTGAGTGTGTACCATTAATAACCACCCTCTGTTTTCTATTACTAAGCCAGTTACTTACCCACATACAGACATTTTCTCCCAGTCCGAGCATTCTCATTTTATATACTAACCTTTTATGCAGTACAGTGTCAAATGCTTTGGAGAAGTCCAGATATACGACATCCATTGATTTGCCGCTGTCAAGTCTAGAACTTACCTCCTCATAGAAACTGATTAAATTAGTTTGACATGACTGATCCCTCGTGAAGCCATGCTGATATGGAGTTATTTGCTTATCTTCATTGCGGCACTCCAAGATAGCATCTCTAAGAAAACTTTCAAACAGTTTACCCACCACGGATGTTAAACTTACTGGCCTATAGTTTCCGGCTCTGTTTTTGGACCCTTTTTGAATATTGGCACCACATTTGCTATGCGTCAATCCTGTGGACCACTCCCTGTCAGTATAGAGTCCTTAAATATCAGAAATAAGGGTCTAGCTATGAAAATACTTAATTATCTTAAGATATGGGAGTGTATGCCATCTGGTCCTAGTGATTTGTCTATTTTAATCCTTTTAAGTCGCCGCTGTACTTCTTCCTGGGTCAGACAGGGGACTTTTAATAGGGAATTTGCTTTTACATTCTGCATTTCATCTGACAGTTTATTTTCTTCCATGAATACATTGGAGAATTTTTTTTAATAGCTTTGCTTTCTCCTCATCGCTCTCTGCAACTCCCCCATCATCACTCTGTAAAGGGCTGACACCTTCAGATTTATACTTTTTACCATTTATATAATTGAAGAACATTTTAGGGGTAGTTTTGCTCTCTTTGGCAATTAATCTCTCGGTCTTTAGTTTGGCCGCTTTTATTAGTTTTTTACAATAGAAAGTATGCATTGAACCAAAAACCAAAGCCATACACAACTTCATAAACATAAAAAAAAAATTTTTTAAATGGTAAGACACAATTAGAGAGGAGCGAATCGAAGTTGACAAAGTGGAATTCGATCCGAATTTCAGGAAAAATTTGATTCACACCGAATCCGAATTTCCTCACGCTTCGTGGTAACGAACCACATTTTTTCCTAGAATGGCTGCTGCACGTGTGAGGACACGGAGCAAGGAATAATGCCATGTATGCAGCCAATGAGTAGCCAGCCCTGTGATGTCACAATCCTATTCATAGCCTCAGCAATCTTGGATTCTACCATTTCCCAGTGTACTTAGTGCAGGGAGAGGCATCCGCAGGCGCTAGGGACAGTGCTAGAAAAAACTTCATTGTGCTAAAAATACTATTTACAAGTGCAGGGAAAGATTATTCAAGGTGTAGGGAAAGGATAGGGAGGAATCATTACACAGCATTTATGTTGAACAGGGTTCAGTAGGAGAGGTTACAGCCTGGGTAATAGGAACAATCCTATTACACCTTGCTGCACTGACTGGGGACCAAAATTGCCATTATTCAGCTCTGTAATTCCAGCAAACCGTTCTTGTTATTGGGGTTTTACAGCCATTAACAGGGTTTATTACAAGCCAATATTTCTACGTCTTATTTGCCCTTGGGTGGTGCAGTTATATGTTCTAAAGCATTTTTGGGCTTGTATTAGTGGGAAAAAAAGGGCTTATTAGCCGTTGTGTGGTGAAGTATTAAAATTATAGCACTTTTTGTCGTGTATTAGTGGCAAAAGAAAAATATATTTGCCATCCAGCAGTGCAGTAATATGTTCTAAAGCCTTTTGTGGCGTGTATTAGTGGAAAATAAAAATATATTTGCCATTCAGCAGTGCAGTTATATGTTCTAAAGCCTTTTGTGATGTGTATTACTGGAAAAAGATAAACATATTTGCCGTTCAGTGGTGCAGTTATATGTTCTAAAGCCTTTTGTGATGTGTATTAGTGAAAAAGTAAAATATATTTGCCGTTCAGCTGTGCAGTTATATGTTCCAAAGCCTTTTGTAGCCTGTATTAGTGGCCAAAGTAAAATATATTTGCTGTTCAGCTGTGCAGTTATATGTTCTAAAGCCTTTTGTGATGTGTTTTAGTGACAAAAGTAAAATATATTTTCCGTTCAGCTGTGCAGTGATATGTTGTAAAGCCTTTTGTGGCAAGTATAAATAGAAAAAGATAAATATATTTTCCATTCAGCGGTGCAGTAATATTTTTAATGCCTTTTGTGGCCTGTATTAGTGGCCAAAGTAAAATATATTTGCCATTCAGCTGTGCCGTTATATGTTCTAAATGCTTTCTTGGCGTGTATTAATGGCAAAAGAAAAATATATTTGCTGTTCAGCGGTGCAGTTATATGTTCTAAAGCCCTTTTTGTCGTGTAACAGTGGCAAAATAAATATATATTTGCCATACACGTCTTTGGCGTCTATTAATGGAAAAAAATGACTTATTAGCCTTTGTGTGGTGAAGTCAGAAAATTTACAGACTTTTTGGAGTGTTTTAATTTCCTTTTTATTTATTTATTTGATCTAACAGTATGTCGGACAGAGAAGTGCACTTCTCTGTCTGACATACTGTTAGATCAAATAAATAACCTGCACAGGAGAGTGGCACAGGCGTAAATGTTTCTGGCGCAGGCACAGGTCACAGCAGAGTAAGGGGGTGTGGCAGCAGGAGTCGCAGCGAGAGGCCTGAGCTCCCGGTGTCAACTAGCGGTCATGTCTTGACCAGCAATCCAGTGGTTCTTGAATGGTTGACTCAGTCATCCACTACATCCCAAGTGATATCAGACACCCCCAGCCAAGATTTGGTGGGTTTGTCAGATACAACCCTTAGTTGACATGGCCCGGGAGCAGGCCCTGTGCCCTTATCTGTCCTCAACCTATCTCTGTACTTTTCTGTTCCCTTAGCCAGATAATGTCACGGATGGTGTAACAGAAAACAAGAAGTTAGAAATAAGGATCCGACTGGCTTCATCCGAAACTAAGGAACAAAAGGGTGACCCCTATTTAATCCCTGAAACTCTCCCTGTCTTCTCAGCCCATGCAAAGATCTCTATGATAGAAAATTGCATGCCCTCATGCCTCGACTGTATGACACCTGAACACCCTATAATAGTGAGGGGACACGACCACCGGCTCCCTACAGTTATTACGGAGGGAGTCAGGGTCACCTATCCCCTTTCTAGTCATATCAGTGAGTGGTTTAACAACAGAGGAATAATTCAAAATAAACTTCCTGCAATAATTGGCAAAACCCAAAAAACGCATCAGCGCCTTCTGATTCTCAGGAAGCTCCCACTCAAGCACAGCGCGGACCTTCTCAGGGTCCATGCGAAAACCAGAAGCGGAGAGAAGAAACCCCAGAAATTGAATTTCTGGAACCGCAAACACACATTTTTCCAGTTTAGCGTATAGTTTATTCTCCCGCAGGATGAGCAAGACCTGACGTAGGTGGTCCTTATGAGTTTTAAAATCAGGAGAAAAAATACCACAATACGCACCAAAGTGGCAGCTTGGCTCCCGCCCATGGTCAACTTGGACGATATTCGGCTGCACCAACCAAGATCACCCCTACGATTTTACCTCTACCAGAATTGTACTACACAAAGTGCAACCAACCAAGGTGAGTAGCAACCACTGACCCTGGTTAGGAGCAGATAACAACATATCTTGTCCACCACCACCTATGAGCGCCTTCTCCCCTTTTTCTTTGGCCATTTAATCTCTGGACTGAGTATGACAGGAAGGAGTGATCTCTCCTCTCTCTCTAAGATGCCTGTCAATACGAACGGCCCGAGACATGGCAGAGTCCAAGGAGGTAGGTCTCTCATGAATGGCAAATGCATCTTTCAATCCCTCTGAAAGACCATGGCAAAATTGACTTCGGAGTGCAGCATCATTCCAACCAGTATCAGCTGCCCATCTCCGAAATTCTGAACAGTATATTTCTGCGGACTCTTATATCTGGCAAAAAAGACGTAGTCTACACTCAGCCAGAGCAATACAATCCGGATCATCATATATCTGACCCAGGGCTAAAAAAAAATCATCCACTGAACGGAGGGGCCGTGCCCCCACCGGCAGCGAAAAGGCCCAAGACTGAGCGTTATCCCTGAGCAGCGAGATGATGATCCCCACCCTCTGCTCCTCATCACCAGAGGAATGGGGTAGTAGGCGAAAATGGAGTTTGCAAGCCTCTCTAAAACGAATAAAATTCTCACTACCCCCGGAGAACGTATAAGGGAGCGAGATCTTAGGCTCAGAACAAACTCCATGAACGCAAGCTGAACCGGTCACCTGAAACTGAGATACAGTTTTACGGAGATCTGCTACCTCCAATGAAAGACCCTGCATGTGTTCAGTCAAAAGTGAAACCGGATCCATGCTTCAGACGGTTTTGGCGGTTTATAATGTTACGGATGGTGTAACAGAAAACAAGAAGTTACAAATAAGGATCCTACTGGCTTGATCCGAAACTAAGGAACAAAAGGGTGACCCCTATTTAAGCCCTGAAACTCTCCCTGTCTTCTCAGCCCATGCAAAGATCTATATGATAGAAAATTGCATGCTCTCGTGACTCGACTGTATGACACCTGAACACCCTATAATAGTGAGGGGACACGACCACCGGCTCCCTACACTTAATACAGAGGGAGTCAGGGTCACCTAGGATCAAGCAAACAGGAAAACACAAATAAATGAACAGACTTAGCTGTAGAACCATCAGTTGTAGCATCCAGCATGTACACACTCCAGGAAGTTGTATAAACCGCAAAGTGATGCAGTATGGGAGGGGATTTAAAGAGATGCAATCAGTGCAACTAGATGACAGCTGAGAGAAGGAAACGAGATGACAAAACGAAAGCAAAACCAAAAGAACCTCAAGCAGGAGGTTCTGAAGAACGTCTGTCAGAGCTTCTCAGATGTCTGGCGGTGACAGATAAGTATTATATGCTGTGGGCTCAGCTCCAATATACAGCGAGGACGAGCTACTAGAGGACAGTCAGCAGCTACTGGTCAGCCAATATGTGGAGGAGACATCTGCCGCTTCTTTCGGTAGGCGGGCAAGTAGTGATGAGGAGAGTGGCGTTGGAGCTGGTGTTGCGAGCCGTCAGGTTCCTGACCCAGAAACCGTTAAGAAGGACATCAGTGACGTGCAGACAGTACTTGATAATGTTGATGTAACTGATTGCACTTGGGAGCCGGGTGAATTAGGGGCTTCATCATCATCAGAAGAAGAGGCTGGCAGCTTGCCCGTGAGGCAGAGCTAGCAAGTCACTAGGGTGGCCAGTAGTCAGCAGGGGGGCAGCAGTGGGAGGTCGGGAGCCAAATGTGCCCGGGTTAAACCACCCGCTCCGCAGGAGCCTACCTGCCCGGGAAGTAGTGGTGCAGGGGTTCACGGAAGCAGCTGCGGTAGCAGTCAGTCAGTATGCAGTGTTGGGGTAAAATCACTTACTCAGCAGTGTGGCAGTTTTTTGTTAAGCTGCCAGAGGACGTGAACATGTCAATTTGTAAAATCTGTGGGCAGAAGGCGAAGCATAGCCAGGTGGCCAATGTTGGCACCACGGCCCTGCATCAACATATGCAGCATCACCACAAAGTGGCCTGCAGAAACTGCTGCATTGCCCAGTGGCACGCACCCGATTTTAGGCAGTCAAGGCTCCACCACCTCAGCAAAAGGTCCTTCCCATCATCTGCTGGTTCAGATGCTCCTGCTTCTCCTCCTACTCCTCGCCAGTCATTCTGTCTGCAATCGATCACCGAAGCGATTGCCAAGAGACAACATTATGCGTGCACTCATCCAACGGCACAGAAGCTGAATGTGCTCCTGGCCAAGTTGCTAGTGCTGCAGTCCCTCCCTTTCCAAGTTGTGGACTCTCCACCTTGGCTCGGCACAAGCCATCAGTTCTCTGAAGGGTGCAGAGTCCCAAGCCGTCATTTCTTTGCCAAAAAGGCAGTACCAGCCCTGCACACACATGTAGAACAGAAGGTGGAGCAGTCCTTGAGCCTGTCGGTGTCTGCCAAAGTACACGGCAGCGCTGATGTGTGGAGCTGTAACTACAGTAAGGGACAATATATGTCCCTTATGGCCCACTGGGTGAATGTGGTTCATGCACAGCCACACCAACAACTTGGCCAGGTGACGCCGCTTCCGCCTCCACATTCTCACGCTGTTGGTCCTGTGACAATGTCCGCCTCTGCCTCCTCATCCTCCACCGTATTCTCAGCCTCCACTGCAGGGACAATTCACAGTGTACCTCCAGCACACTACATGAGCAGTGCACAGTGGTGTCACGCTGTCCTGCACCTCATTTGCCTGGGCGAACTGAGTCACACAGGGAAGGAACTGCTTTGTGGCCTTCATCAAGAAATCGAATCCTGACTTTCTTCGTGACAGCTCAAAATCGGAACCATGGTGACAGGCAACAGGAATAACATGGTGTCGGTGCCTGAATCAGGCGTGAATCATTCAGGATTTCCACCCATCAATGCACCCTGCATGGCACACATGTTTAATCTGGTTGTCAAGCAGTTCCTGAAGTCTTCCACCCATCTGCAAGACATCCTAAAAATGGCCAGGAAACTTTGCATGCACTTCAGCCACTCGTACACCCTCCTTGAGCTGCAGCGGAAGAACGGCACCCCACCAACATAGGCTGATATGCGACGTTTCCACCCGTTGGATGTCCACCCTCCATATGTTGGACCGACTATACGAACAGAGAAAGGCCCTAAACGATTTCTTGATGATCCAAGCAGACAAGAGAACTCCACTGTGTAACTTTAATGTCAACCAGTTGCATCTCATGCGTGACACCTAACATTTGCTCAGGCCCTTTGAGGAGGCCACATTATTTATCAGTAGCCAGAACTACAGGATGAACATCGTCATTCCACTGCTTCATGTCCTGGAACAGATTCTGGTAAATCTGGCTGGTAAGGGAACTGGAGACTTGGCGCCTAGATCTCATGGCCATATGAGCCCTGTGGGGGCTGAACTGGAGGAGGAGCAGGAGAAGGACATTGGAGCACAAGCAATGTGTAGCGAAATGGGTGTTTTTTTTATACACAGGTGATAGGAGAGGAGGGGAAGCAGCAGCCAGAGGAGGGCGATGAGGAAAACAAGGCAGAGGACCCAGACACACCGTGGCAGTATGCAGTGGAGATGGAGGCAGGGAGTCCCTCCCAGTCACTTGTACAAATAGCCCACTGCATGCTCACTTGCTTGCGTAGGGACAGCCAAATTGTCAGCATTTAGCAGAGGGATAACTTCTGGCTCTTCACCTTGTTGGGCCCTTGCTACCAGTCCAAGATGGGGGCCTTTTTTGCACCCACTGAGAGGGAGGACAAACTGAACTACTATAGAGACATCCTATTTAGTCAGTTGGCCGCTACCTATGTGTGCCATCGTCCATCATCTCACAGGTCTTACCGGGAGAGCCCTCTGCATTCTGCCATGGCTGCTGTGGCAGGGTGGGGGGTAGGAGCAGTTCCAGCTCCATTAGCAGCAACTTGAATCTAGAGTCGTGGATGAGCAGCTTTCTTCACCCGCCTAGTGAAGAAACTACTCACCAGCAGAAGAGCAGCTAGACCTGGAGCAGGACCTGAACCAGCAGGTGATGGCATACTTGGACAGTACCCTGCCACCCCACAAGATCCGCTGGACTACTGGGCAGCCAACTGCGGCGGGGGCCATTGTTACCCTAAGAAGAACTTGCCTGTTCACCCAAAATGTGGAGAGACTGACCTTTGTCAAGATGAATCAGGCGTGGATCAGCCAGGATTTCCACCCACCAATGCCTGATACATCAGACTAGATCATCCATGGTGGCACACCAACACTTTGACAAAAGAGACCGGTTTCCTCTGGCTACCTGCCTCAGCTACTATTCTGATGCTGCCACCCGCCTGATGCCACACATCTGATGCAAAGTGCTCCTTCTTTCACCCACCATCTTCAGCTAGTACTGGTATTGCCACCCACCTCCCCACTCTGTCACCGGGTCCCTCTGTGGTCTCTATATGCTGCTGCCACCTCACCACTCAGGTCTCCTGATGCTGCTGCTGACACCTCCACACTGTCATTGTGCCACCCCGTGGCCTCCTCCTGATGCTGCTGCTGCCACCTCCCTACTCTGTCATTGTGGCACTCTGTGGCCTACTGATGCTGCTGATACCTCCACACTGTCATATACCCACCCTGAGGCCTCCTTCTGATGCCGCCACCACCTCCACACTCTGTCATTGTGCCACTCTGTGGCCTCCTGATGCTGCTGCAACCTCCACACTGTCATTGTGCCACCCTGTGGCCTCCTCCTGAAGCTGCTGCTGCCACCTCCACACTCTGTCATTGTGCCACCCTGGTGCCTACGCCTGATGCTGCTGCTGCCACCTCCACACTCTGTCACTGTGCTTCTCTGTGGCCTCCTGATGCTGCTGCCACCTCCACACTGTCATTGTGCCACACTGTTGCCTCCTCCTTATGCTGCTGCAATCACCTCTTCACTCTGTCATTGTGCCACTCTGTGGCCCCCTGATGCTGCTCCTGCCACCTCCACACTGTCATTGTGCCACTCTGACCTCCTGATGCTGCCATCTCC
Organism: Bufo gargarizans; assembly: GCF_014858855.1. Classification (NCBI taxonomy): domain Eukaryota; kingdom Metazoa; phylum Chordata; class Amphibia; order Anura; family Bufonidae; genus Bufo; species Bufo gargarizans. The sequence goes on along the minus strand of NC_058083.1, from coordinate 459,523,755 downwards.
ACGCTGTCATTATGCCACTCTGTGACCTCCTGATGCTGCTGTTGCCATCTCCATGCTGTCATTGTGCCACAATGTGGCCTCCGGATGCTGCTTCCACCTCCACACTGTCATAGGGCCACTCTGTGGACTTCTCATGCTGTTCCCACCCTCCCTACTTCATGTTTGGGCCACTATTTTGCCTTTCGGTCTGGCTGCCATCATCATTTATTTGACCCTTCTGATCTTTCAGAAAGAAGGAAAAATGAGACGCACAACGGATCCTGTCTATGTAACATCTATAAGGCCTGCATGACATGGTCCCTATTTTGCATCAGAATTGGCCCCTGATTTTTCTTGGCTTTAGCAATGCTGATGGATTACTGACCAAATGCTGAACAAGTGAAGGCGGGATGCTCCACAGACAGGATACGTTTTTTGGGGGTTATTCTGACAGATCAGATGAAGGGGAAGATAATCAGTGATGTCAACACAAACTTACTGCTGACACCCTCTCCACTCGGTCCGGGGGCTCTACTTGTATAAGCCTTTAATAGAACAGGTTTTGTAGAAATCTATGTGGAATCAGTGAATTGGTGAAAAAGGAGTGCGCTCTTTCACCCAATAGTAGGATCATGGGTCATGTAGACATCTATGTGAAATCAGCTGCCGACGGTGTAAATGTAGTGCGCTTCTTCTTGATGCTAACATTGACCTGTAAGGCTAAGTTCACAGTTGAGTTGTTTAGTCAGTTTTGGCCCTTTGACTGCCCAAATAGGGGAAGTGTGCAGTGATTCTAAGAGCGACGACTGTCATCTACATGTCATACTGACTCACAGTATTGTTTCACTACCACAGCAGACTCCCTATGCATGTTACTGCAAGGCACAGTGTTCTACACCACTATAAAGGCTCTCTGTAGCCAGAAAATAGCCAATTTTTAATGCGATTCGCCACAGATAAATTTTGATTGAACCAAATTTTTTCCAGAAAGTTTGGAAAACCGGCGAATTGAATTTATGACAAATTCGCTCATCTCTTCCAAACACCCCAAAAACTTTATATACATATATAAAAATTGGAAAAAATTATGTGATAACAACAACTAAAACTCCCTCAAAAACATGAATGAAACCACCTTAAATGCATATTTGATACACAACCCATATTTTAATCAACAGAGGCAACACACTCCTTAGACTTATCGTATGAATGAGCAAACGAGGGGTCATGTGAACCCCATATCTGGCAGATGTGGGATCCGGACCTGTCACTGTCATCCTGTGGCTATGCTATAAATATATGATGGAAACACCTCTTTAATCCTTTCCACCCCGGAGGTTTTTTCATTTTTGCTTTTTCGTTTTGCGCTCCCTGCCTTCCAGAGCCATTACTTTTGTATTTTTCCATTCAGATAGCCATATGTGGGCTTTTTTTTTGTGGAACAAGGGTAGGAGCTCCATATAAAACAATATGCAGCAGCCTCCTTTTATTCTTTATGACAGAGGCTGCTTCATACCAGCTCCAACTCCTCCAATCACCACATGGGGGAGCCAGAGCATACCAGAAAACGCTTGTGTTCGGTAATACACACGCTCAGATGCCATGGTCAGATTTGACCACGGCATCTGAGAGGATAAATGTCTGCAATCGGCATTACCGCCAGTCGCGGACATTAGCTGGGGGCGCCTGCTGTATGAAACAATAGGCACTTGATTGGTATGGTGCTCGCCCCATTCTGGAGTGGGTGCCATCTTTAAAGACCCAACATGTGATGTACTATTACATAACATGTCGGGAAGGGAACAGATACACACAGCCAGGAATCGGTGGGTTGGCGCTTAGTTGGCATGGCCCAGGAACTGCCTCTGGGCCTTCACCTGTCCTAAACCTACCTCCCGCCAAGTAATATATGCCGATGACTCTGCTCCGCTTTTCAGCAAGGATGAGCTTTTTGAGGACAGTCAGCAGTTACGGGCCAGCCCAGACTTGGAGGAGAGGTCTGCTGCGGACTCCTCCAGGTGTGCAACTACCAATGTTGACAGTCAGATGGGAGCACATGTTGCCAGAGGTCAGGAATGTGTGCAAGAGGGTGAGGGTGACAACCAAACCGCTGTTGATGGTGATGTAGCCGATCGCATGTGGGAGCCGGTGAAGAGGAGGCATAGTCATCATCAGAAGGTGAGGGTGTCAGTGTTCCCATGAGACAGCAGGGTGGAAGCGTGACTGTGAGACAGCAGGATGGAAGCAGTGGAAGATCTGCAGCCAAACGCGGGAGCGGTACACTGCCTGCTACTCAGGAGACTACCAGTGAGGAAGACGGGTTCATAAAAGCAGCAGGCAAGCATCATGCAGTGGTGGAAGAGAAATGTCTTTTTCTGTCACTCCGGGAATGCCCCATGACCATTTTTCTCACCTCTTTTATTTAATTTGTTGGATCCAACTGCCAGTCAATAGCCACTCCGCAAGGTACACTTCATATGTAATTTCAAGATGAAAGGGTTAAAGGTAAGTAAAAATTGATATAGTGGTCAACTATTGGCCCTAGGTGGCCCCTTTATGTAATTCTCATACACAAGGGGCATTTTCAGGAGATTGCAGACCACAACAACAATAATTTGCATATTGTGCCACACACTTAACCAGCAAAACCACATACCAACAACAGCCCTTGTTTGGCCACCATATTATATTCTAGTTGTCATGCTCCTGTCCCTTATGGCAATAATCCAGTGGCCTTGTTTGATCGACCCATCTTGTTCAGCTCATCTGGTATTAACCGTCGGGCCAATTTAAATTTTGTTGGTACCATTTTTGTTGCATGCACAACATTTTCATCACTGTTATTCAATTTTTTGGGGGGAGAAAAGGTGCCAAAAAATCTGCAAATCATTTGTTTTAATTTTTTTTCCATTATGGCGATCAGTGCACAAGAAATTTTTATTAATATTTTAATAGTTCAGACATTTACGGACGAGGCGATACCTAATGTTTTTTTCCCACTTTTATATGTAAAATTGGGAAAGAGGGGTGATTGAAACTTTTATTTTTTATTTTTCACTTTTACAGTGTAAACTTGAAACACCCTTAGGTGGCTAGAACCTGGGATCTTTTGATACCTTGTCCTATTCACCTTAATAGGTATCTATTAAGGTAAATAGCATTTTTACATCCTCCTTACTGAGCTGTGCCTCGTGCACAGCAGGGAGGTTACCATAGCAGCCATGGGAAGCTTCAAAAGCATCCAGGCTGCTGTGGTAACCGATCATAATCCTGCAATATCACTTTGAGGACTCTGATCGGAAGTTGCATCCCTCTGCTTTACCTCACAGATTCCGTGATAGGTGTTGATTTCAGCATCTAAGGGATTAAATGACGGGGTTCAGCGGGATTTCCATTGCCCGTCATTGCAGCTGGGTGACTACTGTATGATACAGCCAACACCTGCCGCATATGGAGCAGGCTCACTGCTGATATGCGATTTACGGACCACAAAACACATGCAGTGATGGGCATGAGGCCTTAGAGGGAGACTCAAAGTCAGGTTTATCATTGCCCAAGGAAATTGGCTACAACATCTGAAGGTAAATTAAGCCTTTTGCCACTAAAAGAGAGCTTACATTCATAAAACCTAATGCTTTTAACTAAGTAGTATTGAAAAAAGCAAAAATCACCTCACTACCTATTCCCTGGAGCAATCAAGATATTGACACATAGTGTGTTCCTTCTAATGCATGTGCAATGGGCGCCTTCCCCAAGGGCCCTTCCTATCGCATCCCAGGTGTAGGAAATTCTGAGTGGTATGTTGCAGCCTAAAATGTCTCTTTATATGTCACGGTGCTCCTACTTGGATACCGTAACCCCAGGCTCCAAAGCAATAAATAGGGGGAATAATTGAGGGATAAAAGAATAACTTGAGTCCAGACTTTGAGATGAAGTTCAATGGCAGCTTTGCTTCGCATAAACATTCTCAAGAACAGTTTGCAGGCTTTGTCTTAGTTCCCGCAGGCTTTAGCATGAAACTGGCAGGCAAACTCCACTCTGCTATATCTATTTATCTCTGACTCTGCTGTACTGACAGGCTGGCTGTATAACTCAGCTTCTTCTGTATGCTGCACTTCACTTTGTAGTCTGACTCTAGGTTATGCCAGGGAACTTCCTGGCTCCTGAGGCTTCAAGATTTGGCCTTCATGGCCAGCAGAGCTTAGGGTGCTCTGGCTGGCGTGGACACGTCCAGCTGAAACATGCCCTGCACACCTTTCCCCTAGCAGGGGTAAACTAGACTGACTAGAACTTCTGCCCTTCCTGCAGGAAGTAGGAATCGCCCACCTCTCTTCAGGTAGGACGGGGGGTTACAATAGAATGGAAGGTTCCATTCTAAGTATAGCTCTGCCATGTTTGCTGACACCTGCTGGTGAACCAGGAACATTACATGAACAGTTACATAACATTAGAAATGCACTGTGGAGAGGAGCTGGAATAAATGCATAAGATCACATGAGGTTAGACTAATAAAGACAATAGCAAGGTGTAGAAGTGGTAACACCACTCTGGGGTGTTACACATGGAGGAGATACCAGGCCAGTTATCAGGTAATAAACACACAAATTAAGGAAATAGTTGTCCAACATCAGTCTTATTAAAAATCCATGTTTATTCAAGATCCATTTAAAAACTTTAAGAAATGTACATCCTAATGAGTATAGACACAGCATGAGTCAGAAATGTATGAGCAGTGGTTCTTTTATTGAGATGTACATTCCATTAAGTTTTTTAATCGATTTTCAATAACTCATTAACTATGAATTTTAATAAGAATGATGCTGAAAAACTATTTCTTTATTTCATACTTTTAACTAGGCCTGTCTCATATCTATCCATCATTACATACTGTACATAACTTTGAGGTTTTCCATTGATCTTATTTAGTTCCTGCATACCTTTGGATTTTCTAAAAAACCCAAGTGCACCTGTGCAAGAATTTAACAATGGGAGAATACCAGGTATTCAGTTTCAGACTGAAAGCTCTAACAACAACCCCCGCGGGAATCTCTTGCAGAACCTGGTTCTTGAAGTTGCTGTCTGCTATATGCTAAATGTTGCTACACCAGACCTGTAGGAGTTAAATGTTTGATATTTAATCTGGGCCTATAATTATGGTGCCTATTGTAGGAACAGCTGCAATAATGTAAGAGCAGGCATCTCTGGTTTGATTTAAGAACATGGACATCATTTTAGGTCTGGATATTACACTTTATTTAATGCAAGGACATCATTTTAAGATGTGTATGGCTGTAAGGGAAGGTTAAATATAATCTGAACACAATTGTTAGTCCCGATATATAAGTCGTGTGTTCCATTGAACCATATTTTTGTTTAATACAATTTTTGGGTTCACCTTGGGCGAACTTGCAAGAATATATTAGAGAATTGCTTGATTACTAATTAAAAATGGCACCACTTTTGTTCAGCTCTCCTTACTTCCCCATGAATATGCATTCTTTGATGAGCTGAGTATATATGCCGACTTCAAAGAGAAGAGGGGAAAGCCGCTGCCCCACTTTTGGGCAGCAACTTTCTCTCACGGAAATAAAAGTTTAAACACGATAAAATCCAACATACTTGATTCTTCTTTTCCCTGACATCTACCATTGTGACACTGTTGGGAGGCCCCAATATATACAGTACAGACCAAAAGTTTGGACACACCTTCTCATTCAAAGAGTTTTCTTTATTTTCATGACTATGTAAATTGTAGATTCACACTGAAGGCATCAAAACTATGAATTAACACATGTGAAATGATATACATAACAAAAAAGTGTGAAACAACTGAAAATATGTCATATTCTAGGTTCTTCAAAGTAGCCACCTTTTGCTTTGTTTACTGCTTTGCACACACTCTTGGCATGCTCTTGATGAGCTTCAAGAGGTAGTCACCTGAAATGGTCTTCCAACAGTCTTGAAGGAGTTCCCAGAGATGCTTAGCACTTGTTGGCCCTTTTGCCTTCACTCTGCGGTCCAGCTCACCCCAAACCATCTCGATTGGGTTCAGGTCTGGTGACTGTGGAGGCCAGGTCATCTGGCGCAGCACCCCATCACTCTCCTTCATGGTCAAATAGTCCTTACACAGCCTGGAGGTGTGTTTGGGGTCATTGTCCTGTTGAAAAATAAATGATGGTCCAACTAAACGCAAACTGGATGGAGTAACATGCCGCTGCAAGATGCTGTGGTAGCTATGCTGGTTCAGTATGCCTTCAATTTTGAATAAATCCCCAACAGTGTCACCAGCAAAGCACCCCCACACCATTACACCTCCTCCTCCATGCTTCACGGTGGGAACCAGGCATGTAGAATCCATCCGTTCACCTTTTCTGCTTTGCACAAAGACATGGTGGTTGGAACCAAAGATCTCAAATTTGGACTCATCAGACCAAAGCACAGATTTCCACTGGTCTAATGTCCATTCCTTGTGTTCTTTAGCCCAAACAAGTCTCTTCTGCTTGTTGCCTGTCCTTAGCAGTGGTTTCCTAGCAGATATTCTACCATGAAGGCCTGATTCACACAGTCTCCTCTTAACAGTTGTTCTAGAGATGTGTCGGCTGCTAGAACTCTGTGTGGCATTGACCTGGTCTCTAATCTGAGCTGCTGTTAACCTGCGATTTCTGAGGCTGGTGACACAGATGAACTTATCCTCCGCAGCAGAGGTGACTCTTGGTCTCCCTTTCCTGGGGCGGTCCGCATGTGAGCCAGTTTCTTTGTAGAGCTTGATGGTTTTTGTGACTGCACTTGGGGACACTTTCAAAGTTTTCCTAATTTTTCGGACTGACTGACCTTCATTTCTTAAAGTAATGATGGCTACTTAAATCACAGTAATGTAAGATGCATATTTGTGTAGGTATCTAAACTGAAAAATCACTCAAGTATTAAACCTACTGTAAAACGTAACTTTTATATAACGATATTAGCTAAAATAATTCCCACAAAAACAAATATTGTTTTAGATAACTGCAGATAAATCTAGCGAAGTATAGATAGGGTATGCGATACTCCGGACAAATAAATAATACACACTAGGTCATATGTGACCACTCACGATTCAGACGTATGGTGTTCGCTGATGGAATTTCGGTCATCTGATATCTTAATCGTATGTGGATATGGTCCTTCCGGCTGCAGGTGTTCCAGGGTTCAGAAGAAAGGGATGTATTAGGGCACAAAAAAATGGGAGATCTAGCCCTATAAGAATTACTATCCCTACCTAAAAGTGGAGATGGCCCCCGCCTAAATGCAGAAGTATCACTCCCTAATGGAGCGACCCCACTTATCGACGGCTAAACCCTAGATTCTGACCCTAAAAAGTTACTCCCAATGAGCATTCCTAAGTCCCGACGCGTTTCCTCTGTCACAATTATGTGACAGGTTCATCAGGGGATGAAAACAATGTGTAGTGGCTTGATAGCCTAGCTAGATGCTGCTTCTGGTCATCCTAGATAAATGCACAGTCCAGAACGATGCTAGGTACTGCTGCTCTTAAATACCCCATGACTAGTTAGAAATTTCTTACCGGTGTGTGTAATTACTGGACACATCACGGCGTGCGTTCCACATGGCGCTGGTTTCCATCTTCTCATGGATAAATGGGACGCATGGGCGTCATTAGGTAGCATACAGGAAGTGTGTCGCTAGTTAGTGACGACACTTCCTGTGTATGAGCCGCATCGTGGAACGCACCTCCTGCAGCATTTCAACGTACCGAAAGTGTGTCAGTTCTGTTGTGACGATGCTTCCTGTGTATGAAACGCACATGGAACGCATCTCCGTCTATCAGGATCCTCAAGACACTGAGCTTCCTGTATTTGATACGCATATGGAGTGCACTTCCGAATCATATGTATAAAAGACATCAGCAGATATTGGCTTAACTTTGGCAGGAAAATACTTCTCTGCAACAATCTCAGTCCTCCTAAACTTGGCTGGATCAATAGGAAACTCTTCCTCTTGTGCTGGAGCGTAAGTTAGCTGTAGTCTGTAGTCTGTCTCTTACTTATAGTTCTAGGAACTTCTTGGCCTGGCTTTAGAGTACCTCAAGCTTCGGCTCAGCTTGGAAGGAGGCAATGCAAGACCAGGAGGGGACAAGCAACCATGTAGACTTCAGAGGCAGGGCCTCTGGGCCTAGCAGAGCAGGCAACGCTCTGCTAGCCAGCACACAACCTATCCCTGAGGAGGGTGGACTAGAACTACTCACTACTCACTAACTAACTAAACTCCTCCCTCTAGCTACAGAGGGCTGAAAGGAAACAAAAGATTCCTCTCCAGGGAAGCTAATACTGCCAATGTTGCTGCAGCCATGTGCTGGTGGACCAGGTTATGACACTTGAACATAACAGTTTCAGGAATAAATATGCACATTATATGAAATACATTAGATATTATGTATTAGCACATGGAAATGGTAGCAAGGCACCAAAAGAAGTAGTAATGGCACTCCGGGTCATTACAGAGGGGAGAAGAAAAGTACATTTCTGTCCACAGATCCTGCAAAGAGGGCGGGAGCCAAACTTAGTTAAAAAATGTGATGAACCCCTTTAGGTATTGACAAAAAGAAATAGATACCTCATTATCCTACCACTACTAGCGTAAACTCTTGAGACTAATTAAGAAAGTTCTATGGATTTATGAATTAAAGTTTTTCCAATTTGTAACTGTAGTCCCAGTTTCTCATTCTTAGATGAAAGAAGTGGGATTTGGTGTGCTCCTCTACTGCTATAAATGAGCCATTCAAATATTTAAAACCTTTAGACACTAAGGGGAACCTGGAAAACACATATTAAACCAACCACAGTACCTTAAAGTATCCCCCAGTGTGTTACTAATCATGATTTTCTTTCCTCAATCTGTCTCCTCATATTTGTTAAAATCGCAGTTTTAATGTCTGTTGGCGCCTTCTCCAAGTCAGGCTTGAAGTCAAGGGGGCAGCGACCTCCTTGCTTCAAGGCACAATAAGCCCGCCCCTTACCCCTCCTCTCTACATTGTGATGGACATCTTACCGTGATGCCGGGACAGCGCTCTTCGCGTGCCTGCGCTGTGCGCTGCCTGTTACAGCACTTTTCCTGCTCCCTCACTGCCTTCATTTTGCAGATTGCGCATGCGCAATTCAGTTCCATCGTGCTCGCGCCCGGCCATCACTTCTCGTCTTTAGCGTGAGTGTGATCACTGGCTTGTGTTCTCAGCACCTGAAGCCAGTGATCACACTGACGGAAAGACGAGAAGCGACGGCTGATTGCGAGCGCGATGGAACTGAACGGAGCATGCGCAGTCTGCAAAATGAAGGCAGTGAGTGAGGGAGCCAGGATCGCGCTATAACAGGCAGCGCAGGCGCATGCGCGAGAAGAGCACAGTTCCGGCACCACGGCAAGATCTCCATCACAATGTAGAGAGGAGGGGTAAGGGGCGGTCTTATCGTGCCTTAAAGCAGGTCTGGCCTGTCAAATTACCAGAGGATCCTCCAGTGGCCACAGGTTCTGACACAATAGTGAGTTTCAAATACTCAATAGAAGACAGCCCTACTATATTGTGACTTTGGGTTCATTCACATACCATGAGGGTCTATTTCTTAGAGGTTGAATAAAAAATAACATGTTAGACATTATTGATGTGTGCAATGATAACAACAAAGTTTCTAATGCAATTAAAAGTGCACAAGGGTGGACTTTCAGAATTATTACCTCTGGTAGACCAATGGAACCCTAGTTTCGTGTCAGTTTTATTCAAAATTCCCCAATTTTTTTTTCTATTTCTAAATCTTGACTGTTATTTTCAAATCAATCTGATATACAGTAACTAAATATACTGTAAGATCACTCAGAATCACATAGCTTCTACTTACTACTTATATTACTAGCACATTTGTTATACAAATAACACCAGCATTGGGAAAAGATGAAAAAGTTATATCAAAGTTCTTCGTGATCATGCCCAAACCACAATTTTCCTCCATACCCGCAATATACTTCTAAATTAAGGAGTGATTTTCTTGATTGTTACTGTGGCTTTGGGGGTGAAATTATTTTGCCAAACCATTTGTCCATGTTTGACTATGTTTTTTCTTTGTGTGGTGTAAGACCTTGGAAATATATTTTGAGCCAAGTTTTAAATTGTCCTGTGGGTGCTGTACTCGACTCACATTACTCCTTGAAGTTTTGATATTTTAGCAAAGTTATAAACATTCAGCAAAAATATAATCGAAACAAATAATCTGAAAAAAAGAATCAAATGTGAACATAAAACAAAATGTATTTAATTGATTTATTCAGTGTTTTCTAACATTAACTTTTTTAACTTTTAGATGGATTGTATAAAACAATTTTTTTTATCCCCCCCCCCCTATATTCTATGTATACTATGTACAATAAGAAAGAAAAGCATTTTCAGATTTTTATTTATTGTAATTTATTTATAAAATCTCGATGCAAACAATTCATGGATTAATAAATGTGCTATAGTATATCACCCAAATAAGCAGTTCAGCTATTGGCTTGGTATAAAAAAGTGTGTATATTAGAGATGAGTGAATCGAAGCTGATGAAGTGGAATTCGTTTAGAATTTAAGGAAAAATTTGATTGGCAACAAATGCGAATTTCCTCGTGCTTCATGGTAACGAATTGCAATTTTCCTAAAATGGTGGCTATACGTGTGAGGACTGAGGACATGGAGCATGGCACTCTGGGAAGGCGGAATCACCCAGATTGACATGACTTATTAGCCCACAAGCAAGAAGCAGGGAGGAATCATGTGTTCAGATGGAAAAAATGATGAAAAATTGTAAAAACAAATATAAAAAAGTAGAATATAACGAATATTCAAATTCGCGAATATTTAAGGAATATTCTACAAAATATTCGCAAAATATCACAAATTCGAATATGACCCCTGCCTCTCATCACCACTAGTCATTAGACAGCTATGCAATTTCAGCTTCTTGTTATTGGGCTGCAAGTGTTATGTTGAAAAGCCCTTAGAGGCTTATATCTTAGTATCTTATTCAGTACTACAAGAAAAATATATACAGTACAGACCAAAAGTTTGGACACACCTTCTCATTCAAAGAGTTTTCTTTATTTTCATGACTATAATAATTGTAGATTCACACTGAAGGCATCAAAACTATGAATTAACACATGTGGAATTATATACATAACAAAAAATCGTGAAGCAACTCAAAATATGTCATATTCTAGGTTCTTCAAAGTAGCCACCTTTTGCTTTGATTACTGCTTTGAACACTCTTGGCATTCTCTTGATGAGCTTCAAGAGGTAGTCACCTGAAATGGTTTTCACTTCACAGGTGTGCCCTGTCAGGTTTAATAAGCGGGATTTATTGCCTTATAAATGGGGTTGGGACCATCAGTTGCGTTGTGGAGAAGTCAGGTGGATACACAGCTGACAGTCCTACTGAATAGACTGTTAGAATTTGTATTATGGCAAGAAAAAAGCAGTAAAGTATTAAGTAAAGAAAAACGAGTGGCCATTATTACTTTAAGAAATGAAGGTCAGTCAGTCCGAAAAATTTGGAAAACTTTGAAAGTGTCCCCAAGTGCAGTCACAAAAACCATCAAGCGCTACAAAGAAACTGGCTCACATGCGGACCGCCCCAGGAAAGGAAGACCAAGAGTCACCTCTGCTGCGGAGGATAAGTTCATCCGAGTCACCAGCCTCAGAAATCGCAGGTTAACAGCAGCTCAGATTAGAGACCAGGTCAATGCCACACAGAGTTCTAGCAGCCGACACATTTCTAGAACAACTGTTAAGAGGAGACTGTGTGAATCAGGCCTTCATGGTAGAATATCTGCTAGGAAACCACTGCTAAGGACAGGCAACAAGCAGAAGAGACTTGTTTGGGCTAAAGAACACAAGGAATGGACATTAGACCAGTGGAAATCTGTGCTTTGGTCTGATGAGTCCAAATTTGAGATCTTTGGTTCCAACCACCGTGTCTTTGTGCGACGCAGAGAAGGTGAACGGATGGACTTAGCATGCCTGGTTCCCACCATGAAGCATGGAGGAGGAGGTGTGATAGTGTGGGGGTGCTTTGCTGGTGACACTGTTGGGGATTTATTCAAAATTGAAGGCATAGTGAACCAGCATGGCTACCACAGCATCTTGCAGCGGCATGCTATTCCATCCAGTTTGCATTTAGTTGGACCATCATTTATTTTTCAACAGGACAATGACCCCAAACACACCTCCAGGCTGTGTAAGGGCTATTTGACCATGAAGGAGAGTGATTGGGTGCTGCGCCAGATGACCTGGCCTCCACAGTCACCGGGCCTGAACCCAATCGAGATGGTTTGGGGTGAGCTGGACCGCAGAGTGAAGGCAAAAGGGCCAACATGTGCTAAGCATCTCTGGGAACTCCTTCAAGACTGTTGGAAGACCATTTCAGATGACTACCTCTTGAAGCTCATCAAGAGAATGCGAAGAGTGTGCAAAGCAGTAATCAAAGCAAAAAGTGGCTACTTTGAAGAACCTAGAATATGACATATTTTCTGTTGTTTCACACTTTTTTGTTATGTATATAATTCCACATGTGTTAATTCATAGTTTTGATGCCTTCAGTGTGAATCTACAATTTTCATAGTCATGAAAATAAAGAAAACTCTTTGAATGAGGTGTGTCCAAACTTTTGGTCTGTACTGTACTTTCTATGTTAGTATATCACACCCCTCAGTATATCACACCTATCGATAGCACACCTATACCAGTCCTTAAGAGGATTTTTGTAGCCCTATTAGCTAGCGTTTTGTGTCCCTAAGAGTCTGTCCCTGCACCACAAAGCAACCTCTCCCTACACTGGTAAAACACAGAATGTAAAATTGCTGCCAGATCAGGTTGTGTTATAGGGTGGGTGTGTGTCCATGTGCTGAAAAGTCTCAATTGGCTGTCCTATCTCACCTGATGATAAAAATATATTCTCAGCCCACTTCTGCAGTTATTTCTGGTGAAAGCATATAGGGGTGCATTTCAGTACTACAAGAAAAATGTATTCTCACTGTTGCAGTTATATCTGGTAAAGCTTTTACTGGCGTATTGCAGTAGAAAAAGAAATATACATTTGCCATTCGTTCCTGCACTTATATCTTGAAAAACCTTTAGTAACGTATATCAGTAGAAAAATAAATATACATTCGCCATTTGCTGCTGCACTTATATCTTGAAAAACCTTTATTGACGTATATCAGTAGAAATATAAAATTATATTCAGCGTTCACTGTTGCAGTTATATGTGGTAAAGCCTTTACTGGCTTATTTCAGTAGAAAAATAAAGATACTGTATATTTAGCATTCAGCACTGCAGTTATATGTAGGAATGTCCTTTTTGCGGTATGGACCGAATTACGTTGTGGTGAAATTTTGTATTTACGTTTCACACACTGCGTGCTTACGTGACGATGTCAATAAGAGCGGCGCACCAATACAGGTGAATACACTATGCACTAACCCTGCAATTTTTTTTTAACTAATTAACACCAGCCCGCATCTATCTGCGTTATTGCTTACTGGACACTACGGGGACTTCTCTGCAGCACAGAAACCGCACGAGGACCAAGTCTCGCTCTTCCAGCACGGACCTACTTCCTCAGCTACGTCCTGTTCACTTTAGATAACTCCGCCTCAGGCGTCGTTGTTTTTTTTAAACTGACAGCCTGTAACCCTCTGTTGAAAAGCCTTTAGTAACATAGAAACATAGCATGTGTCGGCAGATAAGAACCATTTGGCCCATCTAGTCTGCCGAATATACTGAATACTATGAATAGCCCATGGCCTTATCCTATATGAAGGATGGCCTTATGCTTATCCCATGCATGCTTATACTCATTCACTGTATTTGCAGCTACCACTTCTGCAGGAAGGCTATTCCATGCATCCACTACTCTCTCAGGTAAAGTAATACTTCCTGATATTACTTTTAAACCTTGGCCCCTCTAATTTAAAGAATAACTGTCACATTTAGACCCTAATTTCAATTTTCATATATGTAGTTACTAATAACATGATATACCAGAATCAGTTACTATTAGACTGACTTACCCCATATTTAATAAGATTCAGCCCTTAGCAACCAGTCTGCATAAAACTGCAATTTCACTATTCAGTTAAGATGGCCACCACTGCCCTGACCCTGAGGCTAATACCGCCTGCCCTCACTAGCCAGTAACAATAGCCCCCCAAAAGTGTCAGTAACCAGAGCCCTCCCCCCTAAAGGTTTAATCTCCTGCAGCACAAAGGGGTCCTCTTACCACATGTTGCTTTCATTTATACACTGAGCAGATGGCAGATCTCACTTCCCTGTTGTGCGCTGTTTCAACTCTGCATTTTCCAGCTCTGCTGAGTGAGGGAGCGTCTGCCAAGTGCAGGGACAGGGAGAAGTGCACACAGCCCAGGCACTGTTATCAGCTGCTGGGGAGGGCCTGGTTTTAATCATTTACTTACAGTCCCTGGCTGTCAGTAATCTGACCTTGCACGCAGCCTGCTTCTGCGTCCTCCATCCTTCAACAGATAGATTTACCATGCCTAGCAACTCTATTTTAAGTACAGGTAAAAGTAGGCAGTACAGGGAACAAAAATGTGGAATTAAGGGGTAATTGAATACACAGTGAAAAGTTAAAATAGGGCCAAAAAGGTGATATTAATCACCACAATGAAATAAAAAATAAAAAAACAGTTATCCTTTAAAACTATGTCCTCTTGTAGCAGTTTTTCTTCTTTTAAATATTCTCTCCTCTTTCACCGTGTTGATTTCCTTTATGTATTTAAACATTTCTATTATATTCCCTCTGTCTCGTCTTTCTTCCAAACTATATATGTTAAGGTCCTTTAACCTTTCCTGGTAAGTTTAACCACTTCAGCCCCGCTAGCTGAAACCCCCTTCATGACCAGAGCACTTTTTACACTTCGGCACTACACTCCTTTCACCGTTTATCGCTCGGTCATGCAACTTACCACCCAAATGAATTTTACCTCCTTTTCTTCTCACTAATAGAGCTTTCATTTGGTGGTATTTTATTGCTGCTGACATTTTTACTTTTTTTGTTATTAATCGAAATGTAACGATTTTTTTGCAAAAAAATGAAATTTTTCACTTTCAGCTGTAAAATTTTGCAAAAAAAAACGACATCCATATATAAATTTTTCGCTAAATTTATAGTTCTACATGTCTTTGATAAAAAAAAAAATGTTTGGGCAAAAAAAAATGGTTTGGGTAAAAGTTATAGCGTTTACAAACTATGGTACAAAAATGTGAATTTCCGCTTTTTGAAGCAGCTCAGACTTTCTGAGCACCTGTCATGTTTCCTGAGGTTCTACAATGCCCAAACAGTAGAAAAACCCCACAAATGACCCCATTTCGGAAAGTAGACACCCTAAGGTATTCGCTGATGGGCATAGTGAGTTCATAGAACTTTTTATTTTTTGTCACAAGTTAGCGGAAAATGATGATGATTTTTTATTTTTATTTTTTTCTTACAAAGTCTCATATTCCACTAACTTGCGACAAAAAATAAAAAATTCTAGGAACTCGCCGTGCCCCTCACGGAATACCTTGGGGTGTCTTCTTTCCAAAATGGGGTCACTTGTGGCGTAGTTATACTGCCCTGGCAATTTAGGGGCCCAAATGTGTGAGAAGTACTTTGCAATCAAAATGTGTAAAAAATGACCAGCGAAATCCGAAAGGTGCTCTTTGGAATATGTGCCCCTTTGCCCACCTTGGCTGCAAAAAAGTGTCACACATCTGGTATCGCCGTACTCAGGAGAAGTTGGGGAATGTGTTTTGGGGTGTCATTTTACATATAACCATGCTGGGTGAGAGAAATATCTTGGCAAAAGATAACTTTTCCCATTTTTTTATACAAAGTTGGCATTTGACCAAGATATTTTTCTCACCCAGCATGGGTATATGTAAAATGACACCCCAAAACACATTGCCCAACTTCTCCTGAGTACAGCGATACCACATGTGTGACACTTTTTTGCAGCCTAGATGCGCAAAGGTGCCCAAATTCCTTTTAGGAGGGCATTTTTAGACATTTGGATCCCAGACTTCTTCTCACACTTTCGGGCCCCTAAAAAGCCAGGGCAGTATAAATACCCCACATGTGACCCCACTTTGGAAAGAAGACACCCCAAGGTATTCAATGAGGGGCATGGCGAGTTCATAGAATTTTTTTTTTTTTGCATAAGTTAGCGGATATTGATTTTTTTTGTTTTTTTCTCACAAAGTCTCACTTTCCGCTAACTTAGGACAAAAATTTCAATCTTTCATGGACTCAATATGCCCCTCATGGAATACCTTGGGGTGTCTTCTTTCCGGAATGGGGTCACATGTGGGGTATTTATACTGCACTGGCTTTTTAGGGGCCCTAAAGCGTGAGAAGAAGTCTGGAATATAAATGTCTAAAAATGTTACGCATTTGGATTCCGTGAGGGGTATGGCGAGTTCATGTGAGATTTTATTTTTTGACACAAGTTAGTGGAATATGAGACTTAGTAAGAAAAAACAAAAACAAAAACAAACAAAAAATTTCTGCTAACTTGGGCCAAATAAATGTCTGAATGGAGCCTTACAGGGGGGGGGTGATCAATGACAGGGGGGGTGATCAATGACAGGGGGGTGATCAATGACAGGGGGGTAATCACCCATATAGACTCCCGGATCACCCCCCTGTCATTGATCACCCCCCTGGTAAGGCTCCATTCAGACGTCCGTATGATTTTTACGGATCCATGGATCGGATCCGCAAAACACATGCGGACGTCTGAATGGAGCCTTACAGGGGGGTGATCAATGACAGGGGGTGATCAGGGAGTGTATATGGGTGATCACCCGCCTGTCATTGATCACCCCCCTGTAAGGCTCCATTCAGACGTCCGCATGATTTTTACGGATCCATGGATACCAAAACACATGCGGACGTCTGAATGGAGCCTTACAGGGGGGTGATCAATGACAGGCGGGTGATCAATGACAGGGGGTGATCAGGGAGTGTATATGGGTGATCACCCGCCTGTCATTGATCCCCCCCCTGTAAGGCTCCATTCAGACGTCCGCATGTGTTTTGCGGATCCGATCCATGTATCCATGGATCCGTAAAAATCATGCGGACGTCTGAATGGAGCCTTACAGGGGGGTGATCAATGACAGGGGGTGATCAGGGAGTGTATATAGGTGATCACCCGCCTGTCATTGATCACCCCCCTGTAAGGCTCCATTCAGACGTCCGCATGTGTTTTGCGGATCCGATCCATGGATCCATGGATCCGTAAAAATCATACGGACGTCTGAATGGAGCCTTACAGGGGGGTGATCAATGACAGGGGGGTGATCAATGACAGGGGGTGATCAGGGAGTGTATATGGGTGATCACCCGCCTGTCATTGATCACCCCCCCTGTAAGGCTCCATTCAGATGTCCGCATGTGTTTTGCGGATCCGATCCATGTATCCGTGGATCTGTAAAAATCATACGGACTGTCTGAACGGAGCCTGACAGGGGGGTGATCAATGACAGGGGGGTGATCAGGGAGTTTATATGGGGTGATCATGGGTGATCATGGGTGATCAGGGGTTTATAAGGGGTTAATAAGTGACGGGGGGGGGGTGTAGTGTAGTGTGGTGTTTGGTGCGACTGTACTGAGCTACCTGAGTCCTCTGGTGGTCGATCCTAACAAAAGGGACCACCAGAGGACCAGGTAGCAGGTATATTAGATGCTGTTATCAAAACAGCATCTAATATACCTGTTAGGGGTTAAAAAATTCGGATCTCCAGCCTGCCAGCGAGCGATCGCCGCTGGCAGGCTGGAGATCCACTCGCTTACCTTCCGTTCCTGTGAGCGCGCGCGTCTATGTGCGCACGTTCACAGGAAATCCCGGCCCTCGCGAGATGACGCGTTTATGCGTCGTTGAGCGCAGGGCTGCCACCCTGCGGACCGCACATCTGCTTTAGGCGGTTCGGAGGTGGTTAATCCTGCAATCCCTGTACTGTACTAGTTTAGTAGCTCTTCTCTGAACTCTCTCCAAAGTATCAATATCCTTCTGGAGATATGGTCTCCAGCCTGCGCATAATACTCCAAATGAGGTCTCACTAGTGCTCTGTGGAGTGACATGAGCACCTCCCTCTTTCTACTGGTAATGCCTCTCCCTATACACACAAGCATTCTGCTAGCATTTCCTGCTGCTCTTTGACATTGTATGCCTAAGTCTTTTGAAATAATGACCCCCTAAATCCCTTTCCTCAGATACTGAGGTTAGGACTGTATCACTGATTTTATATTTTGCTCTTTGGTTTTTACGCTCCAGGAGCATTATCTTGCACTTATCAACATTAAATTTTAGTTGCTAGATTTCTGACCATTCCTCTAGTTTTCCTAAATCCTTTTCCATTTGGTGTATCCCTCCAGGAACATCAACCCTGTTACAAATCTTTGCGTCATCAGCAAAGACACACCTTACAATCAAGGCCTTCTGCAATGTCGCTGATAAAGTTATTAAACAATATTGGTCCAACAACAGATCACTGAGGCACCCCACTGGTAACAAGACCTTGGTCTGAATATACTCTATTGACTACAACCCTCTGTTGTCTGTCCCTCAGCCACTGCCTAATCCATTCAACAATATGGGAGTCCCAGCTCAAAGACTGCAATTTATTGATAAGCCTTCTATATGGGACAGTATCAAAATCCTTACTAAAGTCTAGATAAGCGATGTCTACTGCACCTCTGCTATCTATTATTTTAGTCAACCAATTCAAAATATCTATAAGATTAGTTTGACATGATCTCCCTGAAGTAAACCCATGCTGTTTTTCATCTTTCAATCCATGGGATTTTCAATGTTCCACAATCCTCTCCTTAAGTATGGTTTCCATTAATTTCCCCACTATTGATGTCAGGCTTACTGGCCTATAATTGCCTGATTCTTCCCTACTGCCTTTCTTGTGAATGGGCACAACATTTGCTAATTTCCAATCTTCTGGGACGACTCCTGTTACCAGTGATTGGTTAAATAAATCTGTTAATGGTTTTGCTAGTACACCGCTAAGCTATTTTAATAGCTTTGGGTGTATCCCATCAGGCCCCTATGACTTATTTGTATTAATTTTAGACAGCTGACTAAGAACCTCTTCCTCTGTAAAGACACATGCATCAAAAGATTCAATAGTCTTCCTCCCTAACTGAGGTCCTTTTCCTTCATTTTCCTTAGTAAAAACTGAACAGAGGTATTCATTGAGGCAGTCAGCTAGTTCTTTATCTTCTTCAATATACCTTCCTTATTTAGTTTTTAATTTGGTAATTCCTTGTTTTAGTTTCCTTTTTTTCATTTATGTATCTGAAGAATGTCTTATCGCCTTTTTTCACTGACTGAGCTAATTTCTCTTATAACTTGCTTGGCCTCTCTCTGCCTAATCTTATACTTCTCCCTCTCATCCTCATTTTTTTTTTATAATTACTAAATGCAATCTTTTTTTTAATGATTTGGGCAACTTCTGCTGAGTACCACAGTGGTCTCTTCCTTTTTATTTTTTTGGCTTTTACTGACAAGCCTAATGCAATTATCTGTTCCCTTCGATAGTACCACTTTTAAGTAGTCCCATTTCTCCTGGACTCCATTGAAACTGTTCCAGTCTGATAGGCGATCGTATACCGCTAATCTAATTTTAGGAAAGCCAGTTTTTCTAAAATCTAAAACTTTTGTTTTTGTGTGATGTGACTCAGTTACTGTACTTATAGTAAACCATACTGACTGGTGATCACTAGATCCCAAGCTTTCCCCCACAGTAATATCAGATATCAAATTCTCATTTGTTAATGCTAAATCTAAAATGGCCTCCTTCCAGGTTGGCTCATCAACTACTTGCTGTAGAGATAATCCCAGTAGGGAATTTAGAATATCTGGTTTTCCAGTTTACATCAGGAAGATTAAAGTCTCCCAGAATGATAACTTCCCCTTTCAATGTCATTTTAGCCATTTCCTCAAGTAGTAGATCATCTAATTCTTTGACTTGGCCAGGTGGTCTATATATCACACCTACATGAGTTACCTTATGATTATCAAACTACAACGTAGCCCAAACTGACCCTAAATTGGTTTCGCTAACTTGTATTAGATTAGATTTTATGCTATCTTTCACATACAGGGCCACCCCTCCCCTTTCTTGCCTTCTCTGACTTTCCTATATAGAGAGAACCCTGGTATTGTTATATCCCAGTCATTACTCTCATTGAACCATGTCTCAGTAACAGCCACTAAATTTATATTCTCAGATGCCATTATAGACTCAAGTGCATTGACCTTATTCCCTAAACTGCGGGCATTTGTAGACAAGACTTGTGAGCTTTTTATTTCTTAACCTATGTGCCTACTGGCATCTTCTGGCCTTGTTCTGGGGGGGCAGTCGGACTGCTGGATTATCACCCTTTTGCCCCCCTTTCCTAGTTTAAATGCTCCTTAGCAAATACTTTTAACTGTTCACTGAGGACATTCGTTCCCTTGAGATAAAGATGCAAACCATATTTCTTGAGCAGTTCTTTTCCATTCCAACTAGAGCTAACATATGTAGCGTATATACGTGGAAAAATAAAAATATACCCAGCTTTCACTGTTCCAGTTATTTGTGGTAAATTCTTTAGCGGCGTATATCAGTAGAAAAAGAAAAAAGAAAAGATATTCAGTGTTCAGCGCAGCACTTATCTGTATATGCAGTAAAATCTTTTGGGACTTATTTAGGTGGAAAAAAAATTGTGTTCAGCGCTGCACTTATATGCGGTAAAATCTTTTTTGAATTATTTTGGTGGAAAAAATCTTGTATTCGACAATAGGCGCCACACTTATATAAGGCAAAATCTTTTTTTAATTATTTGGGTTGGCCAAAAATCTTGTATTCTGCATTAAGCGCTGCACTTATTTGCGTTAAAATGTTTTTTGAATTATTTTGGTGGAAATCCAAATTTCCATCTCCCCCATTAACTTCCTCACCTCTTCATTAGCATCGGACACACTAAATTTACACCCCTCCAGCTATATATATATAAGTGGGGCAAGCGGCAGCTAGGGGCAAATAAAGGAAAATGACCCTTCCAGCCTTTTAAAGGGAATTACAGCATGATATCAATATACATTTGATATGACATTTAGCAAGAGTTTAAAGTGCCCACATATACTGTAGCACATAGTGGAACACTGCATCAAGATGAATCAGGCATGGATCAGCCAGTTTTTCCATACACTAATGCCTGATGCATCAGACTAGATCATCCATGGTGCCACACCAACAATTTGACAAAAGACACCGGTTTCTTCTGGCTACCTGTCTAAGCTACTATTCTGATGCTGTTACCCGCCGGATGCCACACATCGGATGCAAAGTGCTCCTTCTTTCACCCACCATCTTCAGCGGGTACTGGTATTGCCATTCACCTCCACAGTATGTCACCTTGCCACTCTGTGGCCTCCTGATGCTGCCACCACCTCCAGACTCTGTCATTGTGCCGCTCTGTGGTCTCCTCATGCTGCTGCCTCCTCCAGACCCTGCCATTGGGCCACTCTGTGGTCTCCTTATGCTGCTTTCACCTCAACACTATGTCATAGGTCCACTCTGTGGACTTTTCATGCTGTTCCCACCCTCCCCACTTCATGACTAGTCCACTATTTTGGCTTGCCTGACATCATCATTTATTTGAAACTACGGTACTTCTTATCTGTCAGAAGGAAGGAAAAATTAGACGCACAACGGATCCTGTCTGTGTAACAGCTTTATGGCCTGTATGGTCCCATCAGTATTGGCTTATGATTTGGTAGCCAAAAGCAGGAGGGGTAGAAAACACAGAAGGTATGCAAATATTACATTCACATGTCATCTCTGTTTTAGATCCACTCAGTTTTTTTTTTGCCTTTAGCAATACTGATGGATTATTGAGCAAATGCTGACCGAGTGAAGGCGTATGCTCCACAGACAGGATCCATTTTTTGTGTGTAATTGTTCTGACGGATCAGAGAATGGGGAAAATTAATCAGTGACGTCATCACAAACTTACTGCTGACACCCTCTCCACTCTGTAGGGTGGCTCTACTTGCGTAAGCGTTTAATAGAACAGGTCCTGTAGCCATCTATGTGGAATCAGCTGATGAGGGTGTAAAAGGAGTGCGCTTCTTCTTGACGCTAACATCTACCTGTAAGGCTGAGTTGATACTTGAGTTATTTGGTCAGTTTTGACCCCATGACCGCCCAAATAAGTGAAGTATGATTTGATTCCAAGAGCGACGTCTGTCATCTGCATGTCATATGGACTCACAGTATTATTTCACTTCCAAAGCAGGCTCCCTTTGCGTGTTACTACAAGGCACAGTGTTCTACACCACTATAAAGACTCTCAGCAGCCATGAAATTGCCATTTTTTTTTACGCAATTCGCCGCAAATGTATTTGTATCGAACCAAATTTTTCCCGAAAAATTTGGCGAACCAGCGAATCGAATTTTTGAAAAATTCGCTCATCTGTAGTTTATATGTTAAAAATAATGTTCAGTTTTCTTATACCAAGTCAAAAGACTTTTTCTCCTGCTTAGTCAAGTGCTATAGCGCATATATACATTTATTGTAGTGCATCCTTAGGCTAAGTGATTCGGACTAAATATGGCATCAGTTATGTGACAAAAAAACTGGTATGTGACTGCCTAGCATTAAGTTAGGGACCTACTGTACTGGTGTATTAAAATTATGTAACCAGTATTTGACATATACAGATAGTGTTGACCAAATCGAATCATCTGAATTGGACTTTGATTCAATTTAAGGGAAAAATTTGATCTGCTGCAAAGCCGAATTTCCTCGTGCTTTTTGGTAACAAATCAATTTAGCCTGAAATGGTGGTAAAAATAAAAACAAAACATACTCACCTTATCCATTTGAACGCAAAGAGGCTACTGTGGACAACTTGTTTGAATATCCCAATGCGAAAACTCATGCATGGTGACATATAACGTCACCACGCCGACTAACGTGATGACGTCATCACAAACTGCTTGAGATTTCGTGTGGGATCTCCAATCAAGATTGCTGCAGCAGCCTCTTCACATTCAAGATACAAGTATTATTGTTAACCCTTGAAAGCCCTAATTCTTTATCACTGATGCCATGATCAGTGATGAATGCGGCATCTGAGGGGTTCAATGATGGGAGGCGGTGCATTCGCCATTCCCCATCATTGCACTAACTTTTTACAAAGAAATGTGCTTAGTCATAAAGTAATTTGTCACAAAGTAAATTTCTTGTTGAAATTCGGCATAGAAACTGAATCGAAGTTTTGTAAACTTCACTCATTTCTATACACATATATATAGATATAAGAAAATTGTATAGTTCCCTATTTTAAAATAAATTGATTTACTAAGATCAGGTATACCCCTTTAAATATGACTTCCATTGTCTCATGCAACTTCGATTATTCTGTCATATTTTTCATATGAATCACCAAGCAAAGGAAATGCAATTTGTATGAACCAAACTTGAAAGGGCAAAATATGTAAAGTATTATGCAATGCTTATTAAGCATTTATTATAAATTATGTGAATCCATGTAACTGAACCATTCATACTGTAAAACTGTTTGATATACAATATTTCACAAGAAGAAGCATACAATGCCAGAACATTTATAGAGTCACATTTGATTTGCATTACATTTTTTAAAGCACTTTTTCCCTATTAAGTCATTGCTAGCATCCATGTTGCCCCCATCTGGGAAATCCTAAATTACATCAACCTACCACACCCTTCTCCCCCTCTTAATGAATCCAGCATTGGGCTGGAAATGTTAGCAAATGTTTCAGTTTCCTGCCACTTATGAATATTATTCAAAATGGAAGCCATCCAAGGTCTCCACATTTTGTTGAAAAAATGATGGTATCTATGAAAACCAGACACAATGCTAAGATAGAAAACTAGTCATGCTATACATAGGGCCTAGGCTCTACACTATTTTGTTAAAGGTGTCATCCAAGAGTCAGACAGACCTCCCAGAGTGGCTGACCCATGAAGGAGATCATACTGTACTTATCTGGTCCCCGTGGCAGGGTTCGGTTTCTAATGCTCCCAGGCCATTTCTTCCACTCGCAGCCATGCTGAGGTCAACATCTGGTGGTGGGGAAACATGCGGCCGCTGCAGCCAATCACAGTTGACCTGCTCCAACTCACAACTAATGGTGATGCTGCGATTGGCAGCAGTGGTCACGTGTCCTTCCCATCGACTAATGTTGATCTCAGAGTGGAAGAGAGAGAAAAACTGGCCCATGAACATTAAACACCAATGTTAGTATGATCTCCACTGTGGGTTGGCAACTGTGGGAGGTCTGTCTGACTCTTGGATAACCCGTTTTATTGTTCTCTACTGTGACCTCCACCAGCTGTTAAGCAATGGATTTTCAACTATTTACTTTACCACTGAAATTTATTAAAGGGGTTGTTCAGGATTAGAAAAATATAGCTGCTTTCTTCCAGGAACAGTTCCTACCTGTCTACATGCTGTGTGGGGTATTGAAGCTTGGCACCACAGAAGTGAAAGGGACTGTGCTGCAATACCACATAAAACTTGCTGACAAGGGTGCCACTGTTTCTAGAAATATGATTCTAGAAATATGTGTTTATAATCTTTGACAATCCCATTAACAAAAATGTTTAATTTTTTGATATAGTCAGGAACATTTTTGTAATAGGCAGGAGTAAATGAAGCTTAATGGATGGTAGTATAGCCCATGCTCTTTTTGCCCAAACAGTATCATCAGTATCATGGGAACATTACAGAATAAAGTTGATGAAAATCAAACAGATTATTATTATATATTTCCTGTATTGTGTATTATGCAAATAATAAGAATAATAGGTTGAGGATATTTTCAGGTTTACTAGAATAGGGTTCCAGATTCCAGCCTATGAAAATCTACTTCATCACATTTCAACTCGAACATGAACACGAGACCCACATTATATAAGTTTATTTTTGGAAGAAGCTTTGCAGATTCAAAAGGTAATAGATAGTGTTGATCGAGCACCAAATTACTCGGGTGCTCGGGCCGAACACCTCGGGATGCTCGGGTGCTCTACAGAGCACATGAGCACAATGGAAGTCAATGGGAGAACCCGAGCATTAAACCAGGCACCCCCTGCACTGAAGAGGGGAGGGTGTATGGTTTATAGGAAAAGGTCAGAAATTGATGGAAATACCATTGAAATGGTTTTGGAACAGCATTGGGAGGATGTCTGGATGCATCTTGGACTCCCAGGTCGCTGCTGGGAACAATGTTGTCAGAGTAGTACGTCACTTTTACAGACTGACAATAATACGCACCAAACTGAAGATAAAATGGATTTTAGAGGAAAAATTGTTAGGAAACATTCTTTCCTGTATATCTACTTGTGTATAAAGTGCAAGTGCTGCTAAAAATTGCAAGGAAGAAGCACTCCGATTCAACCTGTATATCACAAAAAGGAGGGCCTCATTCACACTGTGGTACAATTTTTCAGGTAGTGGAACTCCTACAATCGTAAAGTCTATGCACTAAGTGAAAGGGCTGCCAAAAATTACAAGGAACCGACACAACAATACACCCTTTATTACACATAAAGGAGGGCATCATACACCCTTGAAAAATTAAGATTTAAGGCCTGCTGGTGAGCTGACCCTGTAAAACATTATAAGCGAGGGCCTGCAGGTAAGCTGACCCTGTAAAAGATTGTAGGTAGTGGCCTGAAGGTGAGCTGACCCTGTAAAAGATTGTAGGTGAGGGCCTGCTGGTGAGCTGACCCTTTAAAAAATTATATGCGGGGGCCTGCAGGTGAGCTGATTCTGTAAAACATTATATGCTAGCACCTAAAGGTGAGCTGACCCTGTAAAACATTATATGCAAGGGGCTACAGGTGAGCTAACCCTATAATACATTATATGGGAGGGCCTGTATGTGAGCTCACCCTGTAAAATATTATATGCAAGGGGCTACAGGTGAGCTAACCCTATAATACATTATATGGTAGGGCCTGCAGGTGGGCTGACCCTGTAAAAAATTGTAGGCGAGGGCCTGCAGGTAAGCTGACCCTGTAAAAGATTGTAGGTGAAGGCTTGCTGGTGAGCTGACCCTTTAAAAAATTAGATGCAAGGGCCTACAGGTGAGATGAACCTATAAAAGATTGAGAGTGAGGGCCTGCTGGTGAGCTGACCCTATAAAACATTATATGCGAGGGCCTATAGGTGAGATGACCCTGTAAAACATTCTATGCGAGGGCCTGCAGATGAGCTGAACCTATAAAGGTTTGTAGATGAGGGCCTACAGGTGAGCTAACCCTTTAAAACATTATATGCGAGTGCCTATAGGTGAGCTTACCCTGCAAAACATTATATGCACGGGCCTATAGAAGAGCTGACACTCTAAAAAAATTTTGCGAGGGCCTGCTTGTGAGCTGACCCGGTAAAAGATTGTAAGTGAGGGCCTGCAGATGAGCTGACCCTGTAAAACATTATATGCGAGGGCCTGCAGGTGAGCTGACCCTGTAAAATATTGTAGGTGATGGCTTGCTGGTGAGCTAACCCTCTAAAAAATTATATGCAAGGGCCTTGAGGTGAGCTGACCTTATAAAATATTGTATATGAGGGCCTACAGGTGAGCTGACCCTCTAAAGAATTATATGCAAGTGCTTGTAGGTGAGCTGACCCTGTAAAACATTATATGCGAGGGTCTGCTGGTGAGCTGACCCTGTAAAACATTATATGCGAGGGCCTACAGGTGAGCTGACCCTGTAAAAGATTGTAGGTGACGGCCTACTGTTGAGCTGTCCTCCAAAAACATTATTTGCGAGGGCCTATACGGGAGCTAACCCTATAAAAACATTTTATGCAAGGGCCTATAGGTGAGCTGACTCTGCAGAACATTACATGCATGGGCCTACAGGTGAGCTTACCTTGGCAAAGATTGTAGGTGAGGGCCTGCAGTTGAGCTGACCCTGTAAAGATTGTAGGTGAGGGCCTACAGGTGAGCTGACACTGTAAAAGAATGTAGGTGAGAGCATGTAGGTAAGCTGACACTCTAAAAAATGTAATGCGAGGGCCTGTTGGTGAGCTGACCCTGTAATAGATTGTAGGTGAGGGCCTGCTGGTGAGCTGAGCTTGTAAAACATTATATGTGAGGGCCTGCTGGTGAGCTGACCCTCTAAAAAATGATATGCAAGTGCTTGTAGGTGAGCTGAACCTGTAAAACATTATATGCAAGGGCCTGCTGGTGAGCTAAGGCTACTTTCACACTTGCGGCAGGACGGATCCGACAGGCTGTTCACCATGTCGGATCCGTCCTGCGGCTATTTCGCCGTGCCCGCGGACCGCCGCTCCGTCCCCATTGACTACAATGGGGACGGGGGCGGAGCTCCGGCGCAGCACGGCGCTGCACGGAGAAAGCCGCCGGACTAAAAAGCCTGACATGCAGTAATTTTAGTCCGGCGGCCTTTCTCCGTGCTGCGCCGGAGCTCCGCCCCCGTCCCCATTGTAGTCAATGGGGACGGAGCGGCGGTCCGCGGGCACGGCGAAATAGCCGCAGGACGGATCCGACATGGTGAACAGCCTGTCGGATCCGTCCTGCCGCTAGTGTGAAACTAGCCTAACCCTGTAAAACATTATGTGCGTGGGCTTGCAGGTGAGCTGACCCTGTAAAAGATTGTAGGTGAGGGCCTATAGGTGAGTTGACCCTGTAAAATATTGTAGGTGAGGGCCTACAGGTGAGCTGACCCTGTAAAAGATTGTAGGTGATTGCCTACTGTTGAGCTGACCTCCTAAAAAAATATTTGCAAGGGCCTACAGGGGAGCTAACCCTATAAAAACATTATATGCAAGGGCCTTAAGGTGAGCCGACCCTGCAAAACATTACATGCACGGGCCTACAGGTAAGCTTACCTTGGCAAAGATTGTAGGTGAGGGCCTGCAGTTGAGCTGACCCTGTAAAAGATTGTAGGTGAGGGCCTACATGTGAGCTGACACTATAAAAAATTTATGTGAGGGCCTGCAGGTGAGCTGACCCTGTAAAATAATGTAGGTGAGGGCCTGCTGGTGAGCTGACCCTGTAAAACATTATATGTGAGGGCCTATAGGTGAGCTGACCCTGTAAAACATTGTACGTGAGGGCCTGCAGGTGAGCTGACCCTATAAAGGATTGTAGGTGAGGGCCTGCTGGTGAGCTGACCCTATAAAAAATTATATGAGAGGACCTATAAGTGAGCTGACCCTGTAAAAGATTGTAGGCGAGGGCCTACAGTTGAGCTGACCCTGTAAAAGATTGTAGGTGAGGGCCTGCAGGTGAGCTAACCCTGCAAATGATTGTAGGTGAGGGCCTGCAGGTGAGCTGACCCTGTAAAATATTGTAGGTGAGGGCCTGCTGGTGAGATAAATGTCTAAAAAATTACATGCAAGGGCCTGCAGGTGAACTGACCCTATAAAAGAATGTATGCAAGGGCCTACAGGTGAGCTGACCTTCTAAAAAATGATATGCGAGTGCTTGTAGGTGAGCTGACCATGTAAAACATTATATGGGAGGGCCTGCAGGTCAGCTGACCCTGTAAAACATTATATGCGAGGGTCTGCAGGTGAGCTGACCCTGTAAAAGATTGTAGCTGAGGGACTGTAGGTGAGTTGACCCTGTAAAATAATGTAGGTGAGGGCCTATTGGTGAGCTGACCTTGTAAAAGATTGTAGGTTAAGGCCTGCTGTTGAGCTGACCCTGTAGAACATTATCTGCAAGGACCTGTAGGTGAGATGACCCTGTAAAACATTATATGAAAGGGCCTGTAGGTGAGCTGACCCTGTAAAATATTGTAGGTAAAGGCCTGCTGGTGAGTTGACGCTCTAAAAAAGTTATATGCGAGGGCCTACAGGTGAGCTGACCCTAAAAAAGATTGTAAGTGAAGGCCTACTGGTGAGCTGACCCTATAAAACATTATATGTGTGTGCCTTCAGGTGAGATGACCCTGTGAAAGATTGTAGGTAAGGGCCTGTATATGAGATGACCCTGTAAAAGATTGTAGGTGAGGACCTACAGGTGAGCTGACTCTTTTAAACATTATATACGAGGGCCTGCAGGTGAGCTGACCCTGTAAAACATTATATGCGAGGGCCTGCAGGTCTGATGACCCTATCAAAGATTGCAGGTGAGGGCCTGCTGGTGAGCTTTCCATCTAAAAAATTATATGAAAGGGCCTACAGGTGAGCTGACACTAAAAAAAGTTTATGAGAGGGCCTGCAGGTGAGCTGACCCTGTAAAATAATGTAGGTGAGGGCCTGTAGGTGAGCTGACACTCTAAAAAATGCAATGCTAGGGCCTGTAGGTGAGCTAACCCTGTAAAAGATTGTAGGTGAGGGCCTGCAGGTGAGATGACCCTATGAATGATTGTAAGTGAGGGCCTGCTGTTTAGCTGACCCTCTAAAAAAAATCATATGATAGGGCCTACAAATGAGCTCACCCTATAAAAGATTGTAGGTGAGGACCTGCTGGTGAGTTGACGCTCTAAAAAAAGTTATATGCGAGGGCCTACAGGTGAGCTGACCCTGAAAAAGATTGTAAGTGAAGGCCTACTGGTGAGCTGACCCTGTAAAACATTATATGTGTGTGCCTTCAGGTGAGATGACCCTGTAAAAGATTGTAGGTAAGGGCCTGTATATGAGATGACCCTGTAAAAGATTGTAGGTGAAGACCTACAGGTGAGCTGACCCTTTTAATGCACTACAGGCATTAATTGAAAACAAAAATTTGGAAATAAAACCATCGGACAAAGGGGGAAATATAGTAATAATGGAAAAACAAGAGTATAAAAGAATGGCTATGGATCTCCTAGAAGATAAAAATACATATCTAAAATTACAGAGCAACCCTACAAAAAAAATTTGTGCAGCAACTCAAGAACATCCTACAACAAGCAAAAGAAAAAAAATCTAATAACAAAGGAAGAGTACAAAATAATGTACAAACCGAATCCAGTACTTGCGATATTTTATGCTATCCCCAAGATACATAAGAATCGACATCCAGTCCCGGGACGACCCATCGTTTCCGGAAATGAAAGTCTGTGCGAGGGAATAAGTGGATATGTCAATGAGGCGATACCAATTATTTTGTTTTTGACTGAGATTTTTATTTACAGATAACCGGCACTGCAATGGGCACGAAATGTGCGCCTAATTTTGCGAATCATTTTTTTTAGGGTGGTGGGAGGAACAAATAGTCTTTTCAGAGGCACACAGCCAATTCACTCAACTTATCACGTACTGGGGTCGTTACATCGACGACGTGATAATACTCTGGGAAGGCACGCCAGAAGAATTTCACAAATTTGTCAAAAATCTTAACGTTAACACCATAGGTCTTAAATTCACAGGTGAGATTAATAAGAACAAACTAAATTTCCTTGATATAGCTCTCAGCCTCTCAGAGGATGGAACTATAGTAACAGAAATATACAGAAAGCCCACGTCAAGCAACAGCCTCCTCCACTGGTCAAGTTACCATCCAACCCCACTAAAAAAAGGAATTCCAGTAGGACAGTACATCAGAGCAAGAAGAAATTGCTCAACTGAGGATGGCTTCGAATGTGAAAGTCAAACATTATATAAAATGTTTTTAGATCGTGGATACCCAAAAAAAGTACTGCACAAAGCCTATCGAAAGGCTAAAGAAGTAGATCGTAGTGACTTACTACAAGAATGTAAAAAGGAGAGCACCGAAAAAATAGTGCGTTGTATAGGCACTTACGATATCAAACATCAAGAAGTAAGCAACATTCTGAAAAAATATTGGAATGTTTTAAGAATATATGAGGATATACAGAAAGTGATCACACCATACCCTTCCATTACATACCGACGAGGACCAAACCTCAGAGAACAGCTTGTGCACAGCCATTTTCAGTGGAATTATCAACACATAGAAAAGACCACATGGCTAACCACAAAAGGATCTTATCCTTGTGGAGACTGCCAATTCTGCAGTAAGATGCTAGCTTGTAAAGAATTTAAGAATCCGGTTGATCAAAAAAAGTACAAAATTTCCCAGTATATAAATTGCAAGACAACAGGGGTTGTTTACGCCATACAATGCGGTTGCCCCAAAATATACGTGGGAAAAACAGTACAACAACTTAGAAGGAGACTCAGAGTTTCAAAACACTTTAGTGATATCAACCTAAAAACGGATACCACATTATCCAGACATGTACAAGCAGAACATAGCGGAAAAAGCGACAGCTTAAAAATATGGGGAATAACAAAAATAAAATCAGGCCCGAGACAGGGCGATATCGACAAAAAGTTACAGCAAGAAGAAACACGCTGGATATATAGACTAAAAAGACTCACACCCCAAGGCCTAAATGAAGGCTTTACTTACGCAACATTCCTGTAAAAACATATGAAAATAATTAAAAGACAAGGAACACAAAAATCCATAAATATATGAGAAATATTAGTTATCTAACTATTATTAATAAATCATGGAGTAGTGGCTAAAAAATCAAATAAAATAATAATTAATACCACAAGAAATTAAATAATAAATAATAAATACCGTATATTCCGGCGTATAAGACGACTCCCAACTTTTCCAGTTGAAATATAGGGTTTGGGCTATAATCGCCGTATAAGACTACCCCTCCAACAACTATTTACTTTGGCATCAAGATCTCCAGGTAATTGTTGTGCAATTTTTTGTCTTTTGCCTCAGTAACATACTATGCCTTTCCAAGAATCTAGTACACCAGGATGCAGTGGCCTTAAATCTGTTGCTGTGATCTGGGTTAGATTTGGCTCACTGAAGTGCAAACAAACGTATTTTATTTTGTGTCACTACATAACCGTTTTGGCGATGCTCATTCACCATGTCTGCTACATGTTTTTCGAGTTCTGGCCAATGTGGGGTGCCTCTCTTTAATGCACACTTACCCCTTGGCATACTCTTTTATGCTTTTAATTTGCTTTCCAGTCGCAAACCATCTTTTCTGTTACTCCATATTGTCTTGCAGCAGCGCAGTTATTATGTTCCATGGCAAAGTTTACAACTTTAAATTTGAAACTGGCTTAATATTTCTTTCTTCTTGCTGGTAGAGCCATGATGGGGTCTTGACTGTTAGCCATTTGTACACTGTACTGTATGTACTGGTGCTATACTGTATGAACCGATGCAGATACTGGTGCTGTACTGTATGTACAGGTACAGATACTGGTGTTGTACTGTATTCACCACCACATGTATCTGCTCCCCAGATAGACTCTGTTTTTTCACCACAGATAAGATGCACACCAAACTTCATTAGAGATCCGTCAACATTAGAATTGGCTGAAGTGCAGATGCTCCTGCTCCCCCCCTGCCTTCCCTCAGAATCGCCAATCCAACCCAGTATACAACAACCAGCCAATCACAGCAAGCGATGTACCGGTATTTTCTGTGCACACTGCATACAAAGCCTGCTTGGATTGGGTGGGTCAGCTCTCCCTGCCTGCCCAGCCCTCCCTGTCTTCAAGACGATCTGAGCGGTAGTACGCAATGTGATACTGCCGGCATGAGAAAACCACTGAGAGCAGGAAGAGGGGGCTGCTTCAGGAGGGGCTGGCCGGGATGCAGCACACAGTGGCTCAGCTAGAGGGCGCCTGTCCCTGAAGCTGGAGAAGGACAGCTTCTCCAGTCTTGCTAGGAAGTAAGTTTCAGCACGCCGTATACCGGCATATGAGACGACACCCGGCGTATAAGACGACCCCCGACTTTTGAGAAGATTTTCATGTGTTAAAAAGTAGTCTTATACGCAGGAATATACAGTATATCAAAAATAAAGTATTACCTCATTGTTCATCTCATATAAAATCGTAGACCCATCTGATAGATAAACCAATAAATAAATAAATATTAGATAAAATTACCAATCATGGTTTTATTAAACATTAAAATCACTAAAATAAATCAAAAAAATAAATAAAAATATATAAATAAATAAAAAAATTAAAAATAAAAACACATCAAAAATAAAAAATTCAATCAATACTATAAAATATCACAAAAGTTTATAAATTACTAAATAAATTAATTATTAATGAACAAAGATCAACTAGAAAATAACAGTAAACACACTATGGTAAGCACATGAGCACGATATCACCAGTTCCATTGTTATAAATACACAGTCATCTTATATATATATATACAGACGTGGACAAAATTGTTGGTACCCTTTGGTCAATGAAAGAAAAAGTCACAATGGTCACAGAAATAACTTTAATCTGACAAAAGTAATAATAAATTAAAATTCTATAAATGTTAACCAATGAAAGTCAGACATTGTTTTTCAACCATGCTTCAACAGAATTATGTAAAAAAATAAACTCATGAAACAGGCATGGACAAAAATGATGGTACCCCTAGAAAACACAGAACATAATGTGACCAAAGGGACATGTTAATTCAAGGTGTGTCCACTAATTAGCATCACAGGTGTCTACAACCTTGTAATCAGCCATTGGGCCTATATATATGGCTCCAGGTAATCACTGTGTTGTTTGGTGATATGGTGTGTACCACACTCGACATGGACCAGAGGAAGCAAAGGAAAGAGCTGTCTCAAGAGATCAGAAAGAAAATTATAGACAAGCATGTTAAAGGTAAAGGCTATAAGACCATCTCCAAGCAACTAGATGTTCCTGTGAGTACAGTTGCACATATTATTCATAAGTTTAAGATCCATGGGACTGTAGCCAACCTCCCTGGACGTGGCCGCAGGAGGAAAATTGATGACAAATCTAAGAGACGGATAATCCGAATGGTAACAAAAGAGCCTAGAAAGACTTCTAAAGAGATTCAAGGTGAACTTCATGCTCAAGGAACATCAGTGTCAGATCGCACCATCCGTCGTTGTTTGAGCCAAAGTGGACTACATGGGAGACGACCAAGGAGGACACCATTGTTGAAAACGAATCATAAAAAAGCAAGACTGGAATATGCCAAACTACATGTTGACAAGCCACAAAGCTTCTGGGAGAATGTCCTGTGGACAGATGAGACAAAAATCGAAGTTTTTGCCAAGGCACATCAGCTGTATGTTCACAGACGAAAAAATGAAGCATATCAAGAAAAGAACACTGTCCCTACTGTGAAACATGGAGGAGGCTCTGTTATGTTCTGGGGCTGCTTTGCTGCGTCTGGCACAGGGTGTCTTGAATCTGTGCAGGGTACAATGAAATCTCAAGACTATCAAGGAATTCTAGAGAGAAATGTACTAGCCAGTGTCAGAAAGCTTGGTCTCAGTCGCAGGTCATGGGTCTTGCAACAGGACAATGACCCAAAACACACCGCTAAAAACACCCAAGAATGGCTAAGAGGAAAAAATTGGACTATTCTAAAGTGGCCTTCTATGAGCCCTGACCTCAATCCTATTGAGCATCTTTGGAAGGAGCTGAAACATGCAGTCTGGAAAAGGCACCCTTCAAACCGGACACAACTGGAGCAGTTTGCTCATGAGGAGTGGGCCAAAATACCTGCTGAGAGGTGCAGATGTCTCATTGACAGTTACAGGAAGCGTTTGATTGCAGTGATTGCCTCAAAAGGTTGCGCAACAAAATATTAAGTTAGGGGTACCATCATTTTTGTCCATGCCTGTTTCATGAGTTTATTTTTTTACATAATTCTGTTGAAGCATGGTTGAAAAACAATGTCTGACTTTCATTGGTTAACATTTATAGAATTTTAATTTATTATTACTTTTGTCAGATTAAAGTTATTTCTGTGACCATTGTGACTTTTTCTTTCATTGACCAAAGGGTACCAACAATTTTGTCCACGTCTGTATATATATATAGATATGTATAATAAATTGAAAGATGAAAATGTATACATTTAAATAAATTTGTTTATGTTAAGCATTGATTAGCCACAACAAACTGTAGCAGATCAATAAACAAGCATACAAAATCCACAATCAATAGAGACGAGCAGAATTCATAATCATCACCTATAAAAATCCACATTCACAATTAATGGAGACATATCGAATTCTCATCCAAGCCAAAAAGCAATAATATAGTGGTAGGTTCTGAATAATACTCAATAATTTTTAAAAACCAGCAAGCACAGTGATAAAACAATATCTAGAAATCAGTAGGTATAAACCCTATATGGTAATTTTAATACTAACAAATAATGAGAGCATAGCCAAATCATAGACCAGAGAGCAGTCAGATGAGAAAAGGAACAAACTCTATGATCTAAGTCAAAAGACATGCGCACAACCGGCCGAAGAATATCAACAAGGCCGGTCACAAACTGAAAACAGACTTACACTCTAAGTCAAAAGACATGCGCGAAATTTGACCATCTATCGCGAGAAGACGAACGTCAGCTTCAACCTAAATTCAAATAGCCATACAGATCCCAGGTACCAAGAAAGCGAGCTCTAACAAGCACAGTGATAGGTCGAGCTCACGCAACGTCATCAAAAGGGAGGTAATAAATAACCCAGCCAAACATGAACTCCGTGCAGACTGCCCGATCCCCTGAAGACGCCATGGACATGGCGAAACATGTCGGGGGGCAGTAATTAGATTTTAGACTCTAGGACATCCAGAGGCTTACGCAAAAGAGCCTGACTTACATAGTGACAGCCTCGAAAGGTACTCCGCCGGTACCAGCATCATAGCCGCAAAAAAGCGGGATAACCGATAGTAGAGATAGTAGATAGGCTGTCACCAATAGTCAGTCACTAAGGCAGCTTAATTATAGCAATAGCACCACTA
Source organism: Bufo gargarizans (assembly GCF_014858855.1). Classification (NCBI taxonomy): domain Eukaryota; kingdom Metazoa; phylum Chordata; class Amphibia; order Anura; family Bufonidae; genus Bufo; species Bufo gargarizans. The sequence goes on along the minus strand of NC_058083.1, from coordinate 459,487,930 downwards.
GCAGGCAGCAGTGCTGATAGCAGCAGTACCATAGGATTAGCTATAGGTAAACTAAAGGCAGTGAATGTTGCAACATACGGCCACAGGTACCAGCCGGCAACAGCGGGATAACAGATAGCAGAGATAGTAAATAAGCTGTTAAGATTAGTCAGCCACTTAGGCAGCCAGATCATAGTAATAGTACCACTAGCACTCAGCAGTGTGAACAGCAGCAGCACTATAGGATTAGCTATAGGCAAACTATAGGCAGTGTATGTTGCAACATATGGCCATAGCAACTAGCCTCAGACAAACAGCAACAAGCAGGTGGACTCCAAAGTATCAAACTGCTTGAGCAATTCAACATCAGCTACAACTGCCTATACCTCATTAGATTGAGGGTACAAACAAAGTATCCAAATAGCTAACAGTATACATAAATAAAGGCTAACCATATAACAGTAACTGCAAATAAATCACTACTGCTGCATTAACAGTGTCAAAATAAATAAATAAAAAACGAAGCACACCCTTGATGTCCAGAGATAGTTTTATTTAGTAGGTTAGATATTAAGTTCATTATTTATTAATAATAAACAAATAAAAGTTACATTTTAAACCAATAAAAATTATAACACAAATGCACATGTCAAGAGCAGGCAACCAGTAGTCTATGACTAACTGTATATACAATAAAAGTGCCTCTACATGTGCAGGGTATATTTGAATGTAATATAGGCCTACAAGTGAGCTCACCCTATAAAAGATTGTAGGTGAGGACCTGCTGGTGAGCTGACCCTAAAAAACATTATATGCGAGGGCCTATAGGTGAGCTGACCCTGTAAAAGATTGTAGGTGAGGGCCTGCTGGCGAGCTAACCCTCAAAAAAATGATATGCGAGGGCCTACAGGTGAGCTGACACTCTACAAAATTAATGCAAGGGCCTGCAGGTGAGCTGACCCTGTAAAATAATGTAGGTGAGAGCCTGTAGGTGAGCTGACACTCTAAAAAATATAATGATAGGGCCTGTAGGTGAGCTGACCCTGTAAAAGATTGTAGATGAGGGCCTGCTGGTGAGCTGACCCTGTAAAACTTTATATGTGAGGGCCTGCTGGTGAGCTGACCCTATAAAGGATTGTAGGTGAGGGCCTGCTGGTGAGCTGACCCTCTAAAAATTATATTAGAGGGCCTACAAGTGAGCTGACCCTGTAAAAGATTGTAGGTGAGGACCTGCTGGTGAGCTGACCCTACAAAACATTATATGCGAGGGCCTATAAATGAGCTGACCCTGTAAAAGATTGTAGGTGAGGGCCTGTAGGTGAGCTGACCCTCTAAAAAATTTTATGCGAAGGCCTGCAGTTGAGCTGACCCTGAAAAAGATTGTAAGTGAAGGCCTGCTGGTGAGCTGACACTGTAAAAGATTGTAGGTAAGGGCCTGCAGGTGAGCTGACCCTGTAAAAGATTGTAGGTGAGGGCCTGCAGGTGAGCTGACCCTGAAAAAGATTGTAGGTGAGGGCCTGCAGGTGAGCTGACCCTGAAAAAGATTGTAGGTGAGGACCTGCAGATGAGCTGACCCTTTAAAACATTATATGCGAGGGCATGCAGGTGAGCTGACTCTTCAAAACATTATATGCGAGGGCCTTTAGGTGAGCTGACCCTGTAAAACATTATATTCGAGGGCCTTCAGGTGAGCTGACCCTGAAAAAGATTGTAGGTGAGGACCTGCAGATGAGCTGACCCTTTAAAACATTATATACGAGGGCATGCAGGTGAGCTGACTCTTCAAAACATTATATGCGAGGGCCTTTAGGTGAGCTGACCCAGTAAAACATTATATTCGAGGGCCTTTAGGTGAGCTGACCCTGTAAAAAATTATATGCAAGGACCTATATGCGAGGGTATTATATGCAATATATAAGCATGTTTATATAATGGAAGAGGAAGATGAGAAAAGGAAGATTCAACCATATACCCTTTTTTGTGGTGGAAGGGGTGCATGGGAATACAGTGTATTCACTATATTATAAACAGCACATTTAAAGTGGCTTTATGTTTATCAGCTTTCCTCTGGTGGAGTCAAGAATTCAGGGTCAATCTAGGCCTTGTTCTTTTTCATAAGAGCCAACCTGTCAGCATTTTCAGTTGACAGGCGGATACGCCTAGCTTTCATAATGCCACCAGCAGCACTAAATACCCGCTCAGACAAAACGCTGGCGGCAGCGCAGGCCAGCACCTCCAAGGCGTAGGGCGCCAGTTCGTGCCACATGTCCAGCTTAGACACCTATTAGTTGTAAGGCACTGAGGGATCATTGAGGACGCTGACACTGTCTGCTATGTACTCCTTCAACATCTTCCAAAATTTTTGCCTCCTTGTGACACTAGGCCGCGCATCAGGGTGAGGGTGGTGGCAGGGTATCAGGAAACTGTCCCAGGCTTTGGAGAGTGTTGCCCTGCCTCTGTTAAAACTGCTGTGTGTCCCCCTTCTTTTCCTCTCCTCGGTTGGCCAAGGAACTATGGACTCTGCCACCAGAGTTATCAGATGGAAACTTTTGGAGCAATTTTTCAACAAGGACCTTCTGGTATTGCACCGTTTTGATCGTCCTCTCCACCAAAGGAATAAGAGATGAGAAGTTCTCTTTGTAGCGGGGGTCAAGAAGGGTGAACAACCAGTTGTCTAAAATGCGTATAATGCGCGGGTCACTGGAATGGCAGCCTAACATGAAGTTAGCCATGTGTGCCAGAGTACCAACAGGCAAGACTTCGCTGTCGTCATCAGGAGGATGACTCTCAATCTCCTCATCGTCTTCTGCCCACCCACGCAGAACAGATGGAATGAAACTTCCATGAGTAACCGTCTCCTGCTCCTCCTTCTCCTCGTCTTCATTGTCCAATTTGCGCTGAGAAGAGAAACTGAGGGTGGTCTGGCTATCACCCAGTGCAATGTCTTCCCCCATTTCCACCGCTTTCATATGCAAAGCATCGTCCTTATTTGTAAGCAGCGAGCGTTTGAGTAGACATAGAAGTTGGATGGTTACGCAGATAATAGCGTTATTGCCGCTCACCATCTGTGTTGTTTCCTCAAAGTTTATTAAAACCTCACAGAGGTCAGACATCCATGCCTTCTCCTCACTTGTGAATAGCGGAAGCTGACTGGAAAGGTGACAACCATGTTGCAGCTGGTATTCCACTACTGCCTTCTGCTGCTCACAAAGCCTGGCCAACATGTGGAACGTGGAGTTCCAGCACGTGCTCACCTCACACAACAGCCAGTGAGCTGGCAATTTCCAGCGCTGCTGCAGCCTTGACAGACCGGCTGAAGCTGTCGATGACTTGCGGAAATGTGCACACGCGGCGCAACTTCACAAGTAGCGCAGGCAAATTGGGGTAGGTTTTGAGAAACCACAAATTTTAACACGTGGGCTATGCATGACATGTGTGTGACCTTGCCGAGCTCCAAAGCTGCCACCAAGTTACGGCCATTATCAGACACAAGCATGCCTGGTTCTAGGTTGAGTGGCAAGAGCCACAGCTCAGTCTGGTCTTTTATCCCCTGCTACAGCTCTGTGGCGGTGTATTGTTTGTCCCCTAAGCATATCAGCTTCAGGACGGCCTGTTGACGCTACCCCACTGCAGTGCTACACTGCTTACAGCTACCGACTGATGGCTGGAGGTGGAAATGGAGGAGAAGGCGGAGGAGGAGAAGTGGGGGTTGGAGCCACTAACGTAGGTGAGGCGGAAACCCTGATCGACGTAGGGCCCACAATCCTTGGCGTTGGTAGCACCTGTGCCATCCCAGGGTATGACTCGCTCCCGACCTCACTTGTCCATGTGTTTGTGGTTAAATCGAGCTTCCCAGAACCTGCGTTGGTCAGGGCACGTGTAATGTTACGGGACACATGTTGGTGTAAGGCGGGCACAGCACACCTTGATAAATAGTGGCGGCTGGTGACTGTGTAACGCGGGACGGCCACCGACATCAGGCTGCAGAAGGCCTCACTGTCCACAAGCCTAAATGGCAACATTTCCAGGGCCAGTAATTTGGAAAGCTGCACAATTAGTGCTATGGCTTGGGGGTGGGTGGCTGGGTATTTGTGCTTGCGTTCAAAGGCCTGGGGTAAGGACGTTTGGATTCTGCGCTGGGACATGGAAGTGTATGTGGTTGCTGATGGTGCTGCGAAAGTCCAAGTGCAGGGCGGAAGGCTTTCGGGCCTGCGCCTTTGACAGGGAATTGGCCAGCACGTGAAAGAGGACGCTGTGGTGTGACCCGTAGACACAGATTGTGGACCCAGGAGTTCGTCCCACTTATTACGGTGCTTGTGTTCACGCCCTGCTCATTTTGTTAAGGCACAGGTAGTAAACTACTCTTCTTTTATCGTCCGCACTTTTCTCAATAAAGAGCCAGACTGCAGAACACCTACCCCTTGGCAAGGGAGATTTCTGCAAGGGGGTGCTCTGAGGAACAGTTGCAGGCCTGTTTGGTGTGGCCTGCCTTCTCCCTTTTGCCACCCACTGCCTCTTCCAGCCTGTTGCGGTCCTGCAGATTCCTCCCCCTCTGTACTGCTGTTCTCGTTCGGCTTTTCACCTTCCCAGGTTGGGTCAGTGACTTCATCGTCCACCACCCCCTCTTCCACTTCTTTACTGTGCTCATCTTCCTGACTTGTTGACCTAACCACAACCTCAGTGATTGAAAACTGTGTCTCATCCTCTTTATCAATCTCTTGAGACAGTAATTGCCATTGACTTATTGGCAGCTGTCTCATCATCATCTACCTCATTAAACTGTAATTGCCGTTCCCCACCGTCATCTTCTTGTGACTGTGGATGCTCAAGAGTTTGGGAATCAGGGCACAAGATCTGTCCCTCTTGAAGTGTGCTTGGTGAGAGGGCCAAATCAAGGAAAGGCGCTGAAAAGAGCTCCTCGGAATATCCGAGTGTCGGATCACTTGTTTTTCCCAGACCCTCCATGCTGGGAGGAAGGAGGATCAGGGTGAGGGTTGTGTTGAGATTCTTGGCTACTAAGACTGGACTTGGTGGGAGACAGGGTGGTGCTTAACCAACTGGAAGCAATATCTGCTGTATTCCAACCGACCACCTGGTTGCACTGGTCTGACTTCAAGAGCGGTGTCCTGCGCCGCCCTGCAAACTGGGACGATTGTTCTTCTTGTGTTCTGGCAGCGCGCCCAGGGTCATGGCCTCTGCATGCACCATCAGCATCACGGCCACTTCCCCTTCCCTTACTGCTCGCCTTCTTCATATTAAATGTTATACATGCTTGAAAGTATGTCACACGTACCGTATCGTAGGATTTGGAAGTGTATGCGCAAACAAATTTAAAAAGGTATTTGGGATGTGGAAATGTCAAACATGAGATATCCAGCAGATAATGTCAATGCTCTCACCAGCAGCTAATAAAAAATTACAGGGAATGTCACAGGTATTTGGGATGATAAAATGTTATACAGGAGAGGTACCACCGGTAATGTCTCTGTCCGTAGCGTCTACGGAAAAAGTACACTGGATGTCACAGATATTTTTTGGATGCACACACTTTACACACGAGATGTGGCGCAGCTAATGTCGCTGTCTGTCGCGGCCTAACTATCGCACGCTATTTAGTGCAGGATGCGCTAAAAATTGATATTGCTGCCACACACAAGAGTCCTTAAAATTACTTTTGGGTCTGTAAAGTTCTATCTATTTAGCACAGTTTGCGCTAAAAATATATATTGCTGCTGCCACACACAATAGGACTTTTGGGGCTCTGAAAAGTTTTTGTAATAAAAATATTCCTATATTACTCCCTACACTGTCTGTCCCTTCCTCAGCACAGCTCTCCCTGACTAAGACTGAACCGAACACGCGTTAACGGGTGCTATATAGCACCCGATAACGTGTTCTAGCCGACCAATCACTGTAATCCCAGTAACCAACGTGGCTGAGGCATTACAGTGAGGGCAGTACTTACCTGCACGTTTATTGGCTGCGGGGAGGAGACTCGAGCATTGCTCGATCAACACTAGCAATAGATTATTTTTTTTCCAGAAATAGTTTTTCCAGAAATAGTGGTATGCTTGTCTATTTGAATGCCGCTGAAATACAATACCAGACCACCTGGGGTAACAGGTGTTTTCTGGGACTTAGATATTGATGACCTATAATCCAGAAAGCTCATCAATATCAGATCAATGGGAATCCAATACTCAGCATCTCTACCACTTAGTTGTTTTAGGCAACTGCTGGTGCTGAAAACTATACAGTTGATGGAGCAGGGAGAGGTGACAGTGGCGTTCCTGGGGAACTGCAATTGAAATTTTATTCAAGTTAATGGTAGATGAGATGCAGTATGCAGCCACTGGTAACTACACAGTGGACATATCCTTCTGGTGCTGGCAGCTGCTCAAAACAATTGATCGTTAGGGGTGCCATGCATTGGACCTCACCAATCTGATATTGATCACCTATTATAATACGTCATCAATATCTACGTTCTAAAAAAAACATTTTACCCGTAGGATACCAGCACCGTGTCTGAAATCCCAGCGCCGTACAGCTCCTGCGCCCGCCCAACCAGCAACAGGGATCTGGCAGTCAATGATAGCGGTACTCCTGCTGTATGCGCCAGCATCGGTGAAAACACAGATGCCGGCGCATTAACCCTCACAATGTCGCGGTCAGCGCTGACCGCGGCATGTTTCTTATCCCTGTCAGGTCCCCATCTCTATCTGTTCCCAGCGCTGCGGTGATGGGGACCCGATGGCTGGGAAGGCAGCCCAATGCCTTCCATAGGTATAGTGGATGTCTTCCTTGTAAGGGGATATGTTTAACTAACAAAAGGCCTGATGACATGCCTTGGCCTAAAAATGGTCCCCACACTGCTGTATTTAATGTCTGCATACCGGGTGACTTTCGTGAATTCTCCGCCACCAACTAGGGTTCAAGCCGCAATGTTTTAGTCACCTTTCTGCCTTGAAAACATCAATTTTTCCGGCCGCTGCTACAACAGCGGCTGCAACAATAACATTGTTTTTCAGGCATGTGTACATGCCTAATTTTTCTGGCCTCTGGTGCTGCACTGTGGCTGCAAAAACAAAACAAAAAAAAGCACATACAAGCAGTGGTGTCTCTAGCTTTCAAATTTTGGGGGGGCACACTGGGGGCCAGGACAAAAGTAGGGGGGGCAGCTATAACAACGATACATTTACACAAGTACACTTAGAAATGCTGCGATACTTTACCCAATACCTAAAACCGCAACAGGGAAGAAAAGTCCAGCTGTCTGTGGATGACACTGCTTTGGGGGGGATCTGTGGATGCCACATACCGTGCAATCTATAGCATCTTATGCTATATGTGTCATCCACAGATCCACCCCATGACAGTGTCATCCCCATTTCCCCCTCCATAACAGTGTCATCCACAGATCCCCCTCCCCGCCACTCACAGAAGTGTACATTTGACATTTCTAAACCGTAATCCATATCCTGCAGTAACTAACTTTAAATCAGGATTAAGCGGCCGCTCATCTCTACTAGTACCTTAACCTTACACCACTCTGCTAGCTTTGGTAACAGGGCCAGGCTACAGCCTACAGGTACTGCCTGTTAGTTCTTATCGAGCGAGTGCTGATTTCTGCAGGTCAGAGGATACGGATTACAGTTTAGAAGAAATGTACACTCCTGTGAGCGGTCCAGTGGCGGATCAGAGCCTGGTCTCGGGAGGGGCACTTCCAGATTATTTTCTGTCCACCGCCACAGAACAAGGGTGCTTATAGAACAGACTGCACAGTGTACCGGTATACTATATATTGTGGGGCACAGTGTAGCGGTATACTGTATATTGTGGCACAGTGTAGGCTATATGTGTATAACAAACATATTTGACATGAAGACTTACAGTTACTTGGCTTGGCCCTTGGGGGTCTCGGACGCCACTTCCACACTTTGGCCGGGGGCTCTGCGGAGCTTATGTTGTGTTTTATCCTAATGAGAAAGATTTCATAATAAGGATTTGGAGAAGAGGCAGAGGAATAGCAGAGCAGGGAGAGGCTGGTGCTGCTACTAGGGGGCTCATACCATGGGGGAGTAATAACGCCCACCATAATGTCCCCCGGTAGTAATAATTCTCCTTATAATGTGACAGTGCAAAAAATACCCCCTTATGCCCCCAGTTGAGCTAATGTCCCCCATAATGTGCCAGTATAAAATACCCCTATATAGTGCCCCCAGTAAATGCCCCATAGTGCTCCTCTCCCCCTTCCTCCTAGTGCCCCCATAATGTACCAGTATAAAATGCCCCAGTAGATGCCCTCAATGTCCCCCATAATTTTGCAAGTATAAATTACCCCTTCTTAGTGCCCCCGTAGATGACTCCACGTGCCAGTAATAACCCCCCATTACGTGCCAGTAATAAGCCCCCCATCATGTGCCAGTAATAAGCCCCCCATCATGTGCCAGTAATAAGCCCCCCATCATGTGCCAGTAATAAGCCCCCCATCATGTGCCAGTATTAGGTCCCCCCATCATGTGCCAGTATTAGGTCCCCCCCATCATGTGCCAGTATTAAGGCCCCCCCATCATGTGCCATTATTAAGTAAGTCCCCCCCAATGTGCCATCATTAAGTAAGTCCCCCCCAATGTGCCATTATTAAGTAAGCCCCCCCATCATGTGCCATTATTAGGTAAGTCCCCCCCCCCCCCAAGTATCACTATTGTAAAAAAAAAAATAAAAAAAAATTATACTTACCTCAGTGTCAGCGATGCGATGCAGGCCTCTTCTGGCCTGTGTCCCACGCTGTATGGCTCAGGCGACGCGATGACGTCATCGCGCGCCTGCGCCGGCCTCTGATAGGCTGCCGGTCTAGTGCCTGCAGCCTATCAGAGCAAGGGGAAGGGACACGCCTCTCCCTCCCCTGCACCGCCGCTTAGTGATGGGAAGTTTGGATCTTTTAGGTGAATCGGTTCATTTGAATCAGCTCATTCAAATGAACCAATTCATGAATCGGATATTCGGTTCACTTGGTGAGTCAGACTGCTGAGCTGACTCGCAAGTGAACCGAAGACTCTAGGTGCTGGTGCGCATGCGCAGATGCTTGATACATTCGATTCACTCACTACTTGCTGCGCTGCTGACTCAGTGCAGTCGGCTCGTCTTCTTCAGCTCTCTCTGAACTCTGATTACTAGTATTGAGTGATTTTTTATACTAAAGGGAAGCTGAGGCTGACGCCGGACAGGAGGAGTCAGGAGTCAGACAGGAGTCAGAAGCTGTCACTGTGGTGTGCAATGTGAATTGTTGTCTGTTGTGCATTGTTACCCACAGTGACAACAGTCTGACACTGACAGTACAATCCATAAAGGTGATGTGAACCCACCCTTAGGCCCCTTTCACACTTGCGTTCCTTTCTTCCGGCATAGAGTTCTGTCGTCGGGGCTCTATGCCGGAAGAATCCTGATCAGGATTATCCCCATGCATTCTGAATGGAGAGAAATCCGTTCAGGATGCATCAGGATGTCTTCAGTTCCGGAACGGAACGTTTTTTGGCTGGAGAAAATACCGCAGCATGCAGTACTTTTTGCTCCGGCCAAAAATCCTGAAGACTTGCCGCAAGGCCAGATCCGGAATTAATGCCCATTGAAAGGCTTTGATCTGGATCCGGCCTTAAGCTAAACATCGTTTCGGCGCATTGCCGGATACGACGTTTAGCTTTTTCTCAATGGTTACCATGGATGCCGGGACGCTAAAGTCCTGGCAGCCATGATAAAGTGCAGTGGGGAGCGGAGGAGCAGCATACTTACCGTCCGTGCGGCTCCCGGGGCGCTCCAGAGTGACGTCAGGGCACCCCAAGCGCATGGATGACGTGATCGCATGTACACATCATCCATGCGCATGGGGCGCTCTGATGTCATTCTGGAGCGCCCCGGGAGCCACATGGACTGTAAGTATACCGCTACCCGCTCCCCACTACTACTATGGCAACCGGGACTTTAATAGCGTCCTGGCTGCCATAGTAACACTGAACGCATTTTGAAGACGGATCCGTCTTCAAATGCTTTCAGTACACTTGAGTTTTTCCGGATCCGGCATGTACCTCCGGCAAGTGGAGTACACGCCGGATCCGGACAACGCAAGTGTGAAAGGGCCCTTAGTTATATAGCTACTGAATGAGATGCCTTTAACATATATATCTCCTGAGAAGTCAATTTGATTCTAAAGGGTTAATTTAATTCAACCTGTAATCTAAACTCTTGTGTCATCTGTCACTTCTCCTGTCCCTTAATCTTATCACTGCTGCAACAAAAGCAGCCTCAGCCTCAGTGTAAGGCTACTTTCACACTAGCGTTCATGGGTCCGTTCGTGAGCTCCGTTTGAAGGGGCTCACGAGCGGACCCGAACGCAGCCGTCCAGCCCTGATGCAGTCTGAATGGAGCGGATCCGCTCAGACTGCATCAGTCTGGCGGCGTTCAGCCTCCGCTCCGCTCGCCTCCGCACGGACAGGTGGACAGCTGAACGCTGCTTGCAGCGTTCGGGTGTCCGCCTGGCCGTGCGGAGGCGAGCGGATCCGTTCAGACTTACAATATTAGGCTACTTTCACACTTGCGCTTGATCGGATCCGTTCTGAACGGATCCGATCATATTAATGCAGACGGAGGCTCTGCTCAGTACGGATCCGTCTGCATTAATAACTTAGAAAAAATTCTAAGTGTGAAAGCAGCCTGAGCGGATCCGTTCAGACTTTCAATGTAAAGTCAATGGGGGACGGATCCGCTTGAAGATTGAGCCATATGGTGACCTCTTCAAGCGGATCCGTTCCCATTGACTTATATTGTAAGTCTGAACGGATCCGCTCGCCTCCGCACGGCCAGGAGGACACCCGAACGCTGCAAGCAGCGTTCAGCTGTCCACCTGTCCGTGCGGAGGCGAGGCTGAACGCCGCCAGACTGATGCAGTCTGAGCGGATCCGCTCCATTCAGACTGCATCAGGGCTGGACGGAAGCGTTCGGGTCCGCTCGTGAGCCCCTTCAAACAGAGCTCACGAACGGACCCATGAACGCTAGTGTGAAAGTAGCCTAAGTCAATGGGAACGGATCCGCTTGAAGAGGTCACCATATGGCTCAATCTTCAAGCGGATCCGTCCCCCATTGACTTTACATTGAAAGTCTGAACGGATCCGCTCAGGCTGCTTTCACACTTAGAATTTTTTCTAAGTTATTAATGCAGACGGATCCGTACTGAACGGAGCCTCCGTCTGCATTAATATGATCGGATCCGTTCAGAACGGATCCGATCAAGCGCAAGTGTGAAAGTAGCCTAAGCTGTTCTACCCTCTGACTCACTGCTCTTTTAACTCAATGAATCGAATGAGTCACAAACTAAGGCTACTTTCACACTAGCGTTCGGGCGGATCCGTTCTGAACGGATCCGCTCATAATAATGCAGACGGAGGCTCCGTTCAGAACGGATCCGTCTGCATTAAAATGGCAAAAAAAAAGCTAAGTGTGAAAATAGCCTCGGACGGATCCGTCCAGACTTTCAATGTAAAGTCAATGGGGGACGGATCCGCTTGAAGATTGAGCCACATTGTGGCATCTTCAAACGGATCCGTCCCCATTGACTTACATTGTAAGTCTGGACGGATCCGCACGGATCCGCACGCCTCCGCACGGCCAGGCGGACACCCGAACGCTGCAAGCAGCGTTCAGCTGTCCGCCTGTCCGTGCGGAGGCGAGCGGAGCGGAGGCTGAACGCCGCCAGACTGATGCAGTCTGAGCGGATCCGCTCCATTCAGACTGCATCAGGGCTGGACGGCTGCGTTCGGGTCCGCTCGTGAGCTCCTTCAAACGGAGCTCACGAGCGGACTGACGAACGCTAGTGTGAAAGGAGCCTTAGTCGGATCTTTAGATTCTTTTAACTTGTGACTCATTTGATTCCTTTCTATTCTTAGACTCCCTGCACTTACTTGTGTGACTCAGACGACTGGATTCAGAGAGCTGCTGGTATGCTGTGCTTGCCTTGCCCCCTCAGCTCTGGTCGGTGATTGGTTGGTGGGCGGCGTGGGGTGGGGCTGGCAGAAGCCAGCTTCCACTCTGAGATCATATTACGCTCCTCCCCGTCCCTCCCTCAGGCTACGGCTCCCTGCGTCCCTGCTGCCAGCAGCGTGAGGTGAGAGAGAGACTGTGACTGAGCTGAGCTGAACTCGGATCAGTCAAGTGAATGCTGCTGGCAGCAGGGACGCTGGGGGGGGGCGCATTTTAGTTGGGGGGGCACATGGGGGGGGCCCAGCATGATGTTGGGGGGGCCGTGGCCCCCTCTGGCTCCCCCCTGGCGACGCCACTGCATACAAGTGTCAATTCCCCTTTCGTGATCGTTACCTTGTTGGTGAAGGGGCTTGCGTATCACAATGAAGCGATCATCACCTCTATAAGTGTGTTGGCAATGTTGCCACACCCCAGATGATAAGGCCGTTGCTTCATTATGATCAGACCAAAAGCGATCGGGACGGCTGGATGTTTTTTCATAGAAAAAAAATAAAAAAAATGTATTTATCTTTTTTTAAGTTGTATGGGTGGGTTTTTAATACATAAAATAAAAAAAACATAATAAAGTCTCTTAATAGTTTATTAGAAATAATGCAGACAATTTAAAAAATCCCCAACAATTCCAATACAAATCAAGTACAAAGCTCAGAACTAAATTATTCCAGCATGTCGTAATGGTTCGTTAATTCGACAATGGTTAATCAATTCGACACACATCCCCGGATAGGGGATGTAACAGGGATTAAACTGATAGGAATAGGACTAGTTAAGACACCACTCATATAGGGTGTCACATTGCTCCGTGCACGCGCAGTGCCCCAACTTGGGAGTAAGAGGACCGATCAAGCTGCTTTTTCCATCTCCCGGTTCCTAAAATCAATTCAGTTTGGTGTATCAGAGTTTGGTCTGTCACTGTGAAGGCAGTCGAAGATACCCGGCCTAAATTTTTTTTCACAAAAGGCAATCCCACCCTGATATGGGACGTAACAGGGATTAAACTGATGAGAATAGTACTACAGAAAATACCACTCATATCGGGTGTGACAGTAAATTGCACGGCGCAGACGCAGTGACCGTGGATTCAAACAAAGGGGAGGGAGCCAGCAATTTTTTAACCATCTCCCCATTCGAAAAATCCATTCAATTCACCTTTCCAGGACCCTTGGTGTTGTACGTGGCTGGGTGGAGGAAGAAACCTTCAATGACATCCACGGGACATGGCTAGCTTGGTATCCAACCTTGTGCAAATGGGAAGTTTGCAGTTGGGCAAATGGACTGTTTGCGGTGCATTAAAAGGGGAGTTTGGTCTGTCAATGTCTGTGAAGCGGGCGTAACCCTTACACTACCTGATCGATACGACATCATACCTGATCGTATACACACACTGGATGTTTTAAACCACGTTGTTCAAAAAAAAATTGGATTGTTAGGTGATTTATGCCCTTTATGGATTAAAATCCAACTCTGCGTCAACTATGTAATTTTCCATGGGAATTTTGCCATGGATCCCCCTCCGGCATGCCACAGTACAGGTGTTAGTCCCCTTGAAACAACTTTTCCATCACTATTGTGGCCAGAAAGAGTCCCTGTGGGTTTTAAAATTCGCCTGCCCATTGAAGTCAATGGCGGTTCGCCTGGTTCGCCCGTTCGTGAACATTTGCGAAAATTCGCGTTTGCTGTTCGCGAACGGAAAATTTTATGTTTGCGACATCTCTAGCGAGAATTACTTTTCTCAGTTTATCCAGTAGGGGATATAAAGACTTTCTGGACTTAATTGACCAAGAGGCACTGTGTGACAATGGTCATGACATGTTAGCACTGGTGCACTGTTACCACATGGTGCAAAAGTTTACTGTTGGCCAACACAAGTTGGCATTTTATCAGAAAATATCTTAAGAATACAGATTCACCCAAGAAAATGGAAAATATTGCACTTTGTTAAGGAACAATATGTAACATAAGAAATCCAAACTCAGAATTATCTTCCAAATTTCTGCACAACTGCTGATAAAAATTACAGTTTATTATCAAAGGCTTGTAATAAAGGACACTAAAAATTTAATGACCCATTAGTAGTAGTTAGAAGACATTTTACATGGCTTGTATGATTTCAGTTAAGGTTAATTTGACATTTTATTGGGATTGCTCTTCTTTAATCTTTTTTTTTTTTTTACATTCCCGGCCAATTTATGGCATGTGAAATCTGTCTTTTTAAAATCAAGTTTTGGTCCTAATCAAAAAAGATATCTCAAAAGCTCTTTACAATGCAAATGAAAACTGGGACAAAAAGCAACTTTTTGTCCAGGGAAGGTGAAAATAAGAATGTAGTCAGAAGAGAAAAATATGATAATTCAAAGAAGAGCTTGTTAGGAAGGCATCAATAACTAACATAACACACAAAACACTACTATTGATGAGAATATGGAACATTCAGTTGCTCCTCTCTCTTCATCTTGCTGACTTAGTACATGGAGATTTTGAAGGATGATTTGGAAGAAGTAAAGCCAGCAAAAGATGAGAATGGTCATCATTAAGACCTGGCCTCCCTAATGGGTCCAGACTGGATGGTATTAGTTGGCACTCTGGGCACTGGAATAATAAAGGCTTCGATCTTATTTCTATTGAATTCTTCTATTAATCGTTTTCAGCAAAACTGTCCCTAGCGCATGAGCACTTGCCACCTTTCTCCTTATGCTCATTTCACAGGACAATGGCAGAGACCATGCGGGATGAGGGTTTATAGGGCTTTGACACCACAGGGGATGGCTTTCGGCAGATTGGCTGGCTGCACGTCATTATGGGTGATCTTGCAATGGGTGCCTCCCCCAGGGCACTTTAAAGGGTTTCTGTCACCTGAAAAATGGGTATTAAGTTGGCTGACAAAAGCGATGTGCTAATGTCAGCTGAACATAACTATATTAGTGCCATCTCACTGCCTAAAGCCTTTATTGAGAAAAACAAACTTTTATAATATGCTAATTAGCCTCTGGGAGCGGGGGTGGGGGGCGCTCCCAAATGCTCCTAGAGGAAGGACGCTCGGCTTCCTCACTGCACCTGCACGAATACTGAACGGCACGAGATTTACACTGCAGACACGGCCGGCAGGAGGAGAGCAGTGCTGCCTGGCCCTGTCACTCAAAAGAAGAAGGGCGTGAAAAGAGGTGGGCAAACGGAGCCTCTACTACTTGTTTTGTGATGCTAGTTGCAATGAAGCCCCTTTTAGTGATACTGTGGATGATACCCAGGTGTTGGAATGCCAGAGTGGTGTAGGGTGGCCTAAATGTCCCTTAATGTTGATGCACGTGTCACGGTTCTCCTACCTGGATACTCTGGACCCTAGGCGTTGGCTCCAAAGCAATGAAAAGGGGGGTTGTTGATAAAGGGGATGGAGAAATAAATTGAGTCCAGACCTTGTGATGAAGTTGGAAAGCAGCTTTACTCTGCATAAACGTCTCTACAAACGGTTTAAAGACTTTATCTTGGTTCCCAGCAGGCATTAACGTTAACTCTGCATGCAAACAAACTCAACTCTACTTCATCTGTTGCTCTCTGGCTCTGCTGTGCTGACAGGCTGACTGAATAACTTTGCTTTAGCTGTATGCTGCAACTTCTCTTTGTAGTCTGACTGTAGCTTAATCAAGGGAACTCTGCTCCTTGCTTCAGAGGCTTCAAGCTAGGCCTCCACATCCAGCAGAGCTAAAGGTGCTCTAGCTGGCTTAGGCAAGCACGTCTGTGACGAAAATAATCTCGCCACCGGGTGTTGGAAGGGTCTGTTCGCCAGCCTTTTGCCTCAGGATTATGGCCCATATACTAAAACTTTGTTTTCTCTCGGTAAAAAGGCTTTGCACTATATCGAATATATTCGTTTTTTAGAATATTCGTCATTTTTTCCATTTGAAGTCATGATACCTACCTGTTTAACTAACTTAAGCAGCACCCGAGCACAATGGAAATATGAGACCACTACAGTACTGTACTTCTACTGTGACCTATACAGTATAAGTCTCATTTTTTTTTTTTTTTTTTTAGAGACTGGCAGCTATATAGTGCAGTGGTTAAAGTTCTGGGCTGTGATGCAGAAGCTGTGAGTTCAAATCCTGCAACAAACTTTTTCAGAAATAGAGGCTCAACTTAATTTCAACATATATAGGTTTTTAGCCATAATATATTTACACATATTATATATTTAGAATATATAATATATGTAAATATATTATGGCTAAAGCATCAGTAGTAGTTTCCCACATATTATGCATTCATATATTTTTATACCAGAAGTATGA
This sequence comes from Bufo gargarizans, assembly GCF_014858855.1. NCBI lineage: Eukaryota > Metazoa > Chordata > Amphibia > Anura > Bufonidae > Bufo > Bufo gargarizans. The sequence continues at coordinate 459,471,635 of NC_058083.1, read as the reverse complement.
TTATATACTGTATATAAATATTTTTTTTTTGCAATTCCACATTTATTTTGTGTCATACATTTTTTACAATTGCAAAAAAATATATAAAATATATAAATCTAATTTAACCTCTATTTCTGAAAAAGTTTGTGACAGGATTTGAACTCACAGCTTCTGCATCATAACCCCTACACTATATAGCTGCATAGCCAGTCCCTAAAAATAAATAAATATGAGACTTCTACTGTATAGGTCTCAGTAGAAGTACAGTAAAGTAGAAGTCTCTCTTTTTTTAAAATTTAAAGTAACTGGCTATGCAGCTATTATAGCTGAGTGGTTAAGTGCCTTGCCTCTAATGCAGAAGGTCATGAGTTCTCAGCAGAAACTTTTATGAAATACAGGCTAAATTAGATTTAAATAAACTGACTCGAGCATCGCGCTTGAGCACACGCGGTGTTCGGCCTAGCATGCTAGGTGGAAGTCTTCAGGAATGGGGTGATAACCAGATTGAAGATGTGCGCTATACAGGGTGCATGAGTCAGCCCTCCCTGATGCAGCGCAGACAGAATGTTCTCCTTGCTCATGGTGACTATGGTTCCTATCTCCAGTTGGTGAGACAGACAGGATTCGATTTCTTGGATGATGACATGGAGCAGTTCCTCCCCAGTGTGACTCCATTCACCCAGGCTGACCAAGTGCAGAACCACGTGACAACGCCGTGCTTTGCATAGGTGGTATGCTTGAGGACCCCTCTGAACTGTGCCTACAGTTGAGGCTTAGGACAAGGTGGAGGATGAGGAGGCAGAGGAGGAGATTGGCGCAGAAATCCCACGATTACAATTCAGAGGCGGCATTGCCATCACTTGGTCAAGTTGCTGGTGTGCCTGGGCTGGAACAACATTTACCCAGTGGGCTGTAAAGGACATATATTGTCCTTGGCCATAGTTACAGATCCACATGTCAGCACTGGCATGAACTGTTTGAGACACTGACAGGCTCAAGGGCTGGCCCACCTTCTGATCAACATACATGTGCAGGGCTAGTACATTTTTTTTTAGAGAAATAATGACTGCTTGGGACTCTCCACCATGGGTGGGGACAAGCCATCTGTTGTTTGTAATGTTCAGAGTCCACGATATGGAAAGGGATTGACTGTAGTACCAACAACTTGGCCAGGTGCATGTTCAGATTCTGTGCCGTTGGATGAGTGCACGTGTACTGTTGTCCCTTTGCAGGCCCCTCGGTGATCGATTATTGGGGAAGCATGTGACTAGGAGAAGGAGGAGCATCAGGAGCAATAGATGAAGGGAAGGAACAACATCTTCTTTCTGCTGAGGTTGAGGAGCCTTGACTGCTGGAGAAGGTGTGCAGGCTGCTGAGAGATGCATTAGTTGCCGCGTCAGGCTGTAGCACTATAGTAGTGCCACGGCTCTCCTAGGCTACATTATGGTGACGCTTCATGTGTTGATGCAGGGCCGTGGTGCCATGATTTGCACCCCAACTGCTCTTCACCTTCTGCCCACATATCTTGCATACTGCCAGGCTAATATCCTCCAGCGATTTGATAATAAATTCCCACATTGACGAGTATGGCATTTTACCCCCAACACTCCGTGCTGACTGCCTGCCGCTGCCTTTATGAATTTGTGCACCGCTAGTTATTTCCTAACAGATAGATAGTCTCCTTATTAGCAGACGGTCTACTCTGGGTGTGTTTGGATCCAGATCTCTTACTGCTTCCACCCTGCTGGCTCATCAGCACTCTGCCACCCTGCTGCTGTCTCACGGGTCTGCCTCCACCCTCACCACCTGATGATGATGCCCCCTCTTCACCTGGATCCCACGTGCGATCAGCTACATCATGCACTACTATCTGTTAGTCACTTATGTCACTCTCACCAGTCTCATAGCCATGTCCCTGACCACTTGCAACACTTGCTCTCAACCAAATGTTATTATTGGCAGTTGCATGCCTAATGGAGGATGCAGCGGACCTCTCCTCCGAGTCTGTGCTGGCCTGTAGCTGTTGACTATCCTCACTAAGCTCATCCTCGCTGAACAGTGGAGCAGCAAAGGAAAGGAAAGAGGAAGTTGCAGGACAGATGAGGGCACAAAGGTTATTTCTAGGCCATGCCAATTAAGTGTGGTGTCAGAGGCACCCGTCAATTCCTGGCTGTGTGTATCTGTTTTCACCTGAGATGATACTGAAGAGGGAGTCAACTATTCCAGTACAGCTGGATTGTTGGCCAAACATGACCGCTGGATAACAGTGGTAGCTCTGGCCTGTGGCTGCGGGTGTTGCTAACCCCACCCCTTCTTCTGCTGCTACTTGTGCTGGCTGCTGCAACATTTCCATAACTGAATCAGTAATGTAACAGTAACAGATGCAGTTGAAAAAGACATAGCAGATAGACTTGAAAAACGCTCCTATATATTACACTGCCTGTTGACAGTGAGTCTGATGCACCATATGTCTATGTATAACTGAACAGATTAATTATTAATGATGCAGCAGATTAACTAGGTACACTTGCCTATATATTAGAATGGCTGTTGAGACTAATTACCATGCACAGTCTCTGATCAAACCTTGTTGCGGATGCAAGAAGGGGGAACATGGTGTCATGAACACTAATCTTGCATGCGCAATATAGGTACAAATTAATTTACTTACCTGAGTAACAGATGCTTGTTGGTGCAGTCTGTAGGGTCCTCATACAGGTGAAGAAGATTTTGATTGGAGATCACTCTAACAGTCCTGCTCGAGGTACCTATAAAAGAAGAGTAGCAGTTAATGCTTGCGCAGTTGCGGCTGAAGACATCAAGAAACTAGACCTGTGTCTGGCGTTATCATGGAGGAGCTGCTGAAACAACTTATACAGAAGGCAGAATCTTTGGGTGGTAAAGCATGGCTCCGTTCCTGTCTTTAGCATAGCAGCAGTGGGAATGATTCACACGATCAGCCAGCTACTAATCACGTCTGCCCTCCCACTCTTCTCAGGAGCGCAGAGCTGGAAAGGATTTCAGATAACATCGCGGTGCCTCCTGCTGGCTCGGCACCTCCCCCCTCTCCTCCTAAGAATAGATGGCATAAAGAGAAGAGATCCTTCTCCCCCCTATGGACAGAATAAAGCACAGGAGCAAACCTGCCTCTGCTACATTCAGTGCGAGCAATGCACAACGGCTGCGCTCCAACTCTGCTCAACAATCTTCAGAAACAGCTGTGAGGAGGTCACGAGCTGCAACTGAAGTTAAAGAAACTTTCAATTCCAAGGATGGTGAGCATAGTCATGATATATTGAATAGTGACTGTGATTTGCAGTGCACTTATATGCCTATTAGGCATTCTATTGTTTTTAATGATCCAGTAAGGGAAGGGTTAAATTTGGATAAGTTTAAGTTGTTTGAGGAATTTTTGTCTTTCATGTCTCACAAGGACTCAGGTATGATTCAGGAGTCGGCATGGTCCACTTTAAGCGTACTTTCAGAGTCTGATTGTCAAATCATACCTGAGTCTTCTAAGACATTCCAGGAAAAACATTTACTGCCTTCTTTTGAACCTGGCAGCGGGGTTAAAGATGTTTCAATGAAAGAAACATTGCCTTGTCAATTATCTCCGTTAGGCTTTCACTTACCTAAGCAAGTGAAAGAAAACATTTGGAACATGGATTTTATTGATGTTTTTTCTTTACTCCCGTCTTCTAAAGAGAATTAGAAATTTGATAAGAAAGATGAGGAAGAAAAAAGAGAAGTCCTCAAAAATCCTTTTTAAATTGGATTCAAGCCTTTTGCATCGATGCAGCTGTGCTTGGCGAGAAACATCCAAAGCATTGCAGTGGATTGTTTCACCATCTTGATAGCATTTTGGAGGCGTATAGGAGTTTCGGCGGATTTGCTTGGTGTGTTTATAACGAATCTTTTCGTCAGAAATTATCCGTTTACCCTGAACTTAACTGGGGTCATAAAGACGTGGGACTTTGGTTAAACTTAATGCTTTCTCAAAGAGCTAATTTTCGTCAGCAAATCCCAAAAAGAGGAGTTTGCTTCGCATAAAATGAGACTTCATGTAAGTAGCAAGCAAACTGTAAGTATAAACATGAATGCACTTTATGTGCCAGATCTTATCCTGCCACAAAATGCTTCAAGAAACATGGCCAACAACTCAGTAAAGAGTTCAATAGACCAGGTGACTCCAATGAGGTTGGCAAGGCTTATTCAATGTATAAAATGGTACCCAAACAAGGAGAAAGCTCGGTTAATAATTGAAAGTTTTTCAAAGGGTTTTTATGTTCCACCATTTAATGTTTCTGGTTGTGTTATCGTTAATAATTTAAAATCAGTTTATACTCATAGGGACATTGTTTTGGAAAAAAATTATAAGGAAATTGCAGAATTTAGGGTGGCTGGTCCTTTTTCTTCACCCCCCTTTAAAAATTTTAGAATTTCTTCTCTGGGTTTGGTTCCCAAAAAATAACCAAATAGTTCTAGATTAATTCGCCATCTTTCGTATCCGAAAAGTTTTTCATTAACTGATTCAATAAATAAGGATTCAGCTTCAGTTCATTACTCCTCCTTTGATGAAGCCTTATCGTTATTGAGGAAGGCGAGTAGATATGCACTTTTAGCAAAGACTGATATTAAGTCCGCTTTTCGGTTATTACCGATAAATCCTTTGGGCTATAATTCTCTTGGTTTTCATTTCAATGGGAAATTTTATTATGATTAGGCTCTACCAAAAGGATTTTCGTTGTCATGCACTTATTTTGAGGCCTTTTCATCATTCTTACAATGGATGGTGGAATCTCATTATAGTGGAGGCTATGTTTATCACTATTTAGACGACTTTTTATTTATTGGTAGTCCTTCATCTGACGATTGTATCAATTTATTAAACACGTTTAGGTGCATTGCTAATTATTTTAAAATTCCAATAGCAGAAGAAAAAACGGTTTTTAGGTATTGAAATTGATACCGAGAATATGATTGTTAGGATACCGGAGGAAAAAATTCTGTCTACAAGGATTGCTTTGAATAATTTATTATCTGCTAAGAAGTGTACTTTAAGAAAATTGCAATCTGCCCTTGGTTCTTTAAACTTTATCTCGCGAGTAGTACCTATGGGGAGAATTTTTTCCAAAAGACTTTATGCCGCTACGGCTGGTAAAAAAAATCCTTATGATCATATTCGCTTGACGGGACAGTTGCGAGAGGATATTTCTTTATGGTTACGTTTTTTAGACAGATTTAATGGGAATTCTTTATGGCAGGAAGAATTCGTTGATTCGGATTCGTTACTGTTGTTCACAGACTCTGCAGCCTCTATATGCTACGGGGCATTTTTTAATAAGCAATGGTTGGCTGAAAGTTGGCTGACTGATTGGTTTCTTAGTCTGATTATTAAAAATATAAATTTTCTTGAACTTTTCCCTGTATTGGTCTCCTTGGCTATCTGGAAGGTTCATTTTAGGAACAAACGTATACTTCTGTCTTCTGACAACAAAGGTGTTGTTTTTGCTATCAATTGCCTATCTGCGAAATCAGAAGCTGTTATTCATATTTTGAGGCATATTGTATTAATATGTCTAAATAATAATATTTGGTTGAAGGCAAGATATGTCGAGGATAAATCTAACATCATTGCCGATTCTTTATCTCGACAGAGATTCTCGCTGTTCCGAAAATTAGTTCCCAAAGCCGAAGGAGACGGGATACCATGCCCTCAGGCGATCTGGAAATCAATTGGTATTTCGTCAACAGTTTAATAAGTACTGCACTAGCTAAGAATACTTGGGCTTCTTATTCTTATTCCTTTAACAGGTGGCGGGAATTTTGTTTATCCCATAATTACAATTATTCTGGCAAAAATGTGGTCCCAGCAATTCATTTTGTAGACAATCTTTTAAAAAATGGTAAGAAAGGTAATTACATTCAAAAAATCTTTTCCAGAATTTCCTATTTCCAATAATTGTTGGAAATTCCACCTTTCTCATCAAATTTCCTATTGAAGCAAATTATTAAAGGAGCTAGTAAAACCACTCCAAAAAATGTGAGAACTTGTCCTTTATCTTTGTTTGTCAGTTACTTACCATCCATTTGCTACTCCAGTTATGAATCTTCTTTGTTCATTCATCTTGTCATTTTTTGGTGCCCTTCGCATCAGTGAGATAGCAGCTGCAAATATTAGGGCAGAGTCACCATTATATATCGATGACATTCGTATTTGTCATAATAAATTGCACTGATCAGTCTGGAAAAGGAGTTTGGTTATTTTTAAATAGGATTCTCGTTTTGGTTATTTGTCCTGTTCTAGCTTTAGGGGATTGGTTAAAAATTAGAGGTACTCAGCCAGGCTCTTTGTTTATGCATTCAGATTTATCTCCATTAACTAAATATCAGTTTAACTTTATCTTAAAAAAATGCAAAAAGAATTTTGGTCTGGATAATAGGAAAATATCTTCGCATTCATTCCGCATAGGAGCTGCGACTTATGCTTATAAAATTGGTTTACATGATAAGATGATAAAAAAGATAGGAAGATGGTCATCTAACAGGTTTAAATTATATATTAGACCTGATCTATTGTACTAATTTTGTTTCAGAATGGAGAACCATATGGATCATAGGAACGGAGATCATTACAGAAGCTTCCTATTGGTCTGTTCAGAGATTCAATTCTGACAACCTGGGTTTGGGTAATGATATTAAAATTTATTGGAAATGGATTCCTGATTTACAAGTTAGTCAGATTTGTAGTTGGGTTTTGCTTCTCATTTGAAATTGGCCTCTTCCTAATTTAATCATATTGCATGTTGGCTCTGACCATTTGGGTAGTCAATACGCACTTACTTATTAATGAATTAAAAAATTCCATTTTGGAAATAAAAAAATTCTGCCAAGAGTGTTTTTGGCGTATTCTGAAATCTTTCCTAGATTCGGGTTATTTAGGTTTAAAATTTCTTGAAATAATAAGAATTCGGGTTAATAGGAATATTGGTAAATTTATGTTAAAACAGAATTGTTTGGCTTATAGACATTCTGAGTTAGAGGGATTTTTACCTGGTTTATATGACAATGATAGGTTACCACTTTCCAAAATTGGATTGGACATCCTGAATGTCGGTCTGCAGAATATAATGGAGTTTGGCTACGGTGTGGTTTAGCCATATGGCCAATTTTGGCGTATGGCGGTTGGGGATAATAGTCGCTTGTGAAGCGGACTATTTGTTTTTCCGTTAATTATATGATAGTGATGGTTTAATATAATTGGTTGGTAAATTATGATGCTAGAGTTTGATGAATTTAACCGGATTACATAAAACACTGTGGCCTTATATTTCCAATATATATTAGTATTTAATAAAAGTATTATTATCTATTATTTCTGAGTTGTCTGATTTATTATTGGGATCTATTTTGATTTAATTGTTTTTTTATGACACCATGATCAAACCTTGTTGGGGATGCAAGAAGGGGGGACATGGTGTCATAAACCCTAATCTTGCATGCGCAATAATGGTACAAATTAATTTACTTACCTGAGTAACAGATGCTTGTTTGTGCAGTCTGTAGGGTCCTCATGCAGGTGAAGAAGATTTTGATTGGAGATCACTCTAACAGTCCTGCTCGAGGTACCTATAAAAGAAGAGTAGCAGTTAATGCTTGCCTAGTTGCGGCTAAAGACATTAAGAAACTCCCTATCCCCCCCACCCCTTTTCTTTAAAAAAAAAAAAATAAGTGTGTCATGGTGTTTGTATGGGTATAATAGTCGCTTGTGGAAGCAGACTATTTGTTTTTCGTTAATTATATGATAGTGATGGTTTAATATAATTGGTTGGCAAATTATGATTATAGAGTTTGATGAATTTAACCGGATTACATAAAACACTGTGGCCTTATATTTCCAATATATATTAGTATTTAATAAAAGTATTATTATTTATTATTTCTGAGTTGTCTGATTTATTATTGGGATCTATTTTGATTTAATTGGGTTTTTATGACACCATGTATAACAGAACAGATTAAAGGGGTTGTCCCACGAAAAATATTCTACAAGTTTTTAAACCAGCAGCTGGATCTGAATACTTTTGTAACTGCATGTAATTAAAATCTTTGTATAGCTACCGAGTTATTTTAATAAAATGTATCTACCTACACAGAAAAAACTGAGACTAAACAGGTTGCAAATAAAAAAATACTTTTTTTAAATACACGATATGACATAAATAAAAAGAGACATGATGATACATCAAATGTAAAGTGCGGTCTACTCCTGAGGAGATAATATCAAAATACACATATAAAGGAAATGACAGGGGTTATAAAGATGCTGTATCCCAACAGAAAACCATGATTGATGAAATAATACATTGATTTATATGAATTCATATATAAAAGAGCATAAATACATAGTCCCCAACTTAATGATAATGTTAAATGTGCATGTGTAAATATATCAACAAGTCGTTCCCTCATATATAGTAACAATCAAGTATTATAGTAACAATCAAGTATTATATGCCCATTATAAGAAAATACATATATGAGGGGAGCAACAAGGGTCGTATGAATACAAAATCCCACAAAAAAGCCGTAATTGGCAAAATAAATAATTAAATAATATGAATTCATATATAGGAGAGCATAAATGTAGAATCCCTAACATGATAATGATGTTAAAAAACATGTGCAAATATATGACTCACATAGGGAAATTTACCTCAGGAGAGCCGCACACCCGGATGCGCGTTTTGGCGATGCGTTCCTCTGGGGCGTGGCCAGTGAGTCTGATGCACCATATGTCTATGTATAACTGAACAGATGAATTATTAATGATGCAGCAGATTAAGTAGATACACTTGCCTATATAATATAAAATATAAACACCATAAAAATAAAAAAATAAAAAACTGTGTCAAAAAAAGCCATTTTTGTCACCTTACATCACAAAAGGTGCAACACCGAGCGATAAAAAAGGCGTATGTCAAACAAAATGGCACCAATAAAATTGTCACCTCATCCTGCAAAAAATGAGACCCTACATAAGAAAATCGTTAGAAAAAAAAAAAAAACTATAGCTCTCAGAACATGGAGACACAAAAACATAATTTTTTTAATTCAAATATGCTATTATTGTGTTAAAGTGAAATAAATTAAAAAATGTGTACATATTAGGTATTGCTGCGTCCGTAACAGCATGCTTGATAAAAATATCACATGATCTAACTCGTCAGTGCAACAAATGATCAAAAAGGTGTATGCCCCCCAAAATAGTACCAATCAAACCATCAACTCATCCAGCAAAAAATTATACTCTACTTAAGACAATCGCCCAAAAAATTATAAAGCTATGGCTCTCAAACTATGGAGACACTAAAACATAATTTGTTTGGTTTCAAAAATGCTATTCTTATGTAAAACTTAAATAAGAAAAAGTATACATATTAGGTATTGCCACGTCCATAACGATCTGCTCTATAAAAATTTCCCATGAACTAACCCCTCAGATGAACGCTGTAAAAATAAATAAATAAAAACTGTTCCAAAACAACCAATTTTTGGGTCACCTTGTCCTATAAAGTATAATAATGAATGATCCAAAAATCCTATGTTCCCAAAAACGGTGCCAATATAAACCTCAACTCTTTCTGCAAAAAACAAGCCCCTGCAATAGACGATCGGCAGAAAAATAAAAAAATATGGCGTTCAGAAAATGGACACACAAAAACATAATTTCTTTTTCAAAAATGCTTTATTATGTAAAACTGAAACAAACATCTATAAAAATAGCACATAATCTACCCTGTCAGATGAATCTTGTAAAAAAAAATTAAAAAAGTGCCAAAACAGTCATTTTTTGGTTACCTTGCCTCACAAAAAACATAATATAGAGTAATTAAAAATCATATTTACCCCAAAATAGTAGCAATAAGACTGGCACCTCATCCTCTAGTTTCCAAAATGGGTCTCACTTTTTGGGAGTTTCTACTATAAGGGTGCATCAGGGGGACTTTAAATGGGACATGACATTTAAAATACAGTTCAGCAAAATTCGACTTCCAAAATATCATATGGTGCTCCTTTCCTTTTGCTCCCTGACGCGTGCCCCTACATCAATTTACGCCACATGTGTGGTGTTTATGTAAAGCGCAGAATCAGGGTAATAAATATTGAGTTTTGTTTGGCTGTTAACCCTCAATGTGTTAAAGAAAAAATTTATTAAAATGGAAAATCTGCCAAAAAAGTGAAATTTTGAAATTTCATCCCCATTTTCCTTTAATTCTTGTGGAACACCTAAAGGGTTAACAAAGTTTGTAAAATCAGTTTTGAGTAACTTGAGGGGTGTAGTTTCTACAATAGGGTCATTTTTGGGGGGTTTCCACTATGTAAGCCCCACAAAGTGACTTCACACCTGAACTCGTACTTAAAAAAAGGGTTTTGGAAGTTTTCAAAAAATTTTAAGAATTGCTTCTAAGCCTTCTAATGTCCTACATTTTTTTAATGACATTTACAAAATGATGCCAACATGAAGAAGACATATGGCAAATGTTAAGTAATAAATATTTTATGAGGTGAAAATTGCTAATTTTTCTAAATGGTAAATTTGGGATTTTTTCATAAATAAAGGTGAAATATATTGACTCAAATTTATGACTGTCATTAAGTAAAATGTGTCACTAGAAAACAATCTCAGAATGGCTTGGATAAATAAAAGTGTTCCAAAGCTATTACCACATAAAGTGACGCATGTCAGATTTGTAAATTTTGACCTGGATACTGATGCATCAATGACCCTTGGTCATGAAAGAGTTAAAATCTTTGTATAGCTACTGAGTTATTCAATAACCTGTATCTATATAGAGCCACCTACTGTTTGTTCTTTTTGTTCTTTCTTTGTCCGGCACACTGAGATGGACGCACATGCCCGGTTTCATCCTTCAACTGCTTCCTGTGCTGTGATAGGGAGAGCTGAGACACGCCCCCTGAGCTGCAGCAGAAATGACACTCCTGTTGAGTTGTCAGCTTGGTATAAATCTAGTTCACAATTAAAAACGTCACTTAGATACCTAGTTGTACTGCAGGTCCTCAATGTGATGTGGGTTAAAATCACAGAATCCAGTAAATCGTTGTATAAGAAGACCGCACTGCTGCTCACACCTCTGAGCCTCCTCTTTTTTCGGTACATAGCAAATATCTGGCATGGAAATGGACCATCAAGCTCCACAGATAGGTATCTCTCCTCTACCCAACCTTCCTGTAGGTAATCAAGGAATTGCAACCATAGTAAAGCACTGACTTCCTCCGTGCATTAAAAATGCATTATTATACTCACAAGCAGAAACTTGATTAAAACGTATGTATAAAATCACAAAGGTGTACAATCACAGGTATCGCCTGACCCAGGTTTCGCTTACGCACTTCTTCAGGTATAGATCTAGTCTAGCAATTAATGGGGAGATCTCTGGATCAATGTGAAGAACAGGGCTGGATCTAGCTTTGTTAGAATGAGACTGTCATGTACTATATAATGTTTGATTTTCATTTTTTACATTAATCTTGGGATAACCCCTTTAAGTATAAATGGCGCAGCAGATGAACTATATATTACACCGCCTGTTGACAATCAGCATGATGTACTGTACGTCTATCTATAACTAAATGGATTAATTATTAATGGCGCAGAAGATTTTCTAGGTACCACCCCCTACATATTAGACCGACTGTTGACACTAAGTCTGGTCCACAGTCAGTCTATGAATAACAGAACAGATTAATTATAAATGGTGCATAAATAGATGAACTATATAAACATGCCTCTATATTTTACTGCCTGTTGACAATGAGCCTGATGCACTGTATGTCTATCAATAACTGAACAGAATAATTATTAATGGTGCAGCACATTTTCTTGAGACTACGGGGCACATTTATTGAGACTGGCATTTTAGACACCAAGATGGTGTGCAACAAAATCTGCGCCAGATATACACTGCAAAAGTGGTGTATATCTGTAAATGAACCTGATGCACAGTCAGTCTACATAACATAACAGATTAAGAAACAGGGGTGCTACACGAGGAACCACCATTTGGTTTTATGCTTTTATAATTCACTTTCTTGTGAGTACATTAAAAATCCTTGGGTAACATATCCTTGTGGAACTTCACTATTTTGCACCAGATTTTCATTAGAGCAGTTTGGATGTCCTCCGGTGCATTGACCCCTGAATTTTATTGTGTGGCTGCATTGTGAAAAGCTTGGAAATCCGATCTACCTTTGACCTGATGGACCTCTATGTACTGGGCAGCGCGACCACCATTATCTATTTGCTTGAACTCTATGTGAACTTGACCCACTTCAAGCAGTGGATCTGCAGCGCCAATAAGTACCCTACAACGTTTTGAGAGACTATCTCAGTTTTTTAGGCTGGGAGAGAGGCAAAATGGTTTTCCACAGCTTAAAAGGCAGCAGATTGGCAGCTACATATGCCAATGAGAACATGACGTCCAAGCATTCCATGACATCACAATGATTACCCTTGTATAAGGACAACAGACACTACTGGGGCTGCTCTTTATTTTGCAGGAGGACGATCTGCGTGGTCAGAGGCTACAGCAGGTATGTACAGAGGTTCTCAAGTTACCTCTATGCTCACAGAACACATCAGGGGGATTTATTATAGGGGATATGGATAAATACATAGATAAATTAAGGCCACTGAGCCATTGAGAAAGGTGTAAGGGTACTCCAAAACGCGTTTGGAAATGAATATATAATATGAGATTATCTTGAAAGAATATCTACAGCTATTATGAATGTGTACCAACTTATGGAGTCTAAGCAGATTGAATATATGGAGAATAGTTCGAATTAACTAATAGAAGACCAGAGTGGTGTCTAGACAATGCAAAAGACCCCATCCAACGCGGCACAACCCAACAATCTCAAGCACCTTGAGACGGCATCCAGCAGAGCACACTAAGCTGACACAAAGTATCGTCAGGCTCCATGTGGGACGCCATCCCGGCATACAGCAATACTTCAACATGACAGTGCTGGCCGATACCACATGGGACGCCAGGCTTAATGCTAGTAAGAGGTGTAAAATGAAACCGCAAGTGTTCAGCAACACTTGGGACACCGAAATGGAGTGCAGCAGGCAGTGTGAGTATATACACTGCATACGGTATTTCTGACAAACAGTTACACATCCAGTGCATACGTACTCCTAACTATACTCAAGCCCCGGGCACAACAAGTGGAACTTTTCCTTATATGTGACCGCATGATTCTATCTATTATTGGATATCTACACTATATGCCAACATTTCATTACGCCAACATTATATGGTATAACTATAATCCATTCCAACTGAGATACAAAAAGCCACCGATGACTGAATAATATTATACAAGATCATTAACTAAATATTTGTAAGATGTGAATCTATATACAAATAGAATATATTACAGATGTTTGATACAAACTACAAATCTTTATTGGCCACAATATATAGATACAATTGTATGCTATATGTTACGGTTACTCCCAGGCTAGCTGGAAGCTGGACCGCTTGGATAGTCTGGATCTCTGTTTAGGGAGAGAGAGAGGAGCCGCTTCGTCTCGATATCCAGAAGGATCCTGTAAATGTAGAACAATCCCACTAGCTATTTTTCAGCTAGGATAATCTTTCCCCCACAAAACGAGGCGAGGCTGCGATTTGAAGGTCAAACTAGGACTGACTGCCCTGGGGCCTACAGACTCTTTTATTTACAATCCACAAACATAGCACTGCCCACAGGGGTTTGAAATACAACCAATCAATCCGTACAATAAACACAGACCCTCCCACTCAAAATCCTCCTCTCTGGCTGTGATAAGATTACTGAATACAATGGCGAATATAATTATCACAGGCAGAGAAATACAGTTTTATAAAACATATCACAGGAACCCCAAAACATGCAATAACCCCATAACAAGTATATCCTCGGAACCGGGGGATCTGGGTGAACCACATATCCGAAATTCACCCACATCCGTTCAGTAGTCTGGAAGATACAGTTTTATGCCAGTTACACCGAAAATATACAAGTTATACAGAAAATAGTCACTAATAAATGTGTCCCCTGTTTGGTAGTTTCAAACTACTGAATGATGTCTCTGGGCACCAAATACCGGCGAGATGGCACCGTGTAGAAAAGTCCAAACAGTGTCTGTGAGTTAAAATGGCCGCCATCCATTGTTCTCACCATGTGCTTCATCCATTCAGACTAACAGGGTAAATAACAGTTTTGTAACACTATATTTCCAGATCAATACAATATATAAAGGATAATATATTTTTTTTTTTACTTTGATGCATCTATGTGTTGATTTTAATGTTTCTATAATAAAAAATGGGGATACATTTGATGTTTTAATGCAAATAATTGGGCATAATCATATCTGATATCTATAAGATACTATCCAGGTGTAAGTGTGCCTGTCATATCCAATTTACTTTTATAGATAAATAAACATGTGATTGAAAAATAGATAGATAGATATGAGGTAATAGATATATATGAGGTAATAGATAGATATATAGATATGGGATACTTAAACATGAAATAGATATGCAGATAGATATGAGATTCATTAGATACAGGGGTGCACCTAGTCTTTGTGCTGCCTTAGACAAAAACTAAAATGGTGCACTTCCCCTCCACCCCCCATGCCAATTTCTTAACCTAACCCCTTTCCTCCAAGACATACTTGGAAAACATTGCATACAGAGCTACAAAACATACAGGGTAATACAACGCCACATACTTCTTACATCCAGTGATGTTTTCTCTGATGTAGATGTTTCTTTGTCTTTCATTCAGACCGCCATGATGATTTATTTTAGCAATGTCTTGTCTCTGCAGAGTTTGACAAACAGACATCTTAGTTTCCTACTTTTCCATCCTCCTTCCCACCTTCTGAGCAACCCATCTGCCACTTCTATGCTCAACAATAATATACTGCAGAAACAGATAATCCCCCTGAAAATACTATTACCACACAGATAGTTCCCCTTCAATAATTATTGGCACACAGTGTCCTAAAAATAACTGTGCCTAGCAAATAGTGTCCCTGAAACTTTTAATGCCGTAAACATAGTGTCCTCCAAAAATAATACTGTGTCCGACCAATAGTAATAATTCTCTGCCAGAATGTACTATATGGTAACAGTGCATCCAATAGTAATAATGTTCCTCATTTTGTTCCCAAAATTAATAATGCCCTGTAGGAAGGAACAAGGGGCCATCATTGATGGTTGGTACGTGTCACCAAGGTTCCTGGCCTCGGTGAGGTAAGAGCCATTTTTTTCCCTGAAGTATTATTGCTTTTCAGTCTGACACTTCAGCTGTTTAGTATGGCTGTACAGGCGATCCGAGACAGCTCTTACTGGGAGTAGCCAAAGTGCTGGATGGGTGGCTACTCACCACGTTCCAAGCTGGGTCTTGGGAGGCTTATAAAAAGCAGTCACTCTGAACTGTTATTTTGTTTTGCCTTTTGTGTGAAATAACACTGAACTATTTAAGTTAAAGACTTTGTGATTTCCTCTATAAGGCGTCCGCTAACCTGCCTACCAGAGCGAATCCCCACAGCCCCCATAGTGCCCCCATTATTATTAATTCCCACTTGCAATGTGTACGAGTGCAAAAATGATCCCTTATAATATGTGGCAGTACATAGTTTGGCAGTGCTAATTGCAAATTTACAAAAATAAAAAAGTATCTAGAGAAACAATATCATCACCAGAACTATCAAAATAGTTCATAAAGTCAGAAGCTAGGACTCAAGTGGAGATCATGATGGTAAATAATTGTAATGTTTATACTGTATATTTTGTAATCTTTACAATAAAGCTATAAATGAAACCATAAGTAGCGGGTGAATTTATGAAAATTAAAAATGTGCAGCTAATTGTATGTTAGCAAAAATTAATACAGATTTTCATGGTTGTGCACCATATTTACAGAAATGATATGCAGTGACCAAGCCCCAGGGTTGTGTGTGTGACTGAACGAATGGGGGTAGTAGTTGCATTACGCATGGTTCTGATGCTTCCTGGGTTGGCATGCAGTGATGAGAAGGACACACCTTTTTCCTTTCAGAGCACACTCCAGTTGCGGGGTCTTTCTGCCTGGTGACAGATGAGGTGGCGTTATAGGTTTTGAGGTGCAAGTCAGTGTCCCAGTTGACGTGATGTCAACACTTTGTAGTGTCAAAATAGTGCAGGAAGCAATGATGATCAGTTCTTTACTGAAGAATTAAAATGCACACAGATCAGTACAGTTCTTTAGCATGCAATGGACCAGCAGATGTTAACAAATTGCAAGATGTTATAAATTTCATGGCTAAACAGGTAGATAATAGGTAATAGTGTCTTTTTAAAGTAATCGTATTTACTCTACACTTCACACTCCGCACTCTACACTAGCTTACTAATACTTAAGAATCCAGACATGAAATATATATATGCTTCTGTAGATGTTCTGCCTCTTACCTGGATGTGTTCGGATGCAGGACGGGTAGGTTTTTGTCAGCACTAGATCTTTGCTTTTGTTCTCTTTGGCCTGACTCCTAGATACTCACTAGACTGACTTGAACTGAACTTACTAGAACATTCTTTCCTCTTCCCATATATATATTTATAATATATATATATTTTAGAGGAAAATTCTTTGCACATTTCAGACATCTAGGAGTTACGCTTAAGAAACTGCAGGGCAGGGTTGCCCTTCAATAAAATGGCGGTTTCAGTACAAACTACGATGAGCGCATGCGTCATATGTAAGCGCTATGACAGACATGATGACGCTAATCTGGACATGCGCAGTGAACAAATGGGAACGCTCAACGAGGCGTGATGGTGTATGCAGGCGCCATTCCATCTAGAGGTGCGATTTCTTTGATCTCCATCTGTAACACTTATTCACTTCATCAAGTATGTTATATACATGTATTATCTTATATTATATATCTATGTGATCAATGAACAGGAACGTCGGTCTTGTATCACAGATCTCTTAGCACAAGTCACTTTATGCACATGCACTTTGTTTATTTTTTGTATCTGCATCAGATGTATTCAATTTAAATCATGATTGTAACCGCACTGTGATTGATTAGTCATTTGAGACACACCTTTATATGTTCTCATTTTCTCTGTTTCTATGCTGGAAGAAGGCTTGTGAGCCGAAACGTCGCAAAAGTTGCCATATTATGGGTGAATAAAAGTCCACTATTTTTTCACTTTTAAATTGGAGTGCAGTCCATTTTCTACAAACTATATTTATAATATATATATATATATATATATATATATATATAGAGAGAGAGAGGGAGACACCAGTCCTCTCCACTGATGGCTGTGGATATGGTCTAGTAACACCATGTGCAAATACAGTACAAGCAATGCACAGAGTACAATAGAATACATTTTTCACTCCTTCTTTTGTACTTTGCAGTGTTCTACTATGCTGGAGTAGGACATTGCAGATGTATGGGTGTATGATAATTTGGCAAAATGTATTTAATCTGTAATGACAAAAGACGTTTCTTGCCATTTAGAACACAGTACACCTAAGAACTGGCAGCAGCATGTAACCATAATGCCATTTTATTCAAAAGCAAGCCTTACCATTTGGTTACAGATAAAGGTTAAGGATAGGTTTACTAAGCAAATACAGACAACCTTGGCCTCTAACTTTTCAGAAAAACATACTATAATGGTCAATAAAGAAAATCTCTTGTCAAGCAGGACATCTGGCACATAATCAAGGGCAGTGAGTCTTTGGTGTCAGTAAATATCTGTTATTATGTGGAAGTGATAATTCCTATAATGAGCAAATTTAGCAGTGGAGAAATTGAGTTTGAATTATATTTATATATAGTAACTATATTAATAGCAACTTAAAACTTAAAGAAATATTTTAGGTAATGGTGAAGGGTTTTAAGGGGAAGTTAAAGAAATACATGTAGTCCTCTATGTAAAAGTCAGTCTAAAAACTAAGAAAACCATGGCATAAAAAATACTTTTTGGATCTGTATACGGAAACCTTATGGTAGAATTAAAATGGAGAATTGGAGTTAAATAGTACATATTTAATAACCATGAGTTTGGTTTTATCTATATTGCATTTTAATATCTGGTAGTGTCCCCCTGCTGTTCATGTTTGCTCTGCCTTCTACTAGATTCAGTGATAAACTAAGGCTACTTTCACACTAGCGTTCGGGGCTCCGCTTGTGAGTTCCGTTTGAAGGCTCTCACAAGTGACCCCGAACGGATCCGTCCAGCCCTAATGCATTCTGAGTGGATGCGGATCTGCTCAGAATGCATCAGTCTGGCATCGTCTGTCCTCCGCTCCGCTCAGCAGGCGGACACCCAAACGCTGCTTGCAGTGTTGAGGTGTCCGCCTGGCCGTGCAGAGTCAAACGGATCCGTCCAGAGTTACAATGGAAGTCAATGGGGGCGGATTCCGTTAGAAGGTGACACAATATGGTCCATTTTTCAAATGGATCCGCCCCCCATTGACTTTCAATGTAAAGTCTGGACGGATCCGTCTGAATACAAATTGTACTTAGACTTTTTTAGTAAAATATAATGCAGACGGTTCCGTCTGAACGGATACCATTGTCTGCATTATAGGA
This sequence comes from Bufo gargarizans, assembly GCF_014858855.1. Classification (NCBI taxonomy): domain Eukaryota; kingdom Metazoa; phylum Chordata; class Amphibia; order Anura; family Bufonidae; genus Bufo; species Bufo gargarizans. The sequence goes on along the minus strand of NC_058083.1, from coordinate 459,452,968 downwards.
GCGGATCCGTCTGTACAAATACCAGACGGATCCACTCCGAACGCAAGTGTGAAAGTAGCCTAACATGTTCAGAAGCTTCCCTGCTCCCCACAGTGCTGATATGGTGATGTTAACTACTATACCTCAAGCAGGACGGTATGTAACAACACAATTATGACCACAACTACCGCCCCGCAGAACGAAAGCTACAGTACAACCTTCACTTCAACTTAAAGGGACACCCTTCGCGTCAAAACATTGTTAAACATATTATACAGACTTCCCTATGCCAGAAACCCCTAAAAGGTATGGTGATACACCACACATGCAGCATAACAACAACACACTGGGTAGTATTGGTACTAACCAGGCCGCCATAGACTTTACTAAGTTCTTTGCTAAACGGGAGCTGGTTACCTAAGTACTTATAAAGTTCACTGATCGCCCGAGTACTACAAGGCATGGCAAGCCTCCTTCCAAAACGCCGTAAGAGACTCAGGTATTTCCTATAGTGAAGAATTAGATCTCTTGGTAAAGTGGCTTGGAAGCGAGTCTGCCGAATACACCAAAAGAATTAGAGACATTAACATAAACTTTCAGTGCAAAGGCCTAAAGATGGTGTGGGAAAGACTGATGAGTGTTATGGGTCGATAGAAGCTATAGAAAATGTTTTATTTAAGAGAATTGATAATTTTCCCAGAATAGTGGGTAGGGGTCACCAGAAGCTCAGGGAACTCAGCAACTTGTTATTAGAGATACAGGTTGCTCAAGCAGAAGGAGATCTGCCAGGGCTAGCATTCCTGGACATCGCCACAGGTGTCAACCCGATTGTCCAAAAACTCCCTTATAACCTACAGAAGTGGATCGGGCATGGTTTTCATTATAAGCAGGTAAGCAGTGGTGTTTGTAGACATTGTTACTCAACAGGCAAGGATCAGAAACGATTCCAGTTTTGACTTTACGTTGTCGTGTCCAACTATCCCCGGTGTCAAACCTCATAATACACCACTGGCAGTCCACAAAACTAACGTTGCCTCCACAGGTTCTCCTTGCAGGTCATTTAGGAATTTTCAAGAAGATAAAAAACTCAAAGATCTTACCAAAGAATGCCCCCTGCACAAGAAACCACATTCTCTATTAAAATGCAAATCCTTTAGGGAAAAGTCTTTAGAGGACTGCAAAGAATTCCTCAGAGAAAACAACATCTGCTTCAGGTGCTGTGCTGCAACATCGCACTTCGCCAGGAACTGTAAAGTCAGTGTGACATGCACAGAATGCGGTAGCACAGAACACAACACAGCTTTACACCCTGGACCCTCTCAGGTATCATCCCAAGCAGAGGAGCATGATGGAAAGCAGATAGACACTGACAAAGACACCGCAGAAGTCACTGGACCCAGAAGCCCTGATAGTCTTACTCCTTGAAAGAGACATAATACGAGTTCATAAGGTTTAGAGGACTGATTAACGGTCCCCAAAACGCTCCATACACCCAGAGACTTGACCTAGGATGGGTTGACATCCTAGGGGATGTCTGTCTAAGACTGTCTGAGACTTGACATCCTAGGGGATGTTTGTCTAAGAGGAGCACACAAGCCGACCTCCGTCAACAGTATGCTCACCAACACACTGGAAAATGGATGTCCTTCCCTATTCCAGCCATGTCACAGCAGTTTCCTGATAAAATAATTGCCACACAGAGCTCCTGTGCCTTTTCCTTTCATGGATCCCTCCTGTAAAGACCATGCCTGTGATTGTGAGAAAGATCACTTAGGGTGCACAGTTTTCCACAGGACAAGAGAAGACAACATGGTCGCAATGTCCATAGAAGACAGGCTGTTCTTGGATATCATGGATCAAGGAATAGTAAAAGACAAGTCAAAAAGCTGGGTTGCACCTTTACAGTTTAAACTCCAGAGACAACACTTACCTAACAAAAAAGAACTTGTCTACAGTCAATTTATCTCCTTCAAACATAAACTTCATAGGACACTAGAGACGAGAGAACATTTCTTTACTTTCATTGAAAGAATATTCCAGAACAACCATGCAGAAATGGCACCTGCACTCCAAGACTCCAAGAAGTGTTGGTACTTACCCATATTCGGTGTGTATCATCCTAAAAAAAACAGGGCAGATACGAGTAGTATTCGACTCAAGAGCCAGGTGAAAAAGGCGTCTCGCTAAATGATGTCTTACTGTCTGGTTGAGACCTCAACAACAGATTTCAAGAGGTACTTCTCATCTTCCGCAGAGATTCTGTAGTATTTATGGCCGACATACAACATATGTTCCATTGCTTTCTCATAAAGGAAGAACATAGAAACTGCTTGAGGTTCCTTTGGTATCGCAACAACGACCCTAATGAAGACATTGTGGAGTACCGAATGAGAGTACACATCTTTGGAAACAGTCCCTCCCCTGCAGTTGCTGTCTATAGTCTCAGACATTCAGCCCAAGAGGGTGAAGCAAAGTATGGGTCAGATGTTAGATCCTTTGTGGAAAAAGATTTCTACGTGGAAGACTGCTTGAAATCCACACCCATGAACGGGACCGCAATAAGTCTCCTAAAAAAGGCTCAAGAGATGCTCGCTCTATCTAACTTGAGGTTGCACAAAATTGCATTCAACAGCTGCGAGTTAATGGAAGCCTTCTCACCCCAAGTGATCTAAAGGACTTGGATCTTAGCACTGACTCCCTTCCCATGCAGCAGAGCCTCGGTTTGCTCTGGGATTTAAAGGCAGACACATTCACCTTCCAAATCAGCAAGGAAGAAAATCCCTTCACACTTAGAGGAGTTCTGTCCACCATAAACAGCTTGTATGATCCTCTGGGATTCAGAGCGCCTGTTACCATCCAAGACAAAATGATGCTAAGAGACTTCATCACAGAGACGTCTGATTGGGATGATCCGCTTCCCATGGAGAAAAAGGTCCTGTGGACAGTTTGGAGGAAGTCTCTCGAAGCTTTTACCAGCCTTCATGTGGCACGACCATATGCTTCTGTGCCATCTTCTGAAGTCAAGATGCAAAGACTATACATCTTCCGTGATGCTTCAGTCAAGGTGATTGCTGCCGTAGCATACCTACAGACCATTGATTTCAAAGAACAATGCCATATAGGATTTGTAATGAGCCGGACAGTACTGGCTTCACTCCGCGAACACACGATACCCAGACTGGAACTCTCCGCTGCTGTGCTTGCAGTGTAGTTCGCTGAGCTTACAACTTCAGGAATTAATCTGGAAATCGAGGAAGTTGAGTTTTAAACGGACAGCAAGGTAGTCCTAGCATATATTTGCAATGAAACCAGATGCTTTTACTGTACGTCTATGTCTGCAATTGGGTGCTAAGGATCAGGAGATCCACTTGTCCTAAACAGTGGCACTACATACCCGCAAGCAAAATCCTGCGGACCACGTGACTAGATCAGTCGCACCAAGCCACCTTAAAGACACAACCTGGTTTACAAGTACCGCATTCCTGTACCGTTTACCGTCTTACAACATCGTATCCAACACATTCAAATTTGTAGTCCCAGACACAGATAAAGAAATCCAACCTGAAGCATCTATTCTACGCACGGTGACTTCGAACCACCAACGCAAATCCCATTGTTTTAACAGGTTCTCCATCTGGATGTTGCTCTTTTGTGCTATAGCCTATGTAGTCCATAGGACTTAGACATTACCTGTGAGCCAGAAGCCCTGAAAAGGTTGGCATCACTGCAAACATGCCTTTACTGCTCCTAGTCTGGAAAGGTCCAACAACATAATAATTTGCACGATACAGTGCGAATGTCATGCAAAGGAAATAGACTAACTGAGCAAAAGCCAAACAGTCCCCAAAGACAACAACTTTGGAAAAGCTTGATCCCATCATTTACCAAAATAGGTTGCTAAGAAGAAGGATTCAGTGGTGTCGCCAGACGGGGAGTGTTCTGTCCCAGCACTGGGACATTAATTTCAGTATCATTACAGATCAATTCTGCTTTCAGTTTGCTTATTTCTGTTATTAGTTAGGTAACTCCACCATCTAGCGATGGTAAAAATGTATTATACTTGTGTTTCTTGTTAATAAAGTTTATCGTATTGTGTGGAGTGCAAAGCAATCTGGGAAGAAGCCCCAGTCTTCAGTCTACATACAGACTACAGGACATCCGCAGAGTTGTTCCATGCAGCTCTCCTTCTTAAACTCCAACATCTTTGTGCAAGTATTTCTGGTGAGTGAGATCTACCATGTATCAAGGACATGTTGTAGCTGTTAGATGTTAGCTATGCAATCCTATGTAAAGGCAACCATTTTCAGACATATGCTCAGAGTTAATGTAATGTTGTAGTACATGTTGTTCTATGCTTTCTGCTGTACATGCTATCTAAGGCTTCATTCACATCACAGTTCAGCCTTTTCGTTCTCCTGCTCCATTTAAGAGCAGGAGAATGGAAAGGACGGAGAAGGCACATAACTGACCCAAACGGAGCCTAAGGACCCCATAGACTATAATGCAGTCCATTATATTTCCTCTCAGAAGATGATTTTGGAGCGGAGACAAAAGTTGTGCATGCAGGACTTTTGTCTCCACTTCAAAATCATCTTCTGAGCGGAAACATAAAGGACCCCATTGTAGTCTATGGGGTCCTAAAGGGTCCGTTTGGCTCAGTTATGTGCATTCTCCATCCTTTCCGTTCTGCTCCCAAACAGAGCAGGAGAACGGAAAGGCTGAACGGTGATGTGAACGAAGCCTTATATGCTTTATACTTATATATTTCATTTGCATTCTTGTAGTTTTACCACACATCAATACTCCTGTCTTGCCAATAAACAAGTTAGGCTACAGAAAACAGTCCTCTTATTTGGAAGACAGGAATGGTTTATACTGAATGTCAGACTGAACACTGTGTGAGCGTGCATAAAGACAGAACACCTTATCTCTGTGTAGCCTCCACTCCTGCTGTTGGCTCACAAAAACTGATAGAAATAACTGATGTGTGAACTGGGCCTATAATTGGTCTCCAATCTATTTTTAAATTAAACATTCATCATTTACTTTGACAATATATAAAATAGCAAAGACCAGGATCTTAGTAGCAAACAATCAATGCAATATTCTGCTGATTTACGTACTATATAATACAACCCCTTTTAATATTAAAGAAAATCAGGGTGTATTAACTTCCTAAATAAAATGTTACATGCACAACTCATCAATTTTGTACAATATGTTCCCCATAGATATGCATATAAACTTCAAAGGATGGAAGGTGTTAATCTTCCAAATCTATTTTCTCAATCCCAGTAACTGGCATCATACATGGTGGTTACAAAGAAAGGGAGCTCTCCGTTAAATTCTTACATTTTTATTACTTCCCACATGTTCTCATGTTTGTCCTCTGCAATTTGCTGGTGTGCTGGCTCACATAGCACATGCCGCACATATAATTATACTAGAAGATTTACACCATATAATGTAAATAATTTTAAAACAATCCTCTTATTTAGTAAATGTGATAACCATTACTGTAATCTTTAAGTAAGGTAAACTAAAATGCAGAACAATGAACAATCTACATTAACATGGGTGATTTTGCTTATTCATATTTAAGTCTAGAACAAAAGAAGTAAAAAATAACATAACTGGTGATGTGAATATGTTCCATAAAAAGTAATTGCAGAAAGAAAAGAATTGCAACATAAATAAAACTGTAGAGAAACTACTAGGAACTAATAGTTTTTTGAATGGAAGGGCTTCAGTATTTGTACATATTTATCTATTACTTGCTTCTTCATTTGCATTTCTTATGATTGGTACCTAGTAGTGTTGATTGAGTAGTGTAGTGCTCGGTGCTCGGGCCGAACACATCGTGATATTCGGGTGCTCGACCGAGCACCAGAGTATAATCGAAGTCAATGGGAGTACCCGAGCATAAACTAGGTACCCCTTGCTCTGAAGAGGGGAGGGTGCCTGGTTCATAAGAAAATGTCAGAAATTGTTGGCAACACCTCCTAAATGTTTCTGTAACAGCATGGGGAGGATGTATGGATGCATCTTGGACTCGCTGGTCGCTGCTGGAAACTATGTTGTCCAAATAATACGTCACTTTTACATAATGACAATAATACACACAAAACAAAGGAATTATTTTTTTCTAAAATCGATTTTAGAGGGCAAATATATGGAACACATTCCTGAAAATGTACTTGTATATAAAGTGCAAGTGCTGCCAAAAATTACAAGGAAGAGGCACTCCGATACACCCTTAGTTACACATTTAGGAGGGCATCATACACACCCTTTAAAAATTATGATTGATGGCCTGCTGGTGACCCTCAAAAACATTAGGAGCTAGGGCCTGCTGATCTGACCATCTAAAACATTATGGGAGGTGGCCTGCTGTCGCTTTGGTGACTCTAGTTAACCTGGGTCCGATGGCACATCCCTGTGACAACAACGATCCATTTGTATATATGGCCTATCAACTTTCAGTGTAATTGTCAGCTCAAAATCATTGTAAACTACGGGTAACAGGGAATCAGTGTTTTATTTCGGAGAGGGAGTCTGAGAAATGGCTACCACATCCAAGGAAGGCAAGCAGGTGGCGCGCAAATCACACACTCCTGACTCGTGGAGGTAGTGACAATAAATAACAATACAGGACTCTTAAGATGCCCTGTTATTGGAATGAGTAATAAAAATATTACAGGGAATATCACTGAATAAGGAAATGTTATACAGGAAAGGTCCTGCTGCCACTTTGCTGACTCTAGATAACTTCTGCCTGATCACATGTCCCCGATCCATTTTGATATCTTCCCTATCAACTTTCGATGTTCTTTTATGCGCCTAACATGGTGACCACCGGAAATGGGGAATCATTGTTCAATTTTGGAGAGGGAAAAGATTTAAGTTGCGGGCCTGCAGCTGAGCTGACCCTGTAAAAGATTTGAGTTGATGGCCTGCAGGTGAGCTGACCCAGTAAAAGATTTTAGGTGGGGGCCTGCTGGTGAACTGAGGTGGAACCGACAAACCCAACTTGATTTTGATGGCTGCATTAGTCTGCAGGTGACCATCATACAGCTCTACAGATTTGTTTCCATCTGCATCTTTCTCAACAATCTGTGGCCTCAGTCTTTTATCCAGACTCAGTCATTGTGCCACTATGTGGCCTCCTCATGCTGCTATCTCCACACTATGTCACCTTGACACTAATTTTTATCACAATGCTGCTGCTGATGCTGCTGATGGCCTGAATCAGTGGCGTAGCTAGAAATGACTAGGCCCCACAGCAAATTTTTGAATGGGGCTCCATCCCACAGTAATTTTTTTAGCGACCCCTTCCTTTAATGCCGTCCCCATTCCTGTCGCAAGTAAAGATCGCTCTCTCAGACCAGGGGGCCCCTGACCAAATCCTTTAGTGCTCCTCCTCCTGGATGGGCCTCTTCTGGGTCAGGGCACCAAAGCTAAAACTTCCCCTGCTTCCCCTATAGCTGCGCCCCTGGTCTGCATTAATCTGCAGTTGACCGTGATACAGCTCGACAGATTTCTTTCCATCTGCATCTTTCTAAACAATATATGGCCTTAGTCTTTTATCCAGACTCGGTGATTGTGCCACTATGTGGCCTCCTCATGCTGCCATCTCCACACCATGTCACCTTGCCACTCATTTTTGTCACCATGCTGCTGATGCTGCTTAAAAGGCCTTAAACTGATCACCAGGCCCACAATCTAATTAAGGTTTTATGCACAAAACCAAAGTAAAAAAAAAATTGATTTTAGAGGAAAAATTGATTGAAACCATTCTTTCCTGTATATTTAAAGTGCAAGTGCCGCCAAAAATTACAAGGAAGAGGCACTCCGATACAACCTTTATATCACATAAAGGAGGGCCCCATTCAAATTAAGTTGCGGGCCTGCAGTTGAGCTGACCCTGTAAAGGATTTGAGTTGTGGGCCTGCAGGTGAGCTGACTCTGCAAAAAATTTGAGTTGTGGGCCTGCAGGTCAGCTGACCCTGTAAAAAATTTGATGTGAGGGCCTGCTGGTGAGCGGACCCTGTAAAAAATTAGATGTAAGGGCCTGTTGGTGAGCGGACCCTGTAAAAAATTATATGTTAGGGCCTGCTGGTGAGCAGACTCTGTAAAAAATTATATGCGAGGGCCTGCTGGTGAGCGGACCCTGTAAGAAATTTGATGTGAGGGCCTGTTGGTGAGCGGACCCTCTAAAAAATTATATGTGAGGGCCTGCAGGTGAGCGGACCCTGTAAAAAATTTAGATGTGAGGGCCTGCTGGTGAGCGGACCCTCTAAAAAATTATATTTAAAGGCCATATATGAGAGGGAATTATATGTGACGAATATGCAATGCATGTTGATATGACGGAAGAGGAGGAGGAGGATGAGAAAAGAAAGATTCCACCATATACCCTTGTTTGTGGTGGAAAGGGTGCATGGGAATACAGTCTTCTTTTAACTACATTAAAAACAACACATGTAAAGTGCCTTTATGTTCATAAGCATTCCTTTGGTGGAGTTGAGAAGTCATGGTCAATCCAGGCCTTGTTCATTTTTATATGAGTCAACCTGTCAGCATTTTCAGTTGACAGGCGGATACGCTTATCTGTTATAATGCCACCAGCAGCACTAAATACATGCTCAGACAAAATGCTGGCAGAAGGGCAGGCCAGCACCTCAGCGTAAAGCGCCAGTTTGTGCCACGTGTCCAGCTTGGACACCCACTAGTTGTAAGGCACTGAGGGATCATTGAGGATGCTGACACGGTCTGCTATGTACTCCTTCACCATCTTCCAAAATGTCTCCTTCCTTGTGGCAGTAGGCTGCACATCAGGGTAAGGGTGCTGGCGGGGTGTTATGAAACTGTTCCAGGCTTTGGAGAGTGTTGGCCTGCCTCTGTTGGAACTGCTGTGTGTTCCCCTTGTCTTCCCTCCTCGGTTAGCCAAGGAAGTATGGACTCTGCCGCCAGCGTTGTCACCTGGAACATTTTGGAGCAATTTTCCAACAAGGATATTCTAGTATTGCACCATTTTGCTCGTCCTCTCCACCAGAGAAATGAGAGATGAGAAGTTATCTTTGTAGCGGGGGTCAAGAAGGGTGAAAAACCAGTAATCCTTGTTGTTTAAAATGCATATAATGTGCGGGTCGCGGAAAAGGCAGCCTAACATTAAGTCAGCCATGTGTGTCTGAGTACTAACAGACGAGACTTCCCTGTCATCATTAGGAGGATCACTCCCAATCTACTCATCGTCTTCCTCCTCTTCTGCCCACCCACGCAGAACAGATGTAATTAAACTTCCATGGGTACTACCCTCTGAAGCTTAGGCAACTGTCTCCTGCTCCTCCTCCTCTTCAACCTCCAATTCACACTGAGAAGAAGAACTGAGAGTGATCTGGCTATCATCAACCTGTGTAATGTCTTCCCCTATTTTCACCTCTTCCACATGCACAGCATTGTCCTTAATTGTGAGCAGTGAGCATTGGAGAAGACACAGAAGTGGGATGGTGACTCTGATAATAGCATTATCGCTGCTCACCATCTGTGTTGATTCCTCAAAGTTGCGTAAAACCTCACAGAGGTCAGACATCCATGCCCACTCCTTGCTTGTGAATAGTGGAAGCTGACCACCATGTTGCAGCTGGTATTCCACAACTGCCCTCTGCTGCTCACAAAGCCTGGTCAACATGTGGAACGTGAAGTTTCAGCGTGTGCTGGCAATTTCAAGCGCTGCTGCAGCGTTGACAGACCAGCTGAAGCTGTCAGGTGACTTGCGGAGATGTGCACACACATGGCGCATCTTCACCAGTAGCTCAGGCAAATTGGGGTATGTTTTTAGAAACCGCTGAACCACTAGGTTGAATACGTGGGCAAGGCATTGGATGTGTCTAAGGTTGCTCAGCTCCAAAGCAGCCACCAAGTTACAGCCATTATCAGACACAACCATGCCTGGTTCTAGGTTGAGTGACGAGAGCCACAGCTCAGTCTGGTCTCTTATCCCCTGCTACAGCTCTGCAGAGGTGTGCTGTTTGTCACCTAAGCATATCAACTTCAGCACGGCTTGTTGCCACTTCCCCACTGCAGTGCTATACTGCTTCCAGCTACCGACTAATGACTGACTGGTGCTGCAAGTGGATACTTCGGAGGTGGAAGTTGAGGAGGAGGCGGAGGAGGAGAAGTGGGGGTTAAAGCCACTAACAGAGGTGGTGGCGGAAACCCTTATAAAACTGGGGCCCACAATCCTTGGCGTCTGTAGAACCTGTGCCATCCCAGGGTACGAGTCGTTCCTGGCCTCCACAACATTCACCCACTGTGCCATCAGGGAAATGTAGCATCCCTGGCCGAAAGCACTTGTCCATGTGTCCGTGGTTAAGTGGACCTTCCCAGTAACTGCGTTGGTCAGGGCACGTGTAAAGTTAAGGGACTCATGTTTGTATGAGGCTGGCACAGCACACCTTGAAAAATAGTGGTGGCTGGGGACTGCGTAATGAGGGACAGTCACCGACATCAGGCTGCGGAAGGCCTCAGTGTCCACAAGCCTAAATGGCAACATTTCCAGGGCCAGTAATTTGGAAAGCTGAGCAATTAGTGCTATGGCCTGTGGATGGGTGGCTGGGTATTTGCGCTTGTGTTCAAATGCCTGGGGTAATGACATTTGGACGCTGCGCTGGGACAGGGAATTGGATGTGGTCGCTGATGGTGCTTGCAAAGGTCCAGGTGCAGAGTGGGAGGCATTCGGGCCTGTGTCTTGGACAGGGGATTGGTCAGCACATAACACAGGGGAAGAGGAGGCAGTAGTGTGACCTGCAAATACAGATTGTGGACCCAGGCGTTCGGCCCACCTATTAGGGTGCTTTATTGCCATGTGGCGGATCATGCTGGTGGTGGTGAGGTTGCTAGTGTTTACTCCCCGGCTCATTTTGGTGTGTCACAGGTTGCAAACTACTATTATTTTGTCGTCCACACTTTCCTCAAAAAAGCGCCATACTGCCAAACACCTGGCAAGGGAGATTTATGCAAGAGGGTGCTCCGTGGAACAGTTGCAGGCCTGTTCGGTGGTTCTCGCCTTCTACCTTTTGCCACTGCCTCTTCCAGCCTGTTACAGTGCTGCAGACCCCTCCCCCTCTGTACTGCTCTCCTTGTTCGGCTTGTTGCTACCTTCCCAGGTTGGGTCAGTGACCTCGTCATCCAACACCTCCTCTTTCACTTCCTCACACTGATCATCCTCCTGATTTGTTGACCACAACCTCAGTGATTGATAACTGTGTGTCATCCTCTTCCTCAAACTCTTGAGACAGTAATTACGGTTGAGTCATTGGCAACTGTTTCTCATCATCATCCACCTCATTCAACACTAATTGCCATTCCCCAGCGTCATGTTCTTGTGACTCTGGAAGCTCAAGAGGTTGGGAATCGGGGTAAAAGATCTAAGGTCCCTCTTCAAACGTGCTTGGCGAGAGTGCCAAATCAATTAATGGCGATGCAAAGAGGTCCTCCGAATATCTGAGTGTGGGATCACTTGCTTAACCAGACTATAAATGGTGGGAGGAAGGAGGATCAGGGTGAGGATTGTGTGGACCAGACTCCTGACTACTGAGAATGGACTTGGTGGAAGACAGGGTGGTGCTTAACCGTCTGGAAGCACTATCTGCTACAATCCAACCGACCACCTGTTCGCACTGGGCTGACTTCAAGAGTGGTGGCCTGCGCTGCCCTGCAAATTGGGACATAAAGCTAGGTATCTTGGATGATTGTTTTTCTTGTGCTCTGGCAGCAGACACAGTTTCACCGCGCCCAGGGCCATGGCCTTTGCCTGCACCTTCAGCATCACGGCCACTTCCCCGTACCTTAATGCTCGCTTTCTTCATATTAAATGTTAGATGTTGTAAGGGACCGTTTATAGGCAAAATGTGGATAAATTATGGAAAAAAGATATTGCTGTCAGTAATATTTTCCCCAATATCTGGCCCTGACTCACGCTATTGCAGCGCAAATGTGACAATTCACTGCAGACACCATTTATAGGCAAAGTGTGGATAAATTATGGAAAAAAATATAAAAAATGCGCTAATATTTTTCCCAATATCTGGCCATGACACACGCTATTGCAGCGCAGATGTGACAATTCACTGTAGACACCGTTTATAGGCAAAGTGTGGATAAATTATGGACAAAATATATATATTTGTTTTTGCTAATATTTTTCTCAATATTTGGCCCTGACACACGCTATTGCAGCGCAGATGTGACAATTCATTGCAGACACCGTTTATAGGCAAAGTGTGGATAAATTATAGAAAAAATATAATTGTTTTTGCTAATATTTTTCCCAATATCTGGCCCTGACACACGCTATTGCAGTGCAGATGTGACAATTCACTGCAGACACCATTTATATGCAAAGTGTGGATAAATTATGGAAATAATATGATTGTTTTCGTTAATATTTTTCCCAATATCTGGCCCTGACACACACTATTGAAGCACAGATGTGACAGTTCATTGCAGACACCGTTTAAATGCAAACTGTGGATAAATTATGGGAAAAAAAAATATTAGTTTTTTGCTAATATTTTTCCAATTATCTGGCCCTTACACACGCTATTGCAGCGCAGATGTGACAATTCATTGCAGACACTATTTATAGGCAGAGTGTGGATAAATTATGGAAAAATATAATTGTTTTCGCTAATATTTTTCCAAATATCTAGCCCTGACACACGCTATTGCAGAGCAGATGTGACAATTCACTGCAGACACTGTTAATAGACAAAGTTTGGATAAATTATGGGAACAAATATGATTGTTTTACGCTAATATTTTTTCCAATATCTGGCCCTGACACACGCTATTGCAGCGCAGATGTGACAATTCACTGCAGACACCATTTATAGACAAAGTTTGGATAAATTATGGGAAAAAATATATTTGTTTTTGCTAATATTTTTCCCAATATCTGGCCTTGACAGACGCTATTGCAACGCAGATGTGACAATTCACTGCAGACACTGTTTTTAGGCAAAATGTGGCTAAATTATGGAAAAATATATATATTTGTTGTCAGTAATATTTTTCACAATATCTGCCCCTGACACACAGAAGGTATTGCAGCACAGATGTCACAAGTCACTGCAGACAGGGTGTGAAAAAGTATTGCAAAGTATGGGGGAAAAATGCTGGCTAAATTATATTGCTCTCAGCCTGCCACCACACAGAATAGTCCTTGAAAGGACTTTTGGGTCTTTGAAACGTTTTTCTGTTGAATATATTGCGATCACACTCCCTACACTATCTGTCCCTTCCTAAGCACAGCTCTCCCTGACTCACAATGAGCCGAACCCGTGTCATCAGGTGCTATATAGCCAGGGCTACTGGCATTACAGCGATGGCAGTACTTACCTCGACTTTTATTGGCTGCTCAGCAGCCGCAAAACGTGCAGGGAGGAGACTCGAGCATGGCGCTCGAGCACATACGTTACTCGGCCGAGTACCACCATGTGCTGAGCATAGCGATGCTCGAGCCGAACAGGTATTTGTTCAACACTAGTACCTAATAAGTGACATGTTGGAGCCTACACTGGCATGATATCCTTGCATTGTATTTTTGTATGTGTATTAATTTGCTTGGATTTATCATGCATTAACATTCATTGACACAAAATAACGACTCACCTAAAAAGAATTATTGGAATCGAATAAAACTTTTTATGTGTGAATGCCATGATGATGATATATATATATATATATATATATATATATATATATATATATATAATTACAGTATTAGAGCAAAATAATAAGACTATTGATGAAAACTGTTCAAGTGAAGGGAGGCTCTAGTATCCTGTTAGACGCCTCTAGCCTGTATACAAGATGATAAATGGTTGGGCATGAGGCATACAGGTTCTGTATGGTATCCTGCAGCACATTTGGCCACAGATGAAGTAGCTAGGTCTGAAGATACTGCACACTCATTGGTTGCCGAAGCTGAAGTCCCAGCTAATCTCATAAATCCTCGATTTGTTATAAATCTGATGGCTGGTCAGGCCAGGAAAGTGTTGCAATCTGGCAGAGACATTCCTGGGAAACCCTTGCTGTGTGTGGGTGAGTAATATCCTTCTGATGGCAAGGAAGAGGCAAAACAAGTGGACACAGGATGTCCTGCATATATCACTGAGCTATTCGATTCCCTTTTGTTGCTACTAGGGGTGACCGATTGTCATATGTGATGGCTCCTCAGATCATCACAACAGCAGTTGGGGAAGTGTGTGCCATGAAGCCTCCATACCCGAACCCAACCATTGTCAGATTGCAAATAGAACCTGTAATTTTGTTAAAGAGGATACAGTTCCAGTCTGTGGCAGTCCAGGTGTCCCATTCATGACACCACTGTGAACAAAGGTGATGGTTGCTGGCTGTCAATGGCAGGACATGTAATGGGCACCATAACACCAAAAATTCCTTCTGTTAAGCACCTGGAAATGGTCCAGGTAGAGACAGAGTTGCATATTGAAGATGCCACATGTGGCTCGATAGTGGAAAACAAAGCTGTGGGAGCTGCTCATGCTTGTTGGCAGATCAAAAGAATCCTTTCATACTGGTTGTCTGGCTGGGCCATCCAGACCCTTTTCACCATGTGTGCATTCCCTCACCTGTCAGCATCTTCTAACAACTAGTGTTGATCACAAATATTCGAATATGCGAATTTTTAGCGCAAATATCGGCACTTCGATAATTCACGAATATCAGTACACATTATCCCTCCCTGCTTCTAGCTTGTGGGCCAATGAGAAGGCTGTAGTATCTTTGACTTAAGGAGTAGTGTTGATGGCGAATTTTCATAATGCAAATTTTTATAGCAAATTTTTCAATTGCCGATTTCCGCAATCAAGAAGATAATGACTGGAGATAACGGAATCTCGAATTTGTGAATATATGGTGAATATTCGCCAAAATATTTGCGAAATATCACAAATTCGAATATTGCCCCTGCCGCTTATCACTACTAAGAACTAGATCAAAACAGCCTAAATGCTGAGCAATTCGTCAAAAAGTCCATCCTGCTTTTCTCAGTCCAATAATGTGCCCCTCTCAAAGTCTATTAACTGGGCAAAATGTTCTTGAGTGCATTGTAGATGCATATTTAGCTGTCAATGGTCTTGCTCCAAAAGGTACACTACATAAAAGTAGCCTTTGAGGAAAATGTTATAGGACAGTGAGAAACACTTTTATGCCCCTTGTGGCAAGACACAGTGTCTGAAAGTTCTTCCATGGAGAATAAAAAAAGTCTAACCATTAACAACTGTCATTGTAAAAGTACATACATACACAGGTTATAAGAGGACTGTATGGAAAAGTAAATCATAAAACAAGTGTCGTAAACAATACATTAACCATATGAAGAGTATTTATTGATGGTTTATATACGTTTTTTCTTCATCATCTGTTTGGAATTCTTGGCCTACAGAAGCCCTACAGTTTAGCACAAAGGATATGAACAAAGGAAAAATGTAATGGCGCAATAAAGGAACAAAGTCGCGCACTGAACAAGCCGAAGATCCTTCCTGTGTTGTATTGTGATCACCTGCCTCCCTTTCTCAACAGTTCTGTCCAGTTTGTAGTATTTTTGTAGTATATCTTTTATGATAACATATCCAAATACCAGTGTAAACATGAAGCAGGGTAGGCCACCGTTATCTGATCCACGGGGTTCCAATGACCCCCATTCCAACCGATCAGCTGTTCCTTAGTACATCGCTGCATTAGTTCCATTGCCGACTACACAGCTCCGTCCATTTCTGAAGTGGATGGCGCTGATTACTACAGCACTGCTACCACTAAAGTGAATAAGAGAATAAGAGTTGCAGTAACTAGGTCCGTTGACTACAAAAATGGATGGAGCTGTGAAAGTCTGATGGAGACTTCTGGTACTGTATTTACTGTAGCCACTGCAGAACAGCTGAACAGCTATGTGTTGGGTGTCGGATCCCAGCAGATCAAAGATTCATGACCTATCGTGAGGTACCAGGAGTACCAGAAAACCCCTTTAAGGTTAAAAATTATATATTTTTGTTGGAATAATAAACTTTAAAGAGAGTCTGCCTGCAGTTTTAACTATGCTGAACTACTGACAGCACTAGGTAGGGGCTGGGAAGAGCAATGCAAACATACCGGTTGTGGAGATTTTATTATCAGGAGTATTGAGAATTTGAATGTTTATTTTGCTCCTTAAGGGTACTAGAGGAGAGGCCATTTTGAAATGTTCTCTGTATTAAGCTGCTTCACAGCCTCTCCCCTCTGCTTGGAGTGACAGCTGTAGCATCCAATCAGGAGACTAGTACAGCTGTCTCTCAGAGCATAATGGAGGACCTGTTAAGCAGAGCAATGCAGAGAGCACTTTGTAGTGAAGCTCCACCTACAGTGCACTTGCAGCAACAGAACCTTTTGCAAAAGGAATATTTGACCTGTTCTCCCTAGCCTGTTCCTAGCAGTTTAGCAAGGACAATACTCCTGACAAACTCTCTTTAGGTTTTGATCACATTTTGATCTACTTGTGTTAGCCTATCTACTTTGACATGGCAACCTCTTCAGATGGAATCCTACACTAAGCCACGGGTCTAGGTCTAGGCCTCCAAGCTAAACTCGGGGCAAGTACAATAGGAACTAGTTATGTTCTACTCTAAGACCAAGAGAGAGGCATTCACACCTCTAAGTGTACAATGCAAAAAGTGAAAGAGTAGACCAAACTCTTAACAAAGTCTGAGAAACCATGGGTTTTACCAGGATTTCCTGTGTCATAACAAAAATTGCAGTAACCTGGCAGCCATTGAAAAGGAGGCAGTAGAGACAGTTAAATACATTACTTGAACTGCAAACTATTATCTCTACTGATTTATAATGTATTATATACAAATAACTGAAAAAAATTACCTTCTAGAGCTATAATGTAATTTCAGAGTTATTAAGACAAAACTATTTTGCTGCTTAAAGGGGTTGTATCACTTCAGCTAATGGCATTTATTATGTACAGAAAGTTAATGCAAGGCACTTCCTAATGTATTGTAATTAGTGTTGAGCCAATCAAAGTTCATAAAGTGGAATTTGACCCACATTTCATGAAAAAATCGATTTGCCATAAATCCGAATTTCTTAGTGCTTTGTGGTAGCAAATCAATTTTTCCTGAAATGTTGGTACAAAAAAAACATACACACCTTACGGTATCCATTTGATCGCTGAGAGGCCGTTGCTGTCATCTTGATTGAATTCTTGTGAGTGCTGAGAATTGGTGGATTTTTCTCAATCAAGATGGCTGCGACAGACTATCTGGGATCAAATGGATCAAGTGAGTATGTATTTTTTTGTTTTAACCCCTAATTAAACCATGATAGGCTTAATGTGACTTTCAGATGCCACGATCAGCGTTAAACGTGGCATCTGAGGGGTTAAATGACAGGGGGTGGCGCGATTGCTATTCTCTGTCAATGCGCCCGCTCTGTACAATGGAGTGCAATTTGCTACAAAGTAATTAGTAATGAATTGAATTTCTTGTCAAAGTTTGGCGAAGCAGCCAAATCAAATTTTTTAAAACTTTGCTCATCACTAATTGTGATTGTCCATATTGCCTCGTTTGCTGCCTGGATTCCTTTTTCCATCACATTATACACAGTTTGTTTTTATGGTTACGACCACCTTGCAATCAAGCAGTGGTGGTTGTGTTTACTCACTGTAGGAAAAAGCATCCTACGGTCCTGGCCACTAGAGAGGTTGGCGCTTTTTCCTATAGCGTGCAAGCATGGCCACCACTGCTGGATTATCAGTTAATAGTCTTACCTTAGGTTGCAAGACAGTACCTTTTTATCAATTCTAAACTTTAATTCCAGGTTTAAGAAGGAAGGAGTCATACAAAGGTGTCCAATACTATAATAATAGAGGACAAACACAATTGAATCAGAATAGAGAAAGAAGTGGTAAAGCCAGATATCAAGCATCAGATGATTAATACATCTGTGTATGTAGTCAGGTTCTGGCAAAAATAACAAAATATTACTGCAGGCAGTAGTATATTGTCCAGCAAAATGCCGGCATTTATGACAGACACTCAAAGGACCCCATTATAGTGAATGGGACCCATTGGGCAGACGCAGGGACCCAGCAGTTTAGGCATTTCTGAACACTTTTGTATATTCTTGAAATATTTTGTATGGCTAATTCATATTTTGTGTTGTGAAGCTTCTCAGAACCACACCATAAACACTCAGGTAATACTGCCAAAGTAAGTACATGTGGTACTGCCATGGTTCAAATTTTTCTTAAAGAAATAGGTATTGGAAATGGTCCTGAGGTCATGCCTATAGACAACTAATTGTAATCATGCCATTCATTCATCAATGGGGAAAAAAGTCTGAACTTACCCTCATTCATTTGAAGTACAATGGACCAGATTTGCCAATGTGTCTGAGCCTAGCATCTGTCTAAAAAGGGTTTGCAAAACTTTTCCAACTTGCTCGAAAAGGGAGCATGGCTTTCTGGGAAAGAGGACTGGGCCTAAGATGTGGCACTTAGTGACAAAATTGCACCGCAATTCTGGAGTAAAATTCTGTCTTAAAGAGGACCTTTCACCAGAAAAAAATATCTAAACTGACTATACAGACGTGTAGAGCGGCGTCCAGGGATCCCCCTGCACTTACTGTTATCCCCTGGCGCTGCTCCATTCTCCGGTTATAGCCTCCGGTATGTTCATAGTTAGGCTCCACCCAGGGGAACCTGCCGGCGTCTCTTTCTCCTATGCTGTAACGCTGGCCAATCACAGCGCTCAGCTCATAGCCAGGCTATGAGCTGGGCGCTGCGATTGGCCAGCGCTACAGCATAGGAGAAGGAGACCGCGGCAGGTTCCCCTGGGTGGAGCCTAACTATGAACATACCGGAGGCTATAACCGGAGAATGGAGCAGCGCCAGGGGATAACAGTAAGTGCAGGGGGATCCCTGGACGCCGCTCTACACATCTGTATAGTCAGTTTAGATACTTTTTTCTGGTGAAAGGTCCTCTTTAAAATAAGCCAACTGATAGCTGGTATAGAGTTAAACAAAAGTATCTAACATGCACCATTTATCATGCAGTTTGAGCCACTGTGATAAATCTGGAGGAGATCTAGACAGCTTGTCTAAGTATACTCTATTCACAGGCTTAAGGTGCTTTTAGAATGCGCCAATAAAAAGACAATTGTCTAGAATGAAATGTTGCTTCATGACAATTGCCTGCTCGTTAGTGGAGGTGAAGCGCAGTGATCACCCCACAATATGGGAGCGAATGATGGGTGGTACTGCCTCTGGGCAGCAGAGTGCTGTTTAGACATCAGGATCTACTGCCCAGAAATGATGACTGAGGTGTCCACACCAACAATCATTTCACCTGGTGAACGAGCATTTCGAGTGATCTGTGGCACCTTTAAACAGACAGATGTTTGGGAACAAGAATTCGTAGGAACGTTCATTCATGATAATCTGCCCAACAACTGGGCACTCTAAATGAGGCATAAGTAGATCTGCCCCAATATACCTGATCTACGATAAGAAGAACTTCTGAGAGAAATCTGAGTGGATTATCCTAGTTGTCCAGCAGAACATTACTGAGGTATACATGAAGAGGTGTATCCTGTGCAATCTAATCGCAGTAAAAAAAGCTTTAAAGCATTCCACCTGTATTGCTGGCAGATGGTTTGGAAACACAGCACACAGTTTAGACGCACTACTTGCTAATACAAGAGGTATTAAATATAAGGGCTAACATCTGCTAGTAAATACACAGCAAACAAGAATGCATGTCTGGGCCAAACATCTGCGGAGTATGGGACACATCTCTCCTCTTAAACCAAGCAAGTTTTCTGCTAATCATTAACAGAGTTATTGATTTTAGATGTGTATCACAAAGCTATAATTTTGTCAGAGCACAGACCACATAAGTTGTTCCTTTTCTGGTCGTTTCATTTAGTCTTATTCCAAAAGTCAGTAAATTGACGACCAGGACAAAAATTATAATTGACATCATCTGTGGGAAATATTTCATAAAACAACATGCCCAGATGTAGGATTAAAGACATGTGGTAGTAAAATACCACACCGAGAAAAAAAAAAATCCAGGATCCACAATTTCTTATAAAAACAGATGTGCTATTACGCCACTCTGCTTGTTTTTCAGCACTTTTGCTCTGAATAATTTCTCTTCTTTTCACAATTACACTAGGGAGGCATAAGAAATTGGTAACATGTGCCAGCTCAAATAAGAGTCCTTATACTGGCATCACACACCGCCAGAATACATTTTTTTTTTTTACGTTTTATTACAATCTGTGTGACATGGTGAAAAGTACAAGAAAAGAAACACCACTGTTAATATTTATATGTATTATTGATGGCCATTAAGTAGTAAATATGTTGTAGGTGTTGATGTTAGAAAATGTGGTGTGGAAATAAACGCTGCATTTTAATTGCTAAATGTAACGTTTGTATTTGTCGAGTGAAGTATACTTAGATGGTAGTCTAGGTGTCTTCAAGATTTCATTTCTTTAAGTAAAACAAGGAAAGAATAAAAAAGAGAAGGCTTTCATTTACATATTTCATCCTAAGGAGATCCACCCTTGACTTTGGCATGAACAATACTGCCGTTTTAAGAGTCCACATACCATTGAGGAAACTGTTATTACTGTCAGATGTATATACAGGGTCAGCTTTAGGGGTGTGCAATCTGTGCTCACTAGCCACCCTAACTTAAGAGGGGGTAATATTATTTTGACAGATTATTTATTTAGATAGTACAGTTTTTGTATGGTATTTTTATGTAATCATTTTATATTGTTGTTAGTTAAAGGGGTTGGCCCATCTCACACATTGGTGGAAAATCGTTAGGACATGCCACCAATGTCACTTAGGTGTGAGTCTAACCTCTGGGACCGGCACCCAAAGGGAACATCGGCACACCAAGCTATGGGAGTGCTAAAAACAGCCAGCTCGGCTATTTCTAGAAGTGTTCTCCATTCACCTCTATGGGAGTTCAAGTAACAGCCAAGCATGCTTAGGCTACTTTCACACTAGCGTTCGGGCGGATCCGTTCTGAACGGATCCGCTCATAATAATGCAGACGGAGGCTCCGTTCAGAACGGATCCGTCTGCATTATTTTTAGCATATAACAGCTAAGTGTGAAAATAGCCTCGTACGAATCCGTCCAGACTTTCAATGTAAAGTCAATGGGGGACGGATCCGCTTGAAGATTGAGCCACATTGTGGCATCTTCAAACGGATCCGTCCCCATTGACTTACATTGTAAGTCTGGACGGATCCGCACGGATCCGCACGCCTCCGCACGGCCAGGCGGACACCCGAACGCTGCAAGCAGCGTTCAGCTGTCCGCCTGTCCGTGCGGAGGCGAGCGGAGCGGAGGCTGAACGCCGCCAGACTGATGCAGTCTGAGCGGATCCGCTCCATTCAGACTGCATCAGGGCTGGACGGCTGCGTTCGGGTCCGCTCGTGAGCTCCTTCAAACGGAGCTCACGAGCGGACCAGCGAACGCTAGTGTGAAAGTAGCCTTAGTTGGCTGCTTTCAGAACAGCAATAAGAGTGAATGGAGAGCACACCACGCATTAACGGTGCACTCTCTTTCGATTTCGGGGGCCCGTTCTAGAGATAGCTGCAGGCCTCAGAAATGGGACTCGCACCTACAGTATCTGACATCCTAGGGATATACCAACAATGTGTGAGATGTCCCCTGTAAGCACTGTATTGTGGTATTTACTTCACTATGTAGTATTTTATTTCCTCAGTGTATAGCAGTGGCAGCACTGTATAGCATTATTTATGCAACTACTGCATATGAATGTGATATAATGAAACTGATATTAGGCACTGTATTATATGATGCTTAAAATTAGGCACTGTATGCTATGGTTATTTGTATGCTATAGCATCACACACATGTAAAGGTGAGTGATAACAGAAGGTACTGCAAATGGTAGCATTCAACATAAGACCAAGCCTGACTATGAACATGCAGATGGCTTCTTTCTCAATGAACACCTTAGATTTATCAAACAGGGTATGAGAACTATCCCAACAATCACACTTACCTTTTCTTCTGTACAAAGAATAGAAAATGGAGGCATTTAGGGGTTGACCCACCTAAGTAAGAATGAACAAATTTCTTGAAATTCGTTTTGTATCGGTTTACCTAAACTTCTACTTGAATTGAGATAGACCGATACATTACACTCCTCTTGAGAAAGCGATATGCAAATCAGGTTTTCTTACGAAAAGAAAAGAAAGTTAAGCATCTCACACAACCAGGTATAACATAGCTATCCAAAACTGAATGTTCAGCCCTTTAAACTTGCCGCCGCGCTAACGCCGAAAGGCGTCATTGCGGCGGCTCTCCCAGGCTACGCTAACGCCAATAGGCGTCATCTCGCGTGAGCCGAGATTTCCTGTGAACGCGCGCACGCAGGCGCGCGCGCTCACAGGAACGGAAGGTAAGCGAGTGGATCTCCAGCCTGCCACCGGCGATCGCTCGCTGGCAGGCTGAAGATGTGATTTTTTTTAACCCCTAACAGGTATATTAGACGCTGTTTTGATAACAGCGTCTAATATACCTGCTACCTGGTCCTCTGGTGGTCCCTTTTGTTAGGATCAACCACCAGAGGACTTAGGCAGCTCACTAAAGTAGCACCAAACACCACTACACTACACTACACCCCCCCTGTCACTTATTAACCCTTTATAAACCACTGATCAGCCCATATAGACTCCCTGATCACCCCACTGTCATTGATCACCCCCCTGTAAGGCTCCATTCAGAGGTCCGTATGATTTTTACGGATCCACGGATACATGGATCGGATCCGCAAAACGCATACGGACGTCTGAATGGAGCCTTACAGGGGGGTGATCAATGACAAGGGGGTGATCACGCATATAGACTTCCTGATCACTTCCCTGTCATTGATCACCCCCCTGTCATTGATCACCCCCCTGTAAGGCTCCATTCAGACGTCCGTATGATTTTTACGGATCCACTGATACATAATTCGGATCCGCAAAACACATGCGGACGTCTGAATGGAGCCTTACAGGGGGGTGATCAATGACAGAGGAGTGATCACCAATATAGACTCCCTGATCACCTCCGTCATTGATCACCCCCCTGTAAGGCTCCATTCAGACGTCCGTATGATTTTTACGGATCCACTGATACATAATTCGGATCCGCAAAACACATGCGGACGTCTGAATGGAGCCTTACAGGGGGGTGATCAATGACAGAGGAGTGATCACCAATATAGACTCCCTGATCACCTCCGTCATTGATCACCCCCCTGTAAGGCTCCATTCAGACGTCCGTATGATTTTTACGGATACATGGATCGGATCCGCAAAACACATACGGACGTCTGAATGGAGCCTTACAGGGGGGGAATCAATGACAGGCGGGTGATCACCCATATACACTCCCTGATCACCCCCTGTCATTGATCACCCCACTGTAAGGCTCCATTCAGATGTCCGTATGTGTTTTACGGATCCACGCATCTATGGATCAGATCCGCAAAACACATACGGACGTCTGAATGGAGCCTTACAGAGGGGTGATCAGTGACAGGGGGGTGATCACCCCATATAGACTTCCTGATCACCCCCCTGTCATTGATCACCCCCCTGTAAGGCTCCATTCAGACGTCTGCATGTGTTTTACGGATCCACGCATCCATGGATCGGATCCGTAAAACGCATACGGACGTCTAAATGAAGCCTTACAGGGGGGTGATCAGGGAGTCTATATGGCATGATCACCCCCGTGTAAGGCTCCATTCAGACGTCTGCATGTGTTTTACGGATTCACGCATCTATGGATCGGATCCGCAAAACGCATACGGACGTCTGAATGGAGCCTTACAGGGGGGTGATCAGTGACAGGGGGGTGATCACCTCATATACACTCCCTGATCACCCCCTGTCATTGATCACCCCCCTGTAAGGCTCCATTCAGACGTCTGCATGTGTTTTACGGATCCACGCATCCATGGATCGGATCCGCAAAACGCATACGGACGTCTGAATGGAGCCTTACAGGGGGGTGATCAGGGAGTCTATATGGGATGATCACCCCCGTGTAAGGCTCCATTCAGACGTCTGCATGTGTTTTACGGATTCACGCATCCATGGATCGGATCCGCAAAACGCATACGGACGTCTGAATGGAGCCTTACAGGGGGGTGATCAGTGACAGGGGGGTGATCACCTCATATACACTCCCTGATCACCCCCTGTCATTGATCACCCCCCTGTAAGGCTCCATTCAGACGTCTGCATGTGTTTTACGGATCCACTCATCCATGGATCGGATCCGCAAAACGCATACGGACATCTGAATGGAGCCTTACAGGGGGGTGATCAATGACAGGGGGGTGATCACCCGATATACACTCCCTGATCACCCCCCTGTCATTGATCACCCCCATGTAAGGCTCCATTCAGACGTCCGTATGTGTTTTGCGGTTCCGATCTATGTATCCGTGGATCCGTAAAAAACATATGGACGTCTGAATGGAGCCTTACAGGGGGGTGATCACCCCATATACACTCCCTGATCACCCCCCTGTAAGGCTCCATTCAGACATTTTTTTGGCCCAAGTTAGCGGAAATATATATATTTTTTTGTTTGTTTTTTTCTTACAAAGTCTCATATTCCACTAACTTGTGTCAAAAAATAAAATCTCACATGAACTCACCATACCCCTCACGGAATCCAAATGCGTAACATTTTTTAGACATTTATATTCCAGACTTCTTCTCACTCTTTAGGGCCCCTAAAATGCCAGGGCAGTATAAATACCCCACATGTGACCCCATTTCAGAAAGAAGACACCCCAAGGTATTCCGTGAGGGGCATATTGAGTCCATGAAAGATTGACATTTTTGTCCCAAGTTAGCGGAAAGGGAGACTTTGTGAGAAAAAAAAATAAATAAAAAATTTCCGCTAACTTGTGCCCAAAAAAAAAATTTCTATGAACTCGCCATGCCCCTCATTGAATACCTTGGGGTGTCTTCTTTCCAAAATGGGGTCACATGTGGGGTATTTATACTGCCCTGGCATTTTAGGGGCCTGAAACCGTGAGAAGAAGTCTGGGATCCAAATGTCTAAAAATGCCCCCCTAAAAGGAATTTGGGCCCCTTTGCGCATCTAGGCTGCAAAAAAGTGTCACACATCTGGTATCACCATACTCAGGAGAAGTTGGGGAATGTGTTTTGGGGTGTCATTTTACATATACCCATGCTGGGTGAGAGAAATATCTTGGTCAAATGCCAACTTTATGGTCAGGGCTAGGACAACGTCGGCGTACGCAGAGAAACCTGCCCCTGAACATAGTGGCTGAATTGTGCCGGGAGCCACGGGCGCGGGTACACCAGTGAAAAAGGGGGCATACCTGATGGAAGCCTGAGAAAAAGGGCGGGAGGGAGGGGCGTGAGGCTCGGGCGCTGGGTTGAGCGGCTGGTAGGGGTTTAAGTACCAGACGCCCCTCCCACAAACGCAGGCTGTTAACAGCCTTACTATTTATGGTCAGGGCTAGGACAACGTCGGCGTACGCAGAGAAACCTGCCCCTGAACATAGTGGCTGAATTGTGCCGGGAGCCACGGGCGCGGGTACACCAGTGAAAAAGGGGGCAAAAAGCCATCGGTTAGGTACAATGCTTTATTACAATTACAAAGCCAGAGATCGAAAGGCACGTGAAATCTCTACCTGAGGATTGGGGATATACCGGGTGAAGCAGGAGGACCGCCACCGCCCCATGGACCGGATGACGTGGGCAGGCACCTGGTGCCGAGAAGCAGCGGAGGCCGCCCCTATGCGGAATGAGTGCCCCGAAATGACCTTGGGATCATAGCCTAGACCCTGGGCGAGGGCCCGGATGTACGCTACGAACTGTGAGGCGCCGAGAGGCTTGCCTGCCTGTGGCAGGAGCGGGCTGTCAGGAGATGAATCACGGATGTGTACCAGCAGTTGATGCAGCACTTGAACTGGGCACCAGTCGTTCAATGTTGGATAGAACTTGACCTCGGACGGGGGACCCGTCTGATTGGTTTTAGTGGAGGGCAGCAGGAGAGTGAAATGGCCCTGGCCCCATAACAGGTGCTGCTTCAGAGGATGGTTATGTCGATTTGGACCGGCCAAAACCTCTCCGGGCCGAAGGAACCCGTAAAACGCCAGATACATGGCTGCTTTCAGGATCAGGCTAGTGGAGGGCCCAAAAGGATTGCCGTCCAATGAAGAGGAGAGATCCCTGAACAACTTGCTGGATACCGGTTGCCTAAGGGACACGGACCCTTTCCCCTCCTTTTGAATACCCCGAAGGGTGGCCTTGATGGCTTGAACGGAGAAGAGGGATTTGCGGTGAGGAGTGGTCAGCATGGCGTGATGTTGAATGCCGGCTAAATAGAGTCTGATGGTGCTGTGTGATAGAGAGAGATGCGAGTGACAATAGGCCAAGAAAGCCATGATGTGAGAGATTTCGGAGTGTTGACCCCTCGGATGACTCTTAGTGAATTTCTCAAAAGCCCTTAGGCCAGCCTGATAGTTCCTTGCCGTATTGGGCGACAGAGATTTTGCGACCAGACCCTTGGCCTCCTCTAGGAGTGAATTTAAGCCAGGATGAGAGTGCTGAATTGGGGCACCGGCGTGCTTGACTGATCCGCGTCGGGCATTTCCTGGAAAAAACCGCAAAATTAGCACGGGAAAGAGCGTCTGCGGCCCTATTCTGCTCGCCTGAGATGTGTACGCAGCGCATGTGAAAATTGTGGAGGAGGGATAACCAGACTAGCTTGCGCAACAACGCCATGATCCTGGGAGACTGGGCCCTGCCCTTGTTGACGATGTCCACTAAAGTCTGGCTATCCGTAACGAACGTTACTGAAGAGTTGGCCCAATGGTGACCCCAGACCTGAGCAGCCGCCACAATGGGATATAGTTCCAAAAGAGGGGAGGATTTGAGCGCTGCTGTGTCTGCGACTAATTCTAGCGGCCATCCGGCGGCCAGCCAATGAGACCTGAAAATGGCAGCGAACCCGGAGGAACCCGCGGCGTCGGAGAAAACCATGGGGGAAGAGGAATCCCACTGAGGAACGAACAAAGAAATGCCATTCCAATCAGAGAGAAACCTACTCCACATGTCAAGATCTGCAAAGGCCTGGCCGTCCAGATGGACGACAGAATCCTGCTCTGGGGCAGAGGGCAGGAGACACAACAACCTGGAAAGGAAGGCCCTGCCTTGAGGCATAATTCTGGAGGCGAAGTTGAGCATCCCCAGCAAGGATTGAAGCTCCGCCCTGGTAAGGAAATGAGACTGGACCGCCCGGGAAATAGCGGAGCGAATCCTGAGCAACTTCTCGCTGGGGAGGCTAGCCTCCATTTTGATGGTGTCCAGAATGATGCCCAGGAAGGTGACCTTGGTGGCCGGGCCCTCCGTCTTGGCCGTGGCCACAGGGACCTGAAGGCGGGAAAAAATGTCCAGGAGTGAATGGGGAATGGACGGGACCTGACTGGGTCTTTCAATGAGAAGGAAGTCGTCCAAGTAGTGGACGACCCTGGATAAGCCACCGTGATGGATGAGAATCCAGTGCAGGGCCTTGGCCAGTTGTTCAAAAAGCCAGGGGCTGCTCTTGGACCCGAAGGTGAGCCGGTTGGCAAAGTAAAATTTGTCTGCCCACTGAATGCCGTAGTACTTCCAAAGCTGAGGGTGTATTGGGAGCAGCTTGAAAGCATCGGCAATGTCTACTTTGGCCAGCCAAGCCCCGGCACCTGCTTGAAGGATATGCTGGATGGCCTCATCAACTGAGGAATACTGCATGGAATATTCCTCAGAGGGAATGAGTGAATTGAGACTGGGGATGGAGGACATATGAGGCGCAGAGAGGTCGTAGATGAGACGTTTTTTATTAGATGAAGATTTGGTGACAAGGCCGATGGGATTTATGCGCCATGACTGGAACGGGATTTTTAGGAAGGGACCAATGACGAACCCCTTGTCAACCTCTGCTTGAATGAGGGTGGTCACCGCCTCAGGGTCACTGGAGGCGGAAAGCAGATTGGGGCCCAGCCAGCAGCCCTGGGGACGTGTGATAATGCCGGTGTGAAACCCCTCTCTGCACCCATCCAACAAGAAGGTGACAAAGGAACGATCCGGATGGCCCTGCAGGAGAGCAGCCAGTAAATCCAAGTTGAGGTCGGCTAGTCAGGAGTCCCTGGCTGACTTCCTGGGACAGGAAGGGCGAGGGTGGGCCCGAAAACAAAGGGAGCAAATGTGCAGTGCTCGGCAAGCATTGAAGGCGCAGCCCTTGGCATTGAAATTGTTGCATACCTGGCTACTGCCGAGATATACAATTGGCCTGCCCAGTTTGTCTGTTGAAGAGGAAGTCCTGGAGGACCCGGAAGGACCTGGATTGGCCGCTGACTGTGGATCTTGTACCGGATTGGGACACCATTCCGTAGAATGAAAGATGGACTGGCAGATAGCGCACAAAGGAGCCTTCAGACCCGCGAAGTGCCGGCAGAATAACTCCATGTCCAAGTCTGCCCAATTGGACATGAACTGAAACTGATGCAGGGCTGCGGCGGCTTTGGCAGAGAACGAACGATGATAATCGTAAAATGCCGAGCCGCCGTATTTATGCCCTAAATCCGCAATCCGGTACAAGTAGGTATCCAATTCCTCCCTGCGGTTAGGCTGGGCGGAGCACACCACGTCCCTGTAGAGGCTGAAGGCCAGGACGAACTCGGAAACGGACAATTTCCTGTTTAGACGAGCATCCTTGGCCTTCAAAACCACGGAAACCTCTCCGCAATTGATCACCCGGTTTTCGGAAATATCCTGGGAGGCAATCAAAATGGATGCCAAATTGACGTCCTTGCCTGCCAGGATATCCTTCTTAATGTGTTCTGGCACAAAATGGGAAGGAGCAATTTGGGGGGTGGCAGAAGGCCTACCTGCAACGTCCGGGGGAATGGCAGAGATGACTGCCGAACCCGGATATTGCGGTGAAGCCGCTGGCCTGGTTTCTAAAACCGCGACCCTGGATTGAATGTCCGCGACTGAGCTAACGAGTCCGGTGATGGATGACTGGATCTGCGCTAGTGCCAGCCGGATGGAGTCGTTATCGGACTGCTCAGCTGACGAACCCGGAGTAGTCATCAGCAGGCGATATAGTTCAGCCTTGCGGGCAGTTGCGGGATGCCGAATCCCCCTGCGTCTGAGCTCGGCGATCAACTTCGGCACCGTCCAACTCCTTAGAGACGTGCAGCTATTATGCTCCGAAATGGCCGATCCTGGCAAGGAGAGGTTGTCATCCAACTCGGACATATGAGACATGTCGACCTGAGAAACAAAAGCGAACTTATGCCTACCTAAATAACGGAGAGAGACACAGACGATGCGAAGAAGGCGGTCGAGAGAAGGTGTGAGACTGAACGTGTGTGACAGAGGCCAACGTGAGAACCTACCTGACTGGATTAGGACGGATTGGAAACATGGCTCCAAAAAACCCCCGAACGTTTAAATGGAACTGATGAAAAAGAACCGACTTGAGTATTAAACTGACGGTTGACCCCGTCCCAGTGACCGTTTCTGAACCGACTTACCTGATATTGCCTTGAAATTCCTAGATGACACGAAAGACAGGAAGGAAAACAACAACTGCCCCAATCTAAGGGAAGGAACAACTGACATCAGAACATGTGTGACAACTTTTAGAAACAAAGACAGAACCTGGGCGATCCAGGAACACTGACGACCTGGGCGATCCAGGAACACTGACAACCTGGGCGATCCAGGAACACTGACAACCTGGGCGATCCAGGAACACTGACAACCTGGGCGATCCAGGAACACTGACAACCTGGGCGATCCAGGAACACTGACAACCTGGGCGATCCAGGAACCCTGACAACCTGGGCGATCCAGGAACACTGACAACCTGGGCGATCCAGGGACACTGACAACCTGGGCGATCCAGGAACACTGACAACCTGGGCGATCCAGGAACACTGACAACCTGGGCGATCCAGGAACACTGACAACCTGGGCGATCCAGGAACATTGACAACCTGGGCG
The DNA here is from genome assembly GCF_014858855.1 of Bufo gargarizans. NCBI lineage: Eukaryota > Metazoa > Chordata > Amphibia > Anura > Bufonidae > Bufo > Bufo gargarizans. Next base: position 459,422,840 of record NC_058083.1, on the reverse strand, counting down.
ATCCAGGAACACTGACAACCTGGGCGATCCAGGAACACTGACAACCTGGGCGATCCAGGAACACTGACAACCTGGGCGATCCAGGAACACTGACAACCTGGGCGATCCAGGAACACTGACAACCTGGGCGATCCAGGAACATTGACAACCTGGGCGATCCAGGAACATTGACAACCTGGGCGATCCAGGAACATTGACAACCTGGGCGAACCAGGAACACTGGCAACCTGGGTGACCCGGGGGCCCTGAGCCCCCGGGAGGGCCAGGGGACCCTGGCCATACAAACCCGGAGACAGGAGCAGGACTGAACTAGGACACAAGACCCCTGCTTCCTGAAACAGTAAGGTGTAGACCGCAGATTCTAATTTGACGATGCAATGCAGATAAAATAAAGAAAACTACGCCCCCTCCTGAAAAAGTGGGGAGGGCTGCCTGCATCCCCAAACCAGAACCCAACTATACCTCAAGGCCCTTGAAATAGCCTTCCCCACAGATGACCCCCAAAAGCGGATGTCATAATGACCAGCGGCAGCAGATTGCTGTCCCATGTATGTAGTGTATCATATAGGGAGACATGGTGACCAACTGCAGCGGATTGTCCTGACACTTGTATACGGTGTATTATATTGTGATGTCATGGTGATCAGCTGCAGCTGATTGTCCTGTCCCCCATATACAGTTTGACCTGAGAATCCTGGCGCTGAAATGCCACCTGTGCGCTGGACACTCATGCAGAGCCGGAATGTAACCGGCAGTTTACTAAACCGGGATGCCGCTCCCCCAGCCCTGACGCCCGCACCCGTGCGAGCGCATCACGCTGGGGGAGAGCGGCAACCAAGACAGCACCACCAGGGGGCGAGAGAACGGTCGGGAGAGAGACGCAGCTAGGACGGAGCCAGCTGCGCCTCCATTACCTGTGCGTTGCGAAGGACGCCGGCGGCACGTGAGCGCGAACCCGGAAGTGCGTATCGGCCGGAAGAGGAGGGAGCTCGAATCGCAAGTAATGCGTGAGGCTCGGGCGCTGGGTTGAGCGGCTGGTAGGGGTTTAAGTACCAGACGCCCCTCCCACAAACGCAGGCTGTTAACAGCCTTACTATTTGTATAAAAAAAAAAATTTGCCGCCTAGGTGGGCAAAGGGACCACTGGTCAAATGCCAACTTTGTATAAAAAAATTGGAAAAGTTGTCTTTTGCCAAGATATTTCTCTCACCCAGCATGGGTATATGTAAAATGACACCCCAAAACACATTTCCCAACTTCTCCTGAGTACGGCGATACCAGATGTGTGTCACTTTTTTGCCGCCTAGGTGGGCAAAGGGGCACACATTCCAAAGAGCACCTTTCGGATTTCACAGGCCATTTTTTACACATTTTGATTGCAAAGTACTTCTCACACATTTGGGCCCCTAAATTGCCAGGGCAGTATAACTTCCCCACAAGTGACCCCATTTTGGAAAGAAGACACCCCAAGGTATTTCGTGATGGGCATAGTGAGTTCATGGAAGTTTTTATTTTTTGTCACAAGTTAGTGGAATATGAGACTTTGTAAGAAAAAAAAATATATAAAAATCATCATTTTCCGCTAACTTGTGACAAAAAATAAAAAGTTCTATGAACTCACTATGCCCATCAGCGAATACCTTAGGGTGTCTACTTTCCGAAATGGGGTCATTTGTGGGGGGTTTCTACTGTCTGGGCATTGTAGAACCTCAGGAAACATGACAGGTGCTCAGAAAGTCAGAGCTGCTTCAAAAAGCGGAAATTAACATTTTTGTACCATAGTTTGTAAACGCTATAACTTTTACCCAAACCATTTTTTTTTTACCCAAACATTTTTTTTTAATCAAAGACATGTAGAACAATAAATTTTGCGAAAAATTTATATATGGATGTCGTTTTTTTTGCAAAATTTTACAACTGAAAGTGAAAAATGTCATTTTTTTGCAAAAAAAATCGTAAAATTTCGATTAATAACAAAAAAAGTAAAAATGTCAGCAGCAATGAAATACCACCAAATGAAAGCTCTATTAGTGAGAAGAAAAGGAGGTAAAATTAATTTGGGTGGTAAGTTGCATGACCGAGCAATAAACCGCTAAAGTTGTGGAGTGCCGATTTGTAAAAAAGGGCCTGGTCACTAGGGGGGTATAAACCTGTGGTCCTTAAGTGGTTAAACAGGTCAGACTCATAAAGCATACCTTGGATGATAGCTCAGCCATCATTGCTTCTGCAAACAGCTCTTTTTGGGTGAATGTCCTTCATCAGAGCAAAAAAATAATAATTGGCTTAGCTAGCTGAGAGGCCTTTCTCAGGATCTAGGAAGTACTATTTCTCATTATGGAGAGTGCCTGGTATGCTTGAACAGTATTGTAGGCCAGGCAACACTCCTCTGTTTTTCTGGGTTCGCCTTCCAAAATGAAAACAAATCAAAGCATCACTGATTTCACCAGATGTAAGATATACTAATTTGCATTTCCTGGCTTACCGTACTCGTCACACATACTAGGTGCTCTCCATAAGGAGAAACGGTACCGCTAAACCCTGTCAAAGGCCTCTCAGCTAAATAAGCAAATTTGCTTTGCTCTGATAAGGGGTAGTCAGTCTGAAAGAGTTGTTTGGAGATGAAATAATGGATTAGCTATTATTAAAATTATATTTTAAGGCCTGCTTAAAAAACTGAATGTTGATTTAGAATAGTTATGTTATATCTGGTGGTATGAGATACTCAAGTCTTTTAGATGGAAAGCTGATTTGCATATATATATATATATATATATATATATATATATAATTATTTTTTTTTTTATATATATATATATTTTTATAGAGGAGCATTAGGTGTTGGTCTCTCTCCAAATCCCAGAAGTTTCTGATTTTAACAAATCAGATAAAAAAAAAAATATATATTTGGTTCAAATTCAGAATCAATAGAATTGATCTCCATACCTGAGCCTATATACTGGTGTGTTACTTCACAACTAGGTCTGCAGCTTATATGGTCCTACGTGACCGGAATACTCAAAGATTCAATACAACAACAACCAAAGTAGTATATATAATTCCTTGCATATAAAATGTATATTTATTGACAACGAAACGCACTTCGAGGAGCGGCATCTTCGTCTATATCGTCACCACACAGGTATTGACAGACTACACTTTTTGTTCATCATTATGCATTAGTCATTTTACATTGAATCATACAGATATTGGTACACATATGCACTTTAATTTAGCATTACCAGGGCTTACTATACCCTGCAGTTCATTTAGTCACGCACATTGTGTTTCCCTCATATACTGAATTGTCACCTATGTGGATGTATTGTTCAAGTAATTGGATGCTATAGATGCAGTAATAAAAACTTTGGAAACTCGTACTATATGTTATTTATGATAGTGTTTTGTACACTCTTTTTAATTATCAATTAATATAAATGTTATATGCAAGAATTATATATACTCCTTTGGTTGTTGTTGTATATGCTGGTGTGGTAGCATGAAACAGCATTTTATCTCAAAGGTGGTTTCCCACCTTGGAGCCAAGCAACATAATCCTTGGAACCTGCGTTCAATGAACAAAAAACAATCACCTGTCCACAATCCCTCTGTTCCTGTGATATGGTATTGTTCCCAGCCATTTCCTGCTGAACTGGAAATTGCTTTGTCTCATGACTGCTGCGGCCAATCACTGGCCTTAGTAGTCACATGTGAGAGAAAAGCACCTCACTGCTAAGAACCGCTCTAAAACATGCACATTTTTTAAACATATTTTTGCTACCTTGGTCCAGATTAGGTTATTCCCACAGATGGAAAAAAATGCTCTTATTTTATATGCCTAATATCCTTTTTTAATGAGATAATGACAAGTCATGAATAACTAAAATGTGTTTCTTACACAGAAGCATCCTGCTCTTGAGTCATTTGTTTTCCACTAAGCTAATTAATGACCAAAGGTCACAACCAGTAGTCATAGGTTACATGTTCAGCAAGCCAGCAGTGACTCTGTGCATGGCTCTGAAAGATTTACAGAGGCAGATGTGATTCATGTTTCAGTCAATGTTGAATATATTTCAGATTATATTTTAATTTGAATTTTCATTCACATTAGGATCTTGGCTGGGTGATGGTTTAATACAATCATGATATATTGGATATGTCAGAAACATTGCTGTATATAGAAACTAACCTTATTATATACTCAGGTAACTTGACAGGTGCTTTAGTAAATACTTGCATTCTACTTAAGACAACATTCTTGAAAACCCATGTTATGCCATTGATCATCAAAAAGATGACTTAGAGTAGATCTGATTACAATGTACAAATATGAATACAGTGTACAAACTACAGAGATCTAATGATATTTTTATACCTAGATCTGTGACCAGAACAAGAGCACATCCTCTATAGCTATAGGAAAGAAGGGTTAATCATCAACATAGATAGAGATTATTTATTATAAGATCAGTGAGATTATGGAACTCACTGACAGATGAGGTACTAGATTTCCGATGATGGAACATTGATCAATATAGGTTGGATTTCATGGACCTGTTTTCTCTCCCAACCTCACCAATTCATTAGACTGCACTGTTCCTGTGTTTTTGCTCCTCATAAGTACAGAGTATGGTTCTGTTTGACTGGCTTGGATTCCAAGGAGCATTACTTGTTGTACTTACTACACCAGCTACTAGTCCACAGGAAGAATGCAGTAAGTACTCTTGAAGAGAGACAGTGTGCAAAAGTTTTCCACGCGGGTGCATTGAGTGAGGTGAGTGCATTGCACCCGCACTGAATCCAGACCCATTCAAATGGGGCTGTGCAGATGAGCGGTGATTTTCACGCATAACTTGTGCGTTGCATGAAAATTGCAGCATGTTCTATATTCTGTGTTTTTCACGCAGGCCCCATAGAAATGAATGGGGCTGCGTGAAAATTGCAAGCAGGAGATGATAGGGATGAGCAACCCCATTAACCCCTTAGGGACACAGCCTTTTTACACCTTAGGACCAGGCCATTTTTTGAAAATCTGACCAGTGTCACTTTAAGTGATGATAACTTTAAAACGCTTTGACTTATCCAGGCCATTCTGAGATTGTTTTTTCGATTGTTTTTTTTTTTTGCATAAAAAAATGTCAAATTTACCAAAAATTGGGAAAAATTAGCAAATTTCAAAGTTTCAGTTTCTCTACTTCTGTAATACTTAGTAATACCCTTAAAAATTGTGATGACTTTACATTACCCATATGTCTACTACATGTTTGAATTATTTTGGGAATGATATTTTATTTTTTGGGGATGTTACAAGGCTTAGAAGTTTAGAAGCAAATTTACAAAAACCCAATTTTTAGGGACCACTACAGCTATGAAGTCACTTTGCGAGGCTTACATAATAGAAACCACCCAAAAATGACCCCATTCTATAAACTACACCCCTCAAGGTATTCAAAACTGATTTTACAAACTTTGTTAACCTTTTAGGTGTTGCACAAGAGTTATTGGCAAATGGGGATGAAATTTGAGAATTTCATTTTATTGCCTAATTTTCCATTTTAACCAATTTTTTCCACTAACAAAGCAAGGGTTAACAGCCAAACAAGACTGTATCTTTATTGCCCTGACTCTGCCGTTTACAGAAACACGCCATATGTGGCCGTAAACTACTGTACGGCCACACAGCGGGGCGTAGAGTGAAAGGTGCGCCGTTTGGTTTTTGGAAGGCAGGTTTTGCTGGACTGGTTTTTTGACACCATGTCCCATTTGAAGCCCCCTGATGCACCCCTAGAGTAGAAACTCCATAAAAGTGACCCCATCTAAGAAACTACACCCCTCAAAGTATTCAAAACTGATTTTACAAACTTTGTTAACCCTTTAGGTGTTGCACAAGAGTTATTGGCAAATGGGGATGAAATTTGAGAATTTCATTTTTTTTGCCTAATTTTCCATTTTAACCCATTTTTTCCACTAATAAAGCAAGGGTTAACAGCCAAACAAGACTGTATCTTTATTGCCCTGACTCTGCCGTTTACAGAAACACGCCATATGTGGCCGTAAACTACTGTACGGGCACACAGTAGGGCGTAGAAGGAAAGGTGCGCCGTATGGTTTTTGGAAGGCATGTTTTGCTGGACAGTTTTTTTGACACCATGTCCCATTTGAAGCCCCCCTGATGCACCCCTAGAGTAGAAACTCCAAAAAAGTGACCCCATTTTAGAAACTACGGGATAGGTATACCTCAAGGTATACAAAACTGATTTTACAAACTTTGTTAACCCTTTAGGTGTTGCACAAGATTTAATGGAAAATAGAGATACAATTTCAAAATTTCACTTTTTTGGCAGATTTTCCATTTTAATATTTTTTTTTCCAGTTACAAAGCAAGGGTTAACAGCCAAACAAAACTCATTATTCATGGCCCTAATTCTGTAGTTTACAGAAACACCCCATATGTGGTCGTAAACCGCTGTACGGGCACACGGCAGGGCGCAGAAGGAAAGGAATGCCATACGGTTTTTGGAAGGCAGATTTTGCTGGACTGGTTTTTTTGACACCATGTCCCATTTGAAGCCCCCTGATGCACCCCTAGAGTAGAAACTCCAAAAAAGTGACCCCATTTTAGAAACTACGGGATAGGGTGGCAGTTTTGTTGGTACAAGTTTAGGGTACATATGATTTTTGGTTGCTCTATATTACACTTTTTGTGCGGCAAGGTAACAAGAAATTGCTTTTTTGGCACCGTTTTTTTTTTTGTTATTTACACCATTCATCTGACAGGTTAGATCATGTGGTAATTTTATAGAGCAGGTTGTCACGGACGCGGTGATACCCAATATGTATACAATTTTTTTTATTTATGTACGTTTTACACAATAATTTCATTTTTAAAACAAAAAAAATGTTTTAGTGTCTCCATAGTCTAAGAGCCATAGTTTTTTAAATTTTTGGGCGATTATCTTATGTAGGGTCTCATTTTTTGTGGGATGAGATGACGGTTTGATTGGCACTATTTTGGGGTGCACATGACTTTTTGATTGCTTGCTATTACACTTTTTGTGACGGAAGATGACAAAAAATGGCTTTTTTTACACCGTTTTTATTTTTATTTTTTTACGGTGGTCATCTGAGGGGTTAGGTCATGTGATATTTTTATAGAGCCGGTCAATACGGACGCGGCGATACCTAATATGTATACTTTTTATTTATTTATGTAAGTTTTACACAATGATTTCATTTTTGAAACAAAAGAAATCATGTTTTAGTGTTTCCATAGTCTAAGAGCCATAACTTTTTCAGTTTTTGGGCGATTATCATGGGTAGGGTATGATTTTTGCGGGATGAGATAACGGTTTGATTGTTACAATTTTGGCGTAGATGCGACTTTTTTGATCACTTTTATTACCTTTTTTGGGAAGTAAGATGGGCAAAATTCCAATTTCATCATAGTTTTTAATTTTTTTTTTTATGGCGTTCACCGTTCGGGTAAAGTAACATTACCGTTTTATAGATCAGGTCGTTACGGACGCGGCGATACCAAACATGTGTAGGGAATTTAATTTTTTTCATTTTTAATCAGTGATAAATGTGTTTTTTGATTTTTACTTTATTTTTCACTTTTTTCACTTTTTTTTGACCCAGACCCACTTGGTTCTTGAAGATCCAGTGGGTCTGATGTCTGCATAATACAGTACAGTACAATATATATAGCACTGTACTGTATTTTACTTACACTTTGTCTGAACAGATCTATGCTTTCAGCACAGATCTGTTCAGAACCATGGACAGCAGGACGCCTGAGAAGGCGTCCTGTTGCCATGGGAACCTTCCCCGTCTGCTCAGTAGTGGCCAGAACTGCGCAGACGAGGAAGGGTAAGGACTGGGCTTGGGGGGCTGCCTGGAAGCTCTCTCCCTCTCCATTCGGGGGACTGCAAAGGTACAGCAGCCCCCCGATCGGAGAGGGAGGGAGCTCCCTCTTACTGTTAACCTTTTCCATACAGCGGTCCGTACGGACCGCTGTATGGAAAGGGTTAAACGGCTGCCATCGCATCACCGATGTCAGCCGTTTATACCAGGGTGCCAGCAATGTGCTGGCACCCTGGTATACCCACTAGACGCCAACGATTACGCAATGGGAGGCGGGCGGGGGATCGCGATCCCGCCTACCGCACCGCCCGCCTCCCGCACCGCCCGCACCGCCCGCAACCCTCCCCCTGCACCTCCCACCGTGCTCGAACAACTCAGGGGTGCAGGGGGGAGGGATACAGGAAACAATTTTTAATCCTAAAGTTTCTGATCGCCGCGGTCAGGGACCGCGGGGATCAGAAACTGCAGAAATCGCAGCAAACCGCAGGTCTGAATTGACCTGCGGTTTGCCGCGATCGCCGACATGGGGGGGTCACGGGACCCCCCCGCGCATTTAGCCTAGGTGCCTGCTCAATGATTTGAGCAGGCGCCGGGTTCCGATTACTGCCAGCCGCACGGCAGTGATCGAAAATGCACAGAGCGTACATGTACGCCCTGTGTCCTTAAGTACCAGGGCACAAGGGCGTACCTGTACGCCCTGTGTCCTTAAGGGGTTTTAAAGTCTAATCACTGTATTATTTTCCCTCATTACATGATTAGAAGGGAAAATAATAGCATTCTTAATACAGAATGCTTAGTAAAATGTGCCTTGAGGGGTTAAAAAATAAAACAATAATTAACTCACCTCATCCACTTGTTCGCGCAACCGACATCGTCTTCTTTCTTCTTCTTTCAGGACCTGCAAAAGGACCTTTGATGACGTAATCGCGCTCACCACGTGGTGAGCGTGGTGAAGTCAGCAAAGGTCCTGCTGAATAAATATATTAGTTAGATCTCTGTACTGTCAAATTATACCTTTGTACATAGTTATTAGATTACTCCTAAGCTATTTTATTTCCAAACTTTATAACAACAAGCATGATAATCTGACTTGGTATCGCAATATATTAATGCCTTTAATTATCTTGGTCGCCCCCCCCCCCCCCACTCCTCCCCTGGCACCTGCGATAGTTCAGCTATATCCTTCTTAGCCAAAGATGTCGAAATCTATATACAATATTTCATGTGTGGACTATACAGAGGCAAAACTATTCGGGTCATTTATGATTAGATTACTCCACTTTTTGACATATAAATGTCACAGATTTGGTCGCAAAGGGGATATATGGAGAATCTGCAACTTCTTCCCCTTCCACACCTCGTACGCCAGTTCTAAAAAAGGAGGGGTGGAGTGGGCTGGGAGGAGGGCAGGCTGGCAGGTCTGTCTCATTTATCATTTTCCACACCAGTTTTTGGCATAGAAAATGATGTAAATCTACACCAGCAACGTTGCTGACATAGATTTAAGGCTGTTAAGCGTAACGTAGGCGCATCAAGCGCCAGCACAGAGTTATTAAGACCGGCGCCTAAAACGTTGGTCTTAACAAATGACCCCATATGTTCTTGTCATGTGCATCTATACCTGTTTTGATGCGTCCTATGGTTTTATTTGCCATAGCAGAAGCTGCATGATACTAGTTGATAAAGGGGTTGTCCGCTTTTTTATATTAATGACCTATTGTCAGGATAGGTCATCAATATCAGATCGGCCCAATGCCGATCTGATATAGGGGCATTAATATAGGAGCAACTCCGAACACCCCCGACCATCAGCTGTTAAGTTTACTGTCCACCAATATCCTTATCTGAAGAGATGTGCAACAACGTGGTAGATGAAGAACAGAAGTGACAGCGTCTAGAAATATCTAGTGTTGATCGGGAATATCCTAATTGCAAATTTTTATTGCGAATATTGGCACTTCGAGAATTCGCAAATATCTAGAATATAGTGCTATATCTTCGTAATTGTGAATATTCTAGATTTTTTTTCATCAGTACCCATGATCCCTCACTGCTTATTGCTTGTTTGCCAATGAGAAGGCTGCAATATCTTTGACTTTAGGAGTAGTGTTGATCGCAAATTTTAGTTGCAAATTTTCCGATTGCTGATTTTTGCAGTCAAGAAAATAATGACTGCAGATAACAAATTTGCAAATTCGCGAATATATGACAAATATTCGCCCAAATATTTGCAAAATATTGCAAATTCTAATATTGCCCCTGTCGCTCATCACTGGAAATATCACCAGCAAACAGAATACATATTGTAAAATGTAGACTACATGAAAGGCTGAATAATGATGATCCAGAGGGCAGAACCTTAAATAAGTCTGCCATACAAATTGACAAAGTTTTAATGACTATTATAGGGAAATAACCACATTCTCATCAGCAAAAGGTAGAAACTGCCAAGAGAAACCCTTGGCTTCGGGGAATAATAAGAACATCCAAAATAGCAAAATGAATAATTACATGGAAAAACAAAACAGTAGTTTAAAACTAACATTAATAACAATTCAAGAGCCTGAAGCTATTCAGCCAATAAAGAGAACTAAGCAGTTGTTCCTCTATGCAATAAAATCAGAGTGCAGATAGAAGTCTTGCTAGCCTGTTGATCTTTAGTCTTGACCCCCAAATTGCTCATCTATGACTCTTAGTGTCATTTGATTCTGAATCGACCTCAGCTTTTATTGATGGGCAGGCTGGACAACTATGTTATCTGCCCCACTTCCACCTGCATTGCTTTTGTTAATACATAGTTTGTCCAAAGAATTAATTCCAGGAGAACCTTCAAGTCCTTGGGCCATTAAGTACCAAGACCCAAACCAAAGTCAATGGAAACGGGATCCTAAAAGGGGAATTTTTGATTTGTCTCTGTATACTATAATTTAGGATCAATAGTAATATAGTGCATCCTTATTGGGACTCTACTCGTGAATGCACCAGACTCATAACTATATGTCACAACAAATGCCAGAACATGTGTTTTGGCTTCTAGTAGTATGAACTTGTAGCTACATAAGCTGACATTACATAATGCTGAATATTTACTTTAAGGAAAAGAGAAGACTTGCAGGATCTAAGTCCAGATCCTACATGTGTAAAGGAGTGATGAAGTAAGAGGGGAGTAGCTTGAATGATGACTCCATTTAGACTCCATTTGTAAGATCCATCACCAAGCAGTACGTAGGTTGTGACATTCTTTCGTCACTGTAGAATGCTCCCTCCAAGCTTCATTTGGCTACCTGTCTCTGACTTTGGCCTACCCCACCCTAGTTCTTTGGTGCTGTCTGAGTTTGGCCTCATGCACACGACCGTTGTTGTGTTCTGTTCCGCAAAAAATGGGGTTCCGTTGTTTCGTGATCCGTTTCCGTTTTTGTTTCTGTGTGTCTTCCTTTATTTTTGGAGGACCACCAGACATAAAAGAATGTAAAAAAAAGTCTAAGACAGGTTTGCCATGCAAATGATAGGAATAAAATGGACGCGGACGCGCAGACGCGGATGACAATCTTGTGTGCTTCCGTGTTTTTTAGCGGTCCCATTGACTTGAATGGGTCCGCGAACCGTTTTCAGTGGAAATAATAGGACAGGTTATATTTTTTTGATGGACTGGAACCAGGGATCACGGACGCGGATGGCAAATGGTGCACTATCTGCATTTTCAACGGCTCCATAGAAATGAATGGGTTCGCACCTTAAACGCTGAAATCTGCGGAACGGACGCGGAAGCAAACAATGGTCGTGTGCACGAGGCCTTTCTCTGAGAACACTGGTTAAATATCTGCTGTGTCTATGCACTTTGCAGAGTCAAGCCTATTGCACACGACCGTATGACTTTTTCAGTGTTTTGTGGTCCACAAAAAACGGATCCGCAAAAATACGGATGATGTCCATGTGCATTCCGTTTTTTGCGGAATGGAACAGCTGGCCCCTGATAGAACAGTACTGTCCTTGTCCATTATGCGGACAATAATAGGACATGTTCTATCTTTGAACGGAACGGAAAAACTGAAATACGGAAACGGAATGCATACAGAGTACATTCCGTTTTTTTTGCGGACCCATTGAAATGAATAGTTCCGTATACGGACCGTATACGGAATGCAAAAAAAAAAAACGTTCTTGTGCATGAGGCCTCAGGCTGTGATTTCCTAGCCCAGACTAACTCCATTATGAAACCACAGGCTGTTGCTTAAAGCAAAATACTCAATTCGCCTCATGTTAGGAAAAGCACAGAATTTTTGCATTTTGCATTGCTTCATTGCCTCCTTTGATAAATACTATATTTTCAACATTTTCTCTATGGCTATAATTTTCTATTTATTTTTTATTTTTTTATTTCTAAGTCACAGTGTATTTAAGTTTATCTTGTAAGTCACACACTCGCAGTTTTTTTTTAGCTTGCTTATTGTGCATATCTCTCATCATACATTATACCACATACTATACACAATATAATGTATAAAATTGTTCTCATTTGCGTTGAGGCAGCCACGTCTTCCTGCTCCCCTCTCAGCACTTTTGGCTATAATATCCTCTCAGTTCTTCTCAGTCAGTGCAGCCTGATGTGTGACATCTGATAGAGGAAGCAACTGCAGGATCAATACAGTAAGTCTGTGCCAGGTACTTTCTACTGACCGACTACAGTGAAGACCGTAGTCAGAATCCACTAGTAAACCACAGAATTTATAGAATTTGGTTGAAAAAATATATATAAAGATCCATTATGAATCACTCAATTCTAATTTACTCAATGCAATGCCCTTATAGGGTTTTTTAACTGTAGAATTTATCAGCATTTATCCTGTAGGGAAAGTTAATACAAGCCACTAACTAATGTATTGTTATTATCCAAATTTTCCTTTGCAGGTTGATTTCATTTTTCCATCACATTATGGACTTGTTTCCATGTATACGGTCCATATTGCCTCCTTTGCTGGCTTGATTCCTTTTTCTACATATTATACACTGCTCATTTCCATGGTTACAGACCACCCTGCAATCCATCAGTGGTGGTTGTGCTTGCACACTATAGGATAAAGCACAGGCCTCTCTGGTGGGAGAGTAGGAGTTTGCATAGGCCGGTGCTTTTTCTTATAGTGTGCAAGCACGACCACCATTGATGGATTGCAGGGTGGTCTGTAACCATGGAAAAGAGCAGTGTATAATATGTAGAAAAAGGAATCAAGCCAGCAAAGGAGGCAATATGGACCATTATAATACATTAGTGAGTGGCTTGCATTAACTTTCTCTTTTTAATGCTGCCATTGTATCTGCTTTTATTATCATTATGTGACAGCTCCTTATCTTGACAACCACCTAACATCTTATTTGCTTTCACAACTGCTGGTTGAAAATGAGTGTTGCATGTAAGTTAAACCAAAATACACAAGTCCTTCTCTTGGTCAATTATTTTCAGTTCTATTCCATTAAAAGGGTTTTACAGAACATAACCCACTAATCTTATCAACACCTCCCAATTTATATACAGTATAATATTTAACACTCAAGCTGATTTTAAGTAACCTACACCATTTTGCAGCATCAAAATAAGAGTAAATAACCATAACAAGAAATTAAGATATATAGCGAAGTGATATATTCTCATACCATAAACTGTAGTTCAAAAGTGAACTTGCTCTTGTCGTTTTCATGCCTTATTATGCCCTATTATCTCCTACACATGTTCTTATCTTTGTGGTTAAAGTATAACTGTCGTTTTTTTTTTTTTTTTTTGGGAGCATTGGATTGTGGTGATTAATATCACCTTGGTGGCCCTATTTGAACTTTTCACTGTGTATTCAATTACCCCTTAATTTCACAGTTTTGTTCCCTGTACTGCCTACTTTTACCTCTGCTTAAAATAGGGTTGCTAGGCATGGTCCGTCTCTCTGTTGTAGGACGGAGGACGCAGAAGCAGGCAGCGTGCAAGGTCAGATTACTGACAGCCAGGGACTGTAAGTAAATGATTAAAGCCCGGCCCTCCCCAGCAGCTGATAACAGTGCCTGGGCTGTGTGCACTTCTCCCTGTCCCTGCGTTTGGCAGACGCTCCCTCACTCAGCAGAGCAGGAGAATGCAGAGTTGTAGCAGCGCAGACCAGGGAAGGGAGATCTGCCGTCTGCTCAGTGTATAAATGAAAGCAACTTTGTGCTGCAGGAGATTACCCCTTTAGGGGGAGGGCTCTGGTTACTGACACTTTTGGGGGGCTATTGTTACTGGCTAGTGAGGGCAGGCGGGATTAGCCTCAGAGTGAGGGCAGTGGCGGCCATCTTAACTAAATAGTAAAATTGCAGTTTTATGCAGACTGGTTGCTAAGGGCTGAATCTTATTAAATATGGGGTGAGTCAGTCTAATAGTAACTGATTCTGGAATATCATGTTATTAGTAATATATGAAAATTGAAATTAGGTTCTAAGTGTTATCCTTTAAATTCTTTGTGTGTTCTGCTCATCTTCAGATCAGTCATCTTGAGTTGCATTTACCAAAAGTTGTTTTACCATTTTTCTTCACATACATTTCTGTTTGGTGCCATATTTGTATTTTCTAACCTACTGGATCTTTAACACATGTGCAGTTGGACCTGATGCCCCACCCTACAAAATGTGTAGTTCTTTAGCTGAAAGCCTATGGTTTGTCTGTGGTTCTCCACCTTCTTTTCCTGCACCATGTCTGTGGTTTCCTGTTTCCTACTTCTTGCAGCTTGACTGTGGCTGACTTACACCTTTTTGGCTTTTTGGGCTTTTACATCATCTATTTCTTCTATTTTGTGAACACATGTCTATATAAAGGTCACAGTCCTGTATCTATTCTTTGACTACTTTGCTACTAGTCATTTTAATAAATAGAAACATAAAGAAATAAGTTAGAGATAGTTGTGTAATGTCAGTTATATCACCATATAGGATGTGCCTATTCAGACAAGCCATAAGAATTCAACTTAACCACTTAAGGACCACAGGTTTATACCCCCCTAGTGACCAGGCCATTTTTTACAAATCGGCACTCCACAACTTTAGCGGTTTATTGCTCGGTCATGCAACTTACCACCCAAATGAATTTTACCTCCTTTTCTTCTCACTAATAGAGCTTTCATTTGGTGGTATTTCATTGCTGCTGACATTTTTACTTTTTTGTTATTAATCGAAATTTAACGATTTTTTTGCAAAAAAATGACATCCATATATAAATTTTTCTCTAAATTTATTGTTCTACATGTCTTTGATAAAAAAAAAATGTTTGGGTAAAAAAAAATGGTTTGGGTAAAAGCTATAGCGTTTACAGACTATGGTACAAAAATGTGAATTTCCGCTTTTTGAAGCAGCTCTGACTTTCTGAGCACCTGTCATGTTTCCTGAGGTTCTACAATGCCCAGACAGTAGAAAACCCCCACAAATGACCCCATTTCGGAAAGTAGACACCCTAAGGTATTCGCTGATGGGCAAAGTGAGTTCATAGAACTTTTTATTTTTTGTCACAAGTTAGCGGAAAATGATGATTTTTTTTTGATTTTTTTTTCTTACAAAGTCTCATATTCCACTAACTTGTGACAAAAAATAAAAACTTCCATGAACTCACTTTGCCCATCACGAAATACCTTGGGGTGTCTTCTTTCCAAAATGGGGTCACTTGTGGGGTAGTTATACTGCCCTGGCATTCTCGGTCAAATGCCAACTTTGTATAAAAAAATGGGAAAAGTTGTCTTTTGATGAGATATTTATCTCACCCAGCATGGGTATATGTAAAATGACACCCCAAAACAAAGGGGCCCAAATTCCTTTCAGGAGGGCATTTTTTGACATTTGGATCCCAGACTTCTTCTCACGCTTTAGGGCCCCTAAAATGCCAGGGCAGTATAAATACCCCACATGTGACCCCATTTTGGAAAGAAGACACCCCAGGGTATTCAATGAGGGGCACGGCGAGTTCATAGAAAAAAAATTTTGGGGCACAAGTTAGCGGAAATAGATTTATTTATTTTTTTTCTCACAAAGTCTCCCTTTCCGCTAACTTGGGACAAAAATGTAAATCTTTCATTGACTCAATATGCCCCTCACGGAATACCTTGGGTTGTCTTATTTCCGAAATGGGGTCACATGTGGGGTATTTATACTGCCCTGGCATTTTAGGGGCCCTAAAGCGTGAGAAGAAGTCTGGAATATAAATGTCTAAAAAATGCTACGCATTTGGATTCCGTGAGGGGTATGGTGAGTTCATGTGAGATTTTATTTTTTGACACAAGTTAGTGGAATATGAGACTTTGTAAGAAAAAAAAAATATATATATATTTCCGCTAACTTGGGCCTTACAGGCTCCATTCAGTGACATTACCAAGAACTGGATGTCCCTCAAAATTAATGAAAAGAAGAAAAAAAGAGAAGAAAACTGGTCTGGGAGGCTATCAAGAGGCCTACAGGAACATTAAAAGAGGCTGCAGGAATATCTGGCAAGTACTGGCTGTGTGGTACATGTTACAACAATCTCCCGTATTCTTCATATGTCTGGGCTATGGGGTAGAGTGGCAAGATGAAAGCCTTTTCTTACCACGAAAAACATCCAAGCCAGGCTACATTTTGCAAAAATACATCTGAAGTCTCCCAAAAGTATGTGGGAAAAGGTGTTATGGTCTGATGAAACCAAGGTTGAACTTTTTGCCTATAATTCCAAAAGATATGTTTGGCGCAAAAACAACACGGCACATCACTAAAAGAACACCATACCCACAGTAAAGCATGATGGTGGCTGCATCATGTTTTGGGGCTGTTTTTCTTCAGCTGGAATTGGGGCCTTAGTTAAGCTACAGGGGATTATCAACAGTTCCAAATACCAGTCAATATTGGCACAAAACCTTCAGGCTTCTGCTAGAAAGCTGGAACTTCATCTTTCAGCATGACAACGACCCAAAGCATACATCCAAATCAACTGAGGAATGGCTTCACCAGAAGAAGATTAAAGTTTTGGAATGGCCTAGCCAGAGCCCAGACCTGAATCCCTAAAATCTGTGGGGTGATCTGAAGAGGGCTGTGCACAGGAGATGCCCTCACAATCAACAAGACAGATTTGGAGTGTTTTTGAAAAGAAGAGTGGGCAAATCTTACCAAGTCAAAATGTGCAATGCTGATAGACTCATACCCAAAAAGACTGAGTTCTGTAATAAAATCAAAAGGTGCATCAACAAAGTATTAGTTTAAGGGTGTGCACACTTATGCAAACATATTATTTTATATTTTTTCTTCCCTCTACCTAAAATATTTCAGTTTGTTTTTCAATTGAGTTGTTCAGCCGTGGCCAAAAGTTTTGAGAATTACATAAATATTGGATATTGGAAAAGTTGCTGCTTAAGTATTTATAATAGCAATTTGCATATACTCCAGAATGTTATGAAGAGTGATCAGATGAATTGCATAGTCCTTCTTTGCCATGAAAATTAACTTAATCCTAAAAAAACCTTTCCACTACATTTCATTGCTGTCATTAAAGGACCTGCTGATATCATTTCAGTAATCATCTTGTTAACTCAGGTGAGAATGTTGACGAGCACAAGGCTGGAGATCATTATGTCAGGCTGATTGGGTTAGAATGGCAGACTTGACCTGTTAAAAGGAGGGTGATGCTTGAAATCATTGTTCTTCCATTGTTAACCATGGTGACCTGCAAAGAAACACGTGCAGCCATCATTGCGTTGCATAAAAATGGCTTCACAGGCAATGATATTGTGGCTACTAAGATTGCACCTCAATCAACAATTTATAGGATCATCAAGAACTTCAAGGAAAGAGGTTCAATTCTTGTTAAGAAGGCTTCAGGGCGTCCAAGAAAGTCCAGCAAGTGCCAGGATCGTCTCCTAAAGAGGATTCAGCCGCGGGATCAGAGTGCCACCAGTGCAGAGCTTGCTCAGGAATGGCAGCAGCCAGGTGTGAGCGCATCTGCACGCACAGTGAGGCGAAGACTTTTGGAAGATGGTCTGGTGTCAAGAAAGGCAGCAAAGAAGCCACTTCTCTCCAAAAAAAACATCAGGGACAGATTGATCTTCTGCAGAAAATATGGTGAATGGACTGCTGAGGACTGGGGCAAAGTCATATTCTCCGATGAAGCCTCTTTCCGATTGTTTGGGGCATCAGGAAAAAGGCTTGTCTGGAGAAGAAAAGGTGAGCGCTACCATCAGTCCTGTGTCAGTAAAGCATCCTGAGACCATTCATGTGTGGGGTTGCTTTTCATCCAAGGGAGTGGGCTCACTCACAATTTTGCCCAAAAACACAGCCATGAATAAAGAATGGTACCAAAACACCCTTCAACAGCAACTTCTTCCAACAATCCATCAACAGTTTGGTGAAGAACAATGCATTTTCCAGCACGATGGAGCACCGTGCCATAAGGCAAAAGAGATAACTAAGAGGCTCGGGGACCAAAACGTTGACATTTTGGGTCCATGGCCTGGAATCTCCCCAGATCTTAATCCCATTGAGAACTTGTAGTCAATCCTCCAGAGGCGGGTGGACAAACAAAAACCCACTAATTCTGACAAACTCCAAGAAGTGATTATGAAAGAATGGGTTGCTATCAGTCAGGAATTGGCCCAGAAGTTGATTGAGAGCATGCCCAGTCGAATTGCAGAGGTCCTGAAAAAGAAGGGCCAACACTGCAAATACTGACTCTTTGCATAAATGTCATGTAATTGTCGATAAAAGCCTTTGAAATGTATGAAGTGCGTGCAATTATATTTCACTACATCACAGAAACAACTGAAACAAAGATCTAAAAGCAGTTTAGCAGCGAACTTTGTGAAAACTAATATTTCTGTCATTCTCAAAACTTTTGGCCATGACTGTACAGTTTATAGGTCACATTTAATGGTGAAAAAAGTTCTGAAATTATTTATCTTTGTCTCATTTTTTTACATCACAGAAATCTGTCATTTTAACAGGGGTGTGTAGACTTTTTATATCCACTGTTAATATATACATAATTTTATATTTTTCGGCTTATAAGACACACTTTTTTCTTATAGTCTGAATGCTAAAGACAGCTTTCATTATGGAAGCGGTCATTAGCAAGCGGGAGGCACGGGGAGGAGAGGGCAGCGCTGCGCTGACTGTACTCTCCTTCCCTGGCCTTCTTATGGGTCCCACTGCATGTAGGTGCATACTATGACCTAACGCTGTGCATGTAAGATGACAGTACGCAGCAAGACCCAGAAGAAGCGATGGAGTGTTGAGTCCTGGATATGTGGCGAGGTAAGTTTATTTATTTATTTTTTAAAGAATGATCTGAGGTTTGATGGGGGCTGGGGAGGGTGTTCTGAGGCTAAATGGGGCTGGGAAGGGTCCGAACAGAGGCTGATATGGTCTGATTCTGGGTCTGATTGAGGGCTGGGGGGTCTGATGCGGGCTGATCTGAGGGTGATAGGGTCTGACTGGGGGTCCAATATGAGACTGATTAGGGGTCTGATCTGTGTCTGATGGGAACTGATCTGAGGCTTATAGGGTCTGATTGTGGGTCTGATCTGAAATGGATATGAGGCTGATTGAGGCTGTGGGGTCCCATCTTAGGCTGATTGTGGCTGGGTGTCTGATCTGAGGCTGATGGGGGCTGGTGTAGGACTGATGGAGGCTAATGGAGGCTGGGACAGTCTTATATGAGGATAATGGAGGCTGGGGGTTTGATGGGAGGTTGATGACGGTTGGGGGGATTCTGATCTGAGGACAGAGAGAAAATTCAAATCCTGCTACTAGGGCATCTCAACCCCGTACAGAAAAAAGGGCTCCATATTTTTAATAAAGACCAATTTAAAAAAAGATTTTTTAGCTCACAATGAGTACAATGCAATCCTTAAAAAAAACTATAGGTGTATACAGCCTTTAAGTAAAGAAAAAAAATAGAAAAACTACATTAAAGTATTAATTTCCAGACTTCCTCTGTAGTTTTATATATTTATTATATAAAACAGTAGCGCTCATTAGTACTGGAGGACCAGGAATCGATGAAGGCTCTGTACTCACCGCTTCCTAGTCCTCGTCGGCTGTGCTGTGGCTGTGCACAGCGTGAGGGCACTCTGTGACCTCATGCTGTGCATGTCAGGTCACAGCACAGCCATGGCAGGAAGAAGAAGACAGAACACTGGAAGTGAGGAGTGGTGGCGTCCAGAGCAGGAAAGGTAAGTGGATTTTTTTATTTTGTGTGATCTGAGGTATGGAGGCTAATTAAAAGGCTGAGGGCTGATGATCTAAGGCATGGGGGCTGATTAAAAGGCTGGGGTCTGATGATCTGAGGCATGGGGGCTGAGTAAAAGGCTAGGGCTGATGATCTGAGGCATAGGGGCTGATTAAAAAGCTGGGGGCTGATGATCTGAGGCATAGGGACCGAATAAAAGGCTGGGGGCTGATGATCTGAGGCATAGGGGCTGATTAAATTAGACCAGGGCTGCTTAAAAGGCTGGGGCTTATAAAATGAGGCTGGTGGCTGATTAAAAGTCTGGGGGCTGACTAAATGAGATTGGGTGCTGATATGAGGCATGGGGGCTGATATGAGATATGAGGGGGGTCTCATCTAAGGTCTGAATAGAGGTCTTATTTATATTGGGGCTGTCTGAGGTCTGATTGGGGGTCATTCAAACTAGGGTCTGAGCTGAGGTCTTATTAGGGGTCTGATCTGAGGTCTTATTAGGGTCCTATTAACATTGGGGGTCTGATTGGGGCTGTGAGCTGATGTCTGATTTACATTGGCGTTTGATGGGGCTGTGAGCTGAGGTCTGATTAACATTGGGGGTTCTGATTGGTGGTCTGATCTGAGATCTAATGAAAAATATTTTTTTCTTATTGTCCTCCTCTAAAACCTAGGTACATTATATGGGCTGGTGCGTCTTATAAGGCAAAAAATATGGTATATTGGAAAACATACAACTGTTTATTAAACTATTAATAAGCTTTATTTGCAGAAACTATAACACTCTGTTTAGAGCTGACAGATTCCCTTTTAAGCATCTAGAAATGGGGTACAATACCTCTCTTTCTGTTTGTGCAATGCAAAGCAACCATAAGGGGGAACCCAACTTCAAACTTATTTCTGCACCCTTATGTTTAGAGGTTGCTGTTAAGGATGAGTGAATTGAATCAGACGAAGTGGAATTCGATCTGAATTTCAGGAAAAATTTGATTGGCAACGAATGCGAATTTCCTCACACTTCGTGGTAACGAATTGCAATTTTTCCTAAAATGGTGGCTACACATGTGAGGACTGAGGACATGGGGCAAGGAACTCTGGGAAGGCTGGATCACCCAGATTGACATGCATGCAGCCAATCAGCAGCCAGCCAGCCAGCCCTGTGATGTCACAGCCCTATAAATACGGCAGCCATTTTGGATTCTGTCATTTTCCAGCATTCTGAGTGCAGGGACAGACGTGAGAAGGCGCTAGGGACAGCAATAGGAAAAACCTTATTGCGAACAAAGAAACTGAAAGCGATCTAAAAGTTCAGTACATATTTCAGTACAAAAAGAAAAATATATATGCAGTTCACTGTTTAAGTTATTTGTGGTGAAAGCGTTTAGTGGCGTATTTCAGTGCAATAAGAAAAATATATATGCAGTTCACTGTTGCAGTTATTTGTGGTAAAAGCGTTTAGTGGCCTTTTTCAGTACAAAAATAAAATATATTTTCAGTTCACTTCTGCAGTTTACACGTGTTGAAAGCGTTTAGTTGCCTATTTCAGTACAGAAAGAAAAGTATATTCTCAGTTCACTTCTGCAGTTATATGTGTTTAAAAATATTTTGTGGCCTATTTCACTACAGAAAAAATATATATACGCACTTCACTGTTGCAGTTATTTGTGGCAAAAGTGTTTAGTGGCCTATTTCAGTACAAAAATATATTCTCAATTTACTTCTGCAGTTACAGTGCCTTGCAAAAGTATTCACCTCCCTTGACTTTTTTTTCATGTTTTGTTATATTACAGCCTTAAGTTCAATGTTTTGTTAATCTGAATTTTATGTGATTGATCTGAATAGTGATGAGTGGCAGGGGTCATATTCGAATTTGCAATATTTTGCGAATATTTTGTAGAATATTCGTTGAATATTCACGAATTTGAATATTCACAATATTTTTTAACCTCGAAAAATAGGCCAGGTAATGACTGCGTAATATGCAAATATGCAAATTTCCGTAATGTGATTTTTTTCCCCCGCTAATTTTTCAATTTGAGAAAAAAATTACAACTGTTAGACAAAGAAGATTATAGCACTATATTAGCTAAATTGCTCTATATTAGTTTTTTCGAATATTCGCTATAATGCTATATAATCTTGTTTTAGAATATTACGAATATTCAAAAAAACTAATATATTCCATATAGTGCTTTATATTTGTTTTTTAGAATATTTGTCATTTTTCCTATCTAAAGTCATGATTCCTCCCTGCTTAAGTTGCTTGTGGGCCAATGACTCATTGGCCCTCAAGCAAGAAGCAGGGAGGAATCATGTTTTTTCTTGGCAATTGAAAACTTTGTGATGAAAATTTGCATTACGAAAATTCGCAATCAACACTACTCCTAAAGTCAAAGATACTGCAACCTTCTCATTGGCCCACTGTCACGGCTGAGGATGGGGAAAACCCTCAGCCGTGCGGTATCAGCAGATGGGTGGTCAGAGCATGGCCAGGACACGAATAAGGGAGAAGGTCACCTCCTACACATCCCTAATTCTGACCCTGTCTCCTATCCGTATGAGCCAACCCTGAAGGTAGGAGGGCTCATACTCCGGAACCTGATATTCCTGCTCGCCATCAGGGTGGCCCTGGACTAGGAGCAGGGTAAGACGACCCGTTCCTCCTAGACACGGAGGAACAGGAGTCTCACTGGCCAAGCTACATAGAAAGGGGAACATAAACAGACATATGGCAATGACAGGTAAGTGAGACTAGTACCACACTTACCTGCCACAGACAACATGGAACCCACGTGCAAGTGCTGCTATCCACAACCAACACAAAGGACACAGCACACAACAGACATCACACGGGAACCCAGTAAACCATATGCTGCAATAGCAGATAAACCATAAACTAACACCAGACATAACGTTTATGACCACCAGGGTGGCCCTCACTGGCAGATGGTAAATAACCAGGAGGATGTCTCCAGCAAGCTTGGCTGAAAAACCCCCACTGACTACTGCTATTCAGTGAGGCTTTATAGGGCCAAGTAGCCACACCCACAGTGAGACACACCCAGTGCACACAGATAAAAGGCACACCTATAAAGAGAGGTTTCCAGGTGCAACCGCATGCCTACTGCAGCAAGCTGCCTAGCACCGCTCATGCTGCTCTGCTGCCACATCCACAATGTGGCAACCACAGGTGAGGCAACATACTATAGCCCTCACCTGTGATTGACAACAACACCAAGACCGCAGGCAACTGCATGCGGTTACAGGAGTCACGACCATGACCAAGGGTCGTGACACCCACAAGCTAGAAGGAGGGAGGGATCATGTGTACTGATTAAAAAAAAATCTTGAATATTCGAAATTACGAATATATATCACTATATCCTAAATATTTGCGAATTCTCAAAGTGCCTATATTCGCGATAAAAATTTGCAATTCGAATATTCGTAATCAACTCTATTGGTGAAGTGAAATGAGAGAAAAATATAAACAAAACTGTTGTTTAGAAACATAAAACAGAAAATTGGCATGTGCGTATGTATTCACTCCCTTTGTTAGGAAGCCCATAAAAAACTCTAGTGCAATCAATTACCTTAAGAAGTCACATAATTAGATGAAATTATGTCCACCTGTGTGCAATCTAAATATCACATGATCTGTTATTACATATACATACCTTTTTTGAAAGGCCCCAGAGGCTGCAACTCCTAAACAAGAGTTATCACTAACCAAACACTGCCATGAAGACCAAGGAACTCTCCAAACAAGTAAGGGACAATGTTGTTGAGAAGTATAAGTCAAAGTTAGGTTATAAAAAAAAATATCCAAATCTTTGATGATCCCCAGGAGCACCATCAAATCTATCATAACTAAATGGAAAGAACATGCCACAATAGCAAACCTGCCAAGAGACGGGCCCCTCCCAAACTCACGGATCGGGCAAGGAGGGCATTAATCATAGAGGCAGCACAGAGACCTAAGGTAACCCTGGAGAGCTGCAGCGTTCCACAGCAAAGAATGGAGTATCTCTACATAGGACGACAATAAGCCATATGCTCCAAAGAGTTAGGCTTTATGGCAGAGTGGCAAAAAGAAAGCCATTACTTTCAGCAAAAAACAAAAAGGCACATTGTGAGTTTGCAAAAAGGAATGTGGGAAACTCCCAAAATGTATGGAGGAAGGTGCTTTGGTCTGATAGGACTAAAATTGAACTTTTCGGCCATCAAAGAAAACACTATGTCTGGCGCAAACCCAACATATTACATCACCCAAATAACACCATCCCCACAGTGAAACATGGTGGTGGCAGCATCATGCTGTGGGGATGTTTTTCAGCAGCTGGGACTGGGAAATTGGTCAGAGTTGAGGGAAAGATGTATGGTGCTAAATATAGGGGTATTCTTGAGAAAAACCTGTACCACTCTGTGCGTGATTTGAGGCTACGACGGAAGTTCACCTTCCAGTAGTACAATGATCCCAAACACACTGCTAAAGCAATGCTTGAGTGGTTTAAGGGGAATCATGTAAATGTATTGGATTGGCCTAGTCAAAGCCTGGATCTCAATCTAATAGAAAATCCTCGGTCAGACTTAAAGATTGCTGTTCACAAGCGCAAACCATCTAACTTGAAGGAGCTGGAGCAGTTTTGCAAGGAGGAATAGGCAAAAATCCCAGTGGTAAGATGTGGCAAGCTTATAGAGACGATATAACAAAATAATAGCAAAGACAGGTGCACTCTGCGGTCTTACTAAACCCTCAAAATGATTTTAAAATTGAGATATTAGCCAACATGTCCTACGCCTAGGACATGTCTGAGCCCGAGCACCGCGCCAAAGTTTCTCAAGTAGCTCGGGACCTAACACTCACCTACCTGTGCCATGTGGGCAATACCAGGAACCAGTGGGCAAATTACAGGAGCATGAGGCCGACTCACCAGTTACCTCCAGCATGTAACCATGCTAGCAATGGGAGGAAGGAGGAGTCTGCGAGTCCCACTCAAGACTGGCTGATATGGCCCAGGCCTCACAGGTGCACCTAAATGTAGCCTGTAGATGGAAAGCAGGTACATTTAAATTGGAGTTTATACACCTCCAGGCATCTCTATATATACAAACTGAAAAGAATGGCGTGGTATTAAACAGGCAGGAAGTGCTCAAAGCCACATGCAGTTGTGCATATATATATATATATATATATATATATATATACAGGGGAGCAATCCTGCACTTGTGGCTCGTTGCTAATGACGATCCCTAGCAAAAATGCATACAGTGAAGGATGCCCACAGCGAACCACAAGTAACACAACAGACATCCTACACAAGATAGCAATTATGTGGATGTGATAATCAATATAACAATATATCAAAATAATAGCAAAGACAGGTGCACTCTGCGGGCTTACTAAACCCTCAAACTGATTTTAAAATTGAGAGATTAGCCAACATGTCCTACGGTGTAGGAGATGTCTGAGCCCGAGCACCGCGCCAAGGTTTCTCAAGTAGCTTGGGACCTAACACTGAAGCTTATAGAGACTTAAAGCTGTGATTGCCGCAAAAGGTGGCTCTACAAAGTATTGACTTTAGGGGGGTGAATAGTTATGCACATTGAATTTTATTTTTTTTCATTATTTTGTCCTATTGTTGTTTGCTTCACAATAAAAAACAAACATCTTCAAAGTTGTGGGCATATTCTGTAAATTAAATGATGCAAATACTCAAACAATCCATGTTTTGTGAGGCACCAAAACATAAAAAAAATAAATGGGGGTGAATACTTTTGCAAGGCACTGTATATGTGTTGAAAACGTTTAGTGGCCTATTTCAGTACGGAAAGAAAAATATATACGCACTTCACTCTGGTGTAGTTATTTGTGGCAAAAGCGTTCAGTGGCCTATTTCAATACAAAAAGGGAAATATATTCTCAGTTCACTTCTGCAGTTACTGTATATGTGTTGAAAGCATTTAGTGGCCTATTTCAGTACAGAAAGAAAAATATATACGCACTTCACTAGTGCAGTTGTTTCTGGTAAAAGCGTTTAGTGGCCTATTTCAGTACAAAAAGAAAAAAATATTCTAAGTTCACTTCTGCAGTTATATGTGTTGAAAGGGTTTAGTGGCGT
Source organism: Bufo gargarizans (assembly GCF_014858855.1). Taxonomy (NCBI): domain Eukaryota; kingdom Metazoa; phylum Chordata; class Amphibia; order Anura; family Bufonidae; genus Bufo; species Bufo gargarizans. The sequence goes on along the minus strand of NC_058083.1, from coordinate 459,396,660 downwards.
ATACACCCTTTACTGGTGCAGTTATTTGTGGTAAAAGCGTTTAGTGGCCTATTTCATTACAGAAAAAATATATATATACGCACTTCACTGGTGCAGTTGTTTCTGCTAAAAGCGTTTAGTGGCCTACTTCAGTACAAAAAGAAAAATATATTCTCAGTTCACTTCTGCAGTTATATGTGTTGAAAGGGTTTAGTGGCGTATCCACCCTTTACTGGTGCAGTTGTTTCTGCTAAAAGCGTTTAGTGGCCTACTTCAGTACAAAAAGAAAAATATATTCTCAGTTCACTTCTGCGGTTATATGTGTTGAAAGCATTTAGTGGCCTATATCAGTACAGAAAGAAAAATATTTTCGTCGCTTTTAGGTGTGTTTTAATTTTTTATTTCACCTAAAATTCAGACAGAGAAGTTCCAGGCCATGCACAGAGGAGTGGCAGATGCCTAAATGTTTCTCGCGCAGGCACAGGTAGCAGCAGAGAAAAGGGGCGTGGCAGCAGGAGTCGCAGCGAGAGGCCTGAGCTCCCCGTGTCATCTAGTGGTCGCGTCTTGACCAGCAACCCAGCGGTTCATGATTGGTTATCATCTACTTCATCCCAAGTGACATCAGACACCACCAGCAAACAGTTGGTGGGTTCGTCAGACAACCCTTAGCTGGCATGGCCCAGGTGCAGACCCAGTTCCCTCACCTGTCCTCAACCTGCCTGTGTCCTTTGCTGTTCCTTCAGCCACAGAAGTATTGTATACTGTGGGCTTGGCTCTACTATACAGCGAGGACGAGCTACTAGAGGACAGTCAGCAGCTCATCCCCAGCCAAGCTCTAGAGGAGACATCCACCACTTCCTCGCTAGGCGGGTAAACAGTGATGAGGAGAGTGGTGTGGGAGCTGGTGTTGCGAGCGGTCAGGCTCCTGTCCTGACCCACAGACCATTCAGGAGGACATCAGTAACATGCACACACTACTCAATGATGATGAAGCCGTTCATACGTGGGAGCTGGGTGCAGAAGGGGCTTCATCATCATCAGGAGAAGAGGATGGCAGCTTGCCCATGAGGCAGCGACGGAGCCAGCAAGTCGATAAGGTGGCCGGGAGTCAGCAGGGTGGCAGCAGTGGGAGGTTGCGAGCCAAACCTGCCCGGGGTAGACCACCTTCTTCGCAACAACCTACCTGCCCTGGAAGTAGTGGTGCAGGGGTTCATTGAGGCAGCAGTGGTAGCAGTCAGTGTGGACTGTTGGGGGGAAAAACACCTACTCAGCGATGTGGAAGTTTTTTGTTAAGCCGCCGGAGGAGTTGAACGTGGCCATAAGTAGAATCTGTGGGCAGATGGTGAAGTGTGGCCACGGTGCCAATGTTGGCACTACGGCCCTGCGTCAACATATGCAGCGTCGCCATACAGTGGCCTGGAAGAACCATGGCTCCGATGTGGTGGTTCAACCTCCCGTAGAAACTGCTGCATCACCCAGTGGCATGCACCCGGTTAAAGCCAGTCAAGGCTCCACGACCTCAGCCGAAGGTAGCTGTCTGTCATTCCCATCTTCTGCTGGTCAAGATGCTCCTCCTCCTACTCCTCCTACTCCTCGTCAGTCATTCCATCAGCAATCGATCACAGAAGCGATTGCCAAGAGACAGCAGTTTGCGTGCACGCATCCAACGCCGCAGAAGCTGAATGTGCTCCTGTCCAAGTTGCTGGTGCTGCAGGCCCTCCCTTTTCAAGTAGTGGACTCTGCACCTTTCAGAGAACTGATGGCTTGTGCCGAGCCGAGGTGGAGAGTCTTAAGCTGTAATTTCTTTGCAAAAAAGGCAGTACCAGCACTGCTCAAATTTGTAGAACAGAAGGTGGGCCAGTCCTTGAGTATGTCGGTGTCTGCCAGAGTGCACGGCAGCGCCGACGTGTGGAGCTGTAACTATGGTCAGGGACAGTACATGTCCTTTACGGCCCACTGGGTGAATGTGGTTCCTGCACAGCCACACCAGCAACTTGGCCAGTTCATTCCGGTTCTGCCTCCACGTTGTCATGCCGTTGGTCCTGCGGCAATGTCCGCCTCTGCCTCCTCATCCTACACGATGTCCTCAGCCTCCACTGCAGGGAAAAGTCACAGTGCCCCTCCAGCATACCACATGTGCAGGGCACGGTGGTGTTACGCTGCTCTGCACCTGATTTACCTTGGCGAATGGAGTCACACAGGGGAGGAATTGCTCTGTGTGATTCATCACGAAATCAAATCCTGACTTTATCCGCGACAAATGAAAATCGGAACCATGGTGACGGACAATGGAAAGAACATAGTGTCGGCACTGCGTCAAGGAAGGATTAGCCATGCGCACCTGCATGGCACATGTGTTCAATCTGGTTGTCAAGCAGTTCCTGAAGTCTTCCACCCATCTGCAAGACATCCTAAAAATGGGCAGGAAACTTTGCATGCACTTTAGCCACTCATACACCGCAAAGCGCACCCTCTTTGAGCTGCAGCGGCAGAACGGCATCCCCCAACATAGTGTAATGACCGGTGTCACGCACAGGGAGGAAAACAGGGAAAGCCCTGCCTAAGGGAGAGGGAAAGGTGGTGACCCCTAACTCACCTTGCGGCTGGCACCTGACTGCCCTGACGTCCCTAGACGGGTTCCTCACCCGTGCGGCGATCACGTGCCTAAACCCTGGCTTTCTCTGAAATGAGCCCTAGATAGTGAACGGGCCGGTGGGATCGCTAGTCCTCACCACTGCACTAAGAGGGAAACACCAGGGAGAGGACAGACAAACACAGACAAACACAAACACCCAGGTGGACGACAACAACTGTCCACAAAGGTCCAACAGGGATCCGGAGGGTAGCGTTCTGAATCAACAGTCAGAGAACGCAGCAACACAGCTCCAGTGGGTCAGGATAGATGTCCAGGCAGGAAGCTCTATCTCTGGCAACCAGAGAAGTGTGAGAGAGGAATATAAGGAGGTTTGGGAGTGCTGGACAAGGAACAGCTGAGGAGAAGGAGCTACGGATCCCTGAGTGAGCCAAAAGGGTTTGCAAAGCAAACCCAGAAAGCTACCATAAGGAAAACAGCCCTATCTTAAATAGAGCGTGCAGCCAACCGCTGCGACTTCCTGACCCCGGGTATAACGGAGTCAGGCGTGGTTCTCGATACCCTCGTGACAGTACCCCCCTCTCTACGAGGGGCCTCCGGACACTCAGGACCAGGTCTCTCAGGATGAGAGGCATGAAAAACCCGAACTAACCTGTCGGCGTTTACCTCAGACGCAGGAACCCACATTCTTTCCTCGGGACCGTAACCTCTCCAATGCACCAGATATTGAAGAGAGCGGCGGACCCGACGAGAATTAACAATTTTGGATATCTGAAATTCTAGATTACCATCCACGACAACAGGAGGGGGTGGCAGCGGTGATGGTTCTAGAGGTGGAACATATTTTTTGAGTAACGACTTATGAAAAACATTATGAATTTTAAAAGTCTGAGGTAACTCCAGGCGAAAAGCCACGGGGTTGATGATGGCTACAATTTTGTAAGGGCCAATAAACCTAGGACCCAGTTTCCAAGAGGGAACCTTCAATTTAATATTCCTAGTAGACAACCACACATAGTCATTCACTCCTAGGTCCAGACCTGGCGACCGTCTCTTATCAGCCATGCATTTGTATTTACCTCCCATATTTTTCAAGTTAGCTTGCACCTTCTGCCATACCGATGAAAGAGATGACGAAAAACGTTCCTCTTCGGGAACCCCAGAAGACCCCCCCTCTTTGAAAGTACAGAATTGGGGATGAAAACCATATGCACCAAGAAATGGTGACTTGCCAGTGGATTCCTGACGACGATTATTTATGGCAAACTCAGCTAATGGTAAATATGATGACCACAACTCTTGGTTTTCAGACACAAAACATCTTAGATATGTCTCAAGGTTTTGGTTGGCTCGCTCAGTCTGTCCATTCGACTGAGGATGGAAAGCTGAGGAAAAGGACAAGTGTACCCCCAAACGGGAACAAAAAGCTTTCCAAAATTTAGAAATAAACTGGGTACCCCGATCCGAAACAACATCGGAGGGGACCCCGTGAAGCTTCACGATTTCACTGACGAATACCTGAGCAAGAGTCTTAGCATTAGGTAGTGCGGGTAACGCAATGAAGTGTACCATTTTGCTAAACCTGTCCACTACTACCAAAATCACTGTTTTACCCGCAGACAAAGGTAAGTCCGTGATAAAATCCATTGACAGATGTGTCCACGGTCTATTGGGAATGACGAGTGGTAATAGAGACCCTGCAGGACGTGTATGTGAAACTTTTGCGCGCGCACAGGTAGAACAAGAAGACACAAAATCCAATACATCCTTACGCAACCTTGGCCACCAAAAACGACGAGACAATAGCTCCAAGGTTGCTTTACTACCCGGGTGCTCAGCAAGTGCCGAATTATGAAACGTAATTCGAAACGTAGGTTCAACGGTACAAACAATTTCTCTGAGGGGCAAGAGACCGGGGCGTCCCCCTGGGCCTCTAACACCTTCCCCTCCAAAACAGAGTGTACCGCAGAGACAACCACTCCTCTTTGTAGAATGGGCACCGGATCACTCACATTACCCCCTCCAGGGAAACAACGAGATAGTGCATCAGCCTTGGTGTTCTTTGCCCCAGGACGATAGGTAATAACAAAGTTAAACCTGGTAAAAAATAGCGACCACCTAGCCTGTCTAGGGGTGAGATGCTTAGCTGATTCGAGGTACAGGAGATTTTTGTGGTCCGTAATCACAGTGACGGGGTGGACTGCCCCCTCTAAGAAGTGGCGCCACTCCTCAAACGCAAGTTTAATAGCTAATAGTTCCCTATTGCCAATATCGTAGTTCTTTTCTGCTGCAGATAGTTTTTTTCGAAAAGAAAGCACAAGGACGCCATTTGCCAGGAGACGGACTCTGAGACAGCACCGCCCCCACTCCCACCTCTGACGCATCGACTTCAACAATAAAAGGCTGAGAGACATCAGGTTGGACTAGTACAGGTGCTGAGGTAAACCTCTCTTTTAGAGAGGAAAAAGCAACTTTAGCGGCGTCAGACCATTTAGAAAAATCAGTCCCCTTCCTAGTCATGTCAATAAGCGGTTTTACAATAAGTGAATAATTTTTAATGAATTTCCTATAGAAATTCGCGAAGCCCAAGAACCGTTGTAGTGCTTTGAGGTTCTCAGGGAGATCCCAATCTAAAATTGCCTGGACCTTCCTAGGATCCATACGGAAACCTGAAGCAGATAAAAAATAACCCAGGAATTGTATTTCCTGAACGGCGAAGACACATTTTTCAATCTTAGCATATAATTAATTCGTCCGTAGGACCTGCAGTACTTGTCTGACATGCTCCTCATGTGTTCTCAGATCAGACGAATAAATTAAAATATCATCTAGGTATATTACCACAAACCTGCCGATTAGATAAGATGACTAAAAATGTCGTTAACGAAATGTTGAAAGACGGCAGGAGCATTGGTCAGACCGAAAGGCATAACTAGATTTTCATAATGCCCCTCAGGGGTGTTAAACGCTGTCTTCCACTCATCCCCCTCCTTAATACGAATCAGATTGTAGGCCCCCCTAAGATCAAGTTTGGAGAACCACCTAGCACCCGCAATCTGATTAAACAGGTCAGGAATGAGAGGAAGAGGGTATGGGTCTCGGATGGTTATCCGATTTAATTCGCGAAAATCTAAGCAAGGACGCAGGCCCCCATCTTTCTTTTTAACGAAGAAAAACCCTGCAGCCACGGGTGAAGAAGAGGGCCTGATGTGTCCCTTAGCCAAGCTCTCGGAGATATAATCTTTCATGGCTTGTCTCTCTGGACCCGAAAGATTATATAACCTGGTCTTGGGTAATTTTGCGCCCGGAATAAGGTTAACCGGGCAATCATAAGGACGATGAGGTGGTAACTTCTGACAACCCTTTTCAGAAAAAACATCCTCAAAATCCGAAATAAATGTAGGTAGGGTAGTTATGGAGGCGACTAAGCAATTGCTATTTAAGCAATTTTCTCTGCACTGCTCACTCCACTCCAATATCTCCCTGGCCTGCCAATCCACTACTGGATTGTGCGCTACCAACCAGGGAAGACCCAGCACCACCGGAGTGGGAAGCCCCTCCAGAACATAACCTGAAAGCATCTCGTAATGGTGGTCCCCTACCCGAAGGTGTATATTATGAACAATGTGGGTGAGGTTTCTCTGAGACAGGGGAGCAGAATCAATAGCGAATATGGGAATGGGTCTCTGTAACGTACAGAGAGACAAACCCAAAGTGCGGGCAAAATGGGCATCTATCAAATTTACCCCTGCTCCACTGTCTAAAAAGAAAGAAATAGTCTCCGTCTTATCACCAAAAACAATAACCGCTGGCAACACAAATTGCGATGTACGTATGGAGGAGACGTATACCCCCCGGCTGACATCCTCCACACAGCCTGGGGTTAGTAGTTTTTCTGACGGTCTTTTGTTTCTGAGGAAAGAAGGACAGACATTAATGAAATGACCCCTCTCCCCACAAAAAAAACAAACCCCACGCCTACGGCGAGCCTCAGGAGGACGGACCTGACGAGTAGTTCCTCCTAGCTGCATAGGCTCGTCTAAGTCCGTACAGACTAACTGCTGCTTGAGAGGAGTTACCAATTTCTCCGGTTCTTTCAACCTGTCCCTAAGGCGTCTCTCTATACGGATAGAAAGGGACATAACCACATCAAGGGAAAAAGGGGTCTCATATAATGCAAGCGCATCCTTAACCCTTTCGGAAAACCCAGAGCAGAACTGACTCCTGAGAGCCGGGTCGTTCCATTGGGTATCCGTAGCCCACCTACGGAATTCAGAGCAATACTCCTCTACCGGCCGTTCTCCTTGTAAGAGTCTCCGTAATCTTGATTCAGCCAGTGCTACTCGGTCAGGGTCGTCATATATGAGACCCAAGGCCCCGAAAAACTCATCCACTGACCGAAGAGCCTGGGAATCAGTAGGTAAAGAGAACGCCCAGGACTGCGGGTCCCCCTGCAGCAGGTAAATAACAACCCCCACCCGCTGATCTTCATTACCAGAGGAGTGAGGGCGCAGTTTAAAATATAACTTACAGGCCTCACGGAATGCCAAAAACTTGTCCCTTTCCCCAGAAAATCTGTCAGGGAGAGGGACCTTGGGTTCCGCAACAACCTGGTTACCAGTAGCAACCGCTGGGCTTGCGGTCAGTTGTAATTGCTGCTGTTGCTGGAGGACCGACGCCTTCAATCCTACCACCTCCAAAGACAGGCCATTAAATTGTTTGTACAGAGCAGCAATTTTATCCATACTGGATTCTAAGTAGGTAAAAAAAATAATAATAATATAAATATATATTTATTTTTATTTTTTTTATTTTTTTTACCTACACAAAATAAGGGCCAGAGATAATGTAATGACCGGTGTCACGCACAGGGAGGAAAACAGGGAAAGCCCTGCCTAAGGGAGAGGGAAAGGTGGTGACCCCTAACTCACCTTGCGGCTGGCACCTGACTGCCCTGACGTCCCTAGACGGGTTCCTCACCCGTGCGGCGATCACGTGCCTAAACCCTGGCTTTCCCTGAAATGAGCCCTAGATAGTGAACGGGCCGGTGGGATCGCTAGTCCTCACCACTGCACTAAGAGGGAAACACCAGGGAGAGGACAGACAAACACAAACACCCAGGTGGACGACAACAACTGTCCACAAAGGTCCAACAGGGATCCGGAGGGTAGCATTCTGAATCAACAGTCAGAGAACGCAGCAACACAGCTCCAGTGGGTCAGGATAGATGTCCAGGCAGGAAGCTCTATCTCTGGCAACCAGAGAAGTGTGAGAGAGGAATATAAGGAGGTTTGGGAGTGCTGGACAAGGAACAGCTGAGGAGAAGGAGCTACGGATCCCTGAGTGAGCCAAAAGGGTTTGCATAGCAAACCCAGAAAGCTACCATAAGGAAAACAGCCCTATCTTAAATAGAGCGTGCAGCCAACCGCTGCGACTTCCTGACCCCGGGTATAACGGAGTCAGGCGTGGTTCTCGATACCCTCGTGACACATAGGCTGATATGCAATGTTTCCACCCGTTGGAATTCCACCCTCCATATGTTGGACCGAGTATACGAACGGAGAAAGAACATCAGCGATTTCTTGATAATGCAAGTGGAGAGGAGTACTCCCCTATTTAACTTCAATGTTAACCAGTGGCAGCTCATGGGTGACACCTGCCATTCGCTCAGGCCTTTTGAGGAAGCCATGTTATTTGTCAGTTCCTGCTTCATTTCCTGGAACAGATAGTGGTAACAATGGCTGGTCAGGGGACTGGAGATGTGGCACCTAGATCTCACGGCCACTTGAGCCCAAAATGTGTAGAGACTGACCTTTGTCAAGATGAATTAGGTGAGTATCTGCCAGGATTTCCAAGCACCAATTCCTGATGCATCAGACTAGATCATCCATGGTGCCACACCAACACTCTGACAAAAGAGACCAGCTTCTTCTGGCTACCAGCCTCAGCCACTACTCTGGCACTGCCACCCGCCTGATGCCACATATCTGATGTCAAGTGCCCCATCTTTCACCCACCTGGTATTGCTACCCACCACTCCACTCTGTCACCAGGTCACTTTTTGGTCTCCTGATGCAGCTGCTGCTACTGCCATCTCCACACTATGTCATCTTGCCACTCTGTGGTATCCTGATGCTGCTGCTGCCTTATCCACCCTATGTCACCTTGCCACTCTGTGGCATTCTGTCATTTTGCCACTCTATGGCCTCCTCAAACTGATGCCAACTCCAGACTCTATCATTGTGCCAATCGGTGGCCTCCTCATATTGCTGCCAAATCCAGACTCTGTCATTGTGCCACTGGGTCGCCTCTTCATACTGCCGCCACCTCCAGACTTTGTCATTGGGCCACTCTGTGGTCTCCTCATGCTGTCGACACCGCCACAATCAGTCATTGGGCCACTTAGTTGCCTCCTCTTACTGCTGCCAACTCCAGACTCTGTCATTGTGCCACTCGGTGGCCTCCTCATACTGCTGCCAACTCCAGGCTTGGTCATTGTGACACTTGGTGGCCTCCTCTTACTGCTTCCAACTCCAGACTCGGTCATTATGCCATTCAGTGGCCTCCTCATACTGCTTTCAACTCCAGATTCTGTCATAGTGCCACTCGGTGGCCTCATCGTGCTGCTGCCACCTCCACAATCTTTCATCACTGTGCTACTCTGTGGCCTCCTCATGCTGCTGCCACCTCCATAATCTCTCGGTGTCGTGCTACTGTGGCCTCCTAATGCTGCTAACACCTCCACACTTTGTCGTCATGCCATTCTGTGGCCTCCTCATGCTGCTGCCACTTTCAAAATCTCTTTTTGTCATGCCACTCTGTGGCCTCCTCATGTTGCTGCCACCTCCACAATCTCTTGTCGTTGTGCTACTCTGTGGCCTCCTCATGCTGCTGACACCTCCACAATAGTGATGGACGAACATCAGCTGGGACAATTCACAAACACAATTGTGCAAACGTGATCAAATGTTCGCAAACCGCAAGTTCGCGGCGTGCCCCATTCACTTTAATAGCAGGTGAACCTAAAAAACCTTCAGTTCATATTTGCAGCCACCAAATACTTACAAGAAGTGCACAAATCGTCACACAACATGGACAATGAAATACCAGAGGGGGATCAATGGCAAAAATTCTAAAAAAAATATGTATTTTAATCAGGGGCCATTTTTATGCGTGATAAAGAGAAATTCTCAGAAATGTGCCCTGCTGGAGCCTCAAAATATTTTATTTTAGGCCACAGAAGTACGGTCCTTAAAAATTAAGCATTCACCTGATATAAAATAAATTGTGATTATGTGGCTCGAGGTACATTATGCAGTCAATGGATACAAATTTTAATGTAGGCCACTGGAGTAAAGGCCCCAAACATTAGGCATTCACCGAACAAAAAAGAACAAGTAATTATGTGGCTGGAGCTATATTAGACGGTCATTGGATATCAATTTTACTGCAAGACAGTACAAATAGATGTCAAATACATATGTTTAAAAGAACAAAAAATATAAAATTGGATTAAAAACATAGCTAACGAAATTCCCCCTCTTGAAAAAAAAAATGATAATAGTTGAAATTCGATAACACGTGGTCGTCACAGGTGTTGAATTTCTCTGAGGTCCCAAACATTAGGTATTCACCGGACAGAAAAGAACAAGTAATTATGTGGCTGGAGGTATATTAGAAGGTCATTCAATTGTCACGGCCTTTGGTTTGCGCTGTGACACTGTTGGCGCACTTGTGGTTGCTCGCGGCAACTTGTTGGCAGTGTCTCGGCCTTCTGGCTGATTGCCGTGACATGGTTGCCACGCATGCTGTTGCCGGTGGTTACGTGGTTTAGTATGCTTGTGTGTGCACTTCCCCTTTAAGTTGTAGCCTCCCTCTGTCTGGTGCTGTAAGGGTTAACTCCCTGACTGGGTGTGGTCACTTGGCTTATATCTTCTGTGGTTTCCTGGCTGGAGTCTGTTGTACTTCAGCTGTTGTTGGTGCTGGAGCTCTGCTCCAGTCCAGGGTGTTCCATCTGTCCAGTGAGGGCCACCCTTGTGGTCATCAATGTTTTCCCAGTGTCTCCTTCCCTTCCTGTCCCTATTTGTATGGAGTGGGTTATGTTCAGGGTGTTTGTATGTCTAGTTTGTTGTTACATGTCTGGTGGTGTTTAATGTCCAGCATGTTTACTTGACATTCCCATGTCTCATATTTATTGCAGCTATGAGTGTCCTGGGTTCCTGTGTGGTTTGTGGTGTGTGCTGTGTCCTTTAATGTTGGTGTGGACAGCAGCACTTGTGCACGGGTTCCAGTCAGTGTGTCTGTGGCAGGTAAGTGTGTTATTGGTTTTGCTTACCTGCCATCTCCTTAAGCTGTATGTGTTCCCCTCTCCTTGCAGCCTGGCCTCAGATAGAGACTCCTGTTCCTCCATGACTGGGATGAACAGGTCGTCTCTTCCCTGCTCCTTGGTGATGGATTACCAGGGCAACTTAGGGTCTCTAGGAATCCTGAGTATGAGTTGTCCTACCATTGGGGTCCGCTCATACGGTGAGGAGTCAGGGAGAGGATTAGGGAAGCTGTAGGAGGTGACCTGCTCCCTTATTACTCCTTTTGGCCAGGCTGATACCCTTTTTACCCTTTGACACCGCATGGTGGAGGGTTTCCCCCACTCCCCACCGTGACATCAATATCAGTTTTACTGCAGGCCAGTGTAGTACAGGCCCCAAACATTAGGCATTCACTGGACAGAAAAGAACAATTGATAATGTGGATGGAAGTACATTAGGCGGTCACCGTATAACAATTTTTTCTGTTAGCCAGTTAGATTACAAGCCCCAAAAATTATGCATTAACTGTACATAAATGATCAGTGATTATGTGGCTGGAGGTATATTAGACGGTATATTAGATGGCCATTCAATATCAATTTTACTGCAGGCCAGTGTAGTACAGGCCCCAAACATTAGGCATTCACCGGACAGAAAAGAACAAGTAATTAAGTAGCTTAGAAATGTGAGGTAGCCCACACTGTCGTGAGCTAGGCGAGTGCGCTTATCAGTCACGATCCCCCCTGCTGCGCTGAACGTCCTTTCGGACAGGACACTTGACGAAGGGCAAGCCAAGAGTTCCATGGCAAATTGTGCCAGCTCTGGCCACAGGTCAAACCTGCACACCCAGTAGTCAAGGAGTTCCTCGCTTCACAGAGTGTCCACATCGGCCGTAAACCCGGTGTAGTCGGACACCTGTCAGTCTAGGTATTCCCTGAAGCTAGATATGGAGGGCGGCTGTCGATGGGTTGGCTGCAAGAATGATCTCATATTCTTGAATACGCCGTAGGATTGGTACTCGCAACTGTTTCTCTGTGGGTGGAAATTCCTCTGCCAGCGCCCGCAACAGCAGAATGCATCATCTCTCGCAGAAAGGCCTGGAAATGCTGCATTCTGACAGCCCTCTCTAATGCTGGTAACATGTCCGCCATTTTGTGTTTGTACCGGGTGTCTAAGTACATTGCCACCCAGTACTGGTCCTTGCCCTTTATGCTTTCTATACGGGGGTCCCTCTTCAAAAACTGGAGCAGGAAGGCCCCCATTTGCACTAAATTGGAAGCGGTGGAGCAGCCTGGCCCCTGCTCATTGCCCAGGAGAATGTCGTCCTCGGTCTCCTCCCCCCATCTATAGACAACACCAGGGATCCCAGAAAAGTTTAAAGCCTGCTCTTCTTGCTCCTCCTCCTCCTCCCCCTAGGCACTATCCTCTTCTGACTCCTTTTCTGACTCCTGCTGACTTGTCTCAGATGGAGTAGCCCCCCTGGGAATTCATTCAGCAATGCAACTTCCTCATCTTCCTGCTCCTGCTCCTCGACAGCTTGATCAATGACACGATGCAATGTATACTCCAGAAAGAAGTCATAAGGTACGATGTTCTGATAGCGTCCTGGTTGCGACTGACCAGTTTGGTGATCTCGTCAAATGGCCGCAGAAGTATGCATGTGTCACGCATGAGCAGCCACTGGCGTGGTGGAAAAAACCAAGCTCCCCAGAACCTGTCCTGCCGCAGAGTTCGTACAGGTAGTCGTTAATGGCACGTTTCTGCTGGAGAAGCCTATCAAGCATATACCAGGTGGAGTTCCAGCACGTCGGGAAGTCACAAATGAGACATCTGACGGGCAAGAGGTGTCGCAGCTGAATGTCAAAAATGCGAGCCATGGCCGTGTAAGATCTTCTAAAAAGGCCTGCGGTGTGCCAATGGTCACAAATTTTCTAAAGGCCGCCGAGTCCACCAATTTATATGGCAGTAGTTGGCTTGGCTAGCAGTTCCGTCAAGCCAGCGGTCAGCTATTGGGCAATAGGATTATCCAGCGTCATCAATTTTTACGCTCATACATTTGGGCCAAGGAAGCCTGCCTTGTGCCAGATGAACGCGACGGCGGTACGGTGGAAGGACAAATGGAAGGAGAAGGAGAAGAGGCAGGACGTGGAGCACCAGGAGTGTGGCTTTGTGGGTTCTGACAGTGTTGCTCCCACTGGGCTCGGTGATAGGAGGCCAGGTGCCTTCTTAAGGCGGTCATTCCTAGGTGAGTGTTGGGCTTACCACGACTTATGCGTTGACAGCACAGGCTGCAGATGGCAACACTATTATCAGCAGCTGACACGTTAAAAAAAGCCCACACTGCGGAGCCATGTGCCGGCATCCTGGGAGCCCAAGATGTGACCGTGCATGGTGGATGGCTCGCTCCAGATACATTTGCAGTCTCCTTTTTGCCTACTGTGCACTGAGAATTCTGCCTGCTTCGCCGCCTCCTCCTTTTTATCTGCTGCTCCGTCTCTCACTCTCTTCTCCTTTTCCTCTCTTGTGGGCACCCACGTAATCTCCATTGACACGTCATCATCATCACCACCACTGACATTAGAGTTCTCGTTGTAGGCAGCAACAGCGGGGACCACCCTCCTTGGGCTGATCTGGGCACTGTCGTCAGACCGCTGGGTGGCGGCTGTTGCTACCTCCTTTTCCTCATCCAATGCCAAGAATGGCTTCACATCAGTAAGGTCTGGGAATTGATGGGAAAATAATTCCTCTGACTCAAGTGGAGGGGCTATGGTGGTGGTGGTGGCGGTGTCTTTGGGGGTGCACACAGCATAGGATAAGGAGGGTGCAAAAGCGGAAGGCTGAGTGAGCCACTCAACCAACTCTGGTGCGTCCTTTGACATAAACGCACGAACCTTCTCCAACTTCCCACTTAGGCTCCGGCCTGGTACACCTGCCCGACCCCTATCATCCCTGCGGAATGGCCTGCCTTCCTCTGCCTGTCATTTTCAAAATGACCCTAAGTCTAAAAGAGCAGAATTTTTGGAAGCAGGTATATAAAACCCCTTAATAATTTTTTCTTTTGGTGCAACTGGTAAAACACACCAGTTGCAATTGGTTGTTCCAATGGTGTTTGTCCCTCTGTATAGCTGCAGTATCTCAGCAGAACCACACACAAAAGCTGCACAATACAAATGCACTATATAGAAATTATATTCCAGGTACACCAGTTGCAATTAGTTGTTCCAATGGCGTTTGACCTTCTGTGTAGCTGCGGTATCTCAACACAACCGCACACAAATGCTAAACAATACAAATGCACTATATAGAAATTATATTATAGGCATATCGCACCCCTGCCTCAATCAGATTTTTTTAGGGGCAACTGGTATATCACACCAGTTGCAATTAGTTGTTCCAATGGCATTTGTCCGTCTGTATAGCTGCGGTATCTCAACAGAACCACACACAAATGCTGCACAATACAAATGCACTATAAAGAAATTATATTATAGGTATATCACAGCCCTGCCTCAATCAGACTTTTTGGGTGGCAACTGGTATATCACACCAGTTACAATTAGTTGTTCCAATGGCGTTTGTCTGTCTGTAAAGCTGCGGTATCTCAGCAGAACCGCGCACAAATTCTGCATAATACAAATGCACTATATAGAAACTATATTCTAGGTATATCGCACCTCTGCCTCAATCAGATATTTGGGGGGCAACTTTTATATCACACCAGTTGCAATTAGTTGTTCCAATGACGTTTGTCCCTCTTTATAGCTGGGGTATCTCAGCAGAAATGCACAGAAATGTTACACAATACAAATGCACTATATAGAAATTATAATGAATCACAGCAGGTCACAATCAATTAGAAGTGCTTTTATTGCTAAATACATCGGAAAACATTTGACAGTTTGTGTGTTAACGTTTTCGGCACATAGGCCATCGTCAGACAATATAATTACAATAGAATAAAACTGATCAAAACATTAAAAAATTACTATTACAAGGACTGATGTAACATAGAGATGGCTCAGAGAAGATTTTCCTCAATTAAATAACAAGATGTTATCTTTAAATATATTTCTTAAGTACTTCTGATAATCTCCTATTTTCAACTGAGATTATCAGAAGTTTCTGATGAAGGCCTATGTGCCGAAAAAAACGTTAACACACAAACTGTCACATGTTTTGCGATGTACTCAGCAATAAAAGCACTTCTAATTAATGGTGCCGTGCTGTGATTCGTTATTATCTAAAATTGGGGTGGGAACCCTATACCCAGCGAAACCCTTACAGAGTGTGACAAAACTTTGAGAACTATATAGAAATTATATTCTAGGTATATCACACCTCTGACTCAATCAGATTTTTTGAGGGGCAACTGGTGTAGCAATTAGTTGTTCCAATAGCGTTTGTCCCTCTGTATAGCTGTGTTTGTCCCTCTGCATAGCTGCAGTATAACAGCAGAAATGCACACAACTGTTGCACAATACAAATGCACGATAATATACTTTCTATGTTAGAAAGTATATTATAAGTACAGGGTGGGCCATTTATATGGATACACCTTAATAAAATTGGAATGGTTGGTGATATTAACTTCCTGTTTGTGGCACATTAGTATATGTGAGGAAGGAAACTTTTCAAGATGGGTGGTGACCATGGCGGCCATTTTGAAGTCGGCCATTTTGAATCCAACTTTTGTTTTTTCAATAGGAAGAGGGTCATGTGACACATCAAACTTATTGGGAATTTCACAAGAAAAACAATGGTGTGCTTGGTTTTAACGTAACTTTGTGTTGGATTGTCAATGCAACCCTCTTCTCCCACTCTTCACACACTGATAGCAACACCGCAGGAGAAATGCTAGCACAGGCTTCCAGTATCCGTAGTTTCAGGTTCTGCACATCTCGTATCTTCACAGCATAGACAATTGCCTTCAGATGACCCCAAAGATAAAAGTCTAAGGGGGTCAGATCGGGAGACCTTGGGGGCCATTCAACTGGCCCACAATGACCAATCCACTTTCCAGGAAACTGTTCATCTAGGAATGCTCGGACCTGACACCCATAATGTGGTGGTGCACCATCTTGCTGGAACGTGCCAGCTTCAGTGCATAAAGAGGGAAACACATCATCATGTAGCAATTTTGCATATCCATTGGCCTTGAGGTTTCCATTGATGAAGAATGGCCCCACGATCGTTGTACCCCATATACCACACCATACCATCAATTTTTTGGTTCCAACAGTCTTGGAGGGATCTATCCAATGTGGGTTAGTGTCAGACCAATAGCGCTGGTTTTGTTTGTTAACTTCACCATTCACATAAAAGTTTACCTCATCATCGAACAAAATCTTCTGCGTAAACTGAGGGTCCTGTTCCAATTTTTGTTTTGCCCATTCTGAAAATTCAGTGCGCCGATCTGGGTCATCCTCGTTAAGATGCTGCAGTAAGCTGGAGTTTGTAAGGGTGCCATTTGTGAGTAGCTAATATCCGCCAAAGGGATGTTCGACTAATGCCACTCTCCAGTGACATGCGGTGAATGCTACGCTGTGGGCTCTTGCTGAATGAAGCTAGGACAGCCACTGATGTTTCTTAATTAGTGACAGATTTCATGCATCCACATTTTGGCAAATCCAACACTGAACCAGTTTCACGAAACTTAGCAAGCAGTTTGCTAACTGTAGCATGGGAGATGGGTGGTCTCGTAGGCTGTCTTGCATTGAAATCTGCTGCAATGACCCGGTTACTGCATTCACCAGACATCAACACAATTTCTATCCCCTCCGCACGTGTTAACCTCGGCGACATGTCAATGGCTGTAAACAAAGAGAAACTTGTAAATAACTCATGAAAGAATAAAGTTACGTTAAAACCAAGCACACCATTGTTTTTCTCGTGTAATTCCCAATAAGTTTGACGTGTCACATGACCCTCTTCCTATTGAAAAAACAAACGTTGGATTCAAAATGGCCAACTTCAAAATGGCCGCCATGGTCACCACCCATCTTGAAAAGTTTCCCCCCTCACATATACTAATGTGCCACAAACAGGAAGTTAATATCACCAACCATTCCTATTTTATTAAGGTGTATCCATATAAATGGCCCACCCTGTATATTACACCCCTCAGTTTGTCATACCTATCGATAGCACACCTATACCAGTCCTTAAAAGGACTTTTTGTGGCTCTATTAGCTAGCGTTTGGTGTCTCTATACTGTCTAACAGTCTGTCCCTGCTCCACAGAGCAACCTCTCCCTACACTGGCAAAAAACAGGATGTAAAATGGCGGCCAAATTGGGTTTATTTATAGCGTAGGGGGTGTGTCCATGTGCTGAAAAATCTCAATTGGTTTTCCTGTCCTACCTGATGGATGTGTCATTGGTCAAAGTTCTGCACAATGCAAAGAATATGGCGCCGGCGGACATCGCCATAAGTACGGCGAACAGCGAACGAGCAAAGTTCACCGCAAAACGACTGCCGGAGCGAACCGCAAGGCCATCTGTACTCCACAATCTCTCGTCATCGTGCTACTCTGGCCTCCTCATGCTGCTGACACCTCCACACTTTGTCATCATGCCACTCTGTGGCATCCTCACGCTGCTGCCACCTCCACAATCTCTTGTCGTCGTGCTACTCTGTGGCCTCCTCATGCTGCTGCCACCTCCACAATCTCTCATTTTCATGCCACTCTGTGGCCACCTAATGCTGCCGCCACCTCCAGACTCTGTCATTGGGCAACTCTATGGTCTCCTCATGCTGCTCCCACCTCACCACTATTTTATAGGTCCACTCTGTGGACTTATCATGCTGTTCGTTATTGGGCCACTATTTTGGCTTTCGGCCTGGCTAACATGAAAATTTATTTGACATTTCTTCTAAACTGTCTGAAGGAAGGAAAAATGAGATGCACAACAGATCCTGTCTGTGTAGCAGCTGTAAGGCCTGTATGGTCATCTCTGTATTAGATCCACTCCTGTTTTTTTTTTGTTGCCATTAGCAATACTGATGGTTTATTGAGCAAATGCTGGCCGAGTGAAGGCGTATGATCCATGGACAGGATTATTTTTTTGTGGGTTATTTTTCTGACGGATCAGAGGAAGGGCAAATCAATCAGTGACATCAACACAAACTTACTGCTGACAACCTCTCCACTCTGTCTGGGGGCTCTACTTGTATATGTGTTTAATAGAACAGGTTCTGTAGACATCTATGTGGAATAAGCTGGCGATGTTGTAAAAGGAGTGCGCTTCTTCTTGGCGCTAAGACGTCTGTCATCTGCATGTCATACGGACTCACAGTATTATTTCACTACCCCAGCAGACTCCTTATGCGTGTTACTGCAAGGCACAGTGTTCTACACTACTATAAAGGCTCTCAGCAGCCAGGAAATAGTTGTTTTTTAACGTAATTCGACACAAATATATTCGGATCTAACCAAATTTTTCCAGAAAAATTTGCCGAACAGGCTCATAGAATTTTTAAAAAATTCTGCTCATCTCTAGTTGCTGTACTCACAATACATATTTCCACAACTGTCCTCTGCGGTATATGGATGACCAATCTATTCCTTGGATGTGTCCAGGGACCATAACATATGCCTATGGAGACTCAGAAGTCCTTTTTAAACAGTACCTCCCCACAGGACTTCTACTCTCCTCGTGCCTCCTAGAATATTTTTTGCTCTTTCTTTGTGTTTCTTCACATTTTGCTTGTCTCTGGCTGGTTTAATCCACAGCTGGGTTTAGCTACATGTCTTCTCCTCTAACTTCACTGCCTAGACACTGTCTTACGGTAACTCCTCCTCTATCTGGCTGGTAGTTACAGCCTGTTAACTCCATACTGCCTTTTATTCAAAAATTGCATAAATACACAGTAAATCATAGTTTCAATCTGTTTACAGTATACCTATATGGAATTCATATGAAAACATTAACTTTAACAGAACAACACCATAGAAAATGAACAATTAACTCGGAACTAAATATTTCAGTAAGCCAATCGAAGCCTGCAATTATGTCCGGTGTATAATGTAAACTTGATGACTTTCAACATAATATTTAATATGTTTAGTAACTTCAAATAAGAATTTAGATCTATATCTTCCATTCAGTTGTATTACTCAGCCTGGTTAGGTCTTGCATAGAAGATCTAAATATTTGGTTTATCCTTCACAGAAAAAAGTCCCTGAAATCTATTTTAATGTGGACAAACTTGTGGCTCACCACAATTCTTGTGTCCACAAAGCCAACTTTTGTAACCACTTTTATGTAAAGATAGACCAGCTAAAGGTGGAGTATGCACATTTTTAAGTGGTGAGGAAACAGCATAGTGCAAGAGATTAACCATACTTAGCCATAGTTCCACTACGGAGATTTACGTAGAGGAATGTGAACATTTTAATTAAAGTGAACCTGTCACCTCTCCTGACATTTCATTTTTAGTAAATACTTGAATTCCCTTGTGAAATAACATCTATTCTTATTACTCTGTGTTGTGCCATTCCTTTATTATTTATCTGGAAATGTATGTAAAATTGACAAGTGGGAGTTCCTACTCCCCTTGTCAAAGAAGTCTGGCATTGTCAATACTGATAGGACAGAGTGTATACCCTCCTAACCATTAACACCTAATAAATAATTTATTCAGGTAGTTCTAGAATAGGAATAATAGACAAATGGCATAATAAGGAGATCTAAGTAATAGTGATGGACGAACATCTGCCAGGACGGTTCGCGAACGCGATCAAATGTTCGCGAACCGCAATGGCGGGTTCCATTCATTTTAATGGCAGGCGAACCTGAAAAACCTTCAGCTCATATTTGCAGCCAAGAAATAATTACTAGAAGTGCACAAATAGTCCCACAACATGGACAATGACATACCAGATGTATTATTCGAATTTCCGATCTCCATTCATTATTTTTTTTAATGCAAAATATCGGCAATATAATTTTTGCGTACGTGCATGCGCAAATGCACTATATAGTACCAAAATGCACTATAAAGAAAGTATATTGGTATATAACACCCCGCTTCAATCAGTTTTTTTTGGGGGGGGGGGACTGGTATATCACACCGGTAGAAATTATTTGTTCCAATAACGCTTGTCCCTCTATATACCTGCAGTATCGCAGCAGAACTGCACACAACTGCCGCACAATACAAATGCACTATAATATATTTCTAACCTAGAAAGTATATTATAACATTGTACAAGGAAGGCAATCCATTAGAATATACATAAAGATAAAATGTAACCTTTAATAATGTTACTATGAGGGTCCATTCACACATCCATAAGTGTTTTGCGAATCCACAATTTGCGGACCGCACATCGCCGGCACTATAATAGAAAATGCCTAATCTTGTCTGCTATTGCACGGATGCGGAAGTGCGGATCTGCAAATTTGGATGCAGACAGCACATTCCGGCCCCATTGAAAATGAATGGGTCTGCACCGGTTCCGCAAAATTGCGGAACGGATGTGGACCCATTTTGCGGACGTGTGAATGGAAAAGATATCCCTCAAAATTAAAATAAAAAAAATTATTAAAGTTAAGCAAAAAGCCTAGATGTGCTAGGCGATAACAAGTGCTCGGCCGCACTAAATGATGTTTTTGACTCATTATAAAAGTATATTATAAGTATATCGCACCCCTCTGTGTATCACACCTATCGACAGAAAAATTGAAGAAGGTCACGGCACTCTCAAAGCTTCCAGGTTCAGTGTTTTTTTATTACACCAAGATATACAGCAGCAACGTTTCGACAACTAAGTTTTTATCAAGCTACATAAAAGTTTACAAGTGACTCCCACAACATTTTATAGGGGTGTACATCTATACAGATTAATCAGGGGGTTGTGCTCCAAACAACAAGCCCTCCCCCTTTACAGGCTCAAGCAATCATGCAATACAGTGTCCATAATCAATTAATATAACCTTAACAACCACTGTGTATAATAACGTGAGGCATACCAAGTGCTTAGGCGAAGGCTCCCATCCTGCAGTGGGCCCGTGGCGGCCGGCGTTTTCCGCATGCAACTGCGGTTGCGCGAGTATCTGAACGAGATTCACATAGATCACCTGTCCGACACAGCGGTCACATGATCGGTAACTCACTAACTGGCCACATGACGAATTACGTAGCTGGGCGTCCGGTCAGTGTCATGGCAACCTCAGGTCCTGCATAAATAATTCATCGCACTGAATTCATCGCACAAGCTGGTGATAAATTCGGCGCGCATATTTGAATGCTCAGGTGCCGATCCCCACGGGCACAGTGCTGGACTGGAAAGATAAATTAACTAGAATGTCATTTCATTCAACAGCGACGCAGGAACCATTCTCTGCAGGGTATCAGAAACAACATAATCTTATTGACATTAAGGTTAAGTTCCCTGCTGGATATCTGTATAGCAGAAGGGTATAGCACCATTAGTTAATCTCGAAAAACCCTTTAGA
Organism: Bufo gargarizans; assembly: GCF_014858855.1. NCBI lineage: Eukaryota > Metazoa > Chordata > Amphibia > Anura > Bufonidae > Bufo > Bufo gargarizans. The sequence goes on along the minus strand of NC_058083.1, from coordinate 459,375,323 downwards.
TATCTTAGGGGCTGCACCAAAAATGCAAATATAAAGATCTCCAGAGGGATTACTCCAAGATGGCACATAGGGTGGGATCCTGTATATACCGACATTAGGTATCCAGTCACCTACTCCCCATAGGTGGATGTGTCGGTGTAGCACACCTGAAAATAATAAATTGGGACTGGGAATACTAGGGCCACATCCATCGCCACCCTCAGTCAAAAGGAGGCCACAGATGTCAGCCCTTGCCTGGTCTGGGCCCAACTACGAAGTAGATGACCCCTACCCTGCTTATCCCCATTGTCTCCTATGAGTATAGGGAAGTTTTATCATACTTTGTATGACTAACACCCTATGCCATCAATATAATCCGCATATATTGCGCAGCTCCCCAGATAAAGGGTCAGGAATTGGCAAACCTGCCCATTATAAATGTAACCCACATCCGCAGCATATATCCAGTGTAGGGAATCCAAACCTGACATACAATCAGTATGATGACATAATCGTCCTGCTAGTCGGCTCCTGGGTCGCTAATGTTCAAGACTGTAGTCCTAATTAGTTAATGTTATATTAATTGATTATGGACACTGTATTGCATGATTGCTTGAGCCTGTAAAGGGGGAGGGCTTGTTGTTTGGAGCACAACCCCCTGATTAATCTGTATAGATGTACACCCCTATAAAATGTTGTGGGGGTCACTTGTAAACTTTTATGTAGCTTGATAAAGACTTAGTTGTCGAAACGTTGCTGCTGTATATCTTGGTGTAATTAAAAAACACTGAACCTGGAAGCTTTGAGAGTGCCGTGACCTTCTTCAATTTTTCTATGGTATTTGGGGGGTCCCTGAGGCCGGGACCTGACGCCACGAGCACCGCCGCAAGCCTTTGAATGGTTTCAAGTAAGTGGTGCTGTCCTACTATACATTTTCCTGTTCACACCTATCGATAGCACACCTATACCAGTCCTTAAAAATACTTTTGTGGCCCTTTTAGCTAGTGTTTAGTGTCCTTAACAGCCTGTCCCTGCTCCACACAGCAACCTCTCCCTACACTGGCAAAACACTGAATGTAAAATGGCGGCCAGATCAGGTTTATTTATAAGGTAGGGGGTATGTCCATGTGCTGAAATGTCTCAATTGGCTGTCCTGTACCACCTGATTTTCGCATGTTCGGCGAATCGCAAACACGCATAGTTCGCTTCGAAACGACAGGGCGAACCGCAAGGCCATCTTTACTTAGTAAGGATGCTTGAACAAGAATGCAAGAATTAACTAAATCGGAGATGTTATGTTTAACAATAAAATATGTAAAAGTATTAAAATACTAACACAGCGGTTCAACGAAAAACACTGGGGCAGATTTACTAATCCTGTAGACAATGTAAATTCAGACAGTGTAATGGCTGTGTCATGGTCTGGTGGTAGTGGGCTTTGAAACTTTAGCTGTGTATGCTTGTTGCCAGTGGCAATGTCTAGTTTTTAGCATGGTAGTTTTTAGCATGTTTACACACTTCCCCTTTAAGGTTGTTGTCCCTTCCATTCTGGTGGGTATTAGGTTAAAGTGTGAGCAAGGTGTAGCTGGGTGTGGTCTCTTATAGTACTTAGGCTTCGAGCCTGAGTTAGTGGGACTTCAGGTTCTTGTGAAGCTGGAGTTATGCTGCCATCCTGGACCTTACCATCTGTCCAGTTTGAGGGCCACCTTTTTGGACATACACTCACCTGAAGAATTATTAGGAACACCATACTAATACGGTGTAGGACCCCCTTTTGCCTTCAGAACTGCCTTAATTCTACGTGGCATTGATTCAACAAGGTGCTGACAGCATTCTTTAGAAATATTGGCCCATATTGATAGGATAGCATCTTGCAGTTGATGGAGATTTGAGGGATGCACATCCAGGGCATGAAGCTCCCTTTCCACCACATCCCAAAGATGCTCTATTGGGTTGAGATCTGGTGACTGTGGGGGCCATTTTAGTACAGTGAACTCATTGTCATGTTCAAGAAACCAATTTGAAATGATTCGAGCTTTGTGACATGGTGCATTATCCTGCTGGAAGTAGCCATCAGAGGATGGGTACATGGTGGTCATGAAGGGATGGACATGGTCAGAAACAATGCTCAGGTAGCCTGTGGCATTTAAACGATGGCCAATTGGCACTAAGGGGCCTAAAGTGTGCCCAGAAAACATCCCCCACACCATAACACCACCACCAACAGCCTGCACAGTGGTAACAAGGCATGATGGATACATGTTCTCATTCTGTTAATGCCAAATTCGGACTCTACCATTTGAATGTCTCAACATAAATCGAGACTCATCAGACCAGGCAACATTTTTCCAGTCTTCAACAGTCCAATTTTGGAGAGCTCGTGCAAATTTTAGCCTCTTTTTCCTGTTTGTAGTGGAGATGAGTGGTACCCGGTGGGGTCTTCTGCTGTTGTAGCCCACCTTTCTTTCCCATTCTGACATTCAGTTTGGAGTTCAGGAGATTGTCTTGACCAGGACCACAACCCTACATGCCTTGAAGCAACTGCCATGTGATTGGTTGACTAGATAATCGCATTAATGAGAAATAGAACAGGTGTTCCTAATAATTCTTTAGGTGAGTGTAGATTGTCATCCCTTATGTATCCTCCATGTTCCCTACCTTACCTATGTTGATGTTTGGTGTGGGTTTATGTTCAGGGTGTGCTGTACGTCTTGTTGTAGTTTCATGTCTGGTCTTTTAGTGTCGTTTGTCTAGCATGTATGCAAGGCGTTTCCCTGTGTGTTGTGCCTCCGGTGAGGGGGCTCCTGGGTTCCTTGGAGGGGGAACCACTAGTCAGTAGCAGTTGTTGTTTCATCCAGTTGTTGTGGCAGGTAAGTGCTGTTGTTCCAGTGTGTGTTGTTTGCACTGGGTGCTTACCTGCCAATTTGGTTTATGCTGCTGTCTGTCCCTTTCCTTGTTGCAAGGCCTGCTGGAGACTCCGGTTCATCTGTGTCATGGATGAACAGGTCGTCTCCTAGCCCTGACATTATTACCATGGATCTGGGTTAGGGTTAGTAAGGCCTGAGGTTCCGGGTATGAGCCCTCCCACCATTAGGGTTCGCTCATACAGTTAAGAGGTCAGGGCTAGGAATTAGGGATGTGTTAGAAGGGGACCTGATCCCTTTATTCCTGTTTCCAGGCCTAGTAGCATATCCCGCCAACCTACATTGTACCGTGGGGAGTTTCCCCCCACTCCACAACGTGACAGTATGTCCAACAAGGGGCCCTCAAACTGTTAAACCTACAAAAGAAAAAACCTCTCTGTCTAGTCTAAACAGAACGCATCACTTGATATCATCTAATCTATAAGGAAAAAAAATTCAAGTGGAAAATATATATATAGCAAAATATCACTTTATTCACGAATAATACATACGGGAAAAGCCAGGGTGGAAAACAGTATCCAGAGAGCCATAGGGAAATACACAAGAATGGAATCATGTATATCCATGCAATTCAGCATGGATGACCCAAAGGTACAGGTAAAAATGGTTCATGGATGATCGGAAATCTGGGTGCAAGCATAGGAAAAAATGCCACTAAATAAGTAAGCACCCTACCAAATAATCCCATACAACAATCTCAAAGGAACTTCCGATCACTCATGAACCTCACATCAGCAAGAATTGTACAGGCATATACACACTTGCAGGGATCCAGTATAAGTAAATAGAAATAATCATTTAAATATCATAGAAATGGCATCCCACAGCTAATAATGTGGATCTGGTGTAGATGCCAACTGGAGCCAGACGTGAGCGCCCTGTGTTATAGTACTAGACGACAACCGTACCTGAGGACATGATGACCATGCGTGTAAGCCCTTAGAGCGCAGACCTCGACGCGCGTTTCGCCTGAACGGCTTCGGCCCTCAAACTGGACAGATGGTAAGGTCCAGGATGGCAGCATAGCTCCAGCTACACAAGAAGCTAAAGTCCCACTAACCTCAGGCTCCAAACCCAAGTACTATAAGAGCCCACACCCAGCTCCATCTTCATCACACTTTAACCCCATACCCACCAAAATGGGAAGGGACAATAACAGTAAAAGGGAAGTGTGTAAACATGCTAAAAACTACACGTTGCCACCGGCAACAAGCATGGATGGCTAAAGTGTCACGGTCCACTACCACCAGACCATTACACAGCGGTGACAGGCAGTCAGTCTAAAGATGCACTAGATTTCTGGTCTACAATTCCTTATTCTGTTAGGTTAGAGCTTGAATTGGATTGGAAACAGTCCTAGGAGTCCTCAGAGTGCTATACATGACTTTTCAGGGTAATCTGAGCACATTTGATTCAGATAAAATGTATCCATACCCAAATCGAATCTGCCAACCGATTATTGAAAATCAGGTTCACTCAGCAGAATCTATTTTGTTAAATGACAGAGATACAAATCACAGTGATTTAGAGAAATAAAATATATAGGCATGTTTAAAAAATTGGTGGGAATAGTTGCTCCAACTGTATGCACCTACATGCCTATATAGTATATATGTATTTTACTACAGTTAAAAAAGGAAGTTGTCTAGAAGAAAAACTGTGCCCATACTAACCAATCTGTGATGTTATTGTTTGTTGTGGGCAACAAATGTCTTCATAAATCTCCAGCTTTGGTACAGTGGTATTCAAAACTGTTAATGCAGTTGAGAGAAAAAAAACCTGAGAGACTTGTGCTCCCAGGCGCCCTCCAGTGGGAGGATGCCTGAGCTTTATGTAACCTAGTCTCTAGTTACCAGCAAAGGTGATATTTTCTGTAACTACCCGTGCACTGAAATCCAACCTGACAACTCACTCCGACTCCTAAGCTGGCTTTCCTGACTGTAGTCTGCTTCTCGTATTGACCCCTGATCTGACCTTAGACTTGTTTCTTGGATTCATAGTACACTTTCAACCCTGACACTGCATTATGTATATTGCGTGATGAAAAAGAGAGAGAGGCATCTTAGCACGTCTTTTATCTGTTGGCATCACATATTGCTGAGGCACCCAAGTAGTATACTAGTTTCTCAATCTCTCGCTCCCTCTCTCTCTCTCTCTCTATCTCTCTATCACACATACTTTCTCTCTCGTAGATTTGTACTGATTTGAATTATTTTTTTTATTTGGCAAATCTAATCCAAAACTAATTTCAGCAAATTCTTTCATCTAGTTCATGTACTCTATTATGCCTTATTTTCTTTTATATACAAGACTATATACCATGTTATTGTATACTAAACCGTCTTGTCCTTTCTAGTCTACATCTTTTGCCTAAATCTATTACCATGAGAAGAAGAAGACTGTAATAGTAAGGGTGAGTTCACATAATCGTTATGGATTCCGTTATTGTTTTCCATTATAATATGGTTATAATGGAAAATAACGGAATCCAAAGGACAAACATTTTAAAGGCTTCCCTTTAAAAGTCTATGGGCAGCATAACGGATCCATCCTGGTTTCCATTATGCAGGAGTTCAGTCCTGCATAACGTAAAACCAGGACACATCCGATATGCTTGCCCATAGACTTCTATTATGACAAAATGCAAAAAGGAAGTCTTTAAAAGGCATTCCGTTTTGCTTTCCGTCATAATAGAAATCTATGGGCAATCATAACGGATCTGTCTGGTTTCCGTTATGCAGAACAGTTTTGCGTCTTGCATATCGGAAACCAGATGGATTCGTTATGATTGCCTATAGACTTTTATTATGACGGATCAAAACAGAATGCCGCTTAAAGGCTTCCTTTTTTACTTCTGTCTTATGAATTCCGTTATTGTCCGTTATAACCATGTTATAACGGAAAACAATAATGGAATCCATAACGATGATGTGAACTCACCCTAAGTGATAAACAGTTAACCATAAAGATTGTCTGGAATTCCTATGTGACCACATTTTATCAGACTTGGCCCAGGTACACATCTTGAGACATTTCCCTTCAATGTTGAATAAAGATAAATAAAACCAGCAAAGCCATCCATCAAAGTTGAAAAACCTGTATGACATGATGTGTTTCCCTTTGAGTTTTCTATTTGGTTTCTTTACTTATATCAAAAGTTTCAACTGAGGACTTTATACTTTCCGAAGAAACATTTATAACCAGATGGTCTGGATTTGTGAGGTTTGCAAATAAAATAAGAAAGCAGAATAAAGCATATGGGTGCAATCTCCTCTGCTCATCTGTCAAGGCCAAAAGAAGCCTCAAAAATGTATTTACATGCTATCGGAAGATTTCTACCAGAACTATGAAAGGTATGTTGTAAGTTATGTACGAACATCTTTTGATATTAAAATAATAGATCTACTCCTCAGTTTGTAGAATAGTAAGATACATAGATATATAGATTTATGTGTGTATGTAGTATATATGCACACAATTATTTTTTTGGACTATAAGACACACCTAGGATTTGTAGGAGGAAAATAATTAAAAAATATATTTTCAATCAGACCTTAGATCAGATCTCTAAATCAGAATCCCCATTCTTCATCAGACCTCAGATCAGACCCCTCAGTCCTCATCAGACCCCAAATCAGACCTCCATTTTTCATCAGACCTCATATCCGACACCAAAAACAGATCCTCAATATGCATCAGCCTGAATCAGACCCCTCAACCTCCATCAGCCAGCTCACCTGATGGGCTCCTTATCTATGCTCTCTGACTTTAAAACCACTCGTAACTCAGTTCTTATCTTACCAATAAGAATGTGGGTTAAATAAGTGTTTATGGCCTTATACTAATTTAGAGATAAGGGTTATTAGAGGACGACACAAAGTGAAAATATAAAGTACGATTCACACACCTAAAGTGAAAATAAAAAGTATGATTCACACAGCTACAGGTGTAGCAGGGTTAACACTCAAACCCTTAACTCAAATTTCATTATCTCATCGCGTTATCTTGAAACAAATGCCATTGAAAAGCAATTGCTTAACGCGCTTAGTTACCTTTAGTTTAGTTAACACATTTCATAAAGCATGAATCATAACCCCACTACATCCGTAGATAAACAGTTAACCCTTTGTGACAGAACGGCTCAATAATTTTAATAAAGACCAATTTAAAAAATGATTTTTAGTCCAAAATGAATAAAATACAATTTTAAAATTATAATTGCCTCTGCAGGTGTACATAGCCTTTAGAAGTATGCTCTGGTAGCATTAAAAACATTTGTTAGCATATTGCTGGAAAATTCCATCAGTGTTTGAATGTTGGCTGACTTAACTCTATCAAACACTGGATTGAAGTGGTAGCATTCACAGAGGTTGGACTCCCCTTATCAAACATATGGTGGTGTATTCTAACAATCTTATACAGTACATGACAATAATTTCTAACAAAGCTAGAACCATCCCTGTACGTACCTCACATGGATTTCGAAGTCTCCCCTTTTACTGCTCCAATTGCTCTAGATTTTCTTCACATTGGCAGTTCAGGGTGTGTGTCCTTTCTTAGGCGGTTTGTCCTTTCCGCTGATTCTCTATCCCTATGACAGCTCAGGGGGCATGCCCATTCTGCTGCATCTCTCTCCCTGTAATTGTCAAGTTCTAAAAGTAGATATGGCTGGTGGCAGTTGAAGGATACATGGTGGATCAGTGGTTTTGTACTGGTGCCTTGCAGCACTGGAGTCCTGAGTTCAAATCCGATCCAGGACAACATCTGCATGGGGTTTGCATGTTCTCCCCCTGTTTGCATGGGTTTCCTCTGGGTGCTCCAATTTCCTCCCAAACTTCAAAAATGTACAAATAAGCACAATTGACTTCCTTGAAATTGAATCTAGTGTGGGTTGGGGTCGAGTGCCTATATACCTGCCACTGACTTCCCAGGGAGTCTCCCCAGTCACACAACTATCCCTGCATGTTGAGTCCCTGTAAGAAAAGCCCATTGTCATTGTCAAGGATGGAACTGATGTGGCCACGTCAGCAATATAACTGAGGTGGACAGAGAAATTAGTAAAAGAATAATCAGTAGGTGGCACTATACAGATACATTTTTTTATCGAATAACTCAGTGGCTATACAAATGTTTCAATTAGATGCAATTACAAAAGTATTCAGATTCTGGTTCTGTTTTCTATGACAGAGCCTTCTGCAGAAAAAGAAGAATCAACATTCTGTCTTCAGCTTGTGACCTGGAAGGATGTGTATTGTGGTTTTGTCTCACAAAAAGCAGTTGCAGGCACAAGTCAGTTATCAAGCTGTACTAAGGATACTATATGGCAGAGGTCAGCAAATTATGGCACTCCTGCTGTTGTGAAACTACAATTCCCAGCATGCTCCATTCATTTCTGTGAGAGCTCTTAGAAAAAGAAGAGCAAGTATGCATGCTGAATGTTGTATTTTAAAAACAGCTGGAGTGCCCAGCTATAGGGAAATACAATTGGGTAAATTTTAGGGAATGTGATCAGGGAAATCTTTAGGAAAAGCTTTAAAGGAGTGGGGTGCTGGTCGCCCAGGTGTTTGATTAATACAGCTAATGACAGCTAGTTATGCATTACAAACCCCCTCTAAGAAAAAGTAAACTAATTTTCTTCTGCATTTTACAACAATAATTACATTATTGTACCCTTGTTATTAAACATGTTGCATATTACTGCAAGATAAAGTTCAGTTACAGCAAAAGTATTTTATGGCATTAACACCATTATTATACCCATGTTATTAAATGTGTTGCATATTACTGCAAGATAATAGGTAGTTATAGCAAAAGCAATACTGCAATAACATCATTTTTATACCCATGCTATTGAATGCATAGTTCAAATAGATATTTATCAAAAACATATCAAAGTTATAGCCATGTTAGTGAATTCATAATTTAATAACATTTTACAACAAACATAGCATTTTTATACCCATGTTAGTTAACACATTATTGCATCAGACTGTGTAGTTTAACCTGTTCGCTACCAGCGCCGTACATGTATGGTGCTGGAACGAAGTGCAAACATGGCGCTCGCTTACGTGTTCTAAACAACAGAGACCTGCGACTAATGACTGCGACCGGCAATAATGCAGATCGTGGTAATTAAAGCCTTTAGATGCTGTAATCAAGTGAGATCACAGCATCTAAAGGGTGAAAAAGCCAGAAGCTTCTGGGCTTCTTATCGGCATCCTCTGCGGCCAATGAGAATATCGGTAATTGAATTCAAAAGGGTGGATATTGAAGCTGCAATTCTTATTTTGGCTAGAAGGTGGGAGGCCAACAAAAGAAATAAGTAATTCTGTTCAAATCATGGGTCTAAAAGAAATGTATTTTTAGGCTCAAATACGAACTTCAAAATCATAAAAAAGTTAAAAAAAAATAATAAAAGCTTGAATCACACCCCTTTCTGTAGATTAAAAAAGAAAATACATAAACAACTAAAAATATAAACATCATGGGCATCACTGAGTCCGAAAATGCCCATACTATTAAAATATATATTTAAAAAAAAATCCAATATGGCGACTAGCGTAACAAAAAAAAGGTCAAAATGGCCAATTTGCCATTTTTTTTCGCGTCTCTTACCCAAAAAAAGTAATAAAATGTGATCGAAAAGCCACACACACTCCAAAATGGTATCAATAAAAACTACAGATTGTTCTGCAAAAAATGAGTCCTATGCTCAGTAGATAAAATAAAAAATAAAATAGAAAAAAGTTATGGGGGTCAGAATATTTTTACACTATTTAGACATAAAAAACCTATACATATGTGGTATTGCTGTAATCTTACTGACCTAGATAATGAAAGGCACAGGTCAGTTTGCCACAAAGGGAATGCCGTGGGAACAAAACCCGCAAAACGGAGGAGGAATTTTTCCAATCCCACCCTATTTGGAATTTTTTTCCTGCTTCCCACTACATTGTATGCCATATTAAATGGTGGCATTAGAAAGTACAACTTGTCCCGCAAAAAATAAGCCCTCATAATGCTATGTGAATAGGATTGAGCGAACCCAGACTGTAAAGTTCGCACGTGTGAAAATTCAAGGGTTATATACTGCTGTCATATTCAGTTATTTAACAAACACTAATTTTGGGCAAAAAACTTTAATTGCGGCCTAGTCTGGATCAGGACGTGTGAGATACACCCTTTAGATACAGTGGTTCTATTCAGTTTTTTGAAAAACAACCATTTTGGGCAAAAAACTTTAATTACGGCCTAGTCTGTATCAGTCCGTGTGAGATACACACTTTAGATACTGTGGTTATATTCTTCTATTAATAAAACGCCCTTTTTGGGCAAAATACACAATTTTACAGCCCTTGCTGCATCAGCGCGTGTAAAAATTCAAGGGTTATATACTGCTGTCATATTCAGTTATTGAACAAACACTCATTTTGGGCAAAAAACTTTAATTGCGGCCTAGTCTGGATCAGGACGTGTGAGATACACCCTTTAGATACAGTGGTTCTATTCAGTTTTTTGAAAAACAACGATTTTGGGCAAAAAACGTTAATTATGGCCTAGTCTGTATCAGTCCGTGTGAGATACACACTTTAGATACTGTGGTTATATTCTTCTATTAATAAAACACCCTTTTTGGGCAAAATACACAATTTTACAGCCCTTGCTGCATCAGCATGTGTGAAATTCAAGGATTATCTACTGCTGTCATATTCAGTTATTAAACAAACACTCATTTTGGGCAAAAAACTTAAATTGCTGCCTAGTCTGGATCAGTCCTTATGAGATACACACTTTAGATACTGTGGTTATATTTTTCTATTAATAAAACACCCTTTTTGGGCAAAATACACAATTTTTCTGTCCTTGATGCATCAGAACATGTGAAATGCAAGGTTTATATACTGCTGTCATATTCTGTTATTAAACAAACACCAATTTTGGGCCAAAAACTTAATTTTGTAGCCTGTGCTGCATATGTCATCGTGAGATACACACTTTAGATACTGTGGTTATATTCAGTTATTTGAAAAACAGCCATTTTGGGCAAAAAAACTTTAATTGCAGCCTAATCTGGATCAGTAAGTGTGAGATACACTCTTTACATACTGTGGTTGTATTCATTTATTTGAACAACAACCATTTTGGGCAAAAAACTTGAATTGCGGCCTAGTCTGGATCAGTAAGTGTGAGATACACTGTTTACATACTGTGGTTTTAGTAAGTTATTTGAAAAACAACAATTTTGGGCAAAAAACTTTAATTGCGGCCTAGTCTGGATCTGTATGTGTGAGATACACACTTTAGATACTGTGGTTATATTCTTCTATTAATAAAACACCCTTTCTAGGCAAAAAACTTTAATTGCGGCCTAGTCTGCATCTGTATGTGTGAGATACAACCTTTACATACTGTCGTTCTATTCTGCTATTAATTAAATACCCATTTAGGGCAAGATCCTAAATTTGAGAAATATGAGGAGAGCAGAGGAGAGCTCCTGTTGCAGGGAGAGGACGTGGTCGATCTGTGCCAGCTACACGCACAAGTGAAACCCCTTCCTCAGGTGCGAGTAGGCGACAGAACCTGCAGCGGTATTTGGTCGGGCCTAATGCGGCTCTACGAATGGTGAGGCCAGAACAAGTACAGGCGATAGTAGATTGGGTTGCTGACAGTGCCTCCAGTTCCTTCACATTGTATCCCACCCAGTCTCCTGCTCAAAAATCTGAGTTGGCACCTGCAGGCGATGTCTATCAGTCTTTCACCTCACCCCCTTGCAAATCAACCAAGCAGTCTGAGCCCCAAGTCATGCAGCAGTCTCTTCTGCTTTTTGATGACTCTGTTAGCAGGGCTTCCTAGGGCCATCCACCTATCCCTGCCCCAGAAGTGGAAGAGATTGAGTGCACCGATGCCCAACCACTTATGTTTCAAGATGAGTAATGGGAGGACCATCGCAGCACGTCTCGGATGATGATGAAACACAGCTGCCAACTGCTGGGGCTTTTGAAAGTGTGCAGACTGACATGGAGGGCATGGGTGAAGACTGGGTGGAAGATGATGTGGAGGACGATGAGGTCCTCGACCCCACATAGAGTCAAGGTCATGCGAGTGACCTATGTAGTTCGGAGGAAGAGGCGGTGGTCGAACAGAGCCACCAGCACAGCAGAAGAGGGAGCAGGGTGCAAAAGCGGAGCGGCCATCCCCTAGACAGTATGCCCGCTACTGCCCACCGCAGCAAGGGACCGAGCACACCAAAGCCAGCTCCAAGGAGTTCCCTGGCGTGGCAGTTCTTCAGACAATGTGCTGATGACAAAAAACGAGTGGTTTGCACGCTGTGCAATCAGAGCCTGAAGCGAGGCATAAAAACCTTCTCAACCTGAGCACAACCTGCATGACCAGGCATTTAAGTGCAAAGCACAATCTGCAGTGGAGTAGACACCTGAAAAACCAAGAAAGGTCTCTGGCTCCTCCTGCTTCCTCTTCTGCTGCAGTCTCGGCCTCTTCATCCACCTCTGGAGTGACAGTGCCACCTGCCACCCTGCAAACAGAGGATCTGCCAGCAACACCACCACCTGGGTCACCAAGTATCTCCACAATGTCCCACGGAAGCAGTCAGCTCTCCATTTCCCAAACACTGGAGCGGAATAGGAAGTACCCCCCTACCCACCCACGATCCCTTGCCCTGAATGCCAGCACTTCTAAATTACTGGCCTTTGAAATGCTGTCATTCCGTCGGGTGGAGACGGAGAGTTTTAAAGCCCTTATGGCGGTAGCTGTCCCACAGTATGTCGTGCCCAGCCTCCACTACTTTTCAAGTCGAACCACCCCTTCCCTGCACAACCAAGTGGGGGACAAAATCAGGTGTGCACTGCGCAACACCATCTGTGGCAAGGTGCACCTCACTACGGATACGTGGACCAGTAAGCATGGTCAGGAGCGTTGTATCTCCATAACAGCACACTGGGTAAATGCAGTGGCGGCTGGGCCTGAGGCGGATAACAGTTTGGCGCATGTCCTTCCACCACCAAGGTTTGCAGGGCGCTTCAGTTTGCTTCCTGTTTCTCCCTCCTCCTAATCCGCTTCCTCATCCTCTAGCGGCTCCTCATCCGTTCAGCGTAACACCTTCACCATCAACTTCAGCACAGCCAGGGGTAAACGACAGCAGGCAGTTTTAAAACCTATCTGTTTTGGGGACAAACCCCACACCGCGCAGGTGCTGTGGACGGGCCTTGAACAACAGACCGATGAGTGGTTGGTGCCAGTGAGCCTCAAGCCTGGCCTAGTAGTGTGTGATAATGAGCGAAATCTCGTAGCAGCTCTGGGACTAGCCGGTTTGACGCACATCCATTGCCTGGCGCATGTGCTGAATTTGGTGGTGCAGAGATTCCTTAAAAATTACCCCGATATGTCAGAGCTGCTGCATAAAGTGCGGGCCGTCTGCGCGTGCTTTTGGCATTCTCACCCTGCTGCTGCTTGCCTGACAGCGCTGCAGCGTAACTTCGGCCTTCCCGCTCACACCGCCTCATATGCGACGTGCCCACAAGGTGGAACTCCACCTTGCACATGCTGGCCAGACTGTGCGAGCAGCCGCAGGCGATAGTAGAGTTTCAGCTGCAGCATGCACGGGTGAGTTGCTCTGCGGAACAGTACCACTTCACCACCAATGACTGGGCCTCCATGCGAGACCTGTGTTTCTTGTTGCGCTGTTTCAAGAACTCTACCAACATGACCAGTTTCGATAACGCCGTTCTCAGCGTTACTATCCCACTTCTTTGCCTCCTTGAAAAAACGCTGCTGGCGATGATGGAAGAGGATGTGGCACAGGAGGAGGTGGAGAAGGAGGGTTGATTTTGTAGGGTTTCCGGCCAGTCATTTACAAGTGGCTCCGAGGGTGGTTTCCTGCACCCACAAATGCCATGTACACTATCGTTCAGCCAGGGCACAGTTCTGGAGGATGACGAGGTGGAGGATGAGGAGATGGAGGAGGAGGAACCATGTTCACAGCAGGGTGGCATCCAGACCAGCTCATGATACACAAGGATATAGAGGACACAGATGATACACCTCCCACAGAGGACAGCTTTTCGTTGCCTCTGGGCAGCCTGGCACACATGAGCAATTACATGCTGCAGTGTCTTCGCAACGACCGCTGAGTTGCCCACATTCTAACTTGTGCTGATTACTGGGTGGCCACCTTGCTGGATCCCCGTTACAAGGACAACGTACCGATCACGCTCCTCACTGGAGCGTGATCGGAAGATTCGCGAGTTCAAGTGCACACTGGTATACGCGCTGCTGGTGGCATTCCCACCTGACAGCGGGGGCACAGTGGAAGCACAAGGCAAAGACAGAGTAGGAGGAAGAGGTCACCAACTCAGCTGGGGCACCGCCAGCACCTCAGCCAATGTGGACAAGCTCACGTTCATTAAAATGAACCAGGCATGGATCCCACAGGACTTGTCCGTACCTTGTGCAGAATAGACATGTGCATCGGCCTTAACCAGCCATTGTTATACTGCAGCGCAATTGCTAATTCTTGTATTTTGGATAATTCACACTCTTTTGGAGTGTACCCTAATTTTTTTTTAAATTAAAATTAAAACCAAAAACCAGTGTTGGCTACCTCATCCTCCTCCAATGCTGCTTACACCTACACCGCTACGTCCACCTCCTTCTCAAACTCCTACTCCATATGGACCTCCACCTCATAAATCATATTTTTTTTAAATTTGTACATATTTTATTTTATGTAATTTCACTACTTTGTCTGTTACATTTTCAGGTGAGATTCACCAATTTTTGGGTGTGATATACCACTGCTATATCTAGTAGACAGGTTAAAAAAATTAATTAAATGTCTGTTACATTTTCTGGTGAAAATCCAAAATTTTTGGGTGTGATGTACCACTGCTATACCTAGCAGACAGGTTAAAAAAAATGCACAAATTTGTCTGTTACATTTTTGGGTGGAATTCACCAATTTTTGGGTGTGATGTACCACTGCTATACCTAGTAGAAAGGTATAAAAAATCACTAATTTGTCTGTTACATTTTCAGGGGAAATACACCAATTTTTGGCAGCTTAATTAATTTCACAAATTTTTCTTTTACATTTTCTGGTGACATTGAACAATTTTTTTCTGTCATCGACTCCTGCACTAACAAGTAGACAGGTTAATAAATTTCACAAATTTTTATGTTACATTCTTGGGTTAACATTTTACAATTTTGGACGTGAATAAACCCCTGCTCTGCATAGGTGACAGGGAATAAAATTTCAGAAATTCTTCTTTACTTGTTGCGCGCCACCTCCTTTCATTCAATGCTTAAACTTTAACAAATTGTCCCACCTTTGCGCTTCAATAATTTGTCCCACATTTGCGCTTTAATAATTTGTCCCATATTTGCGCTTCAATAATTTGTCCCACATTTGTGCTTAAATAATTTGTCCCACATTTGCACCTCAATAACTTTTCCCATATTTCCCCTTGATCAAAATAAAATGTCATCCTTTTGTCTCCTTTGGATGTGGTCTCTCTTTCTCACGCTCCCTCTTTAGCGTGGAACCCTGATTCGCCGATAACCGTGATCAACATGGTAGGCTCAGAAAAGAACATCAAAAGTTGATAGAGAAGATATCCAAATTGATGGTGGACGTCACAGGGACATGCGATCAGGCAGAAGTTATCTAGAGTCAAAAAAGCGGCAGCAGGGCCTCTCCTGGTTAACGTTTCCAAATCCAAAATACCACAGTGACATTCCCTATAATTTTTTATTAATCATTCCAATAACGGGGCATCTTAAGAGTCCTGTATTGTTATTTATTATCACTACCTCCCCGAGTCGGGAGTGGGAAATTGCCTGCACGCCCCCTCCTTAACTTGGAAGCTTATGCTTCAATACTTTGTCCCACATTTCCGCTCGATTACATTTAATTTCATCCATTGACCTCCCTTGGATGTGGTATCCCTTTCTCAGGCTCCCTCTC